>NC_140168.1:31631456-31895478 GCF_963971535.1 Notolepis coatsorum | reverse complement strand
AACATGACATGAGAGCAAAATGGCCGCCGTGTGAATATGCAAAATTTTTACGGGCACCGCCGTGTCTACAACTGAAGTGCATATAGCCCTAGTGTAGGGATGGTTCCAGAAGCTTCCAGAATCGTCAAGTGTATCTGTGACGGTGGTAACTAACAACATCACATAATAGCAATGCACCAGAATACGCGACAGCCTATAAAAACATGATAAGATAAGCTGCCAACAGCAAGGCATTGTGAACAATATGAAAACCTTAGGTTCTTATAAATTTAGCTACATAAGCACAATTAACGCCCCTGCTGTATCTGGTCCATATACTAGGCATGGAAATCTCACATGGCTAAATCTCTCAATAATTCCCTTTGTTATAATAATCCCCCATAATAAATATCAAGCAAACATATACGTGTAGATGCACGCACACGAGACTCCGACAGAGGAAATGAAAGCAGACCAAAAGGGAGGAACGAGGCACGACGAGTCCACTCGCAGAAGAAGTGACATATCTTTGATTGTCAGGCTACAACGGATGGTTATAGATAGTGTTGTGCAGCTTTTGGGTCGAGCTAGGCGTAAAAAACTTTACTTAATTTAACTGCGCTAAAACTATAGCCTTTTTTTTAACACAGACTATGAATGTGTCCTGTATGTTATGGCGTGTTCGCATGGAGTACGTGTACGCATTGCGCTACGATCTTCTCATTCTCTGCCCCCCCCCCCCCCCCCCCCCGACGCCCTTATACGACCTCGCGGACACCCTGCCACTGTTATACAACCAGATCATCACTTAGACCCCTCTTTTATGACTAGCCTATAGAGCTAGCTGCACCCTATCCACATGTTATAAGATTCTCAATTTGCTCTTTGTGTTAGATACCGACACTACAGTATAGGATCTTACTTCATCCTCATTTGGCCTTCATTAAATCCAACCCAAGTGTTGGAAGACCTCTATAAAAAAGTTTGTCGTAAATGTATAGTGTACGTAGTAAATGTATAGTACGTAATAAATATATAGTACATAGTAAATATAGTGCTATAATGGAAATGTTCTATATATCTCAGAGAAGTCGTTTTCTCATACAAGATGGATGAGTATATGCCGGTAATCCTTCTACGTTACGACAACGTATGGCTCTGCGTTCCGAGAGAAGAAAGATTCCCTCGGAGCAAAGAGTATTCTTTACCATTTGAAGTGAGTTTTGATGTTTTCTGCCTTTTCTGCTTCATGCGGCAGCACAGTGGGAGAGGAGACACGGGTCAAGACAGAGTTGGACTCAAACTCGTGACACCGAGAGTACACGATATGATGTGTGTTGCTGCATGGAGTGGTACTATTCTGTACGCAGAGAGGGCATTCTATCCCCTATATTCTCTAAAGGGACTATTCTATATTTTGAGAGACAACTCGGTTAAGGGAGCATTCCATTTGGCGAGAGGAGAATGTTCAATATTCTGTAATGGGAGCATTTTAACATTCCGGGAGAAGATGATTCTATGTTTTGTAAGGTGTGTGTATAGTCTACATTCTGACTGGATACTATTCTATATTCTGTAAGGCAAGTATTCTATATTCCAAGAAGATAATGTTCCATGGCGGCTAGGTGGTGTAGTGGGCAAGGCGCTCGCCACCAATGCAGGAGACGCTGGGTTCGAGCCCAGCTCTTCCGCATTGCTATCAGCTTGGCTGGTCGTTCATACTAACACAATTGGCAGTGTTAGGGGGTGGGAAAGCTGATGGGTGGGGATCGGACGTTGTGGACAGCGACTCCTACAGGTCGGTTGGTGCGCCTGCGCAGCAGAATCAGGAAGCGACGGGAGCGGCGTGTCCCTCCCACGCTAACCCTCGCCGCTGAGAGATCGCGCTGTGCAGGTGAAAAGATGCGACGGCTGCTTCCTCGAGTACCGGAGGGGACACGTGATGTAAGGCTTCGTCCACATTGCAGCCGGCTTGTGGGAGGCATGGCCTAACAGCGTTCGAGACAGGGGAGGGTAGAATTGGACGATACGAAATTGGGATGGGAGAAAAATAGAAAATGGGAGAAGAAAGTAGATAAAAAAAAATAAGAGAATGTTCCATATTCTGTAAAGGGACTATTCTGTATTCCGAGAGCAGACTATTCTATATAATGTTATGGGAGTATTCTATATTGCAACAGGAGACTATTCTATATTCAGAGAGAGAGGCTATTCCATATTGTTTAAAGTGAGCATTCCATATTCGGAGAGGAGAGTATTCTATATTCTGTAAAGTGAATATCCTATATTCTGAGAAGAGAGTATTCTATATTCTGTAAAGTGAATATCCTATATTCTGAGAAGAGAGTATTCTATATTCTGTAAAGTGAATATCCTATATTCTGAGAAGAGAGTATTCTATATTCTGTAAAGTGAATATCCTATATTCTGAGAAGAGAGTAGTCTATATTCTGTAAAGGCAGTATTTTACATTCCGAGAGGAGTTGTCTATATTCCCTTGCATCCACCAAAATGGAGTTAACAGTGACCGCGCGCTGCATAGTCTGCATGTAAAGATGGTGGCAACGAGAACACGCTGTACATCTCTCTCTCTCTCTCTCTCTCTCTCTCTCTCTCTCTCTCTCTCTCGCTCCCCCTCGCTCTCTCTTATATTCTACTTCTCACCCTCCCTATTCCCTCTCACACACTCCGAGCGCAAGTACACACACTCCGTCTCCTCCATATGCGAACGCTGTTACGCTGAAGGGTGTGCCCCCCCGCTCCTCCCAGCCCTGTAGAATACATACCCTCATGCCACGTCAAGTTCACACATGGACGCACATACTGTACTGCCCACCGGTCTCAGTGCAGTGAGGCCCCCTACTCTGACAAAGAGATTACATATTTTTTTTTATATTTTTTTTTATTATTCCTATTTTGAATTCCGTAAGGCGGGTTTTATGGCACTGTGAATGATGAATGGTATGAATTGATACTTTGTTGTGTGTGTCATGCTCAGCAAACACTGAGATCCCACAGCATAAGCGACAATTACCCTAATTGAACATTCCAGAACAGCCCTGCAAAATGGCTGCCGTGCTGACACACTGTCTGTGATGGCCGACGGGAGCGTGTATACGGGCTGAGCTGTGGGTGTGCAGCTGTGTGTGTGTCTGTCTGTGTGTGTGTGTGTGTGTGTGTGTGTGTGTGTGTGTGTGTGTGTGTGTGTGTGTGTGTGTGTGTATGTTTGTGTGTTAGAGGCAAGTCTTTGAAAGTGTAATCCTGCTTCTGCCTTTAACTGACTGCTATGTGTCAGGGGAGGTTTCCTCTCCTAATCCATATTTACCCTCCTCCTACACAGACCGTTTTGGAAATATGATGTCAAAACGCCGCATGGTAATAGCTGATGACGACGCTTATGGGCGCCTATAGAAGAAACTAGATCCAACGTCGTCTAATTACAGTTGCGTTGCCTGTATGCAATTTCTCCCCCCGCTTGCTCTAGTGCCACCACGCGCAATGGAAATGTGTCAAATAATGTGTTTTTTTCTTTCTTCTGCAGGTGCGTTAACAGAGGCCCCACCTCTCAAGACACATATTTTCTCATCCACCCTTGGTGGCACATTCAAGACCCCATACAATCCATAATGATTAAAAAACAAACTGACACTCAATTCTCTAAATAACAAATACTGTGTCACTTTAAAATCGTATACTAATGGTATAAGTCCAAACTAAATTGGTATATAAATTTTTTTACCAGTGACACACTATATCAAATAGGGTTTTGTATTGTTTGTAATTGTAACCATATTTATTTGGTCAAATGTAAATAACATTGTTTTAATGGATATAATCAGATTGTCCTTAGAGCGGACAAACTGCGAAGATCATAATATTAATTTAGCTAACCTTGGCTTGTAACATAGCATTGTCAGAGCTTCAGTGCTACACACAATACTAAAATTTTAAAAGACGGCATAGTGGACAGAGACGCAGCACAATCCAACCGTCACAAACGAAGACAACAAGTTGTTGACTGCTTAGCTAATGCTGCTAACTGACTAGCTATCAGGCAAACGTTAGTTGCCACTCTACATTGCGTTTTTGGAACTGTTCATAAATCCCTCTGGTATTGTGTTTTCTGTTCCAAGCGATCCCCCTGCCAGTGTTTAGCTACGTACATCAACAACAAGCCGTGTCACTGTGACGAGTGGCAGCTAGCTATACCTAGGGGGCCAGCTAGGGCCTGGTCAGAGAGAGAGAGCGCTCTCCGAAGCCTGAGACGAGGCCACACCGCGTACAGCCTTCATTCAGGAAACACCGGCGCCTCACTTCCATGGCCTCGCCCCGATGATGCCGTTTGGGCTGAATGCAACACTAGATTCACGTGACCTTTGGCCGGTTCTCGGACCTCAGTTCTCGGACCTCAGTTCTTCAAGCACACCAGCTAGATCTCTTCAAAGAACAAATGCAGAGTTGCGTGACCCTTCGCTGATGCAACACAAAAAAATGTATCCCATATTTTACAATAGATTTACGGTCCTCCACTTTATACAGTTATATCGCCGGGAGTCATCAGAGTCCTTTTAGCCACACGGCAAATATATTGGTGAACGTCTGTGTTTTCACAGACCGGTGTCGAGGTGCTGAATGTGTTCTACTAAAGAGCTGACCTTGTCATTTCTTTACAGCTCTTGCCTTCCCAGCTCCAGCCCAGCCCAATCCGGCCCGGCCAGCCAGCCAGCCAGCCAGCCAGCCAGCAGCCCAGCCCTATAGCCTGCCACGCTGCCCCGCCCAAGCCCAGCCCAGCGCTGCCCCGCCTGGCCCAGTGCCTGGCAAACTGCGGGAGTCATCAGGGTTAGTGCTCCTTTGGCACGACTGTATGCCAACCCCATCGACGTGTACCGGGGTTTTATTTATGCGCAGGCACTCGCACACTCACATATCTTCACTTGAACCAAACTAAAGGCTATACGCAATCAAATAATAGACTAACACGACAAGGAGAGAAGAAAGATAGAGAGAGGGAGGGAGGGAGGGAGGGAGGGAGGGAGGAGAGAGGGAGAGAGAGAAAGAGTAAGAGAAAGGGGGAGCGAAAGAGGGATTCATAGGCATCCATAAAGCATTGCTGTCATTCCTGATTTATAACAGTCAAAAGGACAACACTTTTATTTTCTATGAGTCGTGGCTCTGAACCCACCTATTCAACGCTTTCACTGTAATCATAAATGTGATCATACCAGATTCATATTTTCCCAGTTTGATTTAGACTCCCGACTGTGAGAGTGACAAAGACATAGTCCTTGACAATTATTAAAAAATAAAATAATTTAACCTTTTTTTTCCACCAGAGGTTTTTCTGGCTTGTTCCATGTTAACCCTTTCACTACCACACAATACATAATATCTCCATTACAATACAGCCTCTATGAGCTGTGTTTGTATGTGTTAAGCTTTACAATAAAGAGTGATGGGTGCGACCTCTTATACACCACATCTACTCCTACACTGGTGCGTCAGATCACTGTGTGTGATGTGTGAGTCACAGCAGCATAAGTTTGCCAATGGAAATTGTGATTCCTGGGCATAAATTCACATATTCACTGCTGGTTCGAATTCTATCACTAGTCCTTTTATCACTGGTTTCAATCGGAATGCTTTTGGCACAATAAATAAAACTTTGTTTAGTCCACAATTATGTAAACTTATATAGGAAGGTGATTATGATTATACCATGACCTGGGTGAATACTTGATTCTGATTGGCTGGAGGGGTGTTGAACTCCATAGGAAGTTGAGTACACGATATGCTTGGTGTTCAAGTGGTTGAAGTCATGGCGACACTGTTGCTAGGCAACTGGGCAATTCGTCTCGAAGCCACTTATTTAGCTAACTAAATGCACAGTCATAATGACAGAGGAAAAAGACGAAACCATTGGGAATATGTAAATTTTCTAAAGGTATATTATTAATTTACTAAGAAAGACAAAATGTACAATAATTCCGTGCAAAATTTACTTCCAATGGGCTCCACCATTTTTAAGAACGTCATGGACGTCTACACCCTCCCAGACCGACAGTAAGGTAGCGCAACGACCAGGAAGGGAATTGGCATAATGACATAATAATATCGGGGAGATGGGAGCAAAAAAAATAAAAATTATTGAGCTAGCAAAGCATGTATCATGAAGTGTTTCACTAAACCAACATTAGCAACATGCCACTTGGGCAAAAGGGGATCAATAAAGGAATATCATATCTTATCTTAAAAGTTACTGGCTATAAGCACATGGCTAATTTGCACATTTGTTTTGTGGACAATGATATGTCAAACATACTGTCAGATCAGAGAGATTATTCACTGTCAACCATAGGCAAAGTTATTGACAAAAAAGCTTACTAGCATAAAGTTAGCTTTCTGGTTCATTGTTAAGTGACAGATGGTCATCAAGCAGTTGCTATGGTAACGCAGAAGGACTATAATGAAAGTCAGCAGTGAGCAAACCATACATAACACATTTCTACATATTTTTATATAAAAGGAATATAAAAAATATATAAAAGGAATGTGAGTAAATGGCACATTTATTGTCAAGTGGCCATGGTATAATCAGGATAATTAGCCTCCGCAAAGTGCATTATATTTTGATAACCGCACACTTTGTTGTGTATTAGCTCTTACATTACTATCGGCTGGTACCAGAAATCAGGGGTGAAAAATATAAAAAGATTGTAGCATATTGATATAAACAGCATGTTCTGTCCTTGCCTGCAATTTAAATCAGTGGCCTTTCTCCATCAAATATGATGAGATATAAAACCAATAAGGTTGGACCTTTTTTTCTTTCTTTCTCATGGCACCGTGTTCCTGCAGCTACCCAGTTTGCGCAATGGCACCAGCATCCAAAAAACTCATGCATGCTGGCTTATTGGGGAAGAACAAGCCATAGCCTACAGAACTTGGAAAAGGATTGACAGGGCTCTGGAATGTCACTTCTAGCCGAAGCATATAGGAAGGGTGATAGGAAGCATAGGAAGGGTGATAGGATGCATAGGAGGGGTGATAGGAAGCATAGGAGGGGTGATAGGAAGCATAGGAGGGGTGATAGGGAGCATAGGAAGGGTGATAGGGAGCATAGGAAGGGTGATAGGGAGCATAGGAAGGGTGATAGGGAGCATAGGAAGGGTGATAGGGAGCATAGTAAGGGTGATAGGAAGCATAGGAGGGGTGACAGGGAGCATAGGAGGGGTGATAGGGAGCATAGGAGGGGTGATAGGGAGCATAGGAAGAATGTTAGGATGCTTAGGAATGGTGATAGGAAGCATAGGAGGGGTGATAGGAAGCATAGGAAGGGTGATAGGGAGCATAGGAAGGGTGATAGGGAGCATAGGAAGGGTGATAGGGAGCATAGGAAGGGTGATAGGGAGCATAGTAAGGGTGATAGGGAGCATAGGAAGGGTGATAGGGAGCATAGGAAGGGTGATAGGGAGCATAGTAAGGGTGATAGGAAGCATAGGAGGGGTGACAGGGAGCATAGGAGGGGTGATAGGGAGCATAGGAGGGGTGATAGGGAGCATAGGAGGGGTGATAGGGAGCATAGGTGGGGTGATAGGGAGCATAGGAGGGGTGATAGGGAGCATAGGTGGGGTGATAGGGAGCATAGGTGGGGTGATAGGGAGCATAGGAAGAATGTTAGGATGCTTAGGAATGGTGATAGGAAGCATAGGAGGGGTGATAGGGAGCATAGGTGGGGTGATAGGGAGCATAGGTGGGGTGATAGGGAGCATAGGAGGGGTGATAGGGAGCATAGGTGGGGTGATAGGGAGCATAGGAGGGGTGATAGGGAGCATAGGTGGGGTGATAGGGAGCATAGGTGGGGTGATAGGGAGCATAGGAGGGGTGATAGGGAGCATAGGAGGGGTGATAGGGAGCATAGGAGGGGTGATAGGGAGCATATGAGGGGTAATAGGGAGCATAGGAGGGGTGATAGGGAGCATAGGAGGGGTGATAGGGAGCATAGGAGGGGTGACAGGAAACATGGCCCTACCACCCGTTCCATGGTGCCTCAAAGTGCTATAGAAATGCCTACATAATTATTAAATACATAATTTAACAATGTATGTATACAGCATGTAGAAGTGAAATGACAATGAATTAATAGGACCCGTAGCCCGAAGCAATACACACACATACACATTGCCGTTTCAAATTCATCATCTAGCCTAGCAATAGCTTCAATGAATTCACTGAAATCTTGGGAGCAGTTGGGCCAAATGTATTTGAACACAATCATGTACAGTATGGACTTCTTTATTGTGTGAACACGTCGTTTATTTACACACAGCGGTCAAATTGTGTATTTTCACGCTTCAGTTGACGCGCAGGGCCGGGGAGAAAATAGACCTGGAGCATAGAAAGAACGCCGCAGCAGAAAAGCGCTGCGCGTGTCCCGTGCAGCAGACGCGCCTGGTGGAGATTGCAGCATGGAATAAAATTAGAGCGTCTCTCTGGCCTGGCACACGCGCGTGCGCGCGTCGTGAAAACGCATCAAAAACACTGCCTGTGTGTGTAGATTCCTGGTTACACACACACACACACACACGCACACGCACACGCACGCACGCACACACACACACAAACACACACTCACTTTTGCACTGTGATAAGAAGTACTCTCTCATTTACATATCCATTTTCCCTCCTATTCTTATTAGA
Source organism: Notolepis coatsorum (assembly GCF_963971535.1). NCBI lineage: Eukaryota > Metazoa > Chordata > Actinopteri > Aulopiformes > Paralepididae > Notolepis > Notolepis coatsorum. The sequence continues at coordinate 31,886,802 of NC_140168.1, read as the reverse complement.
CTACATACACACACACACACACACACACACACACACACACACACACACACACACACACACACACACACACACACACACACACACACACACACACACACACACACAACTGTTCAGATTACAAGCATCGCTGGATTAAGTTAAAGTTGTGGCGTTTTGCTAATAATTCAAATAAGGCAAGGGCTGCATTTTCTCACAGCGGCCTGTCGGGGGAGAAGCCGTAAAAAGACAAAGCTGAACTAAATGACTACCAGAGCTTAGTCCTTATCTCTGCTGTGTGGGTGTGCGATTCGCACGCTCATGTAAGAGGGAGCGAGTGAATGCGAGCGCGCGTGTGTGTGCGCGTACAGTATGTGTATGTGTCTGTACTAAAGTCTTAAGTGTGACAGCTGAGGGTAGGGTTTACACATTAACATCCCTGCCCTGTTCCTATACTGCTTTGTCAAGCTGACCACAGTGTTGGCCGGCTGTAAATCAAATGCTAGTACGGAGCGAGAAAGACACTGAGGCTGAATGATGTAGGGGAAAAGGAAAAGCTGCTGTTCATAAGGCAAGGGACCGTAACAGGGTGTGTCCACGTGTTTGTGTGTGCGTGTGTCTGTGTGTGTGTAGATGCCTCCGCTATTGATTGGAATCATCTCTTTCCGGAGTGAATAATGCATCTCTCTCTCTCTCTCTCTCTCTCTCTCTCTCTCTCTCTCTCTCTCTCTCTCTCTCTCTCTCTCTCTCTCTCTCTCTCTCTCTCTCTCTCTCTCTCTCTCTCTCTCTCTCTCTCTCTCTCTCTCTCTCTCGATGTCCCTGAATATAATGGAGCCATTAGTTTAGTGTCTATTAATACAGCGGTCCAGGGCTCAAGGCCTGGTTAAAGGCAGGAACTCTCATTCTCTTTTACAAGACTTATATTCCTCTTAAAACCCCCCTCTAACTACCATATCTCAGCTCATGAATCTAAGATTGCTATTACAAAGTAGTCTCATGTAGCCTTCTTCAAATCAAATTATTACAATGCCACCAAATATTACCGGTTACAATTTTCTGCAAGTTTTTCTTTTCTCGGAATTCTGTCTTTGAAGTCTACCAGTCTATAGCCTTCAATGGCCCGTAACCATTGAGACATCTTCATTAGAATGTTCAACTCTCAACATTCTAATCTCATTATGTGAGATTGTACACCCATATTTGGTAAAAAAAAAAAAAAAAAAAAGATTAAACAAAGAATGTATATGTAGTTAAATAGAAGAGATCTTGAGTCTGAGAGAGTAAGGCATCGACCATATTCACACAGCAGCCATTTTACTCTTATGTCATGCTCAGCATGCGATTCCTTTCCGCCATGTTCCCAACTTGAGCATGACAAGAGTAAAATGGCCGCCGAGCAAATACGGTCAATTGCATCTCTAGTAAAGGTAGAGTGTGGGCCCTGTTTAGAGTGAAGGTGGCCTCATCCGGCACTGCATACAGTGCCTATACTGCAGAGCAAGATAACAGGCGATGGGAAAATAGAGAAGGACAGAAAGAAATTTTTTTCTCTTCTTTTGTTGTGGATGAGAGGATGAAGATCATGTTCGCCTTGCAGTAAAGAGAACACAAGGAAAGCAGAGGCTGTATGTATGTATGTATGTATGTATGTATGTATGTATGTATGTATGTATGTATGTATGTATGTATGTATGTATGTATGTATGTATGTATGTATGTATGTATGTATGTATGTATGTATGTATGTATGTATGTATGTATGTATGTATGTATGTATGTATGTATGTATGTATGTATGTATGTATGTATGTATGTATGTATGTATGTATGTATGTATGTATGTATGTATGTATGTATGTATGTATGTATGTATGTGTGTGTATGTGTGTACGAGTGCACGAGTGTGTGTGTGTGTGTGTGCGTGTTGGACCTGTATCTGGTAAAGAGGCTTTTTAGCAGAGAATGGAGAGACACTCTTTCAGGAAATGGAGGCTTAGCACATGCTTTGTCATCACCACCCTAATCACTGTGGCTTTCATACCTGCCCTCACGCTCCCAGCGGAGGTGGAATAAAAGTCATTCCTATGAGCGTTTTCACTAAACACATCACATACTTGTACTAGTATATCCGTAAAAGGTGGACGACGAGTCAATTCCATTTACGCGCGTCTACGAAAACACTCGATCCTTTCACCGTAGCGGCGCAGGATTCATTAGGCAATTCCTTCTTATCACAAAATCGTTTGTGATCAGCTGTTTAAAGACGAGAGATACTGTACGTCGTCGGGGTTAACGAGGCACGCGGAAGGATGGAACGAGCGAGCGGACGGAAGATTAGTACGCCGACGTCGTGGAGTTTCTGCCTCGCTCGTCCGATAAGGTAATAAGGAGCGAGAGTGAGAGGGAGAAAGGCATTTGACACACAAGCGGACGTCTGCCGGTTAATGGTGTCGACTCTAAAAGGGGAGCGACGTGAGGCCGTCCGCCTCCCTCGGCGAGGCTTTTTGCCTCCCTGGCTTCCCTCCCAAGTGCAGACAACAGACATCCTCGTTTTTCCAACTCGATTTACGGACGCATTAGAGGGGATGCTGAGGCGCGCCCTGTTCTCTCAAATGCAATCAGCCTGCCTGTCTGTGTGTTTTAAGAGGAAATTGAGGGAGCGTCCCTATTGACTTTTTGACTTCCTCTCTCTTCGCTTATTCCATTCCGTTGGCTCGTCATTTCGGAAAACGTATAATGATAATATCCTTATGGTAGGAAAAACGCTAACGTTCCCTTTTTTTTTTTTTTTTTCACCTTTCCCACTCCATACTTTCCAGGTGAAATGAGAGAAGTGGACCGGAGAAGACGACGCCAGAGCACACCGCCGTGAGACCGGACGCCCTCGGATGGCGGTTTTGTCCGGCTGCTGCTGAAAAGATAGATAGATTATGATTCACCAAGGTAAGTAAAGGGGGTGAGACGAGCTTTCAAGCAATAATAAAAACATGTGCATCTCCTCTGAGACATGAGAGTGTCTTTTATGAAGTTGTGTACTCCAAAAAGACAATAATTCCATTATGTTTGACCTTCTGTTTGAAGATGCTTTAGATTTAGAACAAGGAGAAAATGCCCACAGGCTTTGATCAGATCTCTCTCTCTCTCTCTCTCTCTCTCTCTCTCTCTCTCTCTCTCTCTCTCTCTCTCTCTCTCTCTCTCTCTCTCTCTCTCTCTCTAATTGATTTCACACCTTTGATCCTCACAATTCTAAGAGCACTTAAGGGAGATTCAGGACAAACTCAGCTTGAAAAGTACTGTCATGCACATGCACACGCACACGCATGCACACGCACACGCATGCACACACACACACACACACACACACACACACACACACACACACACACACACACACACACACACACACACACAGCCTCCTCGAAGTTGCAGTTAATGTTCTTGTTGACGCCCATCTAAACATTTGACTGAGGAGAGAGAGAGAGAGAGAGAGAGAGAGAGAGAGAGAGAGAGAGAGACAGACGGGAATGAAGAGAAAGAGAGGACAAAGGATGGGGGTTGGGAAATAAAGAGAGATCTACAAAGGAGGGTTGGAAGAGAGGCGGTGAAGAAGAGTGGTGGTAGATGAGGAATTTATTTAAGAAAAGAAAGATGGCTGGTGAAAGATGCCATTTACTATGATTCTATCTATACCAACGATGATCCAATCTACTATGATTCTATCTATACCAACGATGATCCAATCTACTATGATTCTATCTATACCAACGATGATCCAATCTACTATGATTCTATCTATACCAACGATGATCCAATCTACTATGATTCTATCTATACCAACGATGATCCAATCTACTATGATTCTATCTATACCAACGATGATCCAATCTACTATGATTCTATCTATACCAACGATGATCCAATCTACTATGATTCTATCTATACCAACGATGATCCAATCTACTATGATTCTATCTATACCAACGATGATCACATCTACTATTATTCTATCTATACCAACGATGATCACATCTACTATGATTCTATCTATACCAACGATGATCACATCTACTATGATTCTATCTATACCAACGATGATCCAATCTACTATGATTCTATCTATACCAACGATGATCACATCTACTATGATTCTTTCTATACCAACGATGATCACATCTACTATGATTCTTTCTATACCAACGATGATCACATCTACTATGATTCTTTACCAACGATGATCACATCTACTATGATTCTTTCTATACCAACGATGATCACATCTACTATGATTCTTTCTATATCTATACCAGCGATGATCCCATCTCCCATTTTTAATAATGATAATAATAATAATAATAATAATAATAATAATAATAATAATAATAATAATAATAATAATAATAATAATAATAATAATAATAATAATAATAATAATAATAATGCATTTTTCATACAGCTTTTCTAGAATTCAGTAATTTTACACTGTGGTCGGGGGTAGAGAGACACACATACGGATGGATGAGGGGGGGCTAAGAGAGGGCACAGTTTGTAGTGAAGAGATGGGTCTCCAAATCAAATAAAATCGAATGTATTTGTAAGGCCCGACAACACACGTTAATCTCCCTATGGGCTGGACACGTCTTCTTTACCAACGTTGACCCTATCTACTATTATTCTATCTATACCAACGGTGGCCCTATCTACTATTATTCTATCTATACCAATGGTGGCCATATCTACTATTATTCCATCTTTCAATTCCTTTGCTCTTTTGAAAATGTTGTTGATCATTCTTCCTCTTTTTCATCCCTCGTTCCTCCTCATATCACGCTGTATGTTCCCTCCTTTATTTGACTGTCCATCGTCTTCTCATTTCCCACAATCCCCTTCTTCTGCCATCTGATATTCCAGCTCGCTCTCTTTCTTAACCTTGCGATCTATCATCCCCTATTGTATTTATTTCTCCTCTCCATCTCTCCCTCGTATCTTTCGGCCCTCTCTTTTTCCATTTTCTTTAATCTCACTGTGAAATAAGATACAACGACAACAGACTAATGACTGTATATTGTAATACATATAGCAGTCAAATATCCAATATCGGATATCAAATAAATCATGAAGCATGTCTCTCACACACACACAACTTAAATATTGATCATTGGGTACACAAGCATTACTGCGTGTACTGTATGTGAGCATGCCTTTGTGTGTGTGTGTGTGTGTGTGTGTGTGTGTGTGTGTGTGTGTGTGTGTGTGTGTACGTACGTACGCATGCACAAACCATCATTTACATTTGTTAAAAAGCTATCTCTTTTCTCTACAAGTCTCATGCACAAGCGGTAGCGTGAATCCATACAGTACAGGTGCAGGTCTATTGGAGTGTGGGGACAATATCTTCAAGCTGGGGGTTGGCTGCCATAGCAACCATATGATAAGGCAGGCCGGGCTATTTAAAGGAATTCCACAGCCGCTGCTTGTGTTCCCTCCATCTTTACGCAGCCCCAGGGAACCAGAGAGCATGGAGATCACTGAAGACATTTGCTTTCCGTTCCAAAACAACAATCGTTAACTTAAGTTCAGTAAGTATTCCAAAAATACAAATGATTGTATTCTCTGGAATGTTTCTGGCTTGTGAGCAAAGGTGTTAAAATGGCTACTAGAGTCTTTTATATTTCCATAGGAACCTTCGTGTTGGCATAAGGCAGAGGTTTATTTTTTATGGCGGATATGTCATTTTGGAATTAAATTCTTCGATCATAAACAAACAGTATACAGTATGGCTTAGTCACATGAAGAAAAGGAAACATATGTATGTCACACAAGATACCTGTATGATGCTTATTGTATTAGTCCATGTTCTGCATACAGATCTGCATGCATCTGAGATCTTGTCAGATCTTCACAGGAAAAGGATGGGTACATTTGAAATAATTTCATGTAAAATGTGAAATACTTTCATTTGAATTATTATTATTATCATTATCACATACTGTTTAAACGTTGCCTTACGGGCCTAATAGTGGACACTGTGGTGATATGCCACGACTTTGACTGAACTGCAAAAGGGGCGACTGTAATAGTCCTGAATTATTCATGATGGTAAAAAATATATATCTTTCTCTAATCTCTAGAGAAGTGTTCGTGAGTGGACAGGGCAGAGATGTGTGAGAGGAACAGTAGGGGGAGAGAGGGTGAAAGAGAGAGAAAGAGAGATAGAGAACAATTCCAACAAATAATGGTTGAAAATATGTTACATTTGACTAACTATGAGATTATATTGTAATTATCAGTCATTTCCAAATCCCTGCCTTAGTACAGTCATCTGGCCTCTCATATTACCTCTCTTACTGTCACCATTTAACTCTGGTAATAATGATAGGCAGCACTGCGTTTCTGCCTCTGAACCCCAGGATTCATGCTTGGTTTTTTTTTGTTGCCTTTCTGGCTTCTCTGTCTTAGTTTGTATTTGATGGTAGAAAATACTTTGATAGGGCGGCTGGGTAGCATGGAGGTCTAAGCACTCGCCTACTACTCTGGGTTTGAATCCAGCAGTACCTCTGGCTCTGTCAGTCGTCCCTACGAACACAATTGCCAGTGGTCGAGGGTGGGAAACCGGTGGGGTAGGAGTGCTGGTCATTTCAAACAGTGACTCCTACTGGTCGGTCGGGGTGCCTGTTCAGCAGGGGAGGAGATCTGGGGGAAATAGCGCGAACCTCCGCACGCGTTACGTTCTCCCAGTTAAATTCCTGGCTGGCGACTCCACATGGCGACTTCTCCAGAGTCAGAGAAGAAGATTGATACAAATGTCCTCTCTGTGCGTTCAATAGAAAGCTATCCGGCTTACCCCATTGGAAAATGTTATAATACAACATAAAACGACTTGTTATGTTAATGTAGATTTTTCCGTATCTGTGTTCGTGAGGGGATGAGTTGAACCGCTATAGGGCTGTTGCCTCAGGCCACCTTCCGATACGCGAGACGCGGTTCACGCTGGGACAGAGGTGATGGAAGGAACGTCACGTGATACTTCTCTTTGGATAATAAACACAAGCACAACGTTGTTCATGGTCTTTCGGTATTCTGATACCCGATCATATTTTTATCAGAACCGATGCGCGATAAAAACCTATCCATCCATTGGCCTGTTTCTTTGAGAGAGCAGTCTTGAAGGTTTGAAATGGCGCACTACGGAGCTAAACTGATGACTGACCTCTCTCTTCACTTTACCCTTTATCTCATACTAATCCCAACTCATTTCATATGCTAAGTAAAAGCTTATATCCTCCCTCACCGTTACCACACACATTCGTTGCTGTAGCCTGATTAGGAAATCTGCATAGTGGGGTTGGGACAAGGAGCGCTACAGTGCTGAAGCAGGGTGTTGTGGGTGGCCTGTCACTGTCAGCCAGCGAGGTGGGGCAGAGCATCTCTGGATCCCTAGTGTCTGGCTTTGTGATGAGCAGTCAACCAGCTCTGAGAAGCCGCCATCCCCCTCTCTCTCTCTCTCTCCACCTCAAATGGTTTCCTCCCGGTTCTAATTTGCACATTTTTCTTTTAACAGATGTCACAGACGTAGCGGAGATTAGGAGCGAGAGAGAGTCGACGTGAGTGCGTACCCCCGGAGAGAGCGCAATGAGATGGGACCACTTCTCTCTCCCATCTCTGCGTTAACACCACAGTGGAGTCGTCGTCACCCCCCCCCTCTCTGCAAGGAGCGCCATCTGCTGGCTTGGTGGGGTGGGACAGCTGGTGTTGTGAATCAGGCCGCCACAGTTCACGGACCGGCTACTTCCCAACACCAGGGTCACACCCTTACCCCTCACATCGCCCCTGGTTTCAGCGTCATCATACTGTTACAAGTTTCCTCGAATGCTGGGGCAAAGAAAATCAGCTTCATCTCACATCGTATAAATTACACTTTTATCCCAAAGCACTTTACAATGTATGCCTCATATTCACCCATTCACTCACACATCTGGTGCAGTTAGGATTCATGTATCTTTGCTCAAGGACACTTCGACATGCTGCTGGGAGGAGCCGGAAACCTTCAGATTACCAGATGACTCCTCCACTGTCGTCTATTATGACATTCCAATAGTTGAGCAACCATCCTATTACTACTAGGAAGAGCAAGTGTTTGTGCACTCAGATTATTATTCTCCCTCATTATGGATAATTATTAGTTATTATGTTTTGTGTGTGTGGATTATTTGTCCAAATCTGATGTGTACACTTTTTTCAACTGTATGTCCTCTGGAAGAATAACTTGGGGAAAATTAAACATCTTAATTTTTTAATTTTAATAAATCTGTTTACATTTTTCAATTTACATACATTATAAAAATGAATAGAAAATGTAACATATACCCCCCCCCCCCCCCCCTCTTATATAGGGTAGCCCCCACCCCCACCCACAACTCACTCCTTACTCGATGTTCCTCATCGATACAACTAGAGTTGATGGAGTGGGATAAAATGCAGCCATCTTACCTGGGTAAACTATTCCTAAATCATCAATCTCCATTAAGAAACTATTGTTTCATCAGCAATATTTTATTGAACTAAAGCAGTCCAAATACACTGATTGATTTAGACCTTTATTTATTTAATCCCTTACAGTATTTTCTTGAGCTATTTTGCACTTTCTAGTTTACCCCTAAAGAAATAGCTGGGAGATAAAATTGGAAATAATTTCCTTCTACCAGTTAATCTCCATCTCAGTGTGAGATATGGACCACTAAAAACCATTACATAAATAAAAAAGGTTATTGTGGCAAAAATGCATTTAAGCTGTACTTCCATGTTAGCTCATTCTTAGAAAATGTATCCCAGTAAGATATTTCCAACTATTAGACATTATAACAGTTAATGAATGGTGTATGTAAAATAGGAGAATGCTACTTTTATTGACTTCAATTCATGCAGGTTTAGACCTGGACAAGGTAAGATGGCTGCCATGTGGTTCCATCCCAGAATGGCAATTCATTGTGACATGTCGCATGTTCCTTTTTGAGAAAAATCGCTGCATGCGCAAACGATAAACGTGACTGAACAGGTGTAATTCTAATTCAGGGAGGGAAAGATTTAGGTGTAGACGAAGTTCTGTAAACTTCAACCTTGAGTAATTTGTTAACTGTGACTTGGTAACCTGCAATGACGCACATTACTAATAGCTGTGCCACAGCGATGCATATCGAATACTTTTAAGTTTAGCTATTCCTTTTAATTATTTAATAATTTTTTTGTTATGAGCATGCTCTCATCTTCTGTGAGGGTAAAATTGAACAGAATCCCGGTAAAAGAGGTCGGTAGACGACAGCTGTCGTCAAGACGTAGACGGGTTTCACAGTTAATAAAAACAGCAGTTTTTACTGCCTCTGACTCTTGCACTGAGCAGATCCCAGCGGAGGGAAGAGCATTCGACGTCCAACTCATTTCTAAGTCAGTTTTGGGGACCGGGACCACCGCGGGAAAGTCCTCTCGCCAAAAGATGTGCATTTGTTCAACCGACTTTGGCAGAAGATGCACCATCATCAATTTATAACCCAGAGGGAGAAAGAGGAAAGGTTCAACGCTCACAGAGCCAGAGGATGGAGGTAATGTTATGTTATCGACATAATATATGAACATGATGATGGAGGTAATGTTATGTTATCAAATAGAACATATATGAACATGATGATGATGATGGTAATGTTATGTTATCAAAGACAACATATATGAACATGATGATGGAGGTAATGTTATGTTATCAAAGAGAAAATATATGAACGCTACCACCTACAAGACTTGGAACTGGGGGTGATTCGGAGGTGTTACTAAAGGGTCCTTACACTAGAAGCAGATATTACCAGAGTAAACCAAACACCAGAAGTAATTCTAGCTTGAAGACGACTATATTCACCCATAGACATCAATTTGCTTGGTGCCACTGTAACTATATTACTAAGTCTGACTAACTATATTACTAGGTCTGACTGTAACTATATTACTAAGTCTGACTGTAACTATATTACTAAGTCTGACTGTAATTATTACTAAGTCTGCAGCGAGCAGGAGTCGTGAAGGTGCCAGAAAAAGGAAATGTGATGCCAGGCCACTAGTCAAGAAGACTACAACGAGAAAGAGACGATCATTACCCTCAAAACCAGACCGAACAAAACCTTGTCAGGCCAGACAGACACAAAAAGCACACAGTCTAAAAATGGATGCAAGTTGTAAAGTGAAAGACGGAGAAGGAAAGCCTTTCCGAAAGGGAAAGAACAGGGTTGACGAGGTACCATCAGCCAGGAGGTTGAGGAGATCACCAGCGTGAGCTGTTGTTGACACTGACAGCTGCAGCAGAAGCAGCAACACCCCCGATGCCCACAGACAGTTCAAGTAAGGTGTCTTTTGTACTATGAGGGGCCGTTTAGGCCATAATACCGTCACTCACATATACATATTGAAATGTGTCTCGTATGCTACTGAAAAGCATTCGCGTACTAAACAGTTTGTTGGTACGTCTAACGTTAATTAATTCTGCAACTTTTACTTAGCTAATGCTAAGGGTACTAACTCGTTTTCTGTTAGCTGTCTAACGTTAGATAATGAAATGTTAACTTTAGCTATCAATCAATACAGGCCGTATTAATTAATGTTGTGTTTCTTTTTCAAATGTAGCCAAGAGTAAAGACAACCCTATCAAAACAGCAGTCAAAGTGTATATTTTCAGCACTACGTTTGTTTACTGATGTTTTTAAGATTTACCGAAAATAAGAATTTATCGAAAAAAATGCTAATTCTATCTCTCTTTTATCGTAAAACTGAGAGGAAATGACTAAATCCAGATTTAATACTGCCATTGGAAAGAGGAGCTTTCCCCATATCTATAGATGTATGATTTGGCCATAATAATGTCAAGGTCAAGTTCAAGGTCAAATATGAATTTATAATTCAAATGGATTATAATTTATTACTGTATCTACAGATCCTTCTGTTTAAAAATCTTCCCTGTATTAATTTGCTTAGATTCTTTGTACACTTGATCTCAAGAAGGTGCTGAATGAGCTCAGTGAGCGTAATCAAAAGAACCTCAATGTTTTCATGGTTTTATTCACCGGCAAAGATGCAAAAGAAATCATAATTTATATTCTCCTTTGTTTCATCACAATTTACTCAAGCCTAGTAACAGACACAATATTCCTGACGGGAATACATACCCCCAGGTCCCTAGATGCTCCTAGATACCAAGAACATGCCAATTGACCTTGTAGAAGCGGAGAAATCTTCCATTTACTTGGGCATGTACCTTAGGCGGAATTTCTGAAAATAGGGCTACAGCTTAACAGGTTAACACCTTTACAATGGTAGCAGTAATTTTTCGTTATCATTTTACAGTCTTGACGGTAGGTTGTCCAATAGACGTGGGAAGATCCATATTCTGCATTACAATAAAGCCACTTATTTGACCTTTGAGATCAAAAAATATGTTGATGAAAAAATTGTGATCGCAATAATGGTCGAAATAGCTGTTTTTCAACTCCATACTTTCATAGGGTGGGAAAGTTGGCAATTGTTGCAATCTATTGGTGGCCAGTGTTTGGTAGTGTTGGTCAACTACGTGTAGCCTAATTCAATAACTTGCCTAGTTTAACTACCATTTGCAGTAGTTGGGTGGTAGCACTCAACACTTTGATGAACATTGTTACTCAGCTGATAGAGTTGTGCCCTTCCTGATGACTTGTCGTACAGAACTTGTAAGTCGCTTTGGATAAAAGCGTCAACTAAATGTAAATGTAAATTCAAATCAAATTCAAATTAAAATCTCAGTAGCTTCTTCAGTAGTTAACTACATGTAGTTCAATAACTAGCCTATAGTTTAACTACAATTTGCAGTAGTTGGGTGCAGGTTGTTTAACTACATTCCAATATACATTTACATTTAGTCATTTAGCTGACGCTTTTATCCAAAGCGACTTACAAGTTCTGTACGACAAGACAGCAAGAAGGGTACAACTCTATCAATATCACTAGCTTCTTCAGTAGTTACGTTGGGTCATGTAGTTTAGGTTAATTACAAACTACATTTAGCAGTCTGAAAACATTGTATATTATTCAGGACTGCTGACTGGTGTTTTATATTCCCTTTGTACACAAAGACATCATTGATATTCACACGAACAATGACACAAGCGTCCCCTTCCGAAGAGCACTGGAATATGGATTATAAATGACAGTACTGGATCATATTCTACAATGCGTTTCCCCTTGTGACTGGCAGGCGGGACCAGCAGGGGGCGGTAGCAGGCAGAGAGTGGCGGAGAGAGTTGGGAGGTGATATATGGAGGAGACAAACGGAAGACGCTCTCTTCGGCAGTGAACTTGAACAATGAACAGTCGCAGCGAACGGGGGCTCTGGAGAGCCCTGTTGCTGAAGTTATGCCAGAGGGCCCTGTGAGATAGCAACGGGTGATAACAAGTACTGGCTAGTGGACACGATATCCTAGCAGTACCAGCGATAGTACCAGTATATGAACAATTAGTGCAGAGTCAGGCACTAGCAATCGGGTTATAATAGTTACTGTGTGCGGTATAAGTAACGTGCGGTTAACCGAGTATCCAAGTCCTTAACCATCGAGTTATAGTAGTTACTGTGTGCGGTATAGAGTGCGCGCACCAGGACGAGCGTGGGCCAACAACCAGTCTGCTCCGGCTGACTTCGACCAGACCTGCACCCGGCTGCCTGCATTCAGCCTGCTCCGACTGACTTCAATCAGACCTGCACCAGGCTGCCTGCAGCTTACGGGAGTTCCTCCCATCCAGCAGGGGTCGTCATCGCTCAGCACACGCTCTCAGCCGGCGCTGCCTCTCTGCCCAGCTCCGCCTGCTAACATCCTCGCCGAGAGCGTTCGACGCCATCTTGCCTCCCGGACAACAGTGGAGTGGCGAGGCGGCCATTTCGGATGAGTACAAATGAGCATTGATGCTCCCGATTTATTATACAGTACACAGTGTGGTGCAGCCTGCGGGCGAAAGTAACGTTGCTACTACCATTCCATAGGGGTACCCCGAACAATATATGCCGGCATTAAGATAGGACTTTACTGGTATTTTGTGGGCTCACTCTTTTGTTTTCGTTCCTTTTCTTTGAGCGTGATAAAATGTGTGTTTCCTAATATTTCCCATTCGGTGAACAATTCTCTTTCCTCCCTTATGTTTCCCCCTTCCTTCCCCATATTACCAACCTGGAGCAGTATATGTAATCCCTTAGGGAAGGTGGATACTGTGTCCAGCCCAGACGTGGGCAGCACTTAGTCCGGGTACCGTGAGAGCACTTGGTGCCTAGGTGTAATTATATAATTGATTTATGCCAGTGTAATCATTGTGTGTTGATACCCATGGTGCAATAATCACCAGACGTAGCTATGTTGTAACTAGGCCACGTTACAATAACACTCATACGGAACGGGAGCACTGTGTGTGTGTCTTTTCTTGAGTCTGATTCTAATCCTTGATGTGGGTAATATATCTGTTATTAACCCCTTCCTGGTCAACCTTCCCTTTTCCCATTGTAAGGTTTCTGGTGTTACAGAGGGAGGGTACTGCTTGCGGGGGGAACCAAGTTATTTATTTACCATTCGGTCATTAGGTGTGGGGGGGTGCTAGGGGACAATCGGGGAGAGTGAGGGCGTGTTGGGGAATACTGCTGACTGCCCAAGAGAGAGGGAGGAAGACCAGAGTACCAGACCAGGTTTGTAAATCCTGGGCCCCACACCCCCCACTGCCAGCCTCCAGTTGACGCTCCTGACCCCAAAGCCGGAGGTGCAGCTAGCCAGAGTTCTACTGTGTCTCGCTACCTATTGACCGTGTACCGTTCCCACGAAGCAGGGATAATCCACCCTGCTACATACACATTTCCCTAGAGATTTAGCATTTTCCTGATTCCACCTCAACAACTAGCTAAGGTGTTCTTGTAAAATATGAAGAATTAAAATCATCAAAACAAGAGGCAGAATAACCTAATGTAAATACAGACTCATTATTACTGGACTTTTATATGCTTGAAAAACTATTTTTTTCTCACCCCAGCCTCCTGAGTCGTGATGTGAATATGGCAAGTGGAAAAAGGAATGGTAATTAAAAATGTTTAACGCAATCAATACATGGTGACAGTCAACAGCCCCTTCCCTATTGAGCCTGTAATTGACACAACACAATGATTCATTGTCCTCCAATGACACCACTGAGGGTCAGATTCAAACTCATTAAATCGCAATAGCTGTTGCACTAAAGGTGAGCAAAACTGATTTCTAATTTGTGTGAGATTATGTGCAAAATAAATCTGCATTGTTTTCCGATGAAGCGCCCCATTTAAAGTTGCAGTAGGCAACTTCGGAGAAATTGACAAGAGTGAGTTTACCTGCCCAACAGAAGTAGAGGAAGCTCTGCATCACTTTTCGAGTCCAAGGTTTTACACAGACTGATTTTAACAACCAATCAGAGGTTTCCCAGGTACCATTGGCAAACTAACACCGCCACTACGTTCCTCATCAAAAGTACCACCTGCTGATCAGAGGCTGCAAATGTTTATTTATCCAGCACATTGGATTTTAAATGGAACAGTGAGGTTAAAGTGCATACTTTCAGCTTGAATTCAAAGGTGTTTACATCCATATCGGGTGAACCATGTAGGATTTGTAGCCTTTTGTATACATAACCCCCCTCCCCCATTTTAGGGACCAGAAATAATGATATCCTGAATGATAGTGTCAGGGATATCTTGGATTTATGCCAATTTTAGGATCATGGTGATCAACAAAGCAGAGTCATCAGACAACTGTTGAGCAGCCAAGAAATATGATGTTACAGAGTGTGATGTTGGAAGATGGCAAGCCAAATCAGTCAGAGAAAAGCTTGCCGTGGACTGCATAGCCCAAGGACAATATAAAATAAGGAAGGGTCATCACGTCAGAATACCAGCATGCTATGCTCTGCTTGGTGCCAGACTTTGGTGCCTGTTCTATTGAAGCCTGTATTAAAATTCAAAATATACATATGAGGAAATAATACGCCCACCAATATACCAAACGTGAGCTAGTTAACAATGCAACAAATTATTGATGATTTTGACATCCGAATTCAGATTCAGATTGTGAGTGTTGGGCGAACTAAAGGTTTCCACACTTGGCACCATTGTATGTTCACGTGCTACACAGTGACGTGATGACCTTTCCTTATTTTATAGTTTCCTTGAAAAAAAAAATCGTATGAGTAGAATCCAGCTCCTCACATCAGCACGAGATTGCGTGTTCTGGCAAATTGGACCAAAATAGGCATGAAGATATGGCTTTACTTGGCAGTAGTGCACAGTGAACTGTACAGGACCAGCGGTCAATGGGATGTTTGAACAATTAAATGTGTGGAAATGATGAAAACAACGTGTTTTATTATCATTATTTTCAAATGAAATAACTTTTGTCATAAAATTTTTATTTGGCCTTCAAAAAAGTATTTTACTTGACATTTGAGGCAAAATAACAAGGAAAGGCAAAGCCCATACTGTATGCAAGCAATGCTACAGAACAGTGCCAACGAAGGGTTCTAGTAGGGCTGAATCATAATCACGGTTATTTTGGTCAATATTGAGATCACGATTATTTAACACATACACCAGAAAAATTTACACAAGCACCACTGAGGGCCCTAAAAACATTACCAAACGGATGTCCAGATTCCACAAGGTCAAGCTTTGTGACATAGCCAGAATGCCTGTATATTTTCCCTAACAGAGTTGCACTTCCGCGTTCGGTTTGCGCGATCTGATTGGCCACTGACGTTTTTTTCAGCGCCAATCGCATTACTCCTAACAAACTGGTTAAGCTTGGCGACTCTTTCAAAGTCGCTCTCTTTTGAAGTTGGTTAAGGTTAGGGTTATGGTTAGGGTTAGGGTTAGGGTTAGGGTTAGGGTTAGTTGGTTAAGGTTAGGGTTAAGGTTATTTGGTTAAGGTTAGGGTTAAGGTTAGGGTTAGGGTTAGTTGGTTAAGGTTAGGGTAACAGCCTGCTGGCGCGATTGTTAGGAGTAACGCGTTTGGCGCTGAAAAAAACGTCAGTGGCCAATCAGATTGCGCAAACCGAACGCGGAAGTGCAACTCCGTTAGGGAAAATATACACGCAGCCAGAATATGTGATACCAGTACACAGGGCAGTGGCTATGTGGTGCCGGACAAGGTGGTGAGTTGTTTCAAACAAGGATTCAAGTCAAGTCAAGAGTTTTATTTGTCACGGCATACAAGGCATACAGTGAGATGCGGGTCATGCCCGCAGCGATTGTGCAATAATACAAGTAATAAGAATAAGACATAATGGGGCGCTCCAGTAGCACACCATGTACCGCGCTGCGTCGCGGATCGGCCGACCCGAGTTTGATTCCCGGACCCGCCGTTATTTGCTGAATGTCTTCCCCTGCTCTCTCTCCCGCTTCACCCTCACTGTATCTGTCGGTCATGTCTGACCAGGAAAAGCGATAAACGCTAAAAAATAAATCTTTAAAAAGAATAAGACATAACAGGTATAATGTACATAACATTTTAAAAATGCATGGTAAAAGATGCTGAGCGATACAGTGTTAAGCTACGGATGAGGCACTGGGTCTTATGTACACTACTATAAAATACTATACTATACAATATACAGTTATACTATATCCTTATGCTATCTTGCTATATCCATCTATTACTATACAAGAACCACTCCCGTTCTTTTTTTTTTTTTAAAGTGTGTCCAGTTGTTCAGGGGGCACCAGGGTGGCGCACCACGTAACTGCACTGCAGTGCAACGCGGCCGGCCTGGGTTCGACTCCCGGACCCGGCGACCTTTGCCGCATGTCCTCCCCCTATATCTTCTCCCATCCTTCCTCTTTGCCGGGTCTGTCCAATAAAGCAATAAAATGCCAAAAAAAAGTATCTTAAAAAAAGATAAAGATAAAAAGAAATCCAGTTGTTCAGGCGGAGACAAACATGGAAGTAGGGAAGCTGATGATGGTAGAAGTAGTGAGTCATATCACAGCGCTCCTCTGTCTGGGAAGAACTACTGTCAAAGTCACACTGACTTTGCCAGCAGAGACACACCGCTATGGCCAACAATTCCCACCCAAAACCCACTTCTCCCGCCCCGGAGAATGGATAAAGTGATGCTTCTACCAGTCTTTCTGTTTCTCTCTCACTAGGTAAGCATGCGATCAAGGGGGTTTGCGTGGGCTGACATGTCGGATAGAGATGTTACGGAGGGCCCTCGAGCACGAGGTGACAACATAGCAGCAGGTAGGCGGGGAGCCAAGAGAAGAAGATTGGTTGATAGTGTCCCAGATAGACTTGTGTTTTCAGATCTAGAGAGCTGTAGTCCCAGTGCACCAGCTGCAGATCTAGAGAGCTGTAGTCCCAGTGCACCAGCTGCAGATCCATAGAGCTGTAGTCCCAGTGCACCAGCTGCAGATCCAGAGAGCTGTAGTCCCAGTGCACCAGCTGCAGATCTAGAGAGCTGTAGTCCCAGTGCACCAGCTGCAGATCCAGAGAGCTGTAGTCCCAGTGCACCAGCTGCAGATCCAGAGAGCTGTAGTCCCAGTGCACCAGCTGCAGATCCAGAGAGCTGTAGTCCCAGTGCACCAGCTGCAGATCTAGAGAGCTGTAGTCCCAGTGCACCAGCTGCAGATCTAGAGAGCTGTAGTCCCAGTGCACCAGCTGCAGATCTAGAGAGCTGTAGTCCCAGTGCACCAGCTGCAGATCTAGAGAGCTGTAGTCCCAGTGCACCAGCTGCAGATCTAGAGAGCTGTAGTCCCAGTGCACCAGCTGCAGTAGACACTGGAGGCAGAGAGGAAGTAGACTCTGGAGTTGGGTGCAGCGATGCAGACACGCCTGTGAAAATACACCGCTCTGACTGGAAAGATGATGGTGAGGACAGTGATCCCGGGGAAAGGGATGCTTCACAGACATCGTCAGGGCTTCTCTCTGTCATGCTGGAGAAGGATGGGGTCGTCACTGACGGCTCTGATAGTGACACAGAAGGGCTGGAGCAGTCCTCGTGCCAGAGGGTGAATGTCCATTTTAAGCTACAAAAAGTGTCTTGTGCACGCACGCACGTACATGTCCTGGCCCTTCCCCAAATGTAGCCCTGCCTCTGTGACATCTACTGGTGGTGAAACTCATCCAGTGGAATCAATGAATCTCTTAGACGGAGATTGCAATAACACCTCATTAAATCACAATAGAGATCCACCCGTTTCAGCCCATGAGAAGACCATGCAGTGACATTTCCACTAATGCCGTCACAGCTATACATCTCCATATCTCTTCACATAGAAAAGAGAGGAATGGAGAGGATGGGAGACGGGAACAAAACGAGGAGGGAGAACACATTGGAGAAGAGAAAGATGAGGAGAGAAGCAGTGATAAATGGTCATACTCTCTGGACAGACCAAGCGAGGAATCTATCAAAATCCATCCTAATATATCCAAAACAATCCCCCCTGTACTCAGAGAGCATACGGAGCCTGGCTAGGACACCATTTCTGGCATTCCTACGCCCAGTGATGGAAGACAACCACCTTTCCACCACCTCCCCTGAACCAGCCTCAACCCCCTCAACCCTCTCACCAACCACAGCTTCCGTTCCCACATCATCCTCATCTACACCATCCACACATGTAGACAGCCTCTCTCCCACATCATCTACACCACCCACACATGTAGACAGCCTCTCTCCCACATCATCTACACCACCCACACATGTAGACAGCCTCTCTCCCACATCATCCTCATCTACACCATCCACCAGTGGCGGACTGGCCATCGGGACGTTCGGGACGAATCCCGATGGGCCGGAACCAAAGTGGGCTGGTCCAAAAAAAAAAAAAAAAAAAAAAAAAAAAAAAAAATCTTTTTTTTGGGGGGCCAGTGTGTGGGCCACTAATGTGGGCCGGTGTGTGGGCCAGTGTGTGGGCCACTAATGTGGGCCAGTGTGTGGGCCGGTGTGTGAGTCGGTGTGTGGGCCACTAATGTGGGCCAGTGTGTGGGCCAGTGTGTGGGCCAGTGTGTGGGCCAGTGTGTGGGCCGGTGTGTGGGCCGGTGTGTGGGCCAGTATGTGGGCCAGTGTGTGGGCCAGTGTGTGGGCCACTAATGTGGGCCAGTGTGTGGGCCGGTGTGTGAGTCGGTGTGTGGGCCACTAATGTGGGCCAGTGTGTGGGCCAGTGTGTGGGCCAGTGTGTGGGCCAGTATGTGGGCCGGTGTGTGGGCCGGTGTGTGGGCCAGTATGTGGGCCAGTGTGTGGGCCGGTGTGTGGGCCAGTGTGTGAGTCGGTGTGTGGGCCACTAATGTGGGCCAGTGTGTGGGCCGGTGTGTGGGCCAGTATGTGGGCCGGTGTGTGGGCCGGTGTGTGGGCCAGTATGTGGGCCATTGTGTGGGCCGGCAATAAAACAATAAACAAGTTGCATAAACTAAATCAGATTAAAAATGATCACAGTTCTGGTTTGCCTTAAGATGCAGTTTAAGATGGGTCTTGAACATGGAGTATGTAGGGCACTCTCTAATCACAACTGGTAGGCTATTCCAGTAGTTACCACCTTTAACAGAGAACACAGTTTTTGCAAAGGTAGTATACCGAAAAGGCACCTTACAGTCCCCTCTACTGATGGCCCTGGTGGTAATGCCAGTGTCTGCTTTCTGTTGGATGAACTCATTCAATGGGGGAGGGGCAAGTCCATGCAGAACCTTGTTGCATGTTATGTTTTTCTAAAACATTACAGTGATGAAATGAAATTGGTTTCCTATCAAATACTTTTATGGCTTTTTTGTAGAGTAATTCTATTGGTGTAAGAGTAGTGACATATGAAAGAGACCAGTTGATAAAACAGTACTCGATGTGTGATAAAATCATTGAATGCAGAAACATCCTTGCAGCATTAACTGGCAGGCAGGGCCTGATCTGCCTGAAGTTTTCAATGTTAAACTTGACTGTTTGTCACTTTCTTCACATGACTTTTTGAAGGTCAATGTAGAGTCCAATGTGACCCCAAGATACTTGAATTAATGGGATCATCCTTATGTTCCCCGGGTCCTATGTTCCCCGGGTCCTATGTTCCCCGCTTGATTGATTAATAGATTGACATTTTTATTAATTTTTATTATTTGATTAATTATGAATGTCCGCCTTGTTTCGAACTGGTTAAGCTTAGGCCCTCTTTCGAACTGGTTACGGTTAGAGTTTGGAATCAGGGCTGGTGGTCTAAAAATTTCAATCAATCAAAGCGGGGAACATAGAACCCGGGGAACATAGGACCCGGGGAACATAGGACCCGGGGAACATAGACATGCTCCCGAATTAATGTACAATGTCCAGCTCCGCCTCTCCCAGAAACACATTAGAGTGAGTGACCTCTACTGGTGACTTTGTGAACATCATAGACACTGTTTTCTTGGTGTTAAGTGAAAGACATGCTTTTGTTTTTGTCTTGAATGAGACATGAGACATCAGTGAATGAGATTCACGTTTCCTCCCAACCGCGAGTAGGCCTAGAAGCGCAGAAATGGAGAACGAAAAAAAAAAAAAAAAAGTGGAGCTGAAAAAGCTAGAATAAAAAAACAAAAATTGCTAGTAAAAGACGCAGAACAATGTTCTAAAATTACAGACATGTTTAGTAGAGGAAGGGCTCTCGTTAGAGTAGCTGCTGCTGCTAATAATGATGAAGTTCAAGTGGAAGGAACCAACAGTAACATGACAGGTGCGTGCAGTAGCCTAGTGCATATTCTACTGTTGGTGTCTGCCGGTTCATGAGGGCTAGCTAGCCTATACTAGCTCTTGCAGTGATTTCAGTCATTCTATTACAAGACAATGTGCTTTCCGTATTCCTGATTCCTTACAGCACGTGGACATAAATAGTCGTGACTCGTGAAGTTTTTTCTCTGACTAAAAGTTTAGTTAGCAATGTTAGGACTAGTGCCCACCACAGCATCAGAAGCTAAAGTGCTAACCTAGAGAGCCAATCAGAACCTAGGACGGGCTGCAAATTAATCGGCTACTAATATTATAATAGTAAATACTAAAATAAAATACTATTATGTTCCCTTCCAAATTTTCATGTTGATATAATATTGGTAATCTAATTGATTGAATTGATTAGTTGCCATTTTACATGCTTAAATAAGATGTACCTTAGAATTCCCAACTGTTAGCCATGTTCTCGATATGATTAGTCTCATCTACATGTTTGTAAATAACCACAGCTAACTAGCTTAAGCTAACAACTCGGTCAACTACTACCCCGTAGTTAAACAAATGTGATTGCATATAACAGCTAACTGCTACAGCTAAGTTGGTAGTTAGCCTATTCCATTAATGTTGAATGTATTTATGAAGGTTGTTGATGGTGGTTGGCGCTGAATAGCAGACATGATTCCGTCAGTCTGCCACAGGGCAGCTGTGTTTGCTGATGCTGCTCATGACCACCAGTAGCGTGTGTGTGTGAATGCAGAGAGAGAGAGAGAGAGAGAGAGAGAGAGAGAGAGAGAGAGAGAGAGAGAGAGAGAGAGAGATAGAGAGAGAGAGAGAGAGAGAGAGAGAGAGAGAGAGAGAGAGAGAGAGAGAGAGAGATGGCAAGCAGCCATGATGAAGTTGAGCTTAATCCAGTAGAATGAAAACGTTTATAAAAGACACCTAGATCATGACATTACTTTTCAAATTGTGTATTATAATGTGTATATTTTAGTGATGTCCGATATTATCGGCCTACCGATATTGGCATTAAAATGTGATATCGGAAATTATCGGTATCTGTTTTCAAAAAAGAAAAATTAAATATTTTAATTTTTTATATTTATTTAACCTTTATTTACCCAGGCAAGCAAGTAAGAACAAATTCTGATTTTATTTATTGTCAAAAGTATGCATAACGTTGTGTTAATTCCACAACAAGAGATATGTAATGTTAATTACCTGAAATTATTAGTTTTTTGGGGGGGAAACCCTGCATATATTGGTATCGGTTGATATCGGTATCGGAAATTTAAGTGTTGGACTATATCGGATATCGGTAAAAAAGCCAATATCGAACATCCCTAGTATATTTGTATCTTCTTCCTTACTGCCCCCACTACTGGGTCCATCACTACTAGCACAGATTTCAACTTTATTTTCAATTCTAGTGAAGATAACATGTTTTTCTCTATTGGATGAAATGGTGCAGCGATAAAAACATTGTATTCAAACATTTTATTCAATAAAGCCTCAACAAAGTGTTGGAACAGCATACAGAATATAGATGTGATGTCAGTCTGAATCAGAGCATTCTCTGCCTCATTGAATTCTGAATAATCAGATTCCAATGAACCCTCAAATTCTGAAAATGGGAGTAGTCACCACTCACCAACTTCCCCATCTTCTCTAGTCACCCCCACACCTTCTATTTGACCCATGACTTCTCAGCAGAGCCCAGACAAAACTTCCCTTTTCCTATCAACTCTGCTAATACTGAGTCACTATTGAGAGAGAGAGAGAGAGAGAGAGAGAGAGAGAGAGAGAGAGAGAGAGAGAGAGAGAGAGAGAGAGAGAGAGAGAGAGACTGAGAGAGACTGAGAGAGACTGAGAGAGACTGAGAGACTGAGAGACTGAGAGAGACTGAGAGAGACTGAGAGAGACTGAGAGAGACTGAGACTCTTGGAATGGGTGTCTGGGAGGAAGTGGGGGGTCTTTCGATGTTGATTAAACGGCAAGCAACTAATGTCATGAGTGCCAAATGAAAGGACAATAAATCCAATCTAACTGAAATTGTGTAGCACAGACCTTTCTATGGATCAAAACCTCAATATTATTATGGTGTAGTTAATACTTCATGTATCCTTAATCCCTAGGCTAATGAGGCACTAAGATGTTACTAAAAAGTAAAAAGCCAAAGTAACGGTATATGTATGTGTGTGTGTGTGTGTGTGTGTGCACTGTGCACGAGTGCACATCTAGGGGCGGGGTGTAGATTTGGTCTCCCTGATGTTGACTCCTTAGCCACAGCCTTGGGTTGTTTAATACTGGACAAGTGTTTCATAACGGCCGTTGTGTGGGCCGGTTTCGGGGCCTGTGCGTGGGCCGGTGTGTGGGCTGGTGCGTCTGAATGTCCCGGGCTGAATTTGTGTCCCAGTCCGCCACTGCCATCCACACATGTAGACAGCCTCTCTCCCACATCATCCTCTGTTACACTCCCAGAGCTGCCCAAGGTTGGGAGAGGCAACCCCACATTGACATTATAAACAATATGATTTACTGCCCCACACAGGGGGTTGATGGTGGGGTCATGGCTCCATCTGGTGCTCACCTGCAGTTAATGCAGTCAGTTAAGATGCTATCTGATTGCATTAGAAATATACTATTGTTACAAGTAGGTTATTTGTTACAAGTGTTGTCTGTTTAGGTTGTTCTTGTGTTTGGTATGCTTTCCTGTGTTTTGTATCGCCTAGTTCATCTTCCTGTTGTTTTGATTATTGTTTGGTTCTATGTTCCCCAGCTGTTGTGATTGTTAATTGGTTTCAGTATTTATTGTTTGTTGGTTGGTTAAGTTATTGTGGCGTCATTGTCTCCGCGTTGTCCCCGTGTCGTGCCTGTCTTCCCTGTCGTTGTCAAGTGAGTTCATGCCTGTCTACCCCTGTCGTTTTCTTGTTTTCCTTCGTTGTTTTGTTAGTACTAGTGCCTTTCGTTTGTTTTGTATTTTTGATTACTCAGTAAAGCTCTCTTCATCAAGTATCACCCTTCGTCTCTGTCTCGGTTCTCTCTTCCTTGTCTGCAACTGTGTTCTCCTCACCTTCATCGCCACCCCCGTTCGTAACAATCCTCATCTGCACCATCCACACATGTAGACAGCCTCTCTCCCACATCATCCTCATCTACACCACCCACACATGTAGACAGCCTCTCTCCCACATCATCCTCATCTACAACATCCACACATGAGACAGCCTCTCTGCCACATCATCTACACCACCCACACATGTAGACAACCTCTCTGCCACATCATCTACACCACCCACACATGTAGACAACCTCTCTGCCACATCATCTACACCATCCACACATCTAGACAGCCTCTCTGCCACATCATCTACACCAGGGGTGGCCAACCAGTCAGAGACTAAGAGCCACAAAAATTACTGTGGTACCATAAAGAGCCACACCATATACCAGCGTTTCTCAACTTTTTTTTCAGTCACGGCACCCTTCATGTGTTTATAGGTCTCACCCTCTGGCCTCTGAAGTTGCTAATGTCTTTTTTATTTGGGTCTCACAGGGTTAAAAGTACCCTGTGAGACCCACGGTTGCAAAATTACAAAATCACTTTTAGCCATTTAAAAAAATAATGTTTATTTAAAAAATGTTAAAGGGGAACTATTTTACTATTTCTTTCACTATTTGGGCACTTTTACACAATTCCTGTGAGTCTATGGAACACATAGGTTTTTTTCAAAAAAAAATGCATTGTTTTGTATTTCTAATCAAGTACTAAAAACCGCATTTTTCTACCTCAAGATCTCCAACCACTGTGTGGCCTGGTGCCAACTGCCACATCAACTGCCACATTATTATGCAGCTGAGAAATCTCTGACATCACAGATATGCACATTTTCAGATGACTCAGTTCAGTGAGGGTGAATATTGTGAGAGGAGAATTGGAAGAATTCGCCAATATGAGAATTAGAGACATATATCCTATTAATATAAGTCCACATAGCTAAGAAACAATGGTAAACACTGAAAAAAGCCATTTATAAGATAGTTCCCCTTTAAGCACATGTATAGTCAATTGGTCCTGTTGTTCAGCCTCACAATGCTATTTGATAGTAAATGTGTTTATATGTCCCACCCTCTGGCCTCTGAAGTTGCTAATTTCTTTTTAATTTGGGCCTCAAAGGTTAACCTCTTAAGCCCGAGATATACAGTAAAAGTGTATATTTTCAGCATTACGTTTGTTTACCAATTATTTTAACTGTTATTAGTGAAATATAAGATTATAGAAATCTCAGGGCATTGAGTCGGAAACCGGCGAATATTGACAGGAGGAAGTGGCACAGCCAAAAGTGAGTGTAGTCTTTTGAAGGAAGAGACTCAGGGCTTTCAAATTTCGAAAAACTACCCTACCCAGCTCACACCAGCCCCTGTCAATCATCTGACTTCTGGATTTACTTTTTAATTTCTCTTATTTTTTGGGATTATCTCCCACAAACCTGAACGTTATTGCCATAAAACAGAACGCAGTTAGTTTCTCTACCTTTCTGTGAACGTCTTGCAAAAAACGGTGTTGCAATATGATGAAAAATGGTGGAGAAATTTACATTATAAAAAAGATGGCAGAATTCAGTACTGTATCTACAAAACCTTCTGTTTAATCATCTTCCCTTTATTCATTTGCTTAGATTTTTCAGGTCTGGTCCATTTTAGCATGGTGTTATTTACAGTCAAAGATAACATTTTTTTTAAATAGAATTGATATTCTCCTTTGGTTCATTACAATTTACTCAAGCCTAGTAACAGACACACTATTTCTGACACTGATCCATATATGTCCCTAGATTCAGATACCAAGAACATGCAAATGGACCATTTAAAAAAAATTTGTAAATGTTTATTCTACGTCCTTATGGAATGGGTGGAAGAGCCGCACATTGACGGGCAAATAGCCGCATGCGGCTCGCGAGCCGCAGGTTGGCCACACCTGATCTACACCATCCACACATGTAGACAGCCTCTCTGCCACATCATCTACACCAACCAGTATGTAGACAGCCTCTCTGCCACATCATCCTCATCTACACCATCCACACATGTAGACAGCCTCTCTGCCACATCATCTACACCATCCACACATGTAGACAGCCTCTCTGCCACATCATCCTCATCTACACCATCCACACATGTAGACAGCCTCTCTGCCACATCATCTACACCATCCACACATGTAGACAGCCTCTCTGCCACATCATCCTCATCTACACCATCCACACATGTAGACAGCCTCTCTGCCACATCATCTACACCATCCACACATGTAGACAGCCTCTCTGCCACATCATCCTCATCTACACCATCCACACATGTAGACAGCCTCTCTGCCACATCATCTACACCATCCACACATTGTAGACAGCCTCTCTGCCACATCATCCTCATCTACACCAACCACACATGTAGACAGCCTCTCTGCCACATCATCCTCATCTACACCACCCACACATGTAGACAGCCTCTCTGCCACATCATCTACACCATCCACACATGTAGACAACCTCTCTGCCACACCATCCTCATCTACACCATCCACACATTTTGGTCCAGTGGCCCTAAATTGGTAAATGGTGAGAGTATTTTTTTTGTATTTAATTTTTTTATAATTTTTTAAACAAACACATAAACAAACATGACAACACACGATAAGATATACAAGCATTAGTTGACAGTGCACATCCAATGAAATCACATTTTAGTTAATTGTCATATATAGGATATACCCTTAATACCTGTTATCTAAAAACCTACACACATATGCTCCAGCTCGTACCCCCCCCTCCCGGACCCCCCATTGGATAATCCATCCATTTTCCCTCGCTCCTAACCAGACATTACCATTATATGCTAGCTTTTATTTTCTCCACCACTTCTAACCACAATGTCATTTTGGATTCATTGAGACCCAAAATTCTTGCTGTCGATATTTATTGATAGATCACATCGAGATATGTAATAATCCAGACCTTTCGGCACATTTTCTCCGGTTGGAACCATTGTGATGCTATCAGCTTTTTAGCCACTGTGATACCCGATAAAACCAATCTCTTTAGCTGTGGATGTACTGCACACTCAAAAACATCATTCAGCAGTAATACAGAGGGGTGTACAGGTATATTCCAAGTTAAGAGATTTGATAATTGCTGGGTCACCTCTTTCCAGAATATCTTAACTGGTGGGCAGTCCCAGTACATGTGCATAAATGTCCCCTCATCCCCATTTGTACATAAAGAGCATTTGGAGTCTTGTATAAGACTCATTTTTTTCAGTCTTATAGGAGTCAAGTATGTGCTGTGAATATAGTTAAGATTGATTTGTTGATGGTCCGGGTTCCTTGATGTGAGTCGAACATTTGCCCAGGCTTCTTGCCAATCAAAATCACTTTCCAGGTCTGGTATATCCCTCCTCCAGACGGAGTCTAGGTGGAGGGTTTCATATGAGGACGTTAGTAATTGATGATAAAAATCTGAAACAAAACCTCTTGATGTCTCTCTTTCATAGAAGAATTTGTGGTATCTGTGGTGTTCAATTGGTTTCGTTAATGGAACACCTTGAGTCTTCAAACATAACAATAACTGTAAGTAAAAAAGATGTGTGGACTTGGTGAGATTAAATTTCTTCTGTATTTCTTCATAACTACAGAAACCCTGTTTGTTAAAAACATCCCCTAATGAGTGTATGCCTTGCTTTTCCCATATAGGGAATCTTATAGGTCGTTTTCCAATCAAGAGTGCATTGTTATTGAATAAGGGAGTATGATTGTGCCATTTATGTGGGTTAGGATATTTTTTTTGTGTGTTCACGCCATATCCGGATCGCATGAGTAATTATGGGGCCAAATTTCCGTTCGCAATGCTTGATTGGTAGTTTAGTGTATGCTATGTCCTTCAGTCTATGTGGGGCTACTATGTTTTCTTCTAATTTTCTCCATATACTAATGCTTGGGGATCAAACCATGTTGTCAATGGTCTTAATGTGTACGCCTTAAAATAGTGGAAAAAATCTGGAAATGCCATGCCACCGTCTGCTTTATTTCTCTGTGCGGTGGATCTTTTTATACGTGGTGGTTTGTTATTCCAAATAAATTTGTATGTGGAGGAGTGTAATCTTTTCCAGTAACCCTCTGGAGGGGGTAACGGTAGCATTGAGCTGAAGAAGTTGATTCTAGGTAGTACGTCCATCTTAACTATTGATATCCGTGCCTGTACTGAGTTTTTAAGTTTTGCCCACCTATCAAGGTCGTCTTTGATTTTGTTTTGGATTTTTG
The DNA here is from genome assembly GCF_963971535.1 of Notolepis coatsorum. NCBI lineage: Eukaryota > Metazoa > Chordata > Actinopteri > Aulopiformes > Paralepididae > Notolepis > Notolepis coatsorum. The sequence goes on along the minus strand of NC_140168.1, from coordinate 31,858,772 downwards.
TGTAATTGTGCTTCACCGTTTGTCTTATGGTGGGGAATATTTCCACTCCCAAACATCTAAAATGTTTTACCATAGGTATCTCTCCTGGGAGGGTTATATCTTTTTTTGCAGGGGCGTTAAGTGGAAGGAATCCCGATAAATCTCCAAAGTTCTCAATCAACTTGAGCAGATGAGGCAGTGTGGTGTTGGGGTTTTGCATGAACAGTATTACGTCGTCCGCATATAAACTAATTTTATGTTGTGTGCCCTTGATTACGATTGGTTCTATGGATTGGGATTGTCTTATATATTGTGCTAAAGATTCTAATGATAGATCGAATAGTCCGGGACTAAGAGGGCAACCCTGTCTAGCTGAGCGTGATACCGGAAAGATTCCGGAGGTGATTATACCTGTTGTAATCATGGCCGATGGGTCTTTGTATACTACTTTAATCATATCAATGAAACCTTTACCTAACCCCATCTTCTCTAATACTGCCCATAGATACGACCATTCCAGCCTGTCAAAAGCGTTCATTGCATCCAGGGACAGCATCGCCTTAGGTATGGTGTCGTCCTTGTCGGCATCTAGTACGTGCAGTATTCGTCTTATGTTATCAGTGATCAGGCGGCCTCTTATGAAGCCAGTTTGGTCCGGATGAACTAAAGACGTCATATGCTTTTGTAATCTGATGGCTAATACCTTAGAGTACAGTTTGATATCGGTTCCGAGGAGGCTTAAGGGTCTGTAACTACCGCACTCGGTGGGGTCTTTGTCTTTTTTGAGAAGGACTGTTATGAGTGCAATATTGTCGTTCTTATGGAAGTTCCCCTCCTTGACTGAGTATAAGATCATATTTAGTAATAAGGGTCCAATTATGTCCCAACAAGAGAGGTACATTTCTGGTGGGATACCGTCTCTTCCAGGAGCCTTACCACTTTGCATTTTGGATATGGCCTTCTTGAGTTCCTCTAGTGTGATCGGTGTTTCTAACTGTTTAGCGTCATCCTCTGAAAGTTTAGGGAGAATAATTTGATTAAGATATGTGTCCATTTTGTTTTGATCGAAGGTCGTTTCTGATTTATATAAGTTGGAGTAGAATTCTTTGAATGTCACGTTTATTTTTCCGGGTCTGTTTCAAGTACTTGTTGTGCTCTAATGGTAGTTATATCTGCAAAATTTGCATTAATTCTTAATCGCATGGCTAATAGGTGACTAGGTTTAGAACCTTGGGAGTACTGCTGTTGTCTTGTGCTACGTATTTGTATTTCCGATTGTTGTCTGTATATGGCATTGATCTCTTTTTTTAGTACCTTAACTTGATTTTCTAGTCGAGTTGAGTTGTTGTATTGTAAAGAATTAAATAACGTTGAGTAAAGCGTTTCCAGTTCAGCCAGTTTTGTGCATCGATTCTTGCGCATTTTGGAGGAAAAGCTATCAGTGAAATCCTTGATCATTCCCTTTACCGACATCCATATTATTCTGGGGTCTTGCACCGAGTTTGCATTCTCCCGTAGGAATACTATAAGAGCTTCTTTGAGTTGTGTAATGAATTCCTTGTTATTAAGCAGCATCGAGTTAAATCGCCATCTTGGGGCTCGGGAAGATAGTATACCAAATGTTCCTTTTAGGAGTAAATAACAGTGATCTGATAGTGCATTGGGTATCATTTCCACTTCATAGTTATCAAATAGTCTCGGGGATGCAAAGACATAATCTATTCTGGATAATGTGTTATGTCTCGCAGATCGACAAGAGTACTTTCGGGTCGTGGGATTAAGTGATCGCCATAAGTCATTTACGCCTGTAATCTTCTACCAATCCTTTAATGCATTAGATTAATTCTTTTGTTCGCTGGAAAAGGCGAGGTAAGATTTGTCCATCCTTGGATTCCAAATGGCATTAAAATCCGCACCTATTATAAATGAGTAATCGGGAAGGTCTAACATTGCTTTGGTTAGTGTAGTGAAGAAACCCTCTTCGTACAAATTTGGGGCGTATACCGCTGCCAACGCTATTTTCCTGTTCTTGTGTACAATCTTAGCTATAGTTATCCGACCATCTACATCAGACCATACTCCCTTTAATTCAATATTCAACTTACGTCTAACGACTATGGCTACACCTCGAGTTCTCGTACCAAAAGAAGAGTGACTAATATTATGATATGTGTTGTCCGCTAACGTATCTATGTCTTTCTCTAGAATGTGCGTTTCGCTTAGCAGAGCAACGTCCACCTGTTCTTTTTTCATCAGTGTGAGCACGCTTTTGCGTTTGTGTTGGTTATTTATTCCCCCAGTGTTCCAGATCATTATATTCAAACTAGCCATAATCTATACATGTTGTTGTGTAGTTATTGGTAATGCTTCTGGAGTGCGAGGCAACAATAGATATACATCCAACTAGTGAGGTCCCGTTGAGAGCCGAGCTTAAAAACATACATATATACAAATAAAAATCCCCTTTCCTCCCCTCCCATCGAGAGTCGTACAGGATTGTGTCCCATAGACACATCCTACACTTATGACTCCCTCCCTTAGGCCACCGGATTACCCAAATTGATCTTTGTAATCCTATTCTTCCTATGCTAATTGCCATAGGATCTAAAACTTTCATTCTAATTCGATAGAATGTCGCTTTTGATCTTGCGCCTTCCCATTAATGTACTAACAATAGTTTGAAAAATGAAAAATATACCTTCATTAATATATTCATTTGAACCTTCTACTAACTTATGTAGGAAACATCAGAAAAAAGGAAAAGAGTGGAGATAAACACTGACACCTTAAAATGAAAAAAGATAACAATTAAAGATAAAAAATAAAAAAAGGAGTGAGAACTAAAATAAAACTCATCAGAGAAAATAAGATAAAATAAAATTGAGTAAAGAGAAAAAAGAGAAAAACAGAGACTTTTAGAGCTACATTGTGCAAATCTCTAAATCAGTGGAGTAATTATTTAAAATATTAGAATAACCTTGTTGTGCTTATACATTTATATGTGGCTAATGTCTTTTTATTTTTTATTTTTTTTAAAGCCTTATTAAAGCCTAATTAAACTTCAGTCCTTGAATCCTATGCTTATTCACACCGGATGTTAGTGTTCAATTTACAGGCCTTCGTTGAAGGGGTGCATTATATTCTAGAAGGTTGTAGAATACTAGTAAATATGTAAACACTGCTGTTATGATCCAGAATGATCTTCCTACCCAGGGGTCATGATCTTCTAGTATTTTCCGGGATATTCCTTTGTGTCCCTGAGCAGTCGAGAGAGGAGCCCAGAATGTTCCAGAATATTCATAATGTCAATGTTGGATTATTGTCTCCACAGAGACCAGAAGACTGTAAATATAATGCCTTACGAGCCATATTAAACATCTTGTGTTGCCAGCGTGCATATCATCTGTTACTTTTGTTGAGAGTATTTGATTGGATTTATTTGTCACATACATACCAGGGCATACAGTGCCCGCATTGATTGTGCAAAATACAATAATAAAATATGCATAGAAAAAATTAAATAGGTAAGACACAAGATATGCATGGTAAAAAAAAGACTATGCTAAGTTCCTGAGAAACTGGTTCCTATATACACTACTATACAATATACAATTTACTATTTTAACTCTTAATGTATCTAAACTATACTATACAGTACCTCTGTTAAGATAATGACTGCAGCTTATCTTTGCGTTGCATTCGGAGTAAAGGAATCGATGAGAGACGATGAACTCTTTAGCCTTTTTGGCTTGGTTTATTTCACATTGGTCATCATAAACATTGTTGCAGCGTGCACCTGCTACTTCAAGGTGCAGCTGAGAGGATGAGAGAGAGAGAGAGAGAGAGAGAGAGAGAGAGAGAGAGAGAGAGGGAGAGAGAGAGAGAGCTGAGCAGGTGGACACACCCCTTTTATAGGCCCAGTACGTGGAACAGATGTGCGCCTCTACCTTTAGTTAGAGCGCCCCATAGTGTTACAACAACATTACTGCACTTATGATACAGAGAACACATTGACGCCTCGCCGAGGTGTTTTAAACGTAGTGACACACGCACACACACACACACACACACACGCACACACACACACACACACACACACACACACACAACACACACACACACACACACGCACACTCGCGCGTGAGAGCGGTACAGCCTGAGCAATGCAGAATAAACTGCCCTGCCAATGGATTCCAGGGCAACTCACAGGCTCACAGCTACTTGACCTTCATAGCACACTACATGCAGATTTAGTAAATAGAAAAACTCGGCCCATCTATGTCCTGTTTATATATTTCTGTTACTTCTGTAATGTACTGTATTGCATAATTTGCATTATATTGTATTGTACTTGTTGAAGCATTGTAGTGATGACATTAGGTCATCAGTTTGTCATAACCTACTCTAGGACTACGGATGAAGATTAGCCCATTAGCTAACTCTGGCACAGTTACATTGATGTGGAAACTGAAATGTTGATTAATGTGCATTGGTAAATAAATAAATAAAATATGCTCACACAATTGAAAATATTCAATAATTATAATATTATTTGAGGCTTACCTTTGTCATCTATGTTAACTACTATTTAGAAGAAACTGGTGTTTTTCTTTACAAATCAAGGTTGATTCCAGTAATAACAGTAATAGTTCAACTATCGGAAGACTTAACAAATCAAAGCGAAAATGAGGGTAGCATGGCTAATAGGAATGAATAATGAAAGTAACGGGTGCGTGCCCGATCGTTGAAGAGGAGTGCACAATCCTATCCTGCTAATAGGGAGTTCAGGAGCCTGCGGCCAATCCTGGTGGAGGTTGAAGGCCCTTAGGGTGGTGCCGAGGTGGTGGGTGACCTGAGTGAAACAGCTGGTCCTCGACGACTCATAAAGTCACACATGTATTACGTGACCAAGTCATATTTACAAGATAATAGTGTTCGGGTGCTAATTAGTTTGAACCAATCCGATCCAAGGCAGCTGGACATTATTCAGCCTTTCTTTCTTGATGCTGGTGGTTTGATCAATATCAGTATCATATTTCCGATGATGTCTTTCCATGCATGTACATAATTTAAAATAGAATCGAATTCTAATAAAATTATGGATTAACATTTTTGTGAATCGTTACACCCCTAGAATCAATGGCACATGACACAGTGTCGTTTAATTATAACTGCAGCAAATATAAAGCATGTTGAATTGTTTACCTTATATGCTCTACACAGGTCCCACTGGGCGATGGATATGACCGATCTCAGGCGCCGGACCGTACGGTACAATGGTGTACGTTTTGTACATAAAACACTATAATTACGTCTTTAGCAGCATGTATGTATTAGTAGGGCTGCATCCTCATAGTTGAATTTGTTAGTACATTTCTTAATGATTTTTCCCCCCAGGCTGAAAGAGTTGTATTTTTGATGTGCTCAAAGACGACGAGCACATCTCGGGTGAGCACTAGAAGTCCTTCCATCTGCATGGTTGCATGTGGAGAATTCAAATTTGACAGATTTGTCAATGAAATCAATGATTGAATTAGTTGACAGAATCCATGACTATTAGTTGACTAAGAATTTCAATCTAAAATATATAGCTCAATCCAGTGGCGTCATTTCAGTAAAAGGCAAGGTATGGCAAGGGGGAGGGAGGTGGGGCTCAAGGGGGGGTTTCCCCCCCTTGGTAATTTTTTTTTGTCAAATCAGTTGTGAAATAGTCACTTTTGGTGAGTTGTTTCTATACAATTCACTTATATGACATTTAGGTATTTAGGTATTTTGCAAACAAATTATGCAGAATGTAATATCATAACTGTCTATTATTTTTCTTGCAATTGAGCCAATTTTCCTTGGGTACGGTTTTGAGGTGTGTGTTCAACAGAATGTAGTATCAAAAACACGTTCACAAAAAGTATGGGTTACTGAATACTGAACTGCACTGTTATAATCACTAAGCCATTGTAAGACCTTACCTGTGTCCCTGTATCACTTGTCTCTGCTGCCCTTTGATTAAAAAACGTCCCTATGTCCATTTTCCTTTTTTTTGGCATATTTCAGTTAGGGCTGCACGATTAATCGTTTTTTAATCGAAATCGCGATTTGGAATGATGCAATTATCAAATCGCCAAGCCTGCAATAATTTTTTTTTTTTTTTTTTTTTTTTTTTTAACCAGGAAGTCCCATTGAGATACAAGATCTCCTTTGCAAGGTAGACCTGGCCAAGATGACACCAATAACATTTGCAATACATCACACAGCAATAAAATGTGCGATACATCACACAAGAACATAATAAATGTGCATGTATACAATACATCACATGTAAACACAAAGCAGAATAGTCTACATGATAGTAAAAGTGTATAATACAGGGTAATACAGTAATTTTGCAGTTGGGACCCGACTACAGAAAGCAGCAACATTCTTCTTGTAATTTTTTTTTTAAATATGTTATAATCGCATCGCAAATCGCAATCGCAATATCTGTCAGAATAATCGCAATTAGATTATTTCCCAAAATCGTGCAGCCCTAATTTCAGTTAGTCACAGTAAAAGTCACCTAGTAAAAGTGAGATAATTGACAATATCAAAACATGCTAGGGCTGTACCGAATAGTTCGAAGCTTTGTTCATAATGTTGACATTCAAATTCTAAATCAACATAAAAAAAAATTATTATAAAAAAATACCTTGCCATACCAAAATGACGCCCCTGGCTCAATCAGTGATCCAAACGTAAACGGTAGCCCTACCAAATAAAAAAGGAGACATGTTTATATTCTGTAGTTGATTGACTCCTGATACTAAAATTAAATTAAAAAGAATTTAATTCATTGTAATTTGTCGCTGTAAAAGGCCTGTTTACATTGGTAGTGTTTGTACCTGGAGTGAAATGGATCTATATTCCGATTGACAGTCGGGCAAGAACATTCCAAATAGCTACTGTGAGGTTTTGTCCGCTGCTCACCCACTCGCTCTGTTCCTTTAAGATATTTCGGTTAATTAATTGCATTCTCCTCTCCACACGCTTCTTCCTATAGATGCCGTTTGATTGGTGCTCCCCCAACCACACGCTTCTGGAGCAATGTTCAATCTCATCCCGCAGCTGTCACAGCTTGTCATTAAGCACCCCTTGGCTTTATATACCCTGATTCCCCTATTATCGATGTTGGATCGTTCTGAAATATTCTCTGCATTTGCCGTTTCCTTCCGTCGCTGCTTTCCCTGTTCTTTGCCTCCAGGACTCTCGAGAAATATTCCGTTTGGAGAACCTGCTTCCCCGTTACGAAGCGCTCGCCCTGTTTGATCCGCCCGTTTCACGCACAGCGCTCTGGTGAGTTTTTTGTAAGACAGTCTTTTGGATTCAATCGTTTTTGTGTGTGTTAAAGCACTGAAGAGATCCTGTTTTTCGTTCAGACTGTTCTCACCCTTTTTGCCTGTTGGATATTCACTTTGGATTTATTATTGTTTGGACATTGCTCACTGTGTGTTTCACACCGAAGATTCTGTCACTTGGATTTATTGTTTGGACATTGCTCACTGTGTGTTTCACACCGAAGATTCTGTCACTTGGATTTATTTGTTTGGACAAGTCACTTCACCTGTCACCTGTCAGTTTTCAATTGTGCACTGAGCTAACTCGGACTCTCTCTCTCCCTATCCGCCACCACCCCGGAGTATATGCTGGGAGGATTCTGCAGAGCGGCTCAGACGTCACGGACAGATTCCACAAACGTAACCCCCCGGGAGAAGCTGCAGAGCAGCAAACATTCCTCACATGCCTGTTTCCCAGTTTGTTCTGTTCTCCACCAAGTTCTTTCTGTTTACTCAGTAAATAAACAAGCCCTTGATTTTGGCTAACTCTGAAACAACTCTCTCTGTGCCGTTTGCGTTTGGGGTCGGTGTTAAACCATAACATTACGATCCAACCAATATGACGACCCCAGCCGACACAGAGAGAGTCAGAACAGCACTAGCTGGCCAGATCGAGTTAACCAAGGATCACAGTCACCAACTAGACAGGGCTGCGGCTGCTGTACAGGAACTCAGAGAGCAGGTCCAGCCTATTCAGGGGTCCCTGGGCGCTCTGGTAAGCCAGCAATCAAGTATTCTCCTCCATCTACACACGCTGAGTGACACCGTTAACGCCTTGCTTGTACCCCCACTTCCTTCAGGAACATTGGCTGGAGCATCACCCGCAGCCCTGGCAGGCCCCGCGCTTCCCGATCCCGCACCTCGGGAGCCCCGTCTCTCCGAACCACGGCTGTTCGACGGCAACTTCGAGGATTGTGCCACATTCATCATGCAATGTGAGTTGGTTTTTCGTCATCAACCCAGTCGTTTCACTTCAAGAGGAGCCCAAGTGGCCTATATGACTAACTTGCTCTCAGGCCGGGCAGCCCAGTGGGTCACTTCCTCCTGGGCAATGGAGGCAGACTTCTGTTTCTCCTATCCAGACTTTTCGACCATACCCCCCGAGTACCACGACCTCATGGAGGTTTTCAGTAAGTCCAGGGCTCAGGCCCTTCCACCCCACCGTCCGTACGACTGTGCCATCGACCTCCGCCAAGGGGCTCCCCTTCCCGGCAGCCGCCTCTACAGTCTGACCGTTCCGGAGAAGGCGGCGATGGATCAATACATCTCTGAGTCCTTGGAAGCAGGACTCATTCGGCCTTCCTCCTCCCCGGTGGCGGCCGGTTTCTTCTTTGTTGGGAAGAAAAACGGGGACCTTCGACCCTGCATCGACTATCGCCAGCTCAACGAGATCACCATTAAGAACAAATACCCTCTACCTCTCATGAACTCCACCTTCGAGCCTCTCACCCAGGCTACCGTCTTTACCAAGCTGGACCTCCGGAGTGCCTACCATCTAGTCCGTATCCGTGAGGGCGATGAATGGAAGACCGCCTTCAAGACTCCCAGGGGTCACTACGAGTACCTGGTGATGCCGTTCGGCCTCACCAACGCTCCGGCGGTATTCCAGGCGCTCATGAACGTCGTCCTTCGTGACATGCTGGAGGAGTTTGTGGTAGTGTACCTGGACGACATCCTCATCTTCTCCAAGACCCTCGAGGAGCACATCCAGCATGTCCGCCGTGTGCTGGAGCGCCTCCTCCACAATCGGCTCTTCGTCAAGGCGGAGAAGTGCCGATTCCACTCCGACTCCGTCGATTACCTGGGCTTCATCGTGGAGAAGGGCTTGACCCGAGCTGATCCTCGCAAGATCCAAGCAGTGGAGGAGTGGCCTGAACCCACCTCTCGGAAGGAGTTACAGAGTTTCCTCGGGTTCGCCAACTTCTACCGAAGGTTCATCCGGAACTACAGTCAAGTGGCGGAACCGCTTACCAGACTGACCTCTCCCGCCCTGCCGTTCGACTGGTCCCCAGCGGCGTGTGCTGCGTTCCGCTCCCTCAAGAAGAGGTTCACTTCCGCCCCGATCTTGCTCCACCCAGACCCCAAGAGACAATTCATCGTTGAGGTGGACGCCTCGGATACTGGACTGGGAGCTATCTTATCCCAGCGTTCGGCAACGGACCAAAAGGTACATCCGTGCGCCTTCTACTCGCGTCGGTTCCTCCCTGCCGAGAGGAACTATGACATCGGCAATCGGGAGCTGCTGGCGGTCGTGGCAGCTTTGGAGGAGTGGCGTCATTGGCTTGAGGGGGCCGAGGAGCCGTTTACCATCTGGACGGACCACAAGAACCTGACATACATCCGTGCTTCCAAGCGCCTCAACGGTCGGCAGGCAAGATGGGCCAGCTTCCTCAGTCGGTTCGACTTCTCGCTGACGTTTCGTCCTGGTTCCCGCAACACGAAGGCCGACTCCCTGTCCCGGTTACACTCCGAGGGGGCTCCACCCACTGAGGACCCGACTCCCATCCTCCCGGAGGCCAGGGTGGTAGGAGCCGTCACCTTGGGCATCGAGGGGGTGGTAAGGCGTGCCCTACGCTTCCATCGCGCACCAAGCAATGTACCGATTCATCGTCTCTTCGTCCCCGACTCAGTCCGGTCCCGGGTCCTCCAGTGGGGCCATACCAGCCGGTTCGCCTGCCACCCGGGCGTTCATCGCACGTTCTCCTTCCTGGCTCGTCGATTCTGGTGGCCCACCATGAGGAACGACGTCAAGGAGTTCGTATTGGCCTGCGCGGTCTGCGCCCGCAGCAAGGCCTCCCACCAGGCACCCTCCGGGCTGTTACAGCCACTTCCCGTTCCGAGCCGTCCTTGGTCACATGTGGCGCTGGACTTCGTCACAGGTCTTCCCTCCTCCCAGGGGAACACTTGCCTTCTGACCGTGGTGGATCGGTTCAGCAAGGGGGTTCACCTCGTGGCCCTTTCCAAGCTTCCCTCGGCGGCCGAGACGGCGGACCTCCTGACACACCACGTGTTTCGCCTCCATGGTTTTCCCCAGGACATCGTCTCGGACCGGGGGCCCCAGTTCACCTCCCAGGTATGGCGGGCTTTTTGCAAGGGATTGGGGGCAACGGTCAGTCTTTCCTCTGGTTATCATCCCCAGACTAACGGACAAACGGAGAGGATGAACCAGAGCGTGGAGTCTGCTCTTCGGTGTGTGGCAGCCGAGAGACCAGCTTCTTGGAGCCGTTTCCTTCCCTGGGTCGAGTACTCCATCAACTCCATGGTCAGTTCCGCCACCGGCCTCTCACCTTTTGAGGTATCCCTGGGCTACCAACCCCCTCTTTTCCCTGCACAGGAGACGGAGGTGGCAGTTCCCTCCGTGCAGGACCACCTCGACCGCTGCCGACGGGTCTGGGAGATCACCAGGACCGCGCTGCTCCGGACATCTGAGCGCGCCTGTCGTGGGGCTGACGTACCACCCTGGGCAGAGGGTGTGGCTTTCCGCGAGGGACCTCCCGCTTCGGTCCTCGGCCAAGAAACTTAACCCCCGGTTCGTCGGACCTTTCGAGGTTCTGAAGGTACTCAGTCCGGCGGCTCTGCGTCTTAAACTTCCTGCGTCCATGCACATTCACCCCGTTTTCCATGTGTCCCGGGTTAAGCCTGTCTCCCTCAGTCCCCTGATGCCTCCAGCTCCTGATCCACCACCTCCCGAGATGGTGGACGGTCACCCCCAGTGGCAGGTCCGCCGGTTGATGGGCGTTCGACGGCGGGGTCGGGGGTTCCAGTACCTGGTGGACTGGGAGGGTTACGGCCCGGAGGAACGGAGCTGGGTCTCCCGACAGCTCATCGTGGATCCCGGCCTGATCACAGACTTCCATCGTGCCCATCCGGACGAGCCGGGTCGGCCTGGTCGCCGGGTGGCTCCCGTGGAGGGGGGGGGGGGGGTACTGTGAGGTTTTGTCCGCTGCTCACCCACTCGCTCTGTTCCTTTAAGATATTTCGGTTAATTAATTGCATTCTCCTCTCCACACGCTTCTTCCTATAGATGCCGTTTGATTGGTGCTCCCCCAACCACACGCTTCTGGAGCAATGTTCAATCTCATCCCGCAGCTGTCACAGCTTGTCATTAAGCACCCCTTGGCTTTATATACCCTGATTCCCCTATTATCGATGTTGGATCGTTCTGAAATATTCTCTGCATTTGCCGTTTCCTTCCGTCGCTGCTTTCCCTGTTCTTTGCCTCCAGGACTCTCGAGAAATATTTCGTTTGGAGAACCTGCTTCCCCGTTACGAAGCGCTCGCCCTGTTTGATCCGCCCGTTTCACGCACAGCGCTCTGGTGAGTTTTTTGTAAGACAGTCTTTTGGATTCAATCGTTTTTGTGTGTGTTAAAGCACTGAAGAGATCCTGTTTTTCGTTCAGACTGTTCTCACCCTTTTTGCCTGTTGGATATTCACTTTGGATTTATTATTGTTTGGACATTGCTCACTGTGTGTTTCACACCGAAGATTCTGTCACTTGGATTTATTGTTTGGACATTGCTCACTGTGTGTTTCACACCGAAGATTCTGTCACTTGGATTTATTTGTTTGGACAAGTCACTTCACCTGTCACCTGTCAGTTTTCAATTGTGCACTGAGCTAACTCGGACTCTCTCTCTCCCTATCCGCCACCACCCCGGAGTATATGCTGGGAGGATTCTGCAGAGCGGCTCAGACGTCACGGACAGATTCCACAAACGTAACCCCCCGGGAGAAGCTGCAGAGCAGCAAACATTCCTCACATGCCTGTTTCCCAGTTTGTTCTGTTCTCCACCAAGTTCTTTCTGTTTACTCAGTAAATAAACAAGCCCTTGATTTTGGCTAACTCTGAAACAACTCTCTCTGTGCCGTTTGCGTTTGGGGTCGGTGTCAAACCATAACAGCTACAGTATTTCCCATTTTAAGAGTAACCTCTTCAGGAATGTATGTTGTGAATATACCTCACATTGGTGTAGTAAAAACAAAACTGATTGTCTAGCTTGCTAAATGGATATACTGGTCAGTCTGTCGCTAATGGCATTTTCTTTTTTACATTTTGAAACCAAATGAACACTGCAGGTTGATAGACAGGGTTCCACACAACATTTGGCTTTTATTTCAACTAACTGCACAGATTATTTACTGTTATATCAACAGTGTAGTAAATCTACATAAATGGGGGTCTGTCCCTTTGTGTTCCCCATAAAGATGCAAGGATGGCAGGCAGTAATAACATTGTGGAGTAATTACTTTGTCATTATAGTGAAGTGAACAACATGGTGTTGTAGAGGTGGCCACAGTTGTATTGCTATCCCTCTCTTTAAAGGGGATTTCCCCCAAAATGTACTTTTATAGTAGGTTGCTATTATGTAACGGTAGACATCCAATCTAACTATGAGATGAGATAATATAAGATATTCCTTTATTGATGCCCTTGGGGAAATTCGGGCATCATAGCAATGACAAAAAGGGTGATGATGGTGTTAACCCTTTCACTGCCACACTACCAAACGGTTAACCCTTTCACTGCGACAATACACAGCAGGTTAACCCTTTACTATCACACTACCGACGGTAACTACTACGGTTGTGGTAGTGAAAGGGTTAACCTTCTGTAGTGTGGTTGTGAAAGGGCTAACCCTTTGTCATGTGGCAGTGAAAGGGTTAAGGAACTGTGATTGGAAGATGTTGAGGTATGTGGCAGGAGTCAGATGGCAGGACGGGAGGACCAGTGCCGAGGTGGATGATATCTGTGGTGTCAGGGAAATTGATTTCAAGGTGAGATATGGACGTCTCAGGTGGTTTGGACATGTGAGAAGATCGGAGGAGGGGGGGATGTTGAGAGGGTGGAGGAGATGATTGTGGATGGGCGGAGGCCGAGAGGGAGTCCGAAGCAGACGTGGAGCGGATGGGTGGAAAATGATATGAGGGATCTGGAGTTACATGAAGACATGGCACAAAACCGTGCCCAGTGGCGTGGAGTCATCGCCCCGTCCAACCTCACTGTAGTGGGAAAATAGGGACGTAAAACGAAAATAATAGAATAGAATAGAATAGAAATACTTTAATCATCCCGAGGGGAATTTTACACTACAAATCGCTCACATTTAGACAGAACAAAGTCACGAATAAGAATAACAAAACAAATTGCCTAAGAATAAGAATAGAATAAAATATACAGTAAAAAATATACAGTAAAAATATACAGAAGTCTACAGAAGTCTACAATAAGTGTAATATTGAACAGTGTTGTTTTAAAAGTAAAAGTCCAGGAAGATGGTAACTGTCACCCTGTGCTCAGTGATGCAGATGATGATGATGATGATGATGATGATAGCAGCATGGGGAGGAACAAGTATGGGCAGGGTAATAAGACATAAATATAGGCAATACAATTTTATCTGAATATATAAATATGAGCAAATTAAACTAAGGTGCAGATGAGGGTCTGTATGCGCTATTGGTTACACTAAATATAGACAATACAAATTTGTATCTGAAGTATATATACTATAAGTAAAGGTAAACAGTATACACAAGGTGCAGGTGAGGGTCTGTACCCTAACTTGCATGATATACGACCGTCATATGTTCTCCAGTTGCTGGCAGCAGTCCATGCCCACGGTTGTGGCGCCTGATGGCACGAATGACTGGCCGAAGCAGTTAGTGGGAGTGTCTCCAGGATAGCGGCCAGCTTCTTTCTCATCCTCTCTGCCGCCACCTTTAGTTTGACCAGCTTGACTCCCACCCATTATGCGTAATGAAACACAGATAAGTGCATGCGATAGCAACTGAACATTTTGAAAGATAAAGAATAGAGCTGATGGCGGATCTATTTGAGGCAAGGGGGCGGCGCAGAGACACAAACTGACGTTAGAGCGACTGGCCTGTAATCGCTGAGGGCGCTTGGGTGTCCCTTCTTGGTCACCCAGACAATAAAGGAAGGAATCTCTGTCTGTCCTTCGCATATCTTGAGAACTGTTCATGTACTGCTGAGGCCCCAGCGGATAGCAACAAACTTCACATTTACGTTTGGTGGGTGTATTGCTGAGGACCCAAGGGAGTTCAGTGTTGAGTGTGAAGTTGATTGGATGAGTGGTCCTCCAGAATGCTGCAAGCAGCCATACCACAGGTCTCCATAGCGCTGCAAGCAGCCATACCACAGGTCTCCACAGCGCTGCAAGCAGCCATACCACAGGTCTCCACAGCGCTGCAAGCAGCCATACCACAGGTCTCCACAGCGCTGCAAGCAGCCATTCCACAGGTCTCCACAGCACTGCAAGCAGCCATACCACAGGTCTCCACAGCGCTGCAAGCAGCCATACCACAGGTCTGCACAGCGCTGCAAGCAGCCATATCACAGGTCTCCACAGCGCTGCAAGCAGCCATACCACAGGTCTCCACAGCGCTGCAAGCAGCCATACCACAGGTCTGCACAGTGCTGCAAGCAGCCATACCACAGGTCTGCACAGCGCTGCAAGCAGCCATATCACAGGTCTCCACAGCGCTGCAAGCAGCCATACCACAGGTCTGCACAGTGCTGCAAGCAGCCATACCACAGGTCTCCACAGCGCTGCAAGCAGCCATACCACAGGTCTCCACAGCGCTGCAAGCAGCCATACCACAGGTCTGCACAGTGCTGCAAGCAGCCATACCACAGGTCTGCACAGCGCTGCAAGCAGCCATACCACAGGTCTGCACAGCGCTGCAAGCAGCCATACCACAGGTCTGCACAGTGCTGCAAGCAGCCATACCACAGGTCTGCACAGTGCTGCAAGCAGCCATACCACAGGTCTGCACAGCGCTGCAAGCAGCCATATCACAGGTCTCCACAGCGCTGCAAGCAGCCATACCACAGGTCTGCACAGTGCTGCAAGCAGCCATACCACAGGTCTCCACAGCGCTGCAAGCAGCCATTCCACAGGTCTCCACAGCGCTGCAAGCAGCCATTCCACAGGTCTCCACAGCGCTGCAAGCAGCACTTCCGGGGGCCAAGCAATCGGCTGTGCACTCCGAATGGGCACGTCCCCCCGACATCACTGCAAACAGCAATACAGGAGCCAAGCAATTGGCCTGTTCCCAACGGACACACCCCTGAATGTTTTTTTTCTCTTTTGAGTTGAATGATGTGTGAACTCTCAGGTTAATGTTGGTGGGGAAACATGTCTTATTTCAGCTAAAGGATGATGAACTACATTTAATGATGTCATAACATTACATTTTCTGTCTTGCCCAATCTTCTTGCGCAGACTTGCACCCTGGTGGAATTCCTTTAAGTGCCAATTAATTTCTCTTAAGTGCCGGTCATTTCCTCTCTCCTCTTCCCTTCAGTACTGCTGGCAATACTTCAGTGAAACACTGACCTGCGGTTTCAAGGTCTGCCGGTTCCAGCATGTACCTATTGAGGGGGATGAGAAGGTGAGGTGACTGAGGAATATAAATTATATAAACGATGAGAAGGTGAGGTGACCTGAGGAATAGAAATTATATAAATGATGAGAAGGTGAGGTGACCTGAGGATGGAATAGAAATGATTTAAATGATGAGAAGGTGAGGTGACCTGAGGAATAGAAATTATATAAATGATGAGAAGGTGAGGTGACCTGAGGAATAGAAATTATATAAATGATGAGAAGGTGAGGTGACCTGAGGAATAGAAATTATATAAATGATGAGAAGGTGAGGTGACCTGAGGAATAGAAATTATATAAATTATGAGAAGGTGAGGTGACCTGAAGAATAGAAATTATATAAATGATGAGAAGGTGACGTGACCTCAGGAATAGAAATGGTCTGAAATGTTGAGTAGGAACGTTAGTTATTCTGTTTTCAGTGGCTACAGTGACTGTTGTCAGTGTTATCAGTGCTGAAGCTCAATGTCTGTGATTGTAATGCTGAAGCAGTCATGTTAAATAAAACTGGAGCTCTCTGGTGGGGTTCTATTTCAGAGGCAAGAGCGCCCTCTGCTGGTCCATCATAACCCCAGTTTTCCTTCCTTCTTTACAGAGCTAATCATCTTAACCACAGTTTTCCTTCCAGAGCTCATTAACCCCAGTTGTCCTTCCAGAGTTTATAATCTTAACCCCAGTTGTCCTTCTAGAGCTCGGCTCATTATGTTCTGCATGTGTTCTCTTCTAGTTCTCTTCTAGTTTTGTGTTGAGATGGTGATGTTCACTAATTCTCAGAAAACACCATGTCTGCAGAAAGCAGGTGAGTATTTATCTGCCTCAGTCCTTCAGACAAAGTAAGTCACCACTACCATCACCACCACCACTACCACCACTACCATCACCACCACCATCACCACCACCACTACCATTACCACCACCACCACTACCATTACCACCACTACCACCACTACTACCACCATTACCACCACTACCATCACCACCATCACTACCATTACCACCATCACCACCACCACTACCACCACTACCATCACCACCACCATCACCACTACCATCACCACTACCACCATTACCACCACTACCATCACCACCATCACTACCATTACCACCACTACCATCACCACTACCACCGCTACCATCACCACCATCACTACCACCACTACCACCACTACCACCACTACCACCACTACCATCACTACCACCACTACCATCACCACCACCATCACCACCACCACTACCATTACCACCACTACCATCACCACTACCACCACTACCATCACCACCATCACTACCACCACAACCACCACTACCACCACTACCATCACCACCACCACTACTACCACCACTACCACCACCACCACCACTACCACCACTACCATCACCACCACTACCATCACCACCACCACTACCACCATCACCACCACCACTACCACCACCACCACTACCATCACCACGAAGTCCAAATTTTTTTAAATAAATGAATGCAACACTCCCAGACATACCCCATGCGAAGGTAAGGAAAAACTCACTAAAACCTAGCAATAGGGAAAAATGCACCACAGGCAATATGGAGGAGAGAAACCTTAGATGTCGGTGATAGTAGTGTTGCAATAAAACAGGCGAAACAGTTGGTAAGTATGCACATATACGTGTAATGAAACACAAATAAGTGCATGCAATAGCAACTGAACATTTTGAAAGATTGAAAATAGAGCTGATGGCGGATCCATTTGAGGTATGAGAGGGTCGCATCCTCCCGGTCATCACAGGGAGACAGGAAGACGGGACAACATAAAATGTGGCTATGTTACATATGTTATACCCTACCTCTCTCCTCTGTTATATAATATGTATATATGTATATGTATGTATATATGAGGTGGATGATATGATTGGATTTAACCATGAGGTTAAATCCAAAAACACATGATCCAATCACACTGAGGGGAGAGGCCATAGAGGACGTGGAGCACTTCACCTACCTAGGGAGTAACATCAGCAGGGATGGAGGAGCAGACAGGGACATAGAGGCACGCATCAACAAAGCACAGGTAGCATTCAGGATACTCAGGCCAATCTGGTTGTCCAAGCAACTCTCCAACAACACCAAGCTACGGATCTTCAATACCAATGTGAAGACTGTCCTGCACTACGGCTCTGAGACGTGGAAGACTACCGAGGGCCTCACAAGCAAGATCCAGGTGTTTGTCAACAAATGCCTGCGCTACATCCTCAAGCTGTGATGGCCCATCAAAACCACAAATGAAGAGCCAGGACAGCATAGCTACCACCATCAAAAGGAGAAAGTGGAACTGGATAGGGCATACCCTTAGGAAGGACTCAAACAACATCACTAGACAGGCCTTGGACTACAACCCGCAGGGGAAGAGGAAAGCCGGTAGGCCGAGAAACACCTGGAGACGTTCCACACTCCAAGACCTAAAGAACATCGGAGTGAGCTGGCAAGAAGCAAAGGCCCTGGCCGGGCTGGCCCAGAAGAGAGTGAGATGGAGAGCTCTGGTGGACGCCCTATGCCCCCCAACGGGGTAAAGAGGATTAAGTCAAGTAAGTCATGTATATATGTACAGTATATGTATATTATACAACAGTGGAGAGAGATAGGGTGTAAATATTATACAACAGAGGAGGGAGTTAGGGTATATATGTGTATTATACAACAGAGGAGAGAGGTAGGGTATAACATGTGTATATCATACAACAGAGGAGAGAGGTAGGGTATAACATGTATATTATACAACAGAGGAGAGAGGTAGGGTATAACATGTGTATATCATACAACAGAGGAGAGAGGTAGGGTATAACATGTATATTATACAACAGAGGAGAGAGGTAGGGTATAACATGTGTATATCATACAACAGAGGAGAGAGGTAGGGTATAACATGTATATTATACAACCGAGGAGAGAGAGAGAGGTGAGATAATTCTTTTTAATTTTTTTTACAGAATGAGCGGTTGTCCCAACACTGAGAAAACTTTAAATATGTGCATTGTGACAAGCACCCTCTCTCTTAAAACGAGATATTCAGAATTGCAGCCACAATCACCGTAGTTAGTAAGACCTTGTATGTGCCTTTATGTGCGTGTGAAGAGATCTTGATAAAAATTTGTGTGTACAAGAATGTGGCTCGCTCGTAAATCTTCTCTTTTCCACCTAAAATATGTTTATGACAACATTTTAACAGCGAGTTTGCTATTGTAGCAGTCTGGAAAATATGGTATATTATTCAGAACTGCTGACTGTGTTTATATCCCTTTTTGTACACAAAGACATTCTAACTAGTGTCATTGATTCACACGAACAATGACACAAACGCCCCGTCCAACGAGCATGTGAATACGGATCATAAATGACAGTATTGATTCATATTTTACAGTGCGTCTCCTCTTGTGACTGGCAGGCGGGACCAGCAGGGGGCAGTAGCAGGCAGAGAGTGGCGGAGAGAGCTGAGAGATGATAAAGGGAGAAGTGCAGCGGAAGTCGCTCTCTTCTCGGCAGTGAACTTGACCACGAGAAGTCACGTCTAACGGGGGAGCCCTAGACAGCCCCGTTGCTGACGTTTATGCCGGAGTGCCCCGTGCAATAGTGACGGGTGATAGGAAGTACTGGCTAGTGGAGACGATATCCTAGCAGTACCAGTGTTATGATATTATGAACATTAAGTGCAGAGTCGGGCACTAAGAGTCGAGTTATACCTAGTTACCGTGAGCGGTATAGATAGCGTGCGGCTAAGGATCACAGTAGCATTGCTCGTGTTATACCTAGTTACAGTGACGGTATAGTCTGCGTGCCAGAGACGTACGGGACATCCAAGCAGTCTGCCCGGGCGTCAACAGCTGTCTGCACCGGAGAGCAGCAGCACACCCTGCCCCAGGCTGCCTGCAGGACACGGGGAGTTCTTTACCACCAGCAGAGTTCGCCCAGCACCAGCTCAGCCAGCACTGCCTCTCTGCTATAGCTCCGCCTGCTAGCACCTGCGGCGCGAGTGTTCGACGCCATCTTGCCACCAGGACGGTGGTGGAGCGGCGCGGCCGCCATTTTGGTAGAGTAAACATTAGGGCTTCGGCGCCCAGGATCCTATCGTACATTACACAGTGTGTCGCAGCCTACGGGCGAAGCTGGTGTTTGCTAACCACAGTGCATAGGGGTACCCCATAAACATTACATGCCGGCATTAGCATAGGGCTTTTGTTTTGGTAATTGTGGGCCCACACGTTTGGTTTTATTTCCTTTTCTTTGAGCGTGATACAATGTGTGTGTAATATTACTTTCCCATCTATTTAACCCTTCCCCTCTTGGGGGTAAACGTAACGCTGCCATATAAGTAAAGCCTAAGCAGAGGTATTATTATTGGTACTAGCCCAGACGTGGGTAAGGAGTCAAGTATATTGAAGTCTACAATATCTGGGTCTATTAACTTTGGGTCTGCAATACAAGTGTTTGCCGGGTATTGAATTACAACTTGAGTAATAGTAGAACTACCTTCCATGGACCCATTGCTATTAAATATTTGTAGATGACCAGTCTTTAAATAACAGTAAAGGATGTAGATGGGAGTCTTGTGTGTGTGTCTTTCATTATTTCTAACCCTAACCCTAACCCTTTGCTACGGGTAATATATGTAATCGTAACCCCTTGCTATTCTACCTTTTCCATTTCCATTGTAAGGGTTCTGGTCGTCTCACATAAGGGAGGGTACTGCTTGCGGGGGGAACCCAGTTATTTCTCTACCATCCGGTCAGTAGGTGTGGGAGGGAAAAGGGGCAACTGTGGAGGGTGAGGGTGTGTTGGGGAGTACTGCGGACTACTCCAGAGAGAGGGAGGAAGACCAGAGTACCGGACCAGGTTTGTAAACCCTGGGCCTCATTCACCCCCACTACCAGCCTCCAGTTGACGCTCCGGACCCCAAAGACGGAGGTGCAGCTGGCCAGGGTGCTACTGTGTCTCGCTACCTATTGACCGCACCCCACAGTTCCCACGAAGCAGGGATAATCCACCCTGCTACATTTGGCGTCACGAACAGGATCAACATCCTACTCCACTCCCGTGTAAGTGACGACCCAGAGACCTGAGATGTCGGACAACGACACCCCGAAGCCCGATGCCAAAGCCGGGCCGTCCCGGGTGACGCAAGGAGGTGACTCGCCGCCCCCGCTCAAAGAGGAAGAGGGGGGAGCCGAGACGGTGCAGACCTTGACCGCCGAAGTGGAGTTCCTAAAGGGTCAACTCCAAGACCAGGCGGAAGCCCTAGACCACCAACACGAACAACTGGAGCAGGCCAGGCACCGAGAGTCGCGTGCCTTGGCCCAAGCCATGATCCAACAGCTTCCTCCAGCGCCCCTCCCAGTGGTGTACGTCCAACGAGAGCGGAAGTGCAGCGAATTTGGAGGGGGGAAAGAGAGAGGAGAGCCGCTGGTGGACGACTGGATCCGAGACATGAAGGTGCATTTTCGGAGCAGCAGAGTGCCCGGTGACGAACAGGCGGAGTTCGTACAGCAGCATCTAAAGGGCGCGGCTAAACGGACAGTGCGCTTCGTGCTAGAAGGGACCGCCCCGGAGCCGGACGCCGTGTTCCGGGTGCTGCAGGAGACGTACGGAGACAAGACCTCGGTCAGTGAACGCCTGAGAGAGTTCCTCGACCGCCGACAAGGAGATGGCGAGACCGTGAGGGAGTTTGCGTATGATCTACAGGAACAGATGCGTCGCATACAGGGCCGGGAACCCCAACGAGTCGCGGATCCTGCCGCCCGGCTGCAGGAGCAGTTTGTGGTAGGCCTGAAGGATGGGATGCTGCGACGGGAGATGAAGAAGTCCATAAAAGAGAACGGAGAGCAGACGTTTCTCGGATTGATGATGGCGGCGATAGACTGGTCGGAGGAGGAGATGGTCCTGCCCCCCAATAGGGGTGGCGCCCAGGCCCTGGTCCACGCCGCAGCCGCAGAAGGACGAGAGGCCCCGATGAGCGGAGACGCAATACAGGGAGCTTTTAAGCGGCTCTTCGCAGGGCAAGAGCGGCTGGACGCACGTCAGGAGCAACTCTTCCAGGCCGTCCAACAGACGCGGGACGCGACCCAGAGAGGCGGCCCCGGACGGCGACGCAGAGACGACGCGCCCGCCGCTAAGCGGGAACTGCCCCGCCGGGACGAAGAGGGCAGGTTGATTTGCTATGCCTGCAATCAGCCGGGCCACATCAGCAGGGAGTGCCCCCGCCACGCCAGCGAGCCCCACCCAGCCCCTGGCCCCACCCCCGAAGTTCCGGGCTCGTCAGGGGACCGACCCGGATCCCGAAGGGCAGTCAACGGCGTCGTAACCGGAGTCGCCGACTCGGCCGCAGGGGGCACTAAGACGCAAGACATGGGGGAATGTCTCACCTTAGACGTCCAGATTGACGGGGTCGAGACCTGCTGCCTCTTCGACACCGGCGCCGAAGTCACCACCATGACCGAAAGCCACTTCCGCAGACACTTCCCGCGGTCGCGGTTGACCCCCTCCAACTGGATCACTCTCTTCGCCGCCAACGGGTTGGAGATCCCAGTGGTGGGGTGTCTCTACGCCGAAGTGAAGTGCCTGGATATGACATTTCCGGGGAAATGCATATTCATACTAAAAGACGATCCAGGCCGAGTGGCCACAGGAGACGCTATCCCGGGACTTCTGGGCATGAACGTGCTCGGCGGGGTAGATGGCCTGTTCAAGGGGATCAAGGGGATGCGGCCGGCGAGCCGAAGACGTGTCGACGCGGGGAGCGTCGCCATCCGCCGTGTGGTCGCCGCCATGGCCCAGGAAGCCCGAGAGTGTATCGCCCCGGGAAGGATGGGGTACGTCAAAGTGGCCGGCAGGGAACCAGTGGTCATTCCCCCGCACAGCGAAGTGGTCGTCCCAGGCCGTTGTGAGACGACAGCGGGGATGCGGCGTCCCGTGATGATAGAGCACACGCCGAGGGCCAACCTGCCTCCCGGACTATTGGTGGCGAACGTGGTGGCATACGCCCGACAGGGGAGAGTGCCTGTGCGGGTGTTGAACCCGACCAACGTCGAGATGGTGCTCCGACCCCGGGCCAGGTTGGCAGAGATCCACTGCCCCCGTCAGGTACGGCCTAAGGAGAGAGTGACCGTGGAGGAAGTGGAAGGAGGCGTCCGAGTGACGGCGATTCAGACTCGGGACCGCCCGCCAGAGGCGGAGCCGGACGGGAAGACCCGCGGGCTCGCCGTGGACGTACAGGCGAACCTGCAGGATCTCACACCGGCCCAAGTGAGCCGGCTGAATCAAGTATTGGAGAAACACAAGGCGGTGTTCTCCGTGGACGACGGGGACTATGGCTACACAACCACGGTCACACACTACGTTCCCACTGGTGACGCACACCCGGTCAAGCAACGGCACCGCCGAATACCGCCCCACGTGTTCCAAGAAGTAAAGAGACACGTGCAAGATCTGGTGGACCTGGGTGTCCTGGTAGAGAGCTGCAGTCCGTGGGCGTCACCAGCCGTGATCGTCATAAAGAAAGACGGCTCCGTGCGGTTCTGCTGCGATTACCGCCGCCTAAATAACGTGACACACCGGGATGCCTACCCCCTACCTCGTATCGAGGAGTCCCTAGACGCCTTGGGGCAGGCCAAGATCTTCTCCTCGCTCGATCTCACCGCCGGCTACTTCCAGGTGGCGGTGAAAGAGGAAGACCAAGAGAAGACGGCTGTCACGACGCCCTTCGGCCTCTACCAGTGGACTCGTATGCCCTTCGGACTGTGTAACGCACCCGCGACGTTCCAGCGGTTGATGACCGCCGTGCTGGGGGACCTGGCCTTCGACGTCCTACTCGTCTACCTAGACGACGTCTTGGTGTTCGCCAGCGACTTCGAGAGCCACTGTCAGAAGCTGGACCTGGTGTTTGGACGGCTTCGGGAGCATGGACTCAAACTCAAGCCCCGGAAGTGCTTCCTTCTGAAGACCGAAGTCAAGTTCCTGGGACACGTCGTCTCCGCGGCCGGCATACAGGTCGACACCGACAAAGTGAAGGCGTTGGAGGACTGGCCGGCGCCACGCTCAGCGAAGGAAGTGAGGCAGGTGATCGGGTTCCTGTCCTATTATCGGCGGTTCGTGCCCCACTTCGCCCAGGTGGCCCAGCCACTGCACGCCCTGATGGGGAAAGAAAAAAAGGGGTTCGCCAAGGGCCGGCCCGAGGCCTTCAAGTGGACGCCGCAGTGTCAGACGGCCTTCGACCATCTGCGGCAGTGCCTCTTGACACCCCCGGTGCTGGCCTACCCCGACCTCCAGCTCCCCTTCATAGTGACCACCGACGGGAGTTACTTGGGACTGGGAGCGGTACTCAGTCAGGAACAGGAGGGCGTGGAGCGAGTCATCGCCTTTGCGAGCCGAGGCCTGCGTGGGTCCGAAAGGAATGACCAAAATTATAGTGCGTTCAAGCTGGAACTCCTCGCCCTGAAGTGGGCGGTCACCGAGAAGTTCAGAGACCTCCTGATGTACGCCCAGTTCACCGTGATCACCGACCACAACCCGTTGAGACACCTCGGCACGGCCAACCTGGGAGCAGTGGAGCAGCGGTGGAACGCTCAGCTCGCGGAGTATGACTTCGTGGTGCACTACAAACCTGGTCGACTCAACCAGAACGCAGACGCTCTGTCGCGCATGCCGATGCGATCAGAACCCGAAGTGGAAGACACTGAGAAAGACTTCCTAATGATAGCCGCGGCTGGCACCCACACCCGTCAGGGTCTCCAGGAACGGGCCGTTCCATTGTCCGTCCCCGCCCCAGTCGCCCGCGAGGGCTACGTCATGGTCCCAGCGGAGGAAGTGCGGGCCCTGCTGTGCCCTGGGAGACCGACAGAGACGCGGGAGGTCTCGAGTGTCGGCGCACGACGGATAGCGGCACAGAAGGGGAACAGCGGATATGACTGGGCGGAAATGCGACAGCTCCAGGCGGACGATCCCGAGTTGGGTCCGGTGTGGCGGGCGGTGGCACAGGGGGTCCCCCCCACTAAAGTACAGCTGAAGGAAGGAGACCCGAAACTCCGCAAGTTATACGGGCAGTGGGAACGATTCCGTCTGCATCAGCAAGTGCTGTTTCGGCGCGTAAGCGATCCCCGGGATGGAGAGGAGGTTCTCCAGCTGGTGGTGCCCACAGCCCTGCGAAGGAGGATCTACGAGACCCAGCACGAAGACGCGGGACACTACGGGGGACAGGGGACGGTGGTCCTGATGAGGCGAAGTTACTACTGGATCGGAATGGCAGAAGAGGTGAAGCAATGGGTGAAGCGATGCAAGCGATGTGCATTAGCCCGCGACGTGTTCCCTAAAGCCCAGGCCCAGATGACCTGCACTAACGTGACGGCACCCATGGAGGTCCTGGCCATGGACTTCACCGTGTTGGAGAGGTCGGTGGGTGGCTACGAGAACGTACTGGTGCTGACCGATATGTTTACCAGATTCACTATTGCCGTACCGACCAAAGACCAGACTGCGAAGACCACCGCCGCTGCCATCATCAAGTACTGGTTCGTGTACTACGGTTGCCCTGCCCGACTCCATGCCGATCAAGGGCGAAATTTCGAGTCGAGCGTCATCAAGGAGCTCTGCCGACTGTATGGGATTTCAAAGAGCCGCACCACGCCCTACCATCCCCAGGGGAATGGGCAGTGCGAGAGATTCAATCGGACAATGCACGACATGCTGCGTAGTCTGCCCGCAGAGAAGAAGCGGGACTGGAAGGAGCACCTACCCGAGTTGGTACTTACATACAATTGCCACGAACACTCCTCCACTGGATACTCTCCCTTCTACCTGCTCTTCGGGAGGGACGCTAGGATGCCCCGAGATGTCCTAGGGGGCAGAGACGTCATTGAGGAGGGGGCGGCAGACCTAGATGAGTGGGTGCAGAGTCACCACGAGCGACTAAAGGCCGCCGCGGAGGCCGCTGAGGCCACGGCGAAGCAGGCATCCCATCGGCGCAAGAGAATTTACGACAGGAAGAGCAGAGGTGCACTCCTGCGGGCCGGAGACCGGGTCCTGATACGCGACCACCGAATCCGGGGCCGTAATAAGATACAAGACAAGTGGGAGCCTACGTCATATGTGGTGGTTAAGCAGAGCCACGAAGGGACGCCCGTGTTCACGGTCAGGCCCGAAGCAGGGGGTCCAGAAAGGACCGTGCATCGAGACCAGCTCAAGACCTGTCCCTTCCCGGCTTCTGACCCGGAAGTGCGGGGGAGGGCCCCTCGACAGATCCCGGTGGCACCGCGGAGCTCGTCCGAATCAGACATCGGAGGTGCTTTCGGGCACCGGCGGGAACCGCATCCTAGGGCGTGTAACCACCCCGGTCCCCTGCGGGACGCCCCTGAGGAGGCCGTAAGCGCCGAGTCAGAGGTGGAGTCGACCCCTTCAGGAGAGGAGGGGGAAGGCGGCGGAGACGGAGTCGAAGAGGAGGCCGCGGGCGGTCCATCGATGGCCCCGGAGGGTGAGGCCGTGGTCCAGGACCCGCCGACAGACACTGAGGAATCCGACACGGAATCGGAGGCGGGGGAGGTGGAACCCCCCAGAGTGGAGGCCGCTCGGCCCCAGAGGAGCACCAGAGGTCGGCTACCCGCTCGGTATCGCCAGGACTACGTGCTCAAGAGCGTGTTCGCGGAACAGTGTGTCCAACTCCTGAGGGAGTGTGTAAAACTGTTGGCATAATGTGTAATTGTCAACCGATGTGTGAAACTGTTGGTCTCAGGACCGTTTTCATGCATGCGTTTGTTTTTGTTGTTTTGTTGTTAACTTGCAGAGGACTTAGCAAGTTCAAAGTGGGGGGAAATGTAGCAGTCTGGAAAATATGGTATATTATTCAGAACTGCTGACTGTGTTTATATCCCTTTTTGTACACAAAGACATTCTAACTAGTGTCATTGATTCACACGAACAATGACACAAACGCCCCGTCCAACGAGCATGTGAATACGGATCATAAATGACAGTATTGATTCATATTTTACAGTGCGTCTCCTCTTGTGACTGGCAGGCGGGACCAGCAGGGGGCAGTAGCAGGCAGAGAGTGGCGGAGAGAGCTGAGAGATGATAAAGGGAGAAGTGCAGCGGAAGTCGCTCTCTTCTCGGCAGTGAACTTGACCACGAGAAGTCACGTCTAACGGGGGAGCCCTAGACAGCCCCGTTGCTGACGTTTATGCCGGAGTGCCCCGTGCAATAGTGACGGGTGATAGGAAGTACTGGCTAGTGGAGACGATATCCTAGCAGTACCAGTGTTATGATATTATGAACATTAAGTGCAGAGTCGGGCACTAAGAGTCGAGTTATACCTAGTTACCGTGAGCGGTATAGATAGCGTGCGGCTAAGGATCACAGTAGCATTGCTCGTGTTATACCTAGTTACAGTGACGGTATAGTCTGCGTGCCAGAGACGTACGGGACATCCAAGCAGTCTGCCCGGGCGTCAACAGCTGTCTGCACCGGAGAGCAGCAGCACACCCTGCCCCAGGCTGCCTGCAGGACACGGGGAGTTCTTTACCACCAGCAGAGTTCGCCCAGCACCAGCTCAGCCAGCACTGCCTCTCTGCTATAGCTCCGCCTGCTAGCACCTGCGGCGCGAGTGTTCGACGCCATCTTGCCACCAGGACGGTGGTGGAGCGGCGCGGCCGCCATTTTGGTAGAGTAAACATTAGGGCTTCGGCGCCCAGGATCCTATCGTACATTACACAGTGTGTCGCAGCCTACGGGCGAAGCTGGTGTTTGCTAACCACAGTGCATAGGGGTACCCCATAAACATTACATGCCGGCATTAGCATAGGGCTTTTGTTTTGGTAATTGTGGGCCCACACGTTTGGTTTTATTTCCTTTTCTTTGAGCGTGATACAATGTGTGTGTAATATTACTTTCCCATCTATTTAACCCTTCCCCTCTTGGGGGTAAACGTAACGCTGCCATATAAGTAAAGCCTAAGCAGAGGTATTATTATTGGTACTAGCCCAGACGTGGGTAAGGAGTCAAGTATATTGAAGTCTACAATATCTGGGTCTATTAACTTTGGGTCTGCAATACAAGTGTTTGCCGGGTATTGAATTACAACTTGAGTAATAGTAGAACTACCTTCCATGGACCCATTGCTATTAAATATTTGTAGATGACCAGTCTTTAAATAACAGTAAAGGATGTAGATGGGAGTCTTGTGTGTGTGTCTTTCATTATTTCTAACCCTAACCCTAACCCTTTGCTACGGGTAATATATGTAATCGTAACCCCTTGCTATTCTACCTTTTCCATTTCCATTGTAAGGGTTCTGGTCGTCTCACATAAGGGAGGGTACTGCTTGCGGGGGGAACCCAGTTATTTCTCTACCATCCGGTCAGTAGGTGTGGGAGGGAAAAGGGGCAACTGTGGAGGGTGAGGGTGTGTTGGGGAGTACTGCGGACTACTCCAGAGAGAGGGAGGAAGACCAGAGTACCGGACCAGGTTTGTAAACCCTGGGCCTCATTCACCCCCACTACCAGCCTCCAGTTGACGCTCCGGACCCCAAAGACGGAGGTGCAGCTGGCCAGGGTGCTACTGTGTCTCGCTACCTATTGACCGCACCCCACAGTTCCCACGAAGCAGGGATAATCCACCCTGCTACACTATGTTATTGCTGGGTCGTCATAATTGATCTGCAATGTCGAATCTGAAAGTTTGATCTTAATTTTGTTTGACGGTACAGGCTCGTTACAGGCCCATTGAGAACAGGACTGAAACGGAGGGGTACAGTATAGAGGATATAGGAGTGTTTTTCAGCTAAAATCTAAGACATGTTTAGGGGACCTCAAAGACCTATATTGACCTGTTGAAAAGGACTACACAGTGTTAGCCTGCATCAGTCAAGTCATTCAAACCTTTATTTATTCTCGAAAAGGACAATTGAGGTCACTCTCATTTTCAATGTCGTCGAGACTTACAGAGATTTCAATGCATACATTTTTTATAATATAATAATAATAAATTATCTATAGCACCCTTCACACATGGACCGCAGCCCAAAGTGCCCCACAGTAAGTAGCACAAAATTAACATAGGCATAAAATCGGCATACAGTCAACAGAATAAAAACAATGTATAAAATGCAGACATAAGAATAGGTATAAAAGACAATAAAAGTAGTGCAACATAGAACGTGCAGACATAAGAATAGGCATAAAATACAATAAGTACAGTGTTGCTCGAAGGTATGTGAATTTGTGAACCCCCCCGGAATGGCCAGTCCCCAAACACCCCAAAAACTACTACTACTACTACCATGCCATGAATGTGTCATGAAATGCATATAATATACACATACACATAACTACTGTATAGAGAACATCTCTTCAAAACATTCAAAGACTACTAGAGAGAATTATAGGCTAGCCGCTAAGTCAAGTAGGCCAAATGGCTGTAACACTGTAGAAGAAAACATATATTGTAGTTGTTGTGGAATATTCAAATGAGCCATGACACTAAGCTGTAGGAATTCAGATCGAGTCAATTTGTATATAAAGATATATAGAACATAGTTTATTTCTGCTTCCACAGAGCTCAGTTTACAATCAGACATACTAAACGTCTGACCAGAAAGTGATCAGACATGCTAAACGTCTGACCAGAAAGTGATCAGACATGCTAAACGTCTGACCAGAAAGTGAGAAAGAACTCTGGTCAGAACTTAGATTAAATACATAATTTACATGATGTACCAGATATGACAGAAAAGGTCAACAAAATATGCCATAGTGAGAGAATGAATAACAAAGACGGCTCTAGGGCTTATGTTATGTCTTCACACTAGAACTGAAGAGGAAAAAGTGGTTAGGTGGCGTAGCGGAGATTGCGTTCGTCACCAACCCCGGAGCTGTGAGCTGGATTCCCCGGAGCTGTGAGCTGGATTCGCCTGTTCGAATCCAGCTCACAGCTCCGGGGTTGTCACCAGCTTGGCTGGCCGTTCACACTAATACAATTGGCTGTATTAGAGGGTGGGAGAAGCTGGCGGGGTGGGTCCGGGTCGTTGTAAACAGCGACTCCTACAGTTCGGTCGGGGGGCGCCTGCTAAGCGCGGATAGGACCTGAGTGGGATAGTGTGATCCTTACACACGCTACGCCCTCTCAGGGAGGATCCGCGCTGCCAGGTGAAAAGAAGCGGTTGATTGGCTGGACGTGTGTCGGAGGAAGCACGTGATAGCCTCCACTCTCCCAGATGATCTGACTGTGGGGGGTAAGTGCGCAGCGACCAGGAAGGGGACTGGGAATTGGCATACGACTAACATTGGGATGGGAGAAAAATCGGAGGAAAATGGAGGGGGAAAAAGATTAAAAAAAAAAAAAAAAACTGAAGAGGAAAATAACCTTGGACCTCTCATATCTCCTGGCCCTTTGGCTGAGTTTAAGAGACACCGTCGCCTAGTATACTAGTTGTCGATCATATTAACTAGTCAAGCTGTACAGAGATTTAATACAGATGGACATAGATAACATTTCCCTCACATAGTCTAATATAAATTGCATCTTCATAGTTTTGACTGGGCATCTTGGCCTTACCTCTCCCAAAACACAGATTTGGTAAATCTGAGATGAAGGTTTCAGCACCATGGAGAGTGCTTTGCACGTATAGGCCTTTGTGGAATTTATATTTATTGCTGGACTGTGCTGCTTCTAGTAGAGCCTTCTAACTAAGAGTATGTTTATAAAAGTCATGGGATGTCACATCAGAGAGAAATTTGCCTCGACTTGAATCTCACTCTTCACAAGCTCCACCGTGACAGCAGGCAGCATGGGTGAAAACAACATTTCTGCGCTCTACTGCACTGGAGTACATACAGGAAAAGGACATTAAAAGTTGCTGTGGCTCTAGCCAGCAGTGCGCTGGTGTGTAGACTATAGGCTACTTGTGGTGCATTAGTGCAAGAGGACAAAAACAATAAGAATTCATATAGTTTATTGAAATGTGGGAAATTTTTCTTCTGTTGCAGGACAAAGGGTTAAAATGCGTGACTTAAAATCTTTATAATTAAAAACACATTTCCGTCTTTAAGTATGTAGTAAGCAGTATTACTTTTTCATAACGTAGCCCAGGACTAGTATGAATCCACCGTTGCCATCCTGGTCTAAACTTTGCATCGCAGTCAGCACCATGTCTGGCTTCTCTGTTGAAAACAATGATCTAGTTCAGTGCAGTTCTGACATTATCTAGGCTTCCATCACATCATACTGAAGGGAAGGGATGAAAGGAGACTTATTTGACCTCTTGCTGAACTCTGACAGCCCCTACAGCACAAACAGGGTATCGTAATCACACACGTGTGTGTGTGTGTGTGTGTGTGTGTGTGCGTGTGTGTGTGTGTGTGTGTGTGTGTGTGTGTTTGTCCGTCCATCACAGTAATACTTATGCATTTCCTGTCCAATTTGACGCGGTGTGGAGCTCCACAATCTGCTCGTGATCTTCAGCGATAGTTACGGCATCTGGTCTATTTTTTCCGAGAGCGCCTCCACATGTGATTGGAGCAAATGAGCTGAATCTCTTTCTTTTTAACCTCCAATGGCTCCAATGGCCATTGTCTCATCAATGGTGACTCCAATTTAGCCACTCGCTCCCCTTCTTCTATATGCATGGAGATTAATTATTACACAATTTGCTTTAAAAGGCAACACGCTCAATCGATCTATCGCTTCACAGTAGTACAGTGAACAAAACAGTGTAGTACCCAAGCACACGCATGTCAGGAAAAAGTACAAAGCCCATGTTCATGGCAACAATGGATTTTGACACAACAACAGTACAGCAACAATGGATTTTGACACAACAACAGTACAGCAACAATTAATTATGACACAACAACAGTACAGCAACAATGAATTATGACATAACAGTATGCAACAATGAATTATGACACTAACAGTACAGCAACAATGAATTATGACACAACAACAGCACAGGAACAATGAATTATGACACAACATCAGTACAGCTCTGTGACTCGTTTTAACCCTTTTTTCAACAACAAGGGAGTTATATTCCATCCTGTAAATATTCAACACTGTATTGTTATTTTTATTATAATTAGTGTATATAGTTGACCACATCGTGCACACTTGTATAGCCCTGACCTATTCCTATTTGTATTCTTATTTTATAGTTCTATTCTATTGTGCTTCTATGCTAATTTAGTTTATATTCCATTTGATTTTATTCCACCTTTTTATTTTTTTATTCTACCATAATTGTCTGTCTGTCAATGTCGCACCAAAAACAACCAAATCAAACAGGCTAATGGAAACCATGATCTGTCTACGTAAGGTGGGGACGCAAGCTACATCCTCTTAGTGCAGGGATCGGCAATAGGCGGCCCGCGGGCCAACATTGGCCCGCCAGCAATAATTTCTGGCCCGTCAGATTATTTTGAGAATATGATATTTATTTGACGCGCTGGAAATATTCACTCGGGACGCCAGGGTGTCTTTTATTGTGAAGCTGTATCTATCTACCGGCAGTCATCAAAAGCATGTCTGTCACTATAGCCAATTGAAATGCTAGAAATGGTCAGGTGGACTGGGAGAACCAATGGAATAGTCCCACCGGGCCCCGTGTCTATTTCCCTAACGCACTTTCACTTCCGCGTTCGAGATGCGACTCGCGAGCGAGTTGAAGAAAACAAAACAAACATCTTTGGATAGCAACGGGGAAATATAACGCTTCTTTTAATAAACAGGAGCCATACTTAAAATACTGGTTTATCGCAACAGGTCGGTGATTCTTGCGTGCCGAGCCGACGTCCTCTCTGCATAATATGTGGCGACAACAACAACAACAACAACAACAACAACAACAACAACAACAACGAGGCAAGTTGGCAGATAAAGTAGCTGCATTCAACGCCAATCTGGAATTGGAGGGCGACGAGTGGATATGACATGTTTCAAACATTAGCAGGGATTTTGGAGGACTTAACAACAAACAAGGAGGTATGGTGAGTCGTGTTTTCATGCATTCTGATCTGTTCATCACCCGCCGGCGCCGCGGTGATCTGCAACAGCTGAGAGCTGTTCATGAATGAATGGATGAGTGAGAACTTTGTTTGGCGGATTGCAGAGTGGGTGCAGTGCGGCGCAGTGCACACGGTTGTTGGGGGGATGCAGACCAGAGAAAAACGTTTGTCTTTTTTCAATATCAGTATATTAAATTAGCCATTGTTTTTGATCCTGGCCCGCCAAGCAACGGCTTGGGGAAAATCTGGCCCGCGGCCAAACCTAATTGCCGACCCCTGTCTTAGTGTATACATTTATTATCATATCATTATTATCCTTGGTCCTACATGGTGTTAATGACTGGAGAGCCGGTTCACAGGTAGTGCACCCGTCCATTCTACAGTAGTTGTCTTGTGTCTCCCATCAGCTGTATATTATACAGTATATATAAATAAAATGGATGATGCATATTTACATATATATAAATAAAATGGATGCATATTTACAAATGTAGTTCTATTCATTACTTAATTTCACAATTCTTTTATATACTCTGATTCTATTCACATATATGCTTAATACATGTATCTATTCTATTCACATATATGTTTACTACATGTATCTATTCTATTCACATATATGCTTACTACATGTATCTATTCTATTCACATATATGCTTACTACATGTATCTATTGCTATGTCCGCCCATCACAAACACGCAAACTGTCTAACGTCTGTCCCCGTCTCCTTGTGAGTGGACGTCTCGTGGTGATGACCAAAGTGGTGGACGTCCCGTGGTGATGACCAAGAGGATACGATCCTCTCTACGTCGCCCCATACCTCAAATGGATCCATTATCAGCTCTATTCTATTTTCAATCTTTCAAAATGTTCTTATGACCCCAGTTGCTATTGTATGTACATATTTGTGTTTTATTACACGTATATGTACATACTTACCAACTGTTTCGCTTTTTTATTAAAGCAACACTACTATCACCGACATCTTAGAAGGGAGATCCCCCCTTGAACGGCCCTTCTAAGGTTTCTCCCCTCCACATTGCCTGTGGTGCTTTTTTCCTATGGCTAGGTTTTTAGTGAGTTTTTCCTTACCTTCGCATGGGGTATGTCTGGGAGTGTTGCATTTATTTATTTTACATTTTAATTTGGATTTCATGGTGTTTTTTGTTTTGTTCTTGATTTATTGTGATGTTTCTTCTTGATGTGTCCAGCCCATGGGGACATTAACGTGTGTTGTCGGGCCTTACAAATAAATTTGATTCGATTTACATGGAAGTGACTATTTCCTTTTATTTTTTGTATAACTATCAGCAAATACTGTATAGTGGTTGGTTATTTAAATTTGAACTCTTAAACTCTTAGTACAACTCTTAACTTAAAATTCTAAATGTCTAATCAGTGTAACAAATGTCTTGTCAGCCCTAATGTTGGTGTCTAATACGTGTGTGTGTGTGCCTAAACCTACATAGGGTCGGAGGGTGGTGGAGGTTCTGTCCAGGTTAAAGGTCATCTACTCGACTCAGCTGCTGCCTCGTCACCATGGCTACCGATCTGTTCCTTCTGAGTGGCAGTGTAGAAGGAGCACTCTGCACCCACAGAGGTAACCACTGGACCCTGGAGCGAGAAGAGGGAGAGCTCTTCAGGACCCTGCTGTTAAACACAGGGAGTGAAAGCAGATGTACGGAGGAACAGATCTCACTTTGTCAGAACACCTTTTATTTAGACCACTGGTGTCCTGTAGGGCGTTGTAAGAAAACGGTGTTGACAGCTTCCTCGTTGATCGATATAAGACTTCATCGCTTCTCCTAGCCATGTCTGCGTTGTGTCATTAGTTGTTGATGATGAGGCAATCGTTCATTGGAAGTCGGTCCTCCCCCGTACGGGCTGTCACACTGTTTCACCCCTGTTAATGCATCCGGGCCAAATAATGTACTGGAAACGTTGTCTCGTTATAAAAAATAAAACACACAAACTCCCACTATCAATCTCTGACCAATCCATAACCCTGACGGACACGAAAAAGGCCCAGCAGTGCCTGTACTTCCTCAAGCAACTGAAGAAGTACAGGGTCAAACGCCACGTGCTGGTCCAATTCCATCATCCAAAGCATACTCACCTCATAAACAAGGCCTCTATAATTATAGGGTGTGACCTTCCCTCCATAGACTCCATCTTCACCTCCCGTACAACCACCCACGCCAGAAAAATTGCAAAGGACCCCTCACACCCAGCATACCCCCTGT
Organism: Notolepis coatsorum; assembly: GCF_963971535.1. Classification (NCBI taxonomy): domain Eukaryota; kingdom Metazoa; phylum Chordata; class Actinopteri; order Aulopiformes; family Paralepididae; genus Notolepis; species Notolepis coatsorum. The sequence continues at coordinate 31,823,763 of NC_140168.1, read as the reverse complement.
TTCAGCCCCTGCCCTCAGGTAGGCGCTTCAAGTCCATCCTCTCAAAAACCACCTGCTTCAAGGACAGCTTCTTCCCAACCGCCATTCAGACCCTGAACTCCCTTGGCCCCCGTCTCCCCCTTACACTAACCAAGCTCCTGACCTGATGGACTACTAGACTCTTCTGTGTGTTATGTTGTGCTGTGTCGTGCTGTGCTGTATTTATGTATTTATTGTTTCATGTTGTGCTGTATTATGTATCCATTGCTGGGAAGGGGGGGGGGGGGGTAAATGTATCTATGTTCCATTTTTTTTTTTTTTTAACTTACATTTTTATTTAACACTTATGGACATACAACATAACATTTATATTGACATCCATAACTTAACGACATACATATATGGGTACTTTCATGAAATTAAAATTAAACATATCATAAAACAACACTGTTCAACAGACCTAAATAATACAGTACAAAAATCATAAAATAATTGTCATACCCAACATAAATAATAATAGAAAAAACTAACTAAAGCAAAGGTGTGTGACACGGGTTCAGAGACCCCCCTTGAGCTTCTTTCCTCCTTTATCCTTCGCCCTCTTGTGTTGTATTTGGTTCCTCCTCTGTGATGTCGTTTTCGTTCCCCTTGTAATCCTCCCACTTTCCCCATCTTTCTCCAAATTTCTCTTCCTGTAACCTCAGCATGTGTGTTATCCTCTCCATATCCTGTATCTCCTCTACTATTCCTACCCATTGTGCTATTGTCGGTGGGTCTTCTTTGTACCACAGTCTTGTTATTGCTTTTCTGGCCGCTATCAACATTATCTTTATTAAATATTTGTCCCCCCCTTGTATTCCCTCGTGTGTCAGGTCCCCTAAGTAAAGCACCAGTCCCGTTTGTGGTAACCCGTATCCTAATATTCTGATCATTGCCTCCCCTATCTCCTCCCAATACCCCTTCAGCTTCTGACATCCCCAGAATATGTGCGTGTGATTTGCCCCCTCCTTCCCACACATCCTCCAGCATGCTCTTTGTGTTGGTGCATATTTTCCCTTCAGCTCTGGGGTTATAAAGAATCTGATTATGTTTTTCCATCCAAACTCTTTCCATATCCTCGATCCTGTTGTTGAATGTTGCACCTCGCATATGTTCCCCCATTCCTTCCCTGTTATTCCTATCTCTAGTTCTCTCTCCCATTTCTCCCTTATATAATCAGTCGTGTGTCCCTTGCTGGTCATTATAGCCCGGTACAGTGCTGATATTACCCTTCCTTTCCCTCCTTCGTATGCCCTTACTATCATCCTAATTATTCCATTCTGTTCTTCTTCCTTGTCCCCTCTTATTTATTTATTATAGTAATCTCTAATCTGTAGATATCTGAAGTGGTCCTTGTTTTCTAGTCCAAATTTCTCCTTTCGTTTTTGTAGTGTTTGCATTTCCCCCTTCTCTATCATTTTGCATATCGCTGTTGCCCCCCAATGTGGCAATAAAGGAATCTTGTTCTTGTAGAAGGTTCAGCGGCCTGTCCTGTTAGCCAAAGCCTGTTCTGTTAGCCTAAGCTATCTCTGTCTACCGCCTTGTGGTCCCCCCTCCCCCTCCGCATCAGGAGGAGGAGGAGGAGGCCTGATGTCGATCCGTCTCGCTCGCTATCAAAACTCGTCTGGTCTGTTACCGGAAGACTCACAGCTTAAAGTCTCATCTGAATGAATGAATGAATGAAAACTTTATTAACAGATTGCAGAATGGGTACAGTGCAGTACAGCTCAATACATACAATTGTTAAGGGGATGCAGACCAGAGAAAGACTTTCGACTTGTTTACACCAGGGTCCCCCATTTCCAATTCATCGTAACATATATGACATACATGACATACAGATAGACAGTACTGCTACATCTATACATTTATGACATACCAGATTTGCAATTACAGTACTGTATTTGTGATACAAAAAGAGTCCAGAAAGAAAAGAGTATATACATTAGGCGTAGAAACTGTACATTGGATTGGGTAGGTGGGGGTGGGACTGTACATTGGAGGTGGTTGGGGGGGGGGGGGGGGGGGGGGGGGTAGGAGTGGGGGGGGGGGGGGTGTTGGGTAGGAGTGGGGGGGGGGGGGGGGTTGGGTAGGAGGGGTGGGTGGGGGACACTGTATAACTGTACAAACAACACTGTACATTGGATTATGGGACTGTACATTGGACTGTACATTGGAGGTGGTTGGGTGGGTGGGGGGGGGGGGTGGGTAGGAGGGGTGGGTGGGGGACACTTTACAACTGTACAAACAACACTGTACATTGGATTATTGACAAGACCATACTTGGTAATTTACTGTACATTGGCGGGGGTTGTGTTCGGACATTTACAGGGGCCAGTTTCGAGTTGCAGTCTCCCTTAGGTGTTTTTTGAGAGTTGTTTTGAAAGTGGGTAGTGATTCACATTCCTTTACAGCTTTGGGTAGGGCGTTCCACATTGATGTGGCATAATTGCGAAACGTGTTTAGTCCCTTGTTTGAGCCGAATCTGGGTTTAACATGATTTGTGGAGCTCCCTCTGGTGTTGTGATCGTGGTATTCACTGACCTTTGGGAAGTATTTAGTCATGTACATGGGTACCTTGGTCGTGTAGTGTATCTTGTAGACCAGGCCCATTGCAAGTTGCTGTACTCTGTCGTCTACTCTAAGCCATCCTAGGTTGTCAAAGTGGGCAGGGGTGAGGTGGGTTCTAGGAGTAAGGTCAAGCAGTAGTCTGACCAGTTTGTTTTGAGATGTTTGTAATTTGTTTTTAGCGCCTTTGAGGTGCTTTGGTACCATGAGGTGCAAGCATAGTCGTAGTACCCTTGAATGAGTGCTCCTGCTAGAGTCTTCAGGGTATTCTTGTTCTTGTTTACCAGTGAGGAGATCCGGTACAAGAAACGAGTTCGTTGGTTGACTTTTTTTATTACATTGGATGCCATTTTTGTCACAGGAAAGATTTGCCTCTAGGATGGAACCCAGGTAGGTAATATCTTCTTTCCTTGTGACAATATTGTCACCCCACTGTAACTGAGAAGCCGTCGGTCTTGCTGAGTTTGTTATTTGAACCGAAGAGAATGGACTCTGTTTTGCCCATGTGTAATGATAGTTTGTTATCAGCGAGCCATATGCAGATTTTGCTTAGTTCTGAGCTGAGGGTTTTTTCAACCTGTAATTTGTTCTTGTCAGAGACCAGCAGGGCTGAGTCGTCCGCAAACAGGAACAAGTTGCAGTCACAAGCTGACGACATGTCATTTGCATAAATTAGGAACAGTAGCGGAACATCTGTCTCTCTCTCTCTCTTGAATCTTGTTACTAAGCGACGGCAGCTGCTCGTCGACTCTGACCCAAACAGATGCTGCTACGGCCCGGCTATCTCTTAACCTCTTACACCCGAGCAGTCCGGTGGTGGACCGCAAATGACATCACGCCATAAATCCATCTCTACAGACTGTATGAATTAATGTTGCGTTTCCTTTTTCAAATGTATCCAAGAGTAAAGACCCTAACCCTGTCAAAACAGCAGTCAACGTGTATATTTTCAGCAATACGTTTGTTTACCAATAGTTTAAAGTGTTATTAGTGAAATATGAGTTATAGAAATCTAGTCGGAAACAGGCGAATATAGGGAGGTGTAGTGGTTACGTCATTGCTGTTTCCGGCCGGTCCACCTTGCTTAAAATTGCAACGTATTTCCCCATTGCCCATTTCTAAATCGTCTCGTTTAAAACAAATAAAGCATGAACATTTGCATGGTGTACCTTTCTGTGCGTATTCATCCACAATCTATAGCTCAACATGAAAATATTCGCAATTAATCACAAAATAATTACGTCAAATTTTATTTCAACCAAAAATGCTTAAACAATAATGTTAGTGATAGAAGGGAACTTATTTTGTGCAAAAATGGAAAGCTTGCCAATGTTCATGAGGCAGAATTGTTACAATAGCCGATAATCCATTTTCCCAATGATAAATCTCTAAATGGGTGGAAACTCACGGGCGGTCCAAAGTGACGTCAGACTACACCTCCCTATTGACACTAGGAAATGCATGCCGCCATTTTCTTTGTAGTCCTATGAGGAGAGGAGACCCAAGGCTTTTGATGGGCTTTGGAATTTCGAAAAACGACACTACCCAACTCATGCCAGCCCCTGTCAATCATCTGACTTCTGGATTTACTTTCTTATTTCTCTTTCCCACAAACCTGAACGTTATTGGCATAAATTAGAACGCAGTTCATTTCTCTACCTTTCTGTGAACGTCTAGCAAAAAACGGCGTTGCAATCTGATGAAAATGGCGGAGAAATTTACATTATAAACAAGTAACTGTACTTACAGTAGATTTCATTCGCAGTTTTTGCTGCACGCCTGGTGATACTAAATCCAGATTGAACTCTGCCATTGGAATTGGGAGATTTGGCCTGATCCATAGATGTGCAACTTGGCTATAATAAGGTAATTTATATTTATATTTTTATATTTATATTATACTGATATTCTATATTCTTTTTTTTTTATCCACTTTTTCTCCCATTTTTTCTATATTTTCTCCCATCCCAATTTCGTATCATCCAATTCAACCCTCCCCTGTCATTATATTACATTACAATTTACTCAAGCCTATAGTAACAGACACAACATTTATGATACATTCCCTGAGATCCATAGATGTCCCTAGATACCAAGACCATGCAAATGGACCTTGTAGAAGTGGAGCAATCTTCCATTTACTTAGATATCTATTTTTAGGCGGATTTTCAGAAAATATGGCTAGGGCTTAAGAGGTTAATGGAATGTTGTTGTTCTTCCCTAAGACTCCTATCTCGTCCCTATAGCAACCACTCTTGCTCCCTGTCTGTCTCTAAAGTCTAATACACACACACAGGGTCCGATATAGATATTTACTTTACATACATCTACATGTTGTTATAACCATATGAAAACCAGTGATATCTTTCAGCGTCATGTCAGAACACCTTTTATTTACATCACTGGTGTCCTGTAGGGCGTCATGTCAGAACACCTTTTATTTATTTATTACTCTCTCTCTCTCTCTCTCTCTCTCTCTCTCTCTCTCTCTCTCTCTCTCTCTCTCTCTCTCTCTCTCTCTCTCTCTCTCTCTCTCTCTCTCTCTCTCTCCCCTCTCTCTCTCTCTGCCTGTCACTCTACTGTATGTTCTCTCTCTTTCTACCTGTCCCTCTACACCCCCCCTCTCTCTCTCTCTCTCTCTCTCTCTCTCTCTCTCTCTCCCTCTCTCTCTCTCTCTGCCTGTCACTCTACTGTATGTTCTCTCTCTTTCTACCTGTCCCTCTACACCCCCCCCTCTCTCTCTCTCTCTCTCTCTCTCTCTCTCTCTCTCTCTCTCTCTCTCTCGCTCTCTCTGCCTGTCACTCTACTGTATGTTCTCTCTCTGTCTACCTGTCCCTCTACACCCCCCCCTCTCCCTCTCTCTCTCTCTCCCTCCCATGTTTCCTGTCACGCTCTACTGTGTGTACACCTATTGTAGCAGAACCATCATAGAAATAAAGGTGTCCTGTAAACTGAATCATTGTGTCCTTGAATGCATGTGTGTGTTCAGATAACGAGTGATAACTGTTCACTCTCTCAACTGGTGCCCCGTCGATGCTGAGGGGGCTGTAGTCCTTGACCCCCGACCTCCTGAAGTCCACAATCATCTCTTTTGTTTTGCTGACGTTCAGGGAGAGGCAGTTCTCCTGACACCACTGTGACAGGTTCTCTACCTCTTCCAGGTAGGCCCTTTCGTCGTTGGCAGAGATCAGGCCCACCACTACTGTGTCATCAGCAAATTTGATGATGGTGTTGTTGTTCCGCTGTGCTACGCAGTCATGTGTGTACAGGGAGTAGAGGAGGGGGCTCAGAACACAGCCCTGGGGGGCCCCTATGTTGAGCGTGATGGATGAGGAGGTGCAGTTGCCGGCTCTTACCACCTGGGGTCTGCCCGTCAGGAAGTCCAGGACCCACTGGCACAGGTCATAGTTCAAGCCCAGGTCCCTGAGCTTGGCTATGAGTTTGGAGGGGACTATGGTATTGAATGCTGAGCTGTAGTCGATGAACAGCATTCTCACATAGTTCCCCTTCCTCTTGTCCAGATGTGATGCTGCTGTGTGCAGCACATGGGCTATGGCGTCCTCCGTGGACCTGTTGGGGCGATATGCAAATTGCAGAGGGTCCAGGTTGATGGGGAGGGAGGAACAGATGTAGCCCTTCACTAGCTTCTCAAAGCACTTCATGGCTATGGAGGTGAGGGCTACAGGGCGGTAGTCGTTGAGGCAAGCGGGCGTAGATTTTTTGGGTACAGGGATGATGGTGGACTTCTTCAGACAGGTGGGGATGACGGCCTGTTCCAAGGACAGGTTGAAGATGTCAGTGAATACCGGGGCCAGTTGGTCGGCACAGACTTTTAGGACGCGGCCGGGATGCCGTCCGGTCCTGCTGCCTTCCTGATATCCACTTTTTTAAAGATCCGTCTCACCTCATGCTCTGTTACCCTGAACACTGAGTCTCCATCAGCAGACCCCCCCCCCCCATTGCCGTGGTTTGTAGGCTGGTGTTGTTATTCACAGCCTCAAACCTCGCATAGAAGGAGTTGAGATCATTTGCTAAGGAGATGTCACTGTTCAGTTTGAGGGGGGTTCCTTTGTAGTCTGTCATTGTTCTGAGGCCCTGCCACATGCCTCTAGAGTCAGCCTGTTCAAACTGAAGTTCAACTTTATCCCTGTAACGCCGTTTTGCCTCTATTACTGCTCTCCTGACGTTGTATCTTGCCATCTTGTGTTCTTCCATGTTGCCTGTCACCAGCCCGGTGTTGTATGCTGATGTGCGCACTTTCAGAGCCTCACGGACGGATTTGTCTACCCAGGGCTTTTGGTTTGGGTAGATATTAATTTTGGTGGTGGGGATTATTACTTCTACCTGAGTACAGACATAGTCAATCACCGTTTCGGTGTATTCGTTAATATTGGCTGTGTTATCACGGAGTACACTCCATTCTGTGCTTCCCAGCACTGCTTGGAGTGACTCTACTGACGTCACGGTCCAACGCTTAACCTCTCGCGAGACCACCGGCGTTCGCTTGAGACACTGTTTGTACTTAGGCAAAAGAAAAATTGCGACGTGATCGCTTTTACCGAATGGACTAAGAGCCTGTGACTTGTACCCATTCTTAAATTGCGAGTAAACATGGTCTAATATGTTCTCGCCTCTGGTGGGACAGGTCACATGCTGATAGAAATTCGGCAGCACCTTTTTAAGACGCGCGCTGTTGAAATCCCCCAAGACCAAAATGGCCGCGTCAACGTTAGCTGCCTGGAGTTTGTTTACCTCGTCGTGAAGTTTTGAAAGTGCGACCTCAGTGTTCGCGTGTGGTGGAATGTACACTCCGATGAGGATGATGGACGTTAACTCTCTTGGGAGGAAGAAGGGTCGACATTTTATCGTGATAAACTCCAGGTCTGGGGAGCCGTGGTTAGACATTTCCTTTGTGTTGCCTAAATCGCACCACTCCTTGTTTATCATGAAGGCAATGCCGCCTCCTTTCTTCTTTAGTGACTCTAATGCCGTCCGGTCTTTTCGTAGAACGAAGAAGTGGTCTGCCGGTTCTATTGCATGATTCGGGACATCTGGACTCAGCCAAGTTTCTGTGAAACAGAGGACGTTACAATCCCGAATGTCCCTCTGGAATTGGATCCTTGCTCTGATGTCGTCCAATTTGTTTCCTATCGATTGCACATTGGCCAACAATATGCTGGGCAATGTGGTTCTGTGTCGTTTGGACCTCAGTCTGTTCCGGACCCCGGCTCTCTTTCCTCGTCTTCGCGGCGGCTTTTTGTATTGTCCGTGGCCGGCATAACAAAGGATCTCGTCGGGCCATTTCTGCTGTTCAGCGATCCGATCCAGAGAGCAATCCAAACGGTAAGTTTTTCTTAATCCAATGTCAATGATTGACTGACGGTCATACACATATAATGCACCAACAGTTGGTGCAAATAAAACTCCTAATACTATAAAAATTAACAAAATAAAGCACAGTCTCGTCGGAGCGATCAGAAAGGCAGCCATCACAGCAGCGCCAGTTTCACGTACCTCGGAGCCCACATATCCGAGGACTTGACATGGACCACACACATTGACAGTGTTGTGAAGAAGGCACGACAACGCCTCTACTTCCTCAGGCGCCTAAGGAAGTTCCAAGTCAGTCAGAAGATCCTTAGGAACTTCTACTCATGTACAATAGAGAGCATCCTGACCGGCAACATCACCTCCTGGTTTGGGAATAGCACTGCACAAGACCGTAGCAGACTACAAAGAGTGACACGTTCAGCCGAACGCACAATTAGAGGGGGGCTTCCCACCCTCCAGAACATTTACAACAAGCGGTGCAAGGGGAAGGCTAAGAGAATTATTAAGGACTCGAGCCACCCGAACAACTGCCTCTTTGAACTGCTGCCGTCAGGCAAGCGATACCGGAGTCTTATGGCGAGCACAGAAAGACTCAGAAGGAGCTTCTATCCCCAGGCCATCAGGCTGCTAAACGAACAATAATCGCTAAACGAACAATAATCACTATGCAACAACCATCAAATGCACACAGCACACACACCCACACGCACACACACACTCACTCAAACAAACAACACACTGCAGCACCCACTCTCCACACTTTAGATCACACAAACACACTTACACTTTATATTTATTGATAAAGGATTTGCACTACAACTCGTACACCTACTGTGAATTGTACCTAAACTGCACCTCGTCCATTTATGCCTTGCACTATATAGTATTGTATATTAGTACACTGCACAGTATTGTATATTGTATGGTAACTACGTCTACGAACATTGTACATATGTCTAAACTGAACACTGTGACCTCTTTTTTTTCTTCTAATTTTTACTATGTTTTTATTTCATACTTATCTTGTCATGCACAGTCTCTGGAGCGCAACAGTAAGAAGCATTTTGTACAAAAGTATTCTGTACTTCTGTATGACAACTATTAAAGAAACTTGAAACTTGAGTGGTTCCTGAGCTCCCACCTGTGGCCATGTGAGCCCGGTGACCTGGACAACAGGAGCCATGTGTTGATGCAGCTGATTAAGAAAACCTCCCACAGAGACACACTGGAGGTCCTCTCCAGCCTGCCAGGACTCAAAGAACCCAGCGGTGAGAGAAAACGCTGCCTAGCAACCAGGGTTTAGGATGTCATCATGTCTGAAGAAGAAAGTGGATTCAAAATGTCATGTGCGCTGGTCGTACACCGAAATAGGGTCCTATTGGTAGCATGTCAACTCTAATCAATATTTGAGTATATGCAATTTATGTGGACTCCTCAAAGATTCTATGGGTTTTCAAGATGGTGCTTCACCTTCCTTTTTAGGTTGTGTGAGTGGAGTAATGGGTAACATCTAACACCATTACAGTAATTTCATTACCAATCTGGTGACTAGAATCTGTTGTACTGTAAAACAACAGAACATTGTAATCCAATTACTGAAACAGGATTACGTTCTAGGTTACCAAGAAACTGTAATGTCATTGTGAGATTATGGATGCAAGCATCATTTTATATCATGAAAATAATGGTTGATCACAGAGTACACAATGACATTATTGAAATTGCAGTACATTTTGAATCCTTAAAGCCACTACTATTTGAATTTAACAATAATATATCATATATCATTGTCAGATTAGTTGTAATACCTTGGCATAATTACAGTAAACAAATGACACCATTGCCGAAAAACAAAATCCTCTTGTGTAAGATCATGTTGAACAAATCCAAAATAAGAGTTTTTATGGCTTATTTTGCCTTCAGCAGCCCCATGCCTCTTCATAATAAAAATCATCCACAAAACAATTATTAAGTAAAGTCGTGTTGTAAAATTGTGGATCTTTGGGTTAGTTGTTGATCTGTGAAGCCCATCGAGGCAACTTGTTGTGATTTTGGGCTATACACAAATTAATTTGACTTGACTTGACTATTATCATCTTTAGACGATAGATTATATAATGCAGTAATCTAGTTTGTGAAAGCATTCACCCCTTGGTTTCTTTTCTGACTCATTTTAAACATCTTTAAATTGTCTTTAGTTCTTGTGAAAAATATAGTTTCCTTCTGAAATGGGTTTAATTCTCTTTCTAAAACAAAGCAGAGAGCAGGTCCCCTTATTATATCACATTAGGATTTTAAGATGCAGGACAGACTATCTGGAGATGAGCACTTGTTCAGTGAATTTGATGTGGTGAAATTGTTATGTAAAGGAAGTGTGTGTGTGTATATGTGTGTGTGTGTGTGTGTGTGTGTGTGTGTGTGTGTGTGTGTGTGTGTGTGTGTGTGTGTGTGCAGGCACGTGCACACATAGAGGCCAAGGGGTGCCTGAGCACCTGCCTTTTTGAGCCTCATCAAAAAAGTGCCCTTTTTGGAAAGAAATACATTTTTTTTTTTTTTTTTTTTCTTTTTTTTTTTTTTTTTTTAATATTACGCATATAGACTGCCCTTCCAACTGAAAAATGTCAGGATGGAATCAAAATATTAGGTAAAGAGAGAGAGATGCCCCATATTCCATTGCAGTTTGCACGGCCTCCTCAGCGTGCCTCTCCGCGGACCTATATATTTTATGCATAGCGTGGGTGGTGGTGGTGATGATGATGATGATGATGATGATAGAAACCGCTGTGGCGCATACAGTTGAATGCTGGTATTACACTCACTGAGGGACACGAAGAAGTCAAGTCCGATGGGATTTGGGAATCTCAAATACAAATCGGGATTGGAATAAAAAATGCTTTTATATTAAACAATACAGAATATACAGCACTTCTTGGGGTCTGTAGGGTAAGCACTTATTCCCTCCCCCTTGAACATTTATGGAGATGTATGGGCCTTTTAAGTCAGTGATAAAAGTGTCTTTCAAGGATAAGTGAGCTCCTGCACTGATTATTATAGTTCAATATTCAATATTTGATCACCAAAACCCCCCAAAAAGCATAAAAAGGGGGCCCCCTGCCCGAAAAGGGCCCTTAAAAATCACGCTTGCGCGCTATGCGCGCTATGCGCGCTCGGTTAATATATACACACAAGTGTAGTGCCCTTTTCAGCCTTTGAGCACCTGCCCCTCTAAAGTCCTGTGCACGTCCCTGTGTGTGTGTGTGTGTGTGTGTGTGTGTGTGTGTGTGTGTGTGTGTGTGTGTGTGTGTGTGTGTGTGTGTGTGTGTGTGTGTGGGGGGGGTCTCAGATTCTGTGGATGCCTCCCGGTACAGCGCTCTGTTCAACTTTCACCAGCGAGTGTGTGTGGAGCGACAGGCCTTGTCTGTGGCCTCGGACACCGTGGACCTGATGCTCTCCAGGACCCTGGCTGTCGACCACTCTCTGCTGCAGGTACTGCTGAACAAACTGGGCAGGCAGAGCCTCTGGCTGCGAGCCCGGGACGTCTTCAAACGTAAGCATCTCTGGTTCATCAGCTGCTACACCACAATAATCAATCGACACATTTGTAACTGGAGATGAATGAACATGGATACTTTTCTTTAATCAATCGTTTTCCTGTGTTGAGCCTTGGACTCTGGAGCAATGTGGATCATGGGAGAGTCTCGACTTGATGACCACCTACTGCTTCCCTTATTAAAGGCTGTTTCTGCTTTTTCATGGCTGCCTGTGTGTCCACTGTTAGATTCTCTGTTTCTGCTGCTCTGTCACATGGCTGCCTGTGTGTCCACTGTTAGATTATCTGTTTCTGCTGCTCTGACACATGCTGCCTGTGTGTCCACTGTTAGATTATCTGTTTCTGCTGCTCTGTCACATGGCTGCCTGTGTGTCCACTGTTAGATTATCTGTTTCTGCTGCTCTGACACATGGCTGCCTGTGTGTCCACTGTTAGATTCTCTGTTTCTGCTGCTCTGTCACATGGCTGCCTGTGTGTCCACTGTTAGATTATCTGTTTCTGCTGCTCTGACACATGGCTGCCTGTGTGTCCACTGTTAGATTATCTGTTTCTGCTGCTCTGTCACATGCTGCCTGTGTGTCCACTGTTAGATTATCTGTTTCTGCTGCTCTGACACATGGCTGCCTGTGTGTCCACTGTTAGATTCTCTGTTTCTGCTGCTCTAACACATGCTGCCTGTGTGTCCACTGTTAGATTCTCTGAGGACGGGGTACTACCCAGGTGTCTCAGCTCCCCCTGGATCACTGTCCCTGACTGTCCCTTGTCGTCTCGGAGAGGTAGAGCTGGCTCTGACCTTCGAGATGTTCATCGCCCTTAATGCCACCATCGTACTCAAGCCTCAGGAAGCAGCCGTCTGCATCAACATCACTCTCAGGAGGTACAGGCTGTTTGTGCAGGTGGATGAATGAAAGCAGAACCCCTGGGTGAAGACATGCAGGCTCCACTGAACTAGAATGTTCACAGCCACCAGAATGTTCATCCAAACGACGCCAATGTAACACATCATCTTTCTGAGTCTCACGCACCAAACAACATGATTAAACAGTGTATGGCAGTCATTTTAAGTTGCCATATGACCATAATATAATGTAGAATTGAATACAGCCATCCTATTACAGTTTTTCCTCTTGAAACATAATCATTGTACCAATGTACCAAATCCATAAACAGAGTCAGCGCAAAATTGCAAAGTTTCTGCTCAGGTTTTCTAAATCACACTTTTGCAAAAATCTCTTGTGATCCTTTTGGAAAGCAACGCCAATCAAAATGCCAAGCTTTATTTACCGTTTGGCAACACCGACTCCTCACAGGTGTAAACACTAGTTGCTCTAATTGTTCACTTAAAAATCAAGAGTTTTAACACTTTAAAAAAGGTCACAGGTGAGCTCTGCTGTTTTGGAGGGAAATGGGCATCGATGGTGGAGTGAGAGCTAGAGGATGAGGAAGGACAGTTGTCTCTAAGGAGATCAGGGCCACATTGGTTGACCATGTGCTCAACCATGGACTGAGTATGAGTGAGGCTGGGCAGAGAGTTCAGCCCAACCGGATCCGCTTCACATGTTGCATCTATCGTCCATACATTCAGAAAAGAGAACCGGTAAGTTACCTTTCTGCATGGCGATGTAATGGCTTCTTGTTGTTCCAAAAAAAAAAATCAAAAACGAGAGGGTATTATGAATTAAATTATAGGTTTATTTGAAGCATCTGAATAATCGAAAGAAAACATCAAGAGAAAGATTCCAATACTCAAGGCCACCTGAGATCCAAAAGTCCCCGCCCCCCACCCTCAATGTGCACTACCAACCTTTGGATGCTAGGTGGGGTAGATGACTAACAGACAGACATAAGTCATGGGATAAAATCAACAAGACAGTATTAAATATTAGGATAATGCCTCCAAACTGCACTTGCAATCATGGGAAATAGTTACAGAAGATGAAAGCTGTTTAAGCCAACTAACTCAAATGAGAATGGACAATGAGCCAAACATTTCTTACAATCACACAATTGATCAGGTTTGTCCAAACTGCTTACCTTCCTGTCACACCAGAGTACAAAAGCTGCCACTAGGTGGCATGTGAAGCTCTAGTCTAGGTCTTTTAGTCTAAAGTCCCTAGGGCTTTTAAAGGAAAGTTAAATTGCTAACTAGGAAAAAAAACATAACCTGGAACTGATTGGACAATCAGTCTCCAAGGGGAAAGACACTAACCGTCATAACAGGGTGAATAATTGCAATTCTCTTAGTTATGTACACACACCTGATGAATTCAAAATGGGGGACCCTGATGTAAACGAGACGAAAGTCTTTCTCTGGTCTGCATCCCCTTAACAATTGTGTGTATTGAGCTGTACTGTATTGTACCCATTCTGCAATCTGTTAATAAAGTTTTCAATCAATCAATCAATCACTTCATACTTCACTGTTCATACTTTTTGCACATAACTGCCCAATGTCACAGCCCTGCTAAATATCCCATCCCACTGTATTGTTATTTTTAATTCTAATTACAGTATATATCATGTAACGGAGGTACCGCAGTCTATCCACAGTCACGTGGTACAAGTAGTTCGGTGGCTGTGGATGTTAAGCGGTACTGCAAGTAAACTCACTCCCCAGAGGCATCCAAACTGAGCGCTTAGGGGGGATATCCTTTCTTGGCGCAGCAGTTTGTGATGTCGGCCCCGGTGCGGGAGACCGGGGTTCAACTCCCACTCAGGGCAATCCCTTAACAGGGGTCGAATCGGAGTTTGAAACACAACGCAGAGCAATACGAGACCGGATACAGTGGTGCCTATAGACCCGGATGCCCTGGGTGGAGTGAGTTTAGGGGGGTGAGTGTAACGGAGGTACCGCAGTCTATCCACAGTCACGTGGTACAAGTAGTTCGGTGGCTGTGGATGTTAAGCGGTACTGCAAGTAAATTCACTCCCCAGAGGCATCCAAACTGAGCGCTTAGGGGGGATATCCTTTCTTGGCGCAGCGGTTTGTGATGTCGGCCCCAGTGCGGGAGGCCTTTTCCTTAATGATAAGCAAGCAGTGCAAGAATGCGGAAGCATTCTACCGTAGTGGCGTGCGGTAATGCGCCTTTCATTTTCCGCCGCCCAGCGCCCGTGCGTGCACCGGCGGCGGCGTGCTCGCTGAGGTGCGTGCGTGCGCCGGCGTGCTCGCGCGAGGTGCCCGCGCATGCGCATGAGATCCCGCCTTGGTTCGACACGAGCGGAGCTCAATATATATAAGTCACCGCCCCTTATTCAGTATCTAGAAATAGCTCAATTGGCAAGACTACATGGCTGTGGATCCTATGGCTTGTTTGCTGGCGAGTTCGAATCCCATCGAATATTTTTTTTTTAACGTGATTTTTTTTTTTAACGTGTATTCTTTCGCCGGTTAAGGTTAGGCATGGTTAAGGTTAAGGTTAAGGTTAGGCATTGTTTCGGAGTTGGTTAAGGTTAGAACGGTTAAGTTTAGGCGCTGTTAAGGAGCTGGTTAAGGTTAGAGTTTGTCAAAGAGAATGGCAATATAATTTCTATGGTTAAGGTTAGGCATGGTTAAGGTTAAGGTTAAGGTTAGGCATTGTTTCGGAGTTGGTTAAGGTTAGAACGGTTAAGTTTAGGCGCTGTTAAGGAGCTGGTTAAGGTTAGAGTTTGTCAAAGAGAATGGCAATAGACAGCCTATTTCCGCGCGACAGCTCCCAAAGCGGGCCTGAAAAGAAAGGCGCTTTACCGTAGTGGCGTGCGGTGACGAATGCTTCCGCATTTTTGCACTGCTTGCTTATCATTAAGGTAGACGCGTGCGGGAGACCGGGGTTCAACTCCCACTCAGGGCATTAACAGGAGTCGAATCGGAGTTTGAAACACAACGCAGAGCAATACGAGACCGATTACATATACTTGACCACATCTTGCACAGTTTTACTTTATAATTATACTATATTCTATTGTGCTTCTATTTTAATTGAGTTTATATTCTATTTTATTTTATTCCACCTTTTTATTTTATTGTCTGTCCGTTAATCAAAAATTACCAAACCAAATTCCTTGTATGTGAAAACTACTTGGCAATAAAGACCTTTCTGATTCTGACACTACACAGCTTGGTTTGGCTCAGAAAAATCCACATTTTCAAAGTCATAACCAATGACAGTGATCCACAGCATTAACACTTTGAGTGCTAGCCACAAGAAATCTTGTTAGTTCATGCCAACCGTTGAGTGCCAACCACGAGAAATCTCGTTATTAATCGTTATTTTTCATCAATCTAGCCTCATGTTACCATTGGGACTGGCTTTGAGCTCGAACAGGGAAAATACCGCCCCATATCGTCTCTCCGGATGGTATTGCACCCATTGGATTGGACTGAATGAAATGGATTGGAAAAAAATACATTTTAGGCATGTAACCGGACACGATCCCAGTCATTGCCCACCCTCAGAACAGCGTGGATTATGTGTTTCCAGTACCCAGCGTTGGATCAATAAACGTGATCGATATTTGGAATGGTGATCAGGAATTGGAATAATCTTTTTGGAGAACATCTGATCTGAGGTAAGGAATTCATTTTACCAGTCTTGGGGTAATCAACGTTTTTTTCACCTATATCTCAGCGTGTGCCATATGTGTGTGTGTGCGTGTGAGTGTGTGTGTGCTGATCAGGAAATGGATAATCGATTTTTCAGCCCGCTTCTCTAGCGTGCATAAGTACACATATACTATCGATAATCTAGCATTTATTTGAAAACGATTCATAAATAGGCCGAAAAATTACAACGTGTTTTGTGTATTCCACTAAAGGGCGATTTCTGCAGAATCTCCTTTTTTTCTGGAAGTAAAAAAAAACGAGCGTTTTTCAAAATGGTATAAAACGGAAATGTACCGATTAAAAAACAATCCGTTTCGACAATGTTGACTGCAAACAAGTCATTGATAAGCGACGGGCGTATTAGACACATAGCCATAATTTAAGATATAGTTTATGCATTCGCAAATGTGCTCGCTCTCTCATTGAATACAGCGTTGGCACTCAAGCGCTAAATCGTGCGCCCCCTGCTGGCACTCAAAGTGTTAAGAGGGAACCAGCTTAGAGGATAAACTAAATGGTCTAAATCTCGCAGATGGGATCAGTGCGGATTTGTACACACCTGGAGCCTGACACAGAACAATGAGACAGTGATTCATACACCCCTAGAGGAAGACACAAACCTTAACAATGAGTCTGTTGCGACTCTCACCTCGTCACAACTCGTCAAGTCTAATCAGACGTAATCCGAAACAGCTGGGCGCACTCAGAGACAGAGACACCTGCTGCATAAGAAGCCCGACAGTCTATCACTCAGTGCTTGATCGTACTCTGATCACTTGTGGTTAGTCAAACCTAAAGTATATTCAAGTCTTAGCATATTTTTCTCGTGATGAAAACGAACCTGGCTTCGTTATTTAGTTTTCCCAGTGTTTTGTTCTTTTGTTTCTCTATCGCTCTCTCTCTCCCACTCGCGTCCCTGGACTTCTTCCCCTCTCCTCACGGATGGATTCACTCCCTGGATAAACCCACCTCCCTCTGCTATACTGGACTGGTTAGTACACGCAAACGAACAACAGCCCTGCACATCTACATATTACACCACATTAGTTTTACACGCTACACACGTACCCATATGTAACGGGGAAGCCCGTGGGTATGTCCACAGTCACGGAAACAGGTGTGTTGACGAGTGACTGTGGCAGTGCGGGCTGGTAAGTTAAACTCACTTCCTCATAACAGGGTTAACAGACGCATAGGTACGGTAGTTAGGAGTGAATTCACTTCTTAGTGCAGCGGCCTGTGTCGTTGCCCGCGGGCGCGGGAGCCCCCTGTTCGACTCCCCCTCGGGACATTCTCATTTAACATCAACACAACGCAGACCCAGTATGATCCGTCACACATACACATACGGTAAATTGTCTTACACACACCTCATTCACATTTTCGCCGCTGGCATCCACATGTTCCCCCCACGTAGGTCCACGTAGGTTCTATTTTATTAAATCTGGTTTATTTTATGCATCTGTCTCCTCTGTCTGTCTGTTCTGGGGTACTGCCACATTTGACCACTTTGTTCGACCGCAACAGAGTGTTAGATTCTGATCAATCTGGCCAGTATCACGTCTTCTTGTGTTATCCTCTCTGTTATGTCCTGTTATGCTACGTATAGGTTGTGACATACTAGCAGTTACATTGTAGGCTACTGTGCCTTTAATAGACGGGCGTGGTTAGCGCTCGAGGTAGGGCTGTGTTTGTAACCTAAGAGTCAGTCGAATAAAGTAATGAAACCACACGGTCGTGTGTTCATTGTCTCAACATAATAATTGGCGAACGAGGATGGCTGATTTCGTTTTACCACCGCCACCACCGTTTCTACCTGTTCCCGGTGACCCAGCGGTTCCATGGGTTAGATGGCTAACGTCATTGGAGGACTATTTATTGGCGTTGGGACTGGAGGATCTGGAAGAAGCTAGGAAGTGCGCACTTCTGCGACACTGCCTCGGACAGGAGGGGCAACGGATTTATGCTACGCTTACATTAGCCGACGATCAGTACTCTACTGCTACCGAGGCTCTGAAGTCGCATTTTAGCTCATGAAGAAGCCGTCGGATGTACCGGTTTGAGTTCCGCCAGAGAGCACAGAGGTCTGGTGAGACTGTTTCGCAATATGTGTCTGCCCTGCGGGAGCTAGCCAAGCATTGTGATTTTAGGAACTTGGAGGATGGACTCATAGTCGACCAGCTGATTGAAAGAACATTGTGTGCTCAACTGAGGGAGAGACTGTTATTAGAGCCGGACGCCATGACACTAGCTGATGCAGTAGTGATTGGAAAACAGTTGGAGACAGCTATCTCTGAGGCGCGCAAGTTTTCCCGCGCGGTGCATGAGCCTGTGACGTCACCTCCACCTGGAGTTCAGAACGTGGCCCAGGAGGCAGCTGGCGCAGACGGTGACAACTTCGATGTGCAGAGAGTGGCAGACAGGGCGCCGAGGGAGAGGGAGAATGGACAAAGGCGTTGTGGTAACTGTGGCTCCCCTAAGCATGCAACCAGGGACCTGTCCTGCCCTGCTCTAGGCAAGCGCTGCCGTAACTGCAACAGGGTTAACCATTTTGCGCGCTGGTGTCGCTCTCCTCCTGATCACGCACAGTCTGGGGCTGTTCCCATCAATACAGTACAAAGCCCACAGGCCTCATTCAGTCATTGCACATGTCGTGTGGGTGGGGCCTCCATACCACTCCTCGTGGACACAGGGGCTAAAGTGTCGCTCCTGAATAAGTCCACTTATGACCGGCTCTTCAGTCACGTGCCGTTGACTAGAGCAGCAAACGCCCTGTCGGGGTATGGCCACGCCCCGATCACCACTTTAGGGGTAGCCTGCCTACCTGTGGAGTACAAAAAGAGACACATCCCTGACACCGAGTTCTACATCACACGGAGAGGGGCTAACATCATGGGGCTAGACCTGTTTCATGCTCTGGACTTCACATTGACCGACGCTGGGGGTCTACGCGTCCTGCAGGTCACACTGTTCGAAGGCCTGGGCTGTATGACTGGATTTGTGCACCAGCCCTCGGTGGACACGTCTGTCCGACCCGTCATTCAGCCGCTGCGGCGCATTCCCTTGGCCCTCCGTGATGCGGTGGAGGAGGAGATTCGTCATCTGGTGAAGGAGGACGTCATAGAACCGATCAACGCCTCTCCCTGGGTGTCCAACCTGGTGATAGCCAAGAAACGGGGGGGGCGCGGACTGCGTCTATGCGTCGATCTGACAGACGTAAACAAAGCCATCATCCCTGACAAGTATCCCCTCCCCACAGCGGAGGAGCTGACTAGCCATTTCCATGGCTCCACGATTTTCAGTAAAATGGATTTACGTCACGGCTACCTGCAGGTTCCCCTGGCACCGGGCAGTATGGACCTCACAGCGTTTGTCACACATGTGGGGGTTTTCAGGTACAAGCGCATGGCTTTTGGCCTGTCATCAGCCCCAAGCTGTTTTCAGAAAATAATGTCACTCATTTTGGCTGGCATCCAGGGGGTCAGCATCTACTTGGATGATGTGGTGGTGCATGCGCCCACCGCTGCACTCCACGACGCTCGCCTGGAGCAGGTCTTCCAGCGCTTCAAGCAAAACGGGGTCACACTCAACGCAGAGAAGTGTACATTTGGAGCTACTGAGGTCGAGTTCCTGGGGTTCAGGCTCTCCAGGGAGGGTATCACCCCGATCATGTCCCACACCGAAGCAATCCTGTCCCTGCCGGACCCGCAGTCGCCGTCCAAGCTGTCTTCCTTTCTGGGCATGGCTGCCTACTACCTCCGGTTCATGCCACACTATTCTGACTCGACGGCCCCTCTGCGCCAGCTGTTACGCAAGGATGCGGTATGGGACTGGACCCCGGCCTGCCGGGAGGCTGTGCGCGTCATCAAACGGCAGCTCACGTCCCCGCCAACACTGGCGCATTTCAGCCTGACCGCGCCCACCTTGGTCACCTGTGACGCCTCTGGGGTGGCGCTCGGCGCCGTGCTATCCCAGGTTTATGGAGGGGTAGAGCGTCCAGTGGCTTTTGCCTCTCGGGCCCTCACACCAGCCGAGCAGAAATACTCTGTGGGGGAAAGGGAGGCCCTCGCCTGTCTGTGGGCCTGCGAACGCTGGCATGTCTACCTGTATGGCAGGGCGTTCACCATTCGCACAGATCATCAGTCTCTGACAGCGCTGCTGGCGACCCGAGGGGCGGGGCACAAGCCTATGAGGCTACTGAGGTGGGCTGATAGGCTGAATCAGTACAACTTCGGACTCGAGTTTATGCCGGGGCGCTCTAACACGGTAGCTGACCTTCTTTCAAGAGCCGTCTCTACGACAAAAGAGGCGGGTGAGGCGAGTCCTGAACAGGAGGACGACGTGGACTGGGTCCACATGCTGCATGGACCGCTCAGCGCAGTAGTCACGCTGGCTGAGCTGCAGCAGGCTGCGGCTGAAGATGAGACATTTACAAATCTCCGTGCCTATATCCAGGACGGCTGGCCAGCCACGGTGGAGGACAGACTGCTCCCCTACCGCCGAGTCCGCGACGAGCTCTCCTGCTGGGGGGAGGTGTGCCTCGCCCGCGGTCACCGCGCTATTATACCAGAGGCGCTGAGGGCCAGGGTATTGCACATGGCGCACGACGGCCACCTGGGGGTGGTTAAGTTGAAACAACGCTGCAGAGACACAGTGTGGTGGCCTCACATAGACGGCGACGTAGAGGAGCTGGTGCGCAACTGTACCTGCTGCCTGCTGAGTGGGAAAACGGGCCAGCCGGCTACAGCACCCCTCACCCCGACCCCGTGGCCGTCCGCGCCGTGGGAGCACATTCAGGTTGACCTATGCGGAGAGCTTCATGGGGCCCCGGCACATGCCCGCTACCTGATGGTCGTGCACGACCTACACTCGAAGTGGCCGGAAGCCATCGAACTCAGCTCCATCACCACACAGAGCATCACCGACAACCTCGTCAAGCTGTTTGGGCGCTGGGGCCTGCCCAGTGTCGTCACCACAGACAATGGGCCTCAATTCATCTCGGCAGAGTTCTCTGAGTTCCTGTCACTGAGGTCCATCAGGCACATCAGGACGTCGGTCTACCATCCTGAAAGTAACGGCGGCATTGAACGCCTAAACAAATCTCTGAAGAATGGAATCAGAGCCTGCCTGGAGGAGGGGAAAACCTTCAGCGCTGCACTCACCCAAACTCTCCTGACCATCCGGGCATCCAAGCACTCCACCACAGGGGTCTCTCCGGCTCTGCTCATGATTGGGCGAGAAATGAAACAACCACTAGACTGCTTGAGAGCTGAACCGGCCCCTGCATGCGAGAGCCCTGGGCTCGAGAAGGCCAGAGATCAGGTCCAAAGCTCACAGGCTCAGATGAAACGGAGGTATGATGCCTCTCACAGAGTACAGACTCCCACTATGTCAGCAGGGGATTGGGTCAGGATTAAACACGCCAACCGCAAGAACAAGCTGAGCTCATACTGGTCAGCACCCCTCCGAGTGACCCGTCAACTGGGTCCGGCCACCTACAGACTAGATGATGGTTCTCGCTGGCACTCAAACCGCCTGCATAAGGTGGGTGCCCCGACACTGCCTGCATCATCCATGAGCCAAGCTGCAACCCGCAGTTGGCAGCCCCGCTTGGAAGCAACCAGGGTGGGAGGTAACCCACCACAACCACCAGACCCTGCTCCCCAGCCTGCTCGCCCTCAGAGGGTGAGGGCTCCACCCGCTTGGCATGGGGACTATGTTACTGGGTAAATGCCACGGGTTGGTGGACTGAAGTGTTCAGTTTCTGTTCATGGACTGGAATGTTCTATTGCTGTTGCAAGAGGGAAGGGGGGGGAAAATGTTATGTCCTGTTATGCTACGTATAGGTTGTGACATACTAGCAGTTACATTGTAGGCTACTGTGCCTTTAATAGACGGGCGTGGTTAGCGCTCGAGGTAGGGCTGTGTTTGTAACCTAAGAGTCAGTCGAATAAAGTAATGAAACCACACGGTCGTGTGTTCATTGTCTCAACATAATACTCTCTCCATCCAATTCCTCTGCGTTGTGTAATTTTAATGATCCCGACGTCTCATATACTGGCTGTACAATCCTTATCTCTCCCCGTTAGTGCGATCCGCCACCATAATAATTCTCCACCCTCGTAAGAATTCGACACTTTGACACAGCGTAATACCTTACAAGGAGAAGCGTTGTTTATTTGATAAACAGAAGCCTCAGCTCAGATGTTAACAGATTGTATTGTCCTTGAAAATTCTATTCTAATGATCTTTCGGTGTGTTCAGTCTATCGTCCTCCTGCTATTCAGTCCAATGGTGGTCAGGCCTGGTCTTTAGCCTAAACCCTCCTCGCGTTAGCCGAAGCTAATGATGATGTGTCATTCCTCCTCCCCCCCCCCCCCCCTCTCTGTGATGAGAGGAGAGAGTCTCTAGTCAGATTGTAGTCTGCCCTTAGCCGCTCTTGGTCTGCCTTACACCCAGAAACACTGTTCGACTTATAGGATCTTCGTCCTAGCAACAACGGCCCACCCCCTTCTGGTTGTCAGGACAACTGCTAATAACCTTTCACACATTTCAAAACGTTTCATTACTGTTTTCATTAAAGATGTCACCCCTCTCCCTCGCTCTGTGCTGCTATCAGCTTGTTCCAGATCGGAATGTCAACATTCGGCCCTGCTCAGTGTGGTGCTATTCAGTGACTCCTGCTCGCTCTGAACCACCGTTCTATCACCCTCTTCTAAGGCAAACCATGCACATTTAGATCTCTCTGACCCGGCACCGTTAGATGTGGTCATCTCCCCCCAATCTATACATCACATACATTGAAAAACCACCGATTTCCCTCAAGAGTCAACGCTAAACACTGGAAACCAGGGCCTATATAGACATGTTTGCTGTACAAACATACCGTGATCGAGCCACTGCAACTAAGTTGCCCCGGACCTGCGCGAGCTGTTACGCTAAAATAATACGATGGGGCTCTATGGAGAAACCATGGCACTTACCTGATTAAAAGTTGTTTCAAAAGGGCGCCCCAGTGGTGAACCACATAGCGTGCTCAGCCGCGACACGGCCGACCCGGGTTCGATTCCCGAACCCGTCGTTATTTGCCGAATGTCTTCCCCCCACTCTGTCTCCCATTCATCCTCTGTCTCTCACTACTGGACTGCCCAGTAGAAATAAAGCGATAAAACGCCAAAAAAATAATCTTAAAAAAAAAGAAATTGTTTCAAATGAAAACGGCTGGATGTAATTTTGCCAAATCAGCATGTCTTTCACCTTTTACATATCTAGCTTTGGCATGGATTGATTGTTTAGATCGCTAGCATGGCTAACAAATGCTAATATATTGTAGTCTGCCCTGTTGTTCTGACCAGGATTACGTTCCTTTCTGCCTCGGTGATGCATGTGCACACTGAGTCTGACGTATACAGCGAACAGGTCTATATTAGGCTTCACACACCTGTCCCTCATTAGGGACAATCAACCCACAGAACCCAACAACCTACTGTACAGTTAAACAGAATAAAATGAGAGACCTGGGAAGGGAAATATAATTGTCGATACAGTTTTACAGCCTCTTAGCAGGCTACTAACAAAAACATTCTACTTTAAATATCTCAAAAGCCAAAACAACACAGGTGCAGTTTTGGTGTGGACTGAAACTCATTCTAGTTTGTGACATAAGATGGGCTTGTTAAAAATGTGGACTAACCCTTTAACCAGGTCAAGTCAAGTCAAGAGTTTTATTTGTCACGGCATACAAGTATACAATGAAATGCGGGTGGTCTTGCCGGCAACGATGTGCAATAACATATAATAGAATCCAATAGAACAACATTGTGCAATAAACAAGTAACATTGTGCAATAAACAAGTAACAAAGTAGGGCATATCGGTATATGTACATAAGTTATTTACAGAGCATGGAGGACATGCTAGGTCCTTTGGTAGTGCAATACACTGTTGCTAGGCACTGGGTCTTTCTGTACATGCTAATTTATACAATCGCCGGTTATACTATACTATTTTTAAAGTGACCTTTCCTTAGTGGCCATAAGTGTGGGCGTGTGCAGCATGAGTGTGTGCTTGCTCATGTTAAAGTGGCTACACAGTGTGTGTGTCGTGTGTGTGCTCATGTGTGCTTGTGTGTGGAGAGTTCAGTGTTCAGGGCTCTGATGACCTGGGGGAAGAAGCTGAGCCGAAGTCTCTCTGTCCTAGTAGCTGGTGTTCGCAGGCGTCTGCCTGACCTCAGCAGCATGAACAGGCTGTTGTTGGGGTGGTGTGGGTCTTTCATTATTCTGCAGGCTCTGGATTTGCACCTCTTGTTGTATAGAACCTGCAGGGGAGGTAGTGCAATACCCGTGGTACGCTCGGCTGAGCGCACCACTCTCTGTAGGGCCTTCTTGTCCTGTGCCGTGCTGTTTCCATACCAGGCAGTGATGTTTCCAGTCAAGATGCTCTCTACAGCTCCGGAGTAGAAGGACTGGAGTATCTTCCCAGATACTCTGAACTTCCTTAACTGTCTCAGGTGGTAGAGGCGTTGCTTCGCCTTTTTTACGACTGAGTCTATGTGTGTTGTCCATGTCAGATCCTCTGCGATGTGGACCCCCAGGTACTTAAAGCTGCTCACCCTGTCCACGGTAGCCCCGTTTATCCTCAGTGGTGTGTGTGTGTCTCCTGCTGTCCTCTCCTATAATCCACGATCAGCTCCTTGGTTTTACCAATGTTCAGGAGCAGGCTGTTGTCCTGGCACCAGCGTTCCAGTACCTCAACCTCCTCCCGGTAGGCCTTCTCGTCATTGTCCGAGATCAGCCCCACCACCACTGTGTCGTCCGCAAACTTCACTATGGAGTTGGAGCTGAACTTGGCCACACAGTCATGTGTGTATAGTGAGTACAGCAGGGGGCTCAGAACACAGCCCTGGGGGGACCCGATGCTCAGGGTGATGGTGTTGCAGGTCTGACCCCCCACCCTGACCGCCTGGGGCCTTTCACTCAGAAAGTCCAGTATCCAGGCGCTCAGAGCGGAGCTCAGACCCAGCTCGATCAGCTTGTCCACCAGTCTGGTGGGGACTATGGTGTTGAACGCTGAGCTGTAGTCAATGAACAACAGTCTCACATAGCCCCCCTTCTGACGGTCCAGGTGAGAGAGGGTGCTGTGCAGTACTTGGGAGACCGCATCGTCAGTGAACCTGTTTGGCCTGTATGCAAATTGCATAGGGTAGTTCTTTAGGGGTTCTCCAAAACGCAAACACAATTTAGCGTTTCAGCCGTATCCACAAAAAAACGCCAAAAAACGCATTTCTGTGTAATAGGGACATGAAACGTATTCAAAAACGTATAAAAACGAGCCACAAAAACACTAGTCTAACCCCTGCCTCAGTCTCTGTAGGTGAACGAGGAAATTATTACAGATGTTCTACTAAAGAAAGGATGGGACCAACGGTTGCTGCTCAACTAGACACAGACGAAGAAACAGCACACAGGAGCTAACCACAGTTTCATCACTTTATTAAACGAGTGACGAGTCCATATCATACACACAGAGTACAGACAGACAAACAGGTATTTTGTATTGCTTTCTCTCTCTCTGGTAAACAAGAATACCCTGAAGACTCTGGCAGGAGCACTCATTCAAGGGTACTACGACTATGCTTGCACTTCATGGTACCAAAGCACCTCAAAGGCGCTAAAAACAAAATTACAAACATCTCAAAACAAACTGATCAGACTACTGCTTGACCTTACTCCTAGAACCCACCTCACCCCTGCCCACTTTGACAACCTAGGATGGCTTAGAGTAGACGACAGAGTACAGCAACTTGCAATGGGCCTGGTCTACAAGATACACTACACCACTAAGGTACCCTTGTACATGTCAAAATACTTCCCAAAGGTCAGTGAATACCACGATCACAACACCAGAGGGAGCTCCACAAATCATGTTGAACCCAGATTCGGCTCAAACAAGGGACTAAACACGTTTCGCAATTATGTCACATCAATGTGGAACGCCCTACCCACAGCTGTAAAGGAATGTGAATCACTACCCTACTTTCAAAACCACTCTAAAAGAGCACCTACGAGAGACCCAATAATACCCAATAATACACGAGACCCTTTTCTTGGGACCAAGTAAGGTTTAGTCGATAATCCAATGTACAGTTACCCCCCCACCCGCCTACCCAACCCCCCCCCCCCCCCCCCCACCACCACCTACAATGTACAGTTCACCCCCACCCCACCTACCCAACCCCCCCTTCCACCCCTCCTACCAACCTCCTACCTACCAACCTCCTCCAATGTACAGTTTCTTCGTCAAATGTATATACTCTCTTTTTTAGACTTCTTGTATCAAAAACAGTACTGCAGGCACGTGCACACATAGAGCCCAAGGGGTGCTTGAGCACCTGCCTTTTTGAGCCTCATAAAAAAGTGCCCTTTTTTAATTTTTTTTTAATAAAAATAGATTTTTTTTGTTACGCATATAGACTGCCCTTCCGACTGAATAATGTCAGGATAGAATACAAATATTAGGTAAAGAGAGAGAGATGCCCCGTATTCCATTGCAGTTTGCACGGCCTCTTCAGCGTGCCTCTCCGCGGACCTATATATTTTATGCATAGCGTGGGTGGTGATGATGATGATGATAGAAACCGCTGTGGCGCATACAGTTGAATGCTGGTATTACACTCACTGAGGGACACGAAGAAGTCAAGTCCGATGGGATTTGGGAATCTCAAATACAAATCGGGATTGGAATAAAAAATGCATTTATATTAAACAATACAGAATATACAGCACTTCTTGGGGTCTGTAGGGTAAGCACTTATTCCCTCCCCCCTGAACATTTATGGAGATGTATGGGCCTTTTAAGTCAGTGATAAAAGTGTCTTTCAAGGATAAGTGAGCTCCTGCACTGATTATTATAGGTCAATATTCAATATTTGATCACCAAAACCCCCCAAAAAGCATAAAAAGGGGGCCCCCCGCCCGAAAAGGGCCCTTAAAAATCGGGCTTGCGCACTACGCGCGCTCGGTTAAAACACACACAGGTATAGTGCCCTTTTTACATCAGGGTCCCCCATTTTCAATTCATAGTGACATTTATGACATACACAACATACATGACATTTATGACATAGGGACATACATGACAAACAGGTATAGTACTGTAACATTTGTGACATATACGAACACTGGTTGTTTAGACTGCAGTCAACCATGTTGAGGCACACACACGCACACAAAACACATGCACACTTGGTGGAAGATACTGGCTGTTCACATCAGAACAGGAGACTGCTATTCTAATCATGGTGCTGGCAAACAATACCATTAGACTACGAGAAATCCAGAAACACATTATTGCAGAAACACAATATTCAATGACATCTACCAGGTGGGCTCGTCTACATTGGACCGCGTATTACAGCACAACCAAATCCAGATGAAACTGGTCTACAGGGTGCCATTTGAACAAAACTCAGAGGGTGAGTGCTATGAACATGTGCAAGTGAGTACTATACTGTGAATGTACTATCGTCTGCACTGTACAGTACAGTACTCTAACCCAGTGTATTGTATTTAGGTCTATTTCTCATATCGTCTTGGAGCTGGATGCCGCTGCAATTCAGCACGTTTATGTTTTTATTGATGAGGCTGTCGCTACATAGCCAGGAGAAGGGGACAGGGACAGAACATGATTGGCCATTGTGAACGTCCCTGGACAGCGTGGAGGGAATATCACCATGTGCGCTGCCGTTAGGCCAGCAAAGGCGTCCACCATCACCATGCTCGGTCCATACAACACCATCACATTACTGGACACACTACACTGTAAGAAAAAAAGCTGCAAGAAATGGTAAATGTCTGGCATCAATGGTTTCCAAATACTTACTGTCAAATTACAGTAAAATCAAATACATTTACAGATTACAACCTTTATTTATTGGTTAAATATTTTGATAAAAGGTAATTTACTGTCTTTTTATGGCATTTACACTTAAAGTAGAAAAACAAATGTAATCTGTAAAATAATACTGTGAATTTCCTGTGATTTAATTAAATTTTTTACAGTGTACGTGGCATTCATCCTCATTCCAGCAGAGCAGACCGGTGGACCAGAGCAGCCCACATTGGTCCCCAACTGGTTCATCGACCACCTGCGATTTATTCTATACCTCCCACTATATTCCTCATTCCTAAACCCAACTGAAGTATTTTCTCCCGCATGGCAGTGAGAGAGAATTCAAATGCACATTCTGTCACATTATGCAAAACACGCCCCCTTTAGTTTGATTGATTGTAGCCACGCCCTCTGATTGGTCGAGGGGTTTAAGGGGGCGTGACTTGGGGGTATGTCATACCTTATAAGGGCATACAGCCAAGTTTGATGGATTGTAGCCACGCCCCCTTTTTGAGATGATTTATGACCCCTTAGGGCTTCTCTGATTGGTCGAGAGGTTCAAGGAGGCAGGATATCCGGTTTAGGAGGCGGGACATCCGGTTTCGGAAGGGGAGGGGTTTTCAGAATTTTCAGATTTTTTTTCAAAATAAAAGTTTTTTTAATTTTAATTTTCTTTTCAAAATAAAATATTCAAAAATACAAGTTTTTTTTTATTTTCAAAAATAAAAGATTAAAAAATAAACGTTTTTATTTTATTTTCAGAAATAAAAGATTAAAAAAATAAAAGTTTTTTTTATTTTCTTGTGCAGGAAGGCACGGAGCAGCACTTGTGCAGGAGGACAGGAGGCAGCACTTGTGCAGGAGGACAGGAGGCAGCACTTGTGCAGGACATGAGGCAGCACTTGTGCAGGAAGACACGAGGCAGCACTTGTGCAGGAGGACAGGAGGCAGCACTTGTGCAGGAGGACAGGAGGCAGCACTTGTGCAGGAAGACATGAGGCAGCACTTGTGCAGGAAGACAGGAGGCAGCACTTGTGCAGGAAGACACGAGGCAGCACTTGTGCAGGAAGACAGGAGGCAGCACTTGTGCAGGAAGACAGGAGGCAGCACTTGTGCAGGAAGACACGAGGCAGCACTTGTGCAGGAGGACAGGAGGCAGCACTTGTGCAGGAAGACAGGAAACAGCACTTGTGCAGGAAGACAGGAGGCAGCACTTGTGCAGGAAGACACGAGGCAGCACTTGTGCAGGAAGACAGGAGGCAGCACTTGTGCGGGAAGACAGGAGGCAGCACTTGTGCAGGAAGACACGAGGCAGCACTTGTGCAGGAAGACAGGAGGCAGCACTTGTGCAGGAAGACACGAGGCAGCACTTGTGCAGGAAGACAGGGGGCAGCACTTGTGCAGGAAGACAGGAGGCAGCACTTGTGCAGGAAGACAGGAGGCAGCACTTGTGCAGGACAGGAGGCAGCACTTGTGCAGGAGGACAGGAGGCAGCACTTGTGCAGGAAGACACGAGGCAGCACTTGTGCAGGAAGACAGGAGGCAGCACTTGTGCAGGAGGACAGGAGGCAGCACTTGTGCAGGAAGACAGGAGGCAGCACTTGTGCAGGAAGACAGGAGGCAGCACTTGTGCAGGAAGACAGGAGGCAGCACTTGTGCAGGAAGACACGAGGCAGCACTTGTGCAGGAGGACAGGAGGCAGCACTTGTGCAGGAAGACAGGAGGCAGCACTTGTGCAGGAAGACAGGAGGCAGCACTTGTGCAGGACAGGAGGCAGCACTTGTGCAGGACAGGAGGCAGCACTTGTGCAGGAAGACACGAGGCAGCACTTGTGCAGGAGGACAGGAGGCAGCACTTGTGCAGGAAGACAGGAGGCAGCACTTGTGCAGGAAGACAGGAGGCAGCACTTGTGCAGGAAGACAGGAGGCAGCACTTGTGCAGGAAGACAGGAGGCAGCACTTGTGCAGGAGGACAGGAGGCAGCACTTGTGCAGGAAGACACGAGGCAGCACTTGTGCAGGAGGACAGGAGGCAGCACTTGTGCAGGAGGACAGGAGGCAGCACTTGTGCAGGAAGACACGAGGCAGCACTTGTGCAGGAAGACACGAGGCAGCACTTGTGCAGGAGGACAGGAGGCAGCACTTGTGCAGGAAGACAGGAGGCAGCACTTGTGCAGGACAGGAGGCAGCACTTGTGCAGGAAGACAGGAGGCAGCACTTGTGCAGGAGGACACAGGGCAGCACTTGTGCAGGAAGACAGGAGGCAGCACTTGTGCAGGAGGACAGGAGGCAGCACTTGTGCAGGAAGACAGGAGGCAGCACTTGTGCAGGAAGACAGGAGGCAGCACTTGTGCAGGAAGACAGGAGGCAGCACTTGTGCAGGAAGACAGGAGGCAGCACTTGTGCAGGAGGACATGAGGCAGCACTTGTGCAGGAAGACAGGAGGCAGCACTTGTGCAGGACAGGAGGCAGCACTTGTGCAGGAGGACAGGAGGCAGCACTTGTGCAGGAAGACAGGAGGCAGCACTTGTGCAGGAGGACAGGAGGCAGCACTTGTGCAGGAGGACAGGAGGCAGCACTTGTGCAGGAGGACAGGAGGCAGCACTTGTGCAGGAGGACAGGAGGCAGCACTTGTGCAGGAGGACAGGAGGCAGCACTTGTGCAGGAAGACATGAGGCAGCACTTGTGCAGGAGGACAGGAGGCAGCACTTGTGCAGGAGGACAGGAGGCAGCACTTGTGCAGGAGGACAGGAGGCAGCACTTGTGCAGGAGGACAGGAGGCAGCACTTGTGCAGGAAGACATGAGGCAGCACTTGTGCAGGAAGACAGGAGGCAGCACTTGTGCAGGAGGACAGGAGGCAGCACTTGTGCAGGAGGACAGGAGGCAGCACTTGTGCAGGAGGACAGGAGGCAGCACTTGTGCAGGAGGACAGGAGGCAGCACTTGTGCAGGAGGACAGGAGGCAGCACTTGTGCAGGAGGCAGCACTCTCAAACAATCAACTTCAAACTGATGCAACCAAGGAAATAATGAATGTGTTTAATTGGTTTATGTTGCATATGTGGCATAGTTAATATTATAATAACCTTTAAGTAATGTATAAGAAGGATCTGATCACTTTATGTGTAGAGATATTTGAGTTAATTACCTATCTCTCCCTGACTTGTGAATATCTATTATTGTTATTGCACTTTATGTCATATTAGCCTGAACCTCTGTAATATGTCTCAATTTAATATGTATGGCATATATACATCCCAGTTGTTACTACTAAATAGTGTATTGGGGTAATTCAACAGGTGCATTTAATCTTAGTGTTTTTGGCCACTAGTGGGCACCAATTTCTCATTATTATTATTATAATCAACGCCTGTATGCCTGTTCCCCCCAATTGTTATTCATTATATTTCTGTTCATTGTTTATTTCAGATACCACATGTTGAATTTATCCACAGCCATTTATTCATCTGAATTCAACGGAGGTCAGGAATATCTAGTTCCCTCTATATCTATCTCTATACCTACTTATACACCTGCATATAACCCATATAACTCTGTATGATAGCATGTACAATAATGCTGTATATACCGTATATATTTATTTATTCTTACTATATATATATATATATCCACATCTTTCTGTACATACTTGCATATAATCTTTTCTACATATCTGTAGATACTATATCATTACTATTGAACTTTACTGTTATGTGCACTCTGGTTGGATGCCAAACCTATTCTCGTTGTATTGTACTTGTGCTGTATAATGACAATACATTTTAATCTAATCTTGTAGCACGCCAGTGACAATAAGGCACAATGTGTCCCCTACAAGTGTTGAAACTTGATCAAGTTTCAAGTTCAAGTTTTGTTTTATTTGTCACATATAAAGTACATGTACATTACAGTGAAATGCTTGGTTCTGTATGAGAATGTGCTTCATAATGTCAAAAAGTGAAAATAATAAAGTCCAAACACTATACAGAATATACAATATACAAAAGAAAACTGTTGTAAAAAATATGGTGTTGTGTCAAAAAGTGTTTAACGTGTCTAATGTTTGTTTACACTGCCTCTGCCTCCCAACAACTGTGAGGGCCGCACGTCCACACACGGTTGACCCACAAGTGGTTGCACCTGAGCCAGCTTATAGCTGAGGCTGTGTCGAGTGTGAAGACTTGCTCCTGAGAACAGTTGACTGCTGTGAAGCGAATAGTTAGTCTGGGATTGGGGATCCCTGCTGCAGAGAGGAGGCGACTGCCAGCGGACAAGTACTCCTTTTCACAGTCACAGGTCCTGGGGGACAGAGGAGCGGGTCATGTGCCTAACAGTTCTTCACACACTTGTTTACACATTTTCTGAATCGTTTTCTCAAAACACAAAACCACAATCGGAAAAGTCTACAAATCTAACAAAGAACAAACTGCATTCAAACTGTTTAATCTCTTTCCAAAATGTTCTTTTTGCATCAAAATGACACAGACTCCATCATATGAACAGATCTTTCTACCAACCAACACACACTCAACACAAAACACTATGAATATCGTATCAGTAGGTTTATGCTTTTTGCATTTTCAGTGTTACACTGTTGCAGGTTGTAAAATAATGTAAATGAACCTGTATCTATTAAAAAAAAAAAATATATATATATATATATATATATATATATATATATATATATATATATATATATATATATATAAATAAACACACAAATGCAATACAGTAACAAAAACATTTGTATTTGTGTTTTGTATGTAATACTTTACCCAACAGGAGAAAACCAGGAACAACATTCAGTAACAAAAAGGGTTTTCTGTACGTTTTTCTGCCAATTTTCTTTATAATAATAATGTAATATTATTATATTTTTTTTTAACGAACACAAAAACAAATACAAGATGTTAGAAAAAATAAATGAGGCTGCACCCTGCCTTCTATTGTGCTCTGGCCACAGTGACTCACAAGCAACGTTCTCCCTGGATAAACAGCAGGGAAACAATCATACACATCAACTTCACATGTTTCTTCCACTGTCTGGAGAAGAGGCCTGAGTGTGAAGGCATGGTGGTCATATACCTTCCACTGTCTGGAGAAGAGGCCTGAGTGTGAAGGCATGGTGGTCATACACCTTCCACTGTCTGGAGAAGAGGTGTGTGAGGGCATGGTGGTCATACACCTTCCACTGTCTGGAGAAGAGGTGTGTGAGGGCATGGTGGTCTACCATACCATATCCACTGCAGAGAGAGAATTCAAATGCACATTCTGTTACATTATGCAAAACACGCCCCTTTTAGTTTGATTGATTGTAGCCACTTTTGAGCCGCTGATTGGTCGAGATGTTTAAGTGGGCGGGACTTAGGGGTATGCCATACCTTATATGGGCATATAGCCAAGTTTGATGGATTGTAGCCAGGCCCCCTTTTTGAGATGATTTATGACCCCTTAGGGCTTCTCTGATTGGTCGAGAGGTTCAAGGAGGCGGGACATCCGGTTTAGGAGGCGGGACATCCGGTTTCGGAAGGGGAGCGGTTTTCAGAATTTTCAGAATTTTTTTCAAAATAAAGGTTTTTTTAATTTTAAATTTTTTTTCAAAATAAAAGATTAAAAAATAAACTTTTTTTTTTCAAAAATAAAAGATTAAAAAATAAAAGTTTTTATTTTATTTTCAGAAATAAAAGATTCAAAAAATAAAAGTTTCTTTTTATTTTCAGATTAAACATTTCAGATTAAACATTTAACAATATGTATTTGTGTATTCCATGGTTTTCAGAATTTATGTGTGGGGGTATATTTTTAAGAAAAATACAATATCTTCACAATAAGTATTTGTGTATTCCAAGGTTTTCAGAATAAACATTTCAAGTGTGTGTGGGAAATATTTTTAAGCAAAAATACAATATGTATTTGTGTATTCCAAAGTCATCAGAATAAGTGTGTGTGTGTGTGTGTGTGTGTGTTTTCTTGGATAAATGCAAGAGAGTGTTTAGACACTTGTGTTCAGAAAATGGTTGCATGGAGGATTAGAATGTGTGTGTGTGTTTTCTTAATGCCAAATGCCAAATGCCAAATGCAAAATACAATGTATCTGTTTAAGTAGAGAATGCTTTCTTCCAAGTGGTATGGTTTGAGCAGAAAGCATTCTCCCCTCTGTTTCTGTCTACCTCTCAGTAGACTGAATATCTCTCCCTCTCTGTCAAACTGCAGCCTCTCTGAAATTCTGAAGTGACAGCCCCCTTAGCTGTCATAGAAGCTGGGAGAATGACGATAGCGAATAGGAGGGCTCAAAACTCGTGTCCTCCTGCACAAGTGCTGCCTCCTGTCCTCCTGCACAAGTGCTGCCCCGTGTCCTCCTGCACAAGTGCTGCCCCGTGTCCTCCTGCACAAGTGCTGCCTCCTGTCCTCCTGCACAAGTGCTGCCTCCTGTCCTCCTGCACAAGTGCTGCCTCCTGTCTTCCTGCACAAGTGCTGCCTCGTGTCTTCCTGCACAAGTGCTGCCTCCTGTCCTCCTGCACAAGTGCTGCCCGTGTCCTCCTGCACAAGTACTGCCTCCTGTCTTCCTGCACAAGTGCTGCCTCCTGTCCTCCTGCACAAGTGCTGCCTCCTGTCCTCCTGCACAAGTGCTGCCTCGTGTCCTCCTGCACAAGTGCTGCCCCGTGTCCTCCTGCACAAGTGCTGCCTCGTGTCTTCCTGCACAAGTGCTGCCTCGTGTCCTCCTGCACAAGTGCTGCCTCCTGTCTTCCTGCACAAGTGCTGCCTTGTGTCCTCCTGCACAAGTGCTGCCTCCTGTCCTCCGGCACAAGTGTTGCCTCCTGTCTTCCTGCACAAGTGCTGCCTCGTGTCCTCCTGCACAAGTGCTGCCCGTGTCCTCCTGCACAAGTGCTGCCTCCTGTCCTCCTGCACAAGTGCTGCCTCGTGTCCTCCTGCACAAGTGCTGCCTCCTGTCTTCCTGCACAAGTGCTGCCTCGTGTCCTCCTGCACAAGTGCTGCCTCGTGTCTTCCTGCACAAGTGCTGCCTCGTGTCTTCCTGCACAAGTGCTGCCCTGTGTCCTCCTGCACAAGTGCTGCCCCGTGTCCTCCTGCACAAGTGCTGCCTCCTGTCCTCCTGCACAAGTGCTGCCTCCTGTCCTCCTGCACAAGTGCTGCCTCGTGTCCTCCTGCACAAGTGCTGCCTCATGTCCTGCACAAGTGCTGCCTCCTGTCCTCCTGCACAAGTGCTGCCTCGTGTCCTCCTGCACAAGTGCTGCCTCGTGTCTTCCTGCACAAGTGCTGGCCCGTGTCCTCCTGCACAAGTGCTGCCTCCTGTCCTCCTGCACAAGTGCTGCCTCCTGTCCTCCTGCACAAGTGCTGCCTCGTGTCCTCCTGCACAAGTGCTGCCTCCTGTCCTCCTGCACAAGTGCTGCCTCCTGTCTTCCTGCACAAGTGCTGCCTCGTGTCCTCCTGCACAAGTGCTGCCCTGTGTCCTCCTGCACAAGTGCTGCCTCCTGTCCTCCTGCACAAGTGCTGCCTCCTGTCTTCCTGCACAAGTGCTGCCTCCTGTCCTCCTGCACAAGTGCTGCCTCCTGTCCTCCTGCACAAGTGCTGCCTCCTGTCTTCCTGCACAAGTGCTGCCCGTGTCTTCCTGCACAAGTGCTGCCCCGTGTTCTCCTGCACAAGTGCTGCCTCCTGTCTTCCTGCACAAGTGCTGCCTCCTGTCTTCCTGCACAAGTGCTGCCTCCTGTCCTCCTGCACAAGTGCTGCCTCCTGTCCTCCTGCACAAGTGCTGCCTCCTGTCCTCCTGCACAAGTGCTGCCTCCTGTCCTCCTGCACAAGTGCTGCCTTGTGTCTTCCTGCACAAGTGCTGCCTCCTGTCTTCCTGCACAAGTGCTGCCTCGTGTCCTCCTGCACAAGTGCTGCCTCCTGTCTTCCTGCACAAGTGCTGCCTCCTGTCCTCCTGCACAAGTGCTGCCTCGTGTCTTCCTGCACAAGTGCTGCCTCCTGTCTTCCTGCACAAGTGCTGCCTCCTGTCCTCCTGCACAAGTGCTGCCCCGTGTCTTCCTGCACAAGTGCTGCCCCGTGTCCTCCTGCACAAGTGCTGCCTCCTGTCCTCCTGCACAAGTGCTGCCCGTGTCCTCCTGCACAAGTGCTGCCCCGTGTCCTTGTGCACAAGTGCTGCCCCGTGTCCTCCTGCACAAGTGCTGCCTCCTGTCCTCCTGCACAAGTGCTGCCTCCTGCACAAGTGCTGCCTCCTGTCTTCCTGCACAAGTGCTGCCTCCTGTCTTCCTGCACAAGTGCTGCCTCCTGTCTTCCTGCACAAGTGCTGCCCTGTGTCCTCCTGCACAAGTGCTGCCTCGTGTCCTCCTGCACAAGTGCTGCCTCGTGTCCTCCTGCACAAGTGCTGCCTCGTGTCCTCCTGCACAAGTGCTGCCCTGTGTCCTCCTGCACAAGTGCTGCCTCGTGTCCTCCTGCACAAGTGCTGCCTCCTGTCCTCCTGCACAAGTGCTGCCCGTGTCCTCCTGCACAAGTGCTGCCTCGTGTCCTCCTGCACAAGTGCTGCCCTGTGTCCTCCTGCACAAGTGCTGCCTCGTGTCCTCCTGCACAAGTGCTGCCCTGTGTCCTCCTGCACAAGTGCTGCCTCCTGTCCTCCTGCACAAGTGCTGCCCGTGTCCTCCTGCACAAGTGTTGCCTCCTGTCCTCCTGCACAAGTGCTGCCTCCTGTCCTCCTGTACAAGTGCTGCCCTGTGTCTTCCTGCACAAGTGCTGCCTCCTGTCTTCCTGCACAAGTGCTGCCCTGTGTCCTCCTGCATAAGTACTGCCTCGTGTCTTCCTGCACAAGTGCTGCCTCCTGTCCTCCTGCACAAGTGCTGCCGCGTGTCTTCCTGCACAAGTGCTGCCTCCTGTCCTCCTGCACAAGTGCTGCCGCGTGTCTTCCTGCACAAGTGCTGCCTCCTGTCCTCCTGCACAAGTGCTGCCGCGTGTCTTCCTGCACAAGTGCTGCCTCCTGTCCTCCTGCACAAGTGCTGCCGCGTGTCTTCCTGCACAAGTGCTGCCTCCTGTCCTCCTGCACAAGTGCTGCCGCGTGTCTTCCTGCACAAGTGCTGCCTCCTGTCCTCCTGCACAAGTGCTGCCGCGTGTCTTCCTGCACAAGTGCTGCCTCCTGTCCTCCTGCACAAGTGCTGCCCCGTGTCCTCCTGCACAAGTGCTGCCTCCTGTCTTCCTGCACAAGTGCTGCCTCATGTCCTCCTGCACAAGTGCTGCCTCCTGTCCTCCTGCACAAGTGCTGCCTCATGTTCTCCTGCACAAGTGCTGCCTCATGTCCTCCTGCACAAGTGCTGCCTCCTGTCCTCCTGCACAAGTGCTGCCTCCTGTCTTCCTGCACAAGTGCTGCCTCCTGTCTTCCTGCACAAGTGCTGCCTCCTGTCCTCCTGCACAAGTGCTGCCTCCTGTCCTCCTGCACAAGTGCTGCCCCGTGTCCTCCTGCACAAGTGCTGCCTCCTGTCCTCCTGCACAAGTGCTGCCTCCTGTCCTCCTGCACAAGTGCTGCCTCCTGTCTTCCTGCACAAGTGCTGCCTCCTGTCCTCCTGCACAAGTGCTGCCTCCTGTCCTCCTGCACAAGTGCTGCCTCCTGTCCTCGTGCACAAGTGCTGCCTCCTGTCTTCCTGCACAAGTGCTGCCCCGTGTCCTCCTGCACAAGTGCTGCCTCCTGTCCTCCTGCACAAGTGCTGCCTCGTGTCCTCCTGCACAAGTGCTGCCTCCTGTCCTCCTGCACAAGTGCTGCCTCCTGTCCTCCTGCACAAGTGCTGCCTCCTGTCTTCCTGCACAAGTGCTGCCTCCTGTCTTCCTGCACAAGTGCATCCTCGTGTCCTCCTGCACAAGTGCTGCCCTGTGTCCTCCTGCACAAGTGCTGCCTCGTGTCCTCCTGCACAAGTGCTGCCTCGTGTCCTCCTGCACAAGTGCTGCCTCCTGTCTTCCTGCACAAGTGCTGCCTTGTGTCTTCCTGCACAAGTGCTGCCTCCTGTCCTCCTGCACAAGTGCTGCCCCGTGTCCTCCTGCACAAGTGCTGCCCGTGTCCTCCTGCACAAGTGCTGCCTCGTGTCCTCTTGCACAAGTGCTGCCTCGTGTCCTCCTGCACAAGTGCTGCCTCGTGTCCTCCTGCACAAGTGCTGCCTCCTGTCTTCCTGCACAAGTGCTGCCCCGTGTCTTCCTGCACAAGTGCTGCCTCCTGTCTTCCTGCACAAGTGCTGCCCTGTGTCTTCCTGCACAAGTGCTGCCTCGTGTCCTCCTGCACAAGTGCTGCCTCGTGTCCTCCTGCACAAGTGCTGCCCCGTGTCCTCCTGCACAAGTGCTGCCCGTGTCCTCCTGCACAAGTGCTGCCTCGTGTCCTCTTGCACAAGTGCTGCCTCGTGTCCTCCTGCACAAGTGCTGCCTCGTGTCCTTCTGCACAAGTGCTGCCTCCTGTCCTCCTGCACAAGTGCTGCCTCCTGTCTTCCTGCACAAGTGCATCCTCGTGTCCTCCTGCACAAGTGCTGCCCTGTGTCCTCCTGCACAAGTGCTGCCTCGTGTCCTCCTGCACAAGTGCTGCCTCGTGTCCTCCTGCACAAGTGCTGCCTCCTGTCTTCCTGCACAAGTGCTGCCTCGTGTCTTCCTGCACAAGTGCTGCCTCCTGTCCTCCTGCACAAGTTCTGCCCCGTGTCCTCCTGCACAAGTGCTGCCCGTGTCCTCCTGCACAAGTGCTGCCTCGTGTCCTCCTGCACAAGTGCTGCCTCGTGTCCTCCTGCACAAGTGCTGCCTCGTGTCCTTCTGCACAAGTGCTGCCTCCTGTCCTCCTGCACAAGTGCTGCCCTGTGTCCTCCTGCACAAGTGCTGCCTCCTGTCCTCCTGCACAAGTGCTGCCTCGTGTCCTCCTGCACAAGTGCTGCCTCGTGTCCTCCTGCACAAGTGCTGCCTCCTGTCTTCCTGCACAAGTGCTGCCCCGTGTCTTCCTGCACAAGTGCTGCCTCCTGTCTTCCTGCACAAGTGCTGCCCTGTGTCTTCCTGCACAAGTGCTGCCTCGTGTCCTCCTGCACAAGTGCTGCCTCGTGTCCTCCTGCACAAGTGCTGCCTCGTGTCCTCCTGCACAAGTGCTGCCTCCTGTCTTCCTGCACAAGTGCTGCCTCGTGTCTTCCTGCACAAGTGCTGCCTCGTGTCTTCCTGCACAAGTGCTGCCTCGTGTCTTCCTGCACAAGTGCTGCCTCGTGTCTTCCTGCACAAGTGCTGCCTCGTGTCCTCCTGCACAAGTGCTGCCTCGTGTCCTCCTGCACAAGTGATGCCTCCTGTCTTCCTGCACAAGTGCTGCCCCGTGTGTTATGGTTTGATACCAACCCCAACAGCACGGCACAGACAGGTAGTTCAGAGTTAGCCAAAAACCAGGGCGTATTTATTTACACAACAGAAATGAGCGAAAACAACAAAAAGCACAAGGGGAGAAAATGTTCTTGGCAGAGTTGTCTGCGGCTCTGCAGCTCGTCTTCAGAGCAGAGACGGCACTGTGGCGTTGCGCCTCTGACTCTGTGGCTCTGCAGCTACTTGACGATCCACTCTGGAAAACAGAGAGAGAGATAATGTCAACAAGACGAGCGAACGGAATACAATGCAGTCCAGAATTGTTTAGCTGAGTCAGTAACAACAACAAGCGGCTCCTCTTCAGTGTTACCCAAACACACAAAAAACAGAAAGGTCCCGAGTCCAGGAAAATGCGAGAAAAACAGAGTATCCAAAAGAAGTATGTTCCAAAACTCACCAAGGCGCAATTGCGCAAAGCGGTCTATGAGGCAGAGATCCAACGGATGGCAGAGAAAAGCAACAGCGGCGACTTCCACAGACGTCCTGGAGAAAAAACAGACGAGGTACAACACGGGAGGAAAAAAGCAGCAGCCAGTGGTAATCCAAAACGACCCGACACAGAACGTTAGGAACACCAGAGTATATAAGGGCTCCACCGAGCTGATTAGAACTCACTTCAGGTGCGCGAAGGTAATTGGTACCTTGAAGCGTGAGGAATCGGACCAATCCTCACACCGTGTCCTCCTGCACAAGTGCTGCCTCATGTCCTCCTGCACAAGTGCTGCCTCCTGTCTTCCTGCACAAGTGCTGCCCCGTGTCCTCCTGCACAAGTGCTGCCTCATGTCCTCCTGCACAAGTGCTGCCTCCTGTCTTCCTGCACAAGTGCTGCCCCGTGTCTTCCTGCACAAGTGCTGCCTCATGTCCTCCTGCACAAGTGCTGCCTCGTGTCCTCCTGCACAAGTGCTGCCTCCTGTCTTCCTGCACAAGTGCTGCCTCCTGTCCTCCTGCACAAGTGCTGCCTCATGTCTTCCTGCACAAGTGCTGCCTCCTGTCCTCCTGTGTGAGCGCTGCGTGCTGCCCCGTGTCCTCATGCACAAGTGCTGCCTTGTGTCCACCGGTGCTAGCATAAACCCATGTGGCTACATATTATGATTTAACTAGCATCTAACCATCTACCTATCTAGGTCGTTCTCGGACGGGCCCTACATCGGTGCTTCCAGTCATCCCGATCCTCCATGCATCTGGCTAGCTCGCCGGTGCATTCTGTTCCCGCATCTCTCCTGAGTACGTCCACGTAGGTTAATGTGGGACGTCCTCGTGATCGATGCCCGTGTGTTGGTTCCCATAGCACAAGTTTGCTGGTTGGCAGCTCATGGTGTCTCTGGCAGTGACCTGCCAGCCTCATTCTCCTGACTGCCACTTTATCGCTCACCTTTAGCACCCCCCCATACAAGTTTGCATTAGTGACATGCTCATCCCTGTTGATGTTGAGCACCACACGCATCATTCTGGTGTAGCACCCATCCAAGGACTTCTGCAGGGTGGGCTTCAAGGTCCAGCATTCACTGCCATACAAAAGGACAGACTCAACTGTTGCATGAAAGAAGTTGAGCTTGATTTATTTGGTCACAGAATGAAAATAGAATGAAACATACATGCTCATGAACGCACACATGTCCACAAACAAAGAGCAAACGGTGAGTCCTGAAACTTGCAAAGCTAGTCCATTTCTCTTTGTGTAACGAACCAGTTTTTTCTGCCCATACTGCCAATTATGTCACAGGTGAGTCCCAGTAGTGGCAGCAACAGGGGGTTCTATACAACGCTAATTGGACAATGTAACAAATGATTTTGCAGAAGCCTGCTCCTATGGTCGTATTCCAGCGTGAATTTGAATATCATGGCCTCTGACACAAGATTTGATCAAGTAGTATGTGTGCTTGCACCAGCGTGACTCACAATGAACTGAATGCTACTTGATAGGAAGTTAGGAATACAATGTAACAAACTGCCACTGACAGAAGTTCCCTATCCATTAGGTGTTTGACCTGATGGAACCGGTCAGACAGTTTTTTTTATAAACATGCCACAACATACTGCCCTCCGCTGGTATATTTTGTTTGACCGATACAGTGTTGGTTGGGCTCTAGTGGCATCCAGTTACGTTTCCCGTTCTCCGTTCCCCTTTCCCCGTTTCCACGTTTTCTCTCTTTCCCAGTGTCCCTGTCCAATCATTTTCTTTTTAGCTTAAGTAAGTCCACTCATCAGGTAGTATATTTTAGTTCCTAGTGTGTTTCCCTTCGTCTTCCCCCGTCTGCTTCCTCGACATGCAGTGGTCCGTAGGGTGGTGGGAACATCTTTCATGGTCGTAGCAGCAGTACCGTGCTCCCTCTTCCAGTCGCTGGGCAGAGCTTTGTGTCGCTTACCATTGTGTCATCACAGGCGTTTGATTGAGTGCACGTGTCACAGGTTGACAGAGCCTTTTGTTGCATTGCTTGCTAAGAATCTAGTCCAGGTCGATTTCCTCGACCTGTGAACGTTTTCACGTTGGAGAATCCCTTTTTTCCATGACTACCTCCTTATGAGGCTTCTGCACTTTTTCCACCCCAATATATCTCAGTGCACTGACATTATGACCAACCTTCTGTAGTGTGTTAGTGAAAGGGTTCAAATGAACAACCAGGGTTACTTTCACCTCCAGTTCTGATATTACTCCTGTCTCTGCTAATCCTAGTGTGTAACGCTCAAGGTTTTACCCACATAAACCACAAGGACAACTTATAACAACAAACAATAAAATGGGGGGCGCATGCACAGATACAGCCCTGATTACAATAATGTGTCTGATTGTTAAATTGGCACGACCATCATGTCCGCCATCAAAAGACACCTATAATCCTTTTTTATTCTTGATTTGGAGTAGTGGAAATATAAAAAGTGTGTGTTTGGAGAAAAAAGCATTGCAATGCGTGTTTTTATTCAGTATCTCCACAAATGTATGCAAGTTACCAGTAACTGCATTTCATGACAACTTGTGAACAGATAATGATAATGATGATATATATAAATCATGTTCTTGGAATTGGCACGTCAGTGAAGGCGTGTTGTCAGTGCAGCAACGAGAGGCTGGGAGCATGTCGGGTTGTGGTTCTGAAATAGGCCTCCAAGCACGCTGTAATTGATACCAATTTGACGAGCACTCGTGATGAGTTAAGACAAGCTTTCTCTAGGCTTTTGAAAATGTAGGGGAGACCTTGCTCGTCATGGAGCAGTCGGGATAGGAGAAAAAAACTCCAAATATCCTTTTTTATTTCTCTTTTGATACACAAGTTTCCAAAAATTATTACTAATATTTCCGTGGGTCCAAACGAAGAGACAGGGCAGTCCTTTGATGGCAGTCCTACAAGTAGTTTTTGACGGCGGTCCTACAGGTCATTTTTGATGGCAATCCTACAGGTAGTTTTTGGTGGCGGTCCTACAGGTCGTTTTTGACGGCAGTCCTACAGGTCGTTTTTGATGGCTGTCCTACGGGTAGTTTTTGACGGCAGTCCTACAGGTCGTTTTTGATGGCTGTCCTACAGGTAGTTTTTGACGGCAGTCCTACAGGTCGTTTTTGACCGCAGTCCTACAGGTATTTTTTGACCGCAGTCCAACAGGTCGTTTTTGATGGCGGACACATAGTGGTGCCTAGGTGCCTTTTTTCCCTGAATGATAACGAGCAAATTCGATAAGAAAGAATATCTGTGTCTCATTATCCGTGCTTTCTCTAATTCATAATTTAGTTGTAATTTGCCAACATGATTATCTATATGATATCTGATTGTGACTTTGTTATCTATCCAGATACCAAGGTATTTAGATTCTGTAACTCTCTCAATATTGGTACGTTGTACAGTGGAAATATGAAAGTCTTTGCTACCAACACCTCTAGCTCTAGAGAACAACATACACTTCGTTTTATGGGCATTCACTACAAGTTTAAGATCATTAAGTGCAGCTTGGAGAACAGTAAAGCACAGCTAGCTGAGCAGAATTGGCAATACAATACATTAGTATCGTATATAAATGCGCATGGCAATTAGATAACTAAAGTGATAACAGAAATAGTGCTGTGCATAGACCTGAACCCAGATTGATGTGGGTTCAGAAGAGTTTGTATTGAGAAATTCCTTGAGTTGACCATTTACAAGAGATTCTAGGATTTTAACTAAACAAGACAATTTGGATATTGGTCTATCCTATCATATCTGACTCCTATCTCCGCCCTGAAGGAAATCGATGATTTGCATTTGGTTTATAACCTATATAGATATTAGTTTTAAGAGGACAGTATCAGTCGTGTATGTGTGTCTCCAGCCAGACTGTGCAGACAAAGGGCCTTTATCAGCTGCCGAGGTCATTATCACCACAGCAGAGGAGTGTGTTTGAGTGGGGTGAGAGGCTGAGAGGTGTTTTAATATCAACATCGCCGTTGTCACAGAGAAGGGAGATAGAGAGACAGAGAAATCTGGGTCGTAGTAGGTCAGGAGAAGTAGCGGTTGCTAGGGGCGGTCAGCCGTTGCTAAGGACTATCGTTTATAGCTGTGAGTTTCTTGCCGTGTAAGTTAGATTAAGACGCGAAGCAGACGCGAGCAGACACGTTGACAGAGACTTTGAAACGATTCCCGTGGG
The DNA here is from genome assembly GCF_963971535.1 of Notolepis coatsorum. Taxonomy (NCBI): domain Eukaryota; kingdom Metazoa; phylum Chordata; class Actinopteri; order Aulopiformes; family Paralepididae; genus Notolepis; species Notolepis coatsorum. The sequence goes on along the minus strand of NC_140168.1, from coordinate 31,779,854 downwards.
GAGGGGGGGGGGGGAGGAATGGAGTGCCACGACATCACTGGCTTCGGCTGACAGGGAAGGCCTTTGGACAGCTAGGCCGCATGACCACCGATCGGGCTGACAGGAGAGAGATCGTTAGAATAATGAATTAAGACTGAACAAGGACATTACAGAACAGGGTTACATCTGATTATGAGGCTTTGTTTATGAAATAAACAACGTATTTCCAAGAAAGGTACCACGTCTGCCAGTCTCGAATTCTTATGATTACGGATTGCATTAACACTTTGAGTGCCGACGACGTGTTATGTTGGTATTTCATGCCCCCTGTTGAGTGCAGACGACGCAAATTGTTGTTTTATTTTTTTTTATTAGCAATCTGAATTCATATTTAATCAACCGAGTCTCCCGTTGGTACAGCAGCCCCTCTAGGAGCTCCGATGGGAAAATACCGCCCCCTATCGTCTATCCCTGTGTAACTGCAGGCCATTCGATTATACTGGTGGATGTGTGGTGGATGTGTGTGGGGGGAGCCTACTGGTTCCACTATGCTGGCAAGCCGTCTGATCAAGAGGGAAGTGATCGCGAGATGGAAATATATATGGAATATATATTTACAGCAGCCAATAATCAATCAATAAACGTGATCGATATTTGGAATGGCAATCAGGAATTGGAATAATCTTTTTGGAGAACATCTGATCTAAGGTAAAGAATCTATGTTACCAGTCTTGGGGTAATCGGAGCTGTTTTGACCTATATCTCAGCGTGTCCCGTATGTGTGTGTGTGATGTTGAGGAAATGAGGTAATCGATTTCTCAGCTCGCTTCTATAGCGTGCATAAGTACACATATACTATCAATAATCTAGCGTTTATTTGAAAACGATTCATAAATAGGCCGACAAATGACAACGTGTCTAGTGTATTCGAGAATATTCCAATAAATGCCGTTTATGAGGGAATATTTCTATTTTCCGGAAGTTTTCGAGAAAACAATAGCTTTTCGAAATGCTATAAAAAGGATATGAACCGATTAAAAAACAATCCGTTTCGACAATGTTGACTGCAAACAAGTCATTGATAAGCGACGGGCAGATTAGACACATAGCCATAATTTAAAACATAGATTATGCGTTTTTAACGCTATCATTGAAGTGGGTGGCGGCATTCAAGGGGGTAAAAAGGAAAACACGGCCGGCATTGAAAGTGTTAAGGGGGATGACAAAATTGTACAGCCAGTATGAGAAGGTCGACTTCAGAGAGAGAAATAAACACAACGCAGAAACTTCACGAACACAGATGACGAGGAGATACTGGCTGATTACAGAAACATCTAACAGCCCTTATGCAAAGGGAGGAGGAGGACATGTGCAGTTTTCCAAACTCTGGGAACTACACCAGTAGCAATAGAAAGGTTAAAAAGTTTACTTTTTAGACAATTAGTAGGGCAGAAATATGAAGTCTTCACCAATAGATTTCTTGAAATCAATGGTTTGAAGAGCCTCAATAACTACGCTGAGAGACGGGATCTAGAATAAACTGAGAGGCATGATTTGAAGTAGATACATAATCATGATTAAAAGGAAGGTCAATGTTAGTAGGGAGGGATCCAATATTCACATCCTCAGAAATATGGCCAGCTGCGACAAAAGGCCTATTAAAGGCAGAACAGAGCTCACTATGATCTTAAGTAATCATCAAATCGTCAAACTTGACAAACAGCAGAATTGCTTGTATTAGATTGTATCACCTTCCCGAATTTTACAGGATTTGAATAAGAATTAGAGACCAAGTTCAAGTGATGATCAGATTGAGCTTTTCTCACGAGAGACATGCATTTATTCCTAAGCTTTCTCAATGAAACCCAGTGGGAGCCTCTTTAGTGCGTCTGGCAAGGGACCCAGCCACCGAGTCAGATGCCACTGACACACTAGTCTTTTTGAAACCTTGCTGTCCAAACTCTGGTCATAAATAACTCTGCCCTTAGCTGGCCAAAGTATGTCGTAAAAAATAAGCCGTAAAGTAATTTGGCCATGGCACTAATGTAGAAGGGGCTAGCTAGGCCACGCCCCAAACGCTGGAGTGCCTCTGTGACTCTATCCCGCCTTTGTGTGAGATGTTGGTGTATAAACTCGGAACCTCTAAAGTAGCAAGTAATAATGTACCAGTGAAACGACCAAAGGATTTCAGAGAATTTATCAAATCTATAGAATAATTTCGTATAGATGGGGAGGGCGACAGCCTCTGACTTATAGGTGCTATAGATAACATTCAGCCACTAGATGTCACACTAGAGCCCCAGCATGTTATCTATCCAATCAGGTGCATTCCATGTGGGGAAATGGGAGGTAGGGAGGGAACACATCCCTGCAACATAAACAACAACATTAATTTTGGACCTGCAAACTATTTTTTTTAAATGAGAAATTCATTCATCAATAATTGTTTTTAGGGGAGTACAAGTAATACTTTTATTCTGCACCTTTCTAAAAGCTGTGAAGATGTTTTATTTTTATGATTACTCTACCTAAAACTGTTATCTATAGCACCTTTAAAGTGGTCCACATAGGCAGAATTTTTTTCTGTGAGGCTACCTATGCCACTCAAGATAGGCCTGCCTAGGGCGGCTAGGTGGTGCAGTGGGCAAGGCGCTCACCTCCAATGCTGGAGACGCTGGGTTCGATCCCAGCGCTCCACATTGCTTTCAGTTTAGCTGGTCGTCCGTACTAATACACATTGGCAGTATTAGGGGGTGGGAAACTGATGGGTGGGGATTGGACGTTGTGGACAGCGACTCCTACAGGTCGGTTGGTGCGCCTGCGCAGTAGAATCAGGAAGCGACGGGGGCGGCGTCCCTCCAAAGCGCAGACCCCTGACGCTGAAAGATCACGCTGCGCAGGTGAAAAGATGCGACGGCTGCTACCTCGAGTACCGGAGGGGACTCATGCAATGTATGGCTTCGTCCACATTACAGCCGGCTTGTGGGAGGCATGGCCAAACAGCGTTCGAGATAGGGGAGGGTTGAATTGGATGATACGAAATTGGGATGGGAGAAAAATAGAAAATGGGAGAAAAAGTGGATAAAAAAAAAGATAGGCCTGCCTATAAGGGCAATAACTAAAACCCTTGTGCATCTTAGGAAGGGTACATATTACTGGAGTCGCCGGGTGCTCAACCTTGGAGAAATTCAAAAACACTCTTCTCAAAACTCAGAACTGAAAGGAGACGTGAGTCCTGGGTGCACATGGGTTCTTTAGCCTCAGAGTAGGGCCCGAGGATAGCTTCTCACAGAGGATAGTCCCTGCGTTGTCTTTTGATTTCAGATTCATAATCTACAGCATTTTGTTAATAAAACAATCGCAACCCTTATCAGCAGGCCGGACCACAACCTCGTTGTCGTTACTCAGGTCTAACGTGTTCTGCTTTGGACAAATTAACGTATACTTTGTATCCCTTTTTCTTTTTTGAATAGACCTTTCACATGGCTTCCCACCAAGGGTTAGCAGCTTCTGTCTGATTGTCACTGAGGACATCAGACAAGGCATCTGCCTCCCTTCCTTCCTGGCCTCTGTCTGTGCTCCATCCTGTTTGACAGTTATAGGCTATAGATTTTCAATTTACAATCGGGGCATTAAGGAGACACATTTGTCCGATGGAGCTATAAAAAGCTTTCAGCCCAAACATTTGTACATTTTACAATCATCCTGTGAGCCTAATTAAGAAGTGTTCGAGGAACAGCGCTTGAAACAAAGGGGGAGAAAAGAGGATTAGTTAATGTGGTTTTAAGTTAACGCTTAGTTAGTGTAAATGGAAAAGGGTTGGTGTGGACACAAAACCGGGATTAGGGCGAGTGAAAAGGAGGGATAAACCTCTGTCTTAAAGCCAGTATTGTGAAACAAACCTTTTATAGGGAGCAGGTCAATACGTATTTAAATGCTCCGAGAGGGAAGTCAATGAGGAAGATGGGGGATTGGGGACATGAATAAAGATTGAGAGGGTTCGGCAGACCCAGGACAGATGGAGATTATAGATTATAGATTGGTCCTTTTTACACCTGCTGAATCTTTATTTACAAATATAGTAGTGAAGACTAGAGAGGGTCGTGGTTCTCAACCTTTTAGTTTATATTCCTTAACCTTAAGACGGTTTCAGCAGAATTGTGTCGCTAGGGAAACATCTCAAACCCATCTGCACTCATTTCTATCTGTGAAAAAAGTATATGCACTGCACTGTAAATGCCGTATCACGTTCCTATGTGTTTTTTTGTAAAACATAATGGTGAAATACACCTAGTTTATTTCCTGTTAACCCTTTCACTACCACACTAGAAAGGGTTAACCCTTTTTACTACCACACTACAGACGGTTAACCCTTTCACCACCACACTACAGAAGGTTAACACTTTCACTACCACACTACAGACGGTTAACCCTTTCACTACCACACTACAGAAGGTGAACCCTTTCACTACCACACTACAGAAGGTTAACCCTTTCTCTATCACACTACAGAAGGCTAACACTTTCACTACCACACTACAGAAGGTTAACCCTTTCACTACCACACTACTTAGTTATCTGCCCTCAAGAATGCTATGGTCATCCACTACAGGTTTACTAGACACACCCAGAAACCAAAAGAGGATAGGAAGTATGGCATTTGCCAACTATGCCCCAAAACTATGGAACACACTACCAACACACATCAGAAACGCCAGCTCCATACAATTTTTTTTTTTTTATCCACTTTTTCTCCCATTTTCTATATTTTCTCCCATCCCAATTTCGCATCATCCAATTCAACCCTCCCATGTCACGAACGCTGTTCCTTGCCTCCCACAAGCCGGCTGCAATGTGGACTAAGTCATACATAGCACAAGTCCCCTCCGGTACTTGAGGTAACAGCAGTTGCATCTTTTCACCTGCACAGCTCGATCTCTCAGTGGCGAGGAGTAACGCGTGGGAGGCTCACGCTGCCCCCGACACTTCCTGATTCTACTGCGCAGGCGCACCAACCGACCTGATGGAGTCGCTGTCCACAACGCCCGATCCCCACCCATCAGTTTCCCACCCCCTAATACGGCCAATGTGTATTAGTACGGACGACCAGCTAAACTGAAAGCAAATGTGGCAAGGCAAGCCCAGCGTCTCCAGATTTCGTGGTGAGCGCCTTGCCCACTACGCCACGTAGCCACCCTCTCCATACACATTTTTAAAGGAAAATTAAAAACGTACCTATACAGTCTAGCTTACAAATAGTGTACCATGCCTTAGGGAAAGCGAGTATCTTATTGAAATGTTTTTATTATTATGTTTTAATTTTTTATGTATTGATCTTTTACTGAAATGTTATTTTACTGTACTTTGCCTATTGCCGTACTTTTATTACTGTTGTCTTATTAATGTGATGCTTTATTTTTAGTACCCGGAGCTGCTAACTGGCTAACGTTATCAGAGCTAACGTTGCTACCTGCTGTACCCGGAGCTGCTGGCTAGCTGACGTTATGAGAGCCAACGTTGCTACGTACTGTACAAGTGCATTGGTTTAGTGCACTTCCTACTTCTGGTTGCTGCTAAACAAGTACAAGTGCATTGGTTTAGTGCACGTTATGAAAGCTAACGTTGCTACCTACTAGATATTGGTTTAGCATTGGTTTAGTGCACGTTATGAGAGCTAACGTTGCTACCTACTAGTTATTGGTCTAGTGCACTTCCTACTTCCAGTTGCTGCTAAACAAGTACAAGTGCATTGGTTTAGTGCATTTCCTACTTCCTAACTGGCTAACGTTATGAGACATAACACAAAGACGCTATGGCTTGGATAAGCCTTATGGATCCATAAGGCTTGGAAAAGCCTTATGGACCCAACTCTTTAGATGAGGGAACGGGTACATACGCACACAATACGTGATCACTAATAAAAACGTAACTACACTAACGTTATGAGAGCTAACATTGCTACCTATTGTACAAGTGCATTGGTTTAGTGCATTTCCTACTTCCGGTTGCTACTGAACGGACATGTTTGTGCGGACCTGTTCTCCCAAACTGGTCAGCAAATGACGTTATTATTATTATTATTTTTTAAACATTGATCTTAACTGATCACTGTGACTTTATTGCTTTTATCGTTATATATGCCTATGTTTGTGTACAGCACTTTGAGCTACATGACATGTATGAAAGGTGCTTTATAAATACTTACTTACTTACTTACTTACTTACTTACTTACTTACTTACTTACTTACTTACTTACTTACTTACTTACTTACTTACTTACTTACTTACTTACTTACTTACTTACTTACTTACTTACTACTGAAGGTTAACCTTTCACTATCACACTACAGATGGTTAACCCTTTCACTACCACACTACAGGTTAACCCTTTCACTACCACACTACATAAGGTTAACCCTTTCACTACCACACTACAGAAGGTTAACCCTTTCTCTACCACACTACATAAGGTTAACCCTTTCACTACCACACTACTGAAGGCTAACCCTTTCACTACCACACTACAGAAGGTTAACCCTTTCACTACCACACTACTGAAGGTTAACCTTTCACTACCACATGGCCGTCTGTAGTGTGGTAGTGAAAGGTTAACCTTCAGTAGTGTGGTAAAGGGTTAACTTGCATATTAGCAAAAACGGCAACAGGAAATAAACTTGGGTCTATTAGGATGTTTATGTTGAAACCGTCTACAGTGTAGGTGGGTGGATAACAGTGTGGAGTGAAAACTCTTAACAGAATAGCCATTCTCTCATTGGGCTAATTTCTAATCATATGCTGCCATTCACCTGGCACTTTACAACTATGTGCAATATTGACATTTTATTGTTTTTATACTTTTTTTTTTACATTGCTGCTGTTTTTAACTGTGTCCTGTGTTTTTATAATTAGAGTGGCAAGTACAATTTTGTTGTTTAACCCTTTCACTACCACACTACAGAAGGTTAACCTTTCACTCCCACACTACAGAAGGTTAACCTTTCACTACCACACTACAGATGGTTAACCATCTTTAGTGTGGTAGTGGAAGGGTTAACCTTCTGTAGTGTGGTAGTGAAAGGTTAACCTTCTGTAGTGTGGTAGTGAAAGGGTTAACCCTTTGTCGTGTGGCAGTGAAAGGGTTAACCTTCTGTATTGTCGCAGTGAAAGTGTTAACCCTTTGGTAGTGAAAGGGTCCTATACAATGACAAATAAAGGCTGATTCTGATTATAATCAATTCAATAATAGTGAAATTACAATATTCCCCAGTCTTTTCTGGGGGACCCCCTGGGGGCCTACGGACCCCACATTGAGAACCACTGCGTTAGAGTAGACGGGACGGACCATGTTGAAGACTGCAAAGCACATGGCTTGTGGGGGATGCTGGGAGGAAGTATCAATAAGGTCATTAAATGGAGTCTGTGGTTTCACTCAAGAGGAGAGCACAGAGTCAAAAGTGTGAGTGAGTTATGTTAGCCTGAGACCAAGTTGAGATCCCTTAAACATTTACTGTCTGGCAGGGTTTAGATCAATTCACTTTTCAATTCAGGAAGTGTATTTTCTTTCATATACAATTACAGAAAAGTGTTTGGCGTGAAAGGTATTATCCGTCCTATGTAAACAATGTCAACTTGACATATGGACCCAAGTTTATTTCATGTTGCAATGTTTGCTAATGCAATAACTGGCAGGAAATGCATTCTGGTCCAAACTGTTCCCGAGCAACAGAATTCCAGTGAAACCGTCTATTGACAAGTAAATGAGAACAATGTTCTATCATCAAGTATATGGAGATACATTTTCTCTTTCAATTTCGAACCGATCTTAACACTGCTGTCCGGCTAGAAGAGAAGAGATTGCAATCGCAACAAGTGAGGTGACTGATTCAGTGGTGAATGAGGCAGTCGCTGTGGTTTTACGAAGTGAGCTTGTGACTGGAACGAGTCCCTCAGCAGAGAAATGGGGGGGAAATTACCACACCTACTGTCTAGGGTTAGTTGAGTTCTGAGCCAGGAAACCAAAAAGGTTTTAATCCACACCACAACATGCAGGCAAAGGGTTAGCCCCTTCCAAAACAAAACCACAGTCCTCCAGTAAGTTATAATACAATACCTTTTTTCTAGAAACAAAATAGGGCCAAGTTATAGCAGAATCTGAAACGCTGGAGGACCATGGTGTTGGAAATGGGTAACCATTCTGCCTGCGTGTTGTGGATTAAAACATGTTGGTATCCAGGGCAGACCCTGTTCAATTTCCAGTTAGCTCGGAACCCCCGGCCAGAACTCCGACCACTGGAGTCTGTAAAGAATAGCTTCGCATCGACTACACTACTGGTAAGTATTCCATACAATTAATGTCCCTATCCCTTTATCTCAAATGTCTCTCAGAATGAGATCTTCAGTATTTGAGGAGATATTATTTGAAAATACCAGTTTTGTTTGATGTCACACTCTACATTATGATAGCATTGTAGTGAACAGAAACGGGATGATCTCGTCGACAGATATTGTGATATATATTGATATTGTACTTTTTTTCCTAGCAGATACTACTATCAAAGGACCCTTGAGCAAGGCCACTCAACCCCCAACTGTTTCAACAGAACAGTTCATATATGCCATTTGTTAGATGCTTTTATCCCAAATCCCTTATAGTGCCATGAATTCATTTATTTTCAGTATGGGGGGGGGGTAGTGGAAATCTACCTCATAGCACAGTACCACAACTCGAAACTGGACAAGACCCTCTCGTGGACCCAAAGAAATTATTTATTTTGCCCCCCTCCCCCTTCTTCTTATTGCCACCCAATGCCCCTGCCACCCTACGATTCTTAAAAGTGTGCCATTAAAAGAATGCAAAGATTTTCTGATTGTTTACTGAGATTCTTTTAGTTTTTTTGTTCACCTTTTTCCCCCTTTCCCAACAATGGGGGCTCCTAGAGAGGGGGAGAGGGGCCCTAAAGGCACAATGCTTGATTTGTTTGTCAGTGGGTCAACTCCTCCCTTCCTCCTGCAACCACTCTCCAGGCAGTGCCTCTAAATATGGATTGTGTTCTCAGCCAACTTGCTTGGGTAAATAAGCAACATTAATTAAACCCAAAAAGGCTCCATTCCATGACACTGAAAGCTGAAAAGCGTCTCTCTCTCTCTCTCTCTCTCTCTCTCTCTCTCTCTCTCTCACACACACGATAGAGATGGTTTCAAAGTGATAACATTAAAGGACTCAAGCTTTATTTCCCTTTGCAGTGTTTGCTAATGCAATTTGACAGGAAATACATTTGGGTCCGAACTGTTCGCCCTATAGCAACATCATTCCAGTGAAGCCGTCTCTATAGGCCCAGTGTGGAAAGATAAAAGAGGCATGTTGACTGGGCCTGCTGTATCTGTTCCACTGTCCCTACGACCAGAGAGAGCTACTCATCTTCTGCAATACTGAGGGAGAGAAACAGAGAGGTTGATATACACCCCACTGGACAGTTGGCTGCTCATTTCGCTTCCCTATACTTTAAAAACCAGCCAATTGTACCAGAGTTCTTCTATTATATCCACCTTGCACGCACGCACACACAAATGCGTGACACACAAACACACACAAAAATGCGTGTGACACACACACACACACCATCCAAGTAGCTCTCCTCCCCATTATCGGGAGCGAGCCTCGCTCGCGCGCAACCAACCAACCAACCCTCTCCCTCGGTCCTCCCTCCCTCTCCTCTCCTCCCCCTCCCTCCCCCTCCCTCTCCCTCTCCTCCCCCTCCCTCCCTCCCTAGGGCGGAAATGTGTCCATTTTTTCTCAGTTGGATTAGAGCGGCTGGAGGAGCAGCCTGAACCAAAAACAACGTGCCCATGAGACAGGACAAGCGCGCAGAGGAGCGCACACCTTATGTTTATGTTTATATCGCCGAGGAGGGAAGAAGAAGAAGAAGAACGGAACGCGGAGGAGGACTTCTTCTAAATAGAAGACCGATCTGGTCGTTGTTGTAGAGACCTGGTGGGTTTCCGTTCCGACGAGGGTGGTGTGCTCTCATGCTACTGGAGGACTCGGGGGGCTCGGCGTGCCTTGGAGCCTCCGGAGAGGCGCGTTGTGTGGAAAAGCCCCGCCGTGCATTCCTCCGCTCGGAGAGAGAGACCGAGAGAGAGAGAGAGAGAGAGAGAGAACTGGAAAGTGGCCGCTTTCATGCACCGGAGGAGTGGTAATAAACTTGCACATGCATGCATGTCAATAGAGACTTGTTAGATCGTGTTAATTATTGGTTCCAAACCAACCCAAAGGCTCGGTTCATTTTACGCAAAAGGGATCCCGAGCTATAGGGCATCATACGCGATGATGATGATGATGATGATGATGATACTATCGCGTCGCTTATGATGAGCAAATGCTTTGATGAATAATTTAAGGTTTTTTTTTGGTCCTAGTATAGTGCTGCTACCACCGGCCGCTGGCTGTGGTTGACTCCGATGGTTGACTAGAGGAGCAAAACAACAACGGACTCTAATAAATTGTAACAAGATAAATTGGGACATTATTATTATTATTATTATTATTGGTACTCGGTGCCTGGGCCCGTTTTCTGCGCGGAGCACCGTAGTCATGTTGGGGGAGGAGAGACGGAGCTTACAGGTCCCGTAGGCACAGCACCACAATTTAATAATAAGGATTATTCTTATGAATCTGCCCCCCCCCCCCGTCGGAACAACCAGTGAACACGTTTTTCGTAGAGACGCACTATCATCGCATGGCATGGTTTTGCGCATTCTCATGAAGTTGTTTCTTATTTGCACGCCTTATACAACTGAATCTGTACGAGATCTTTTGCAGAGAGACTGAATATCAAATGTTTACCTCCGAAATATAGCTTGGCCACCTTTTTCCACGACACCTGACTCGTTGTTTTTGAAAAAGTCAGGCCTCTCTACCTCTTTATTTCAGTTCAGTGTTATATCTGCAAGTCAATGAGGACCATTTCCACTGTAGTGCTGATTTCATCCATCTACCTCAAACACCAGCTTATTATTTCCCACAACAACGCAAGACAAACCCAACGTGTGTCTCAAACGATGAACCCCTCAACTTCACAGCAGCTTGTTATGTTGTAGCCTAAATCGAGTCGGTATTGGCTGCAGATGGCTTCGTTTCCAGACTCAGACCTGCAGACGTGCCCCCTCTGCAAAGAGCTCTGCGGCTCCTCCGCGCCGATCTCCTCCAACTCGTCCACCTCCTCTCCTTCCTCCCACACCTCGTCCTCCTCCAGTCAGACCTCCAGGAGGCTCCACGTGCTGCCCTGCCTGCACGCCTTCTGCAGGCAGTGCATCGAGGGCCAGCGGAGCCCCGGCGACCCGCTGAAGCTGCGGTGCCCCACCTGCGACCAGAAGGTGTCCATCTCCGAGGCGGGCGTGGACTCGCTGCCCTCCTCCAACTTCCTCTTCAGCAACCTGCTGGACGTGGTGGTGACGAGCTCCGAGCAGGAGCAGAACAAGAACGGCCACCACCACCAACACCACCACCACCGCGGCCTGGTCGGAGGCGGGGTCTCGGCGGGCTTCCCCCACTCCCACGGCGGCCTGCTGCGGCCGCACCACACGCCCGGGGAGCCCCAGTGCAGCTCGTGCGACGACGAGAACCCGGCCAGCTCCCACTGCCTGGACTGCCAGGACTACCTGTGCGACAACTGCGTGCGCGCCCACCAGCGTGTGCGGCTGACCAAGGACCACTTCATCGAGCGGCTGGCGGACAGCCTCCACCTGGGCGGCCGCGTCAACAACAGCAACAGCAACAGCAACTCCAGTCAGCCCGGCGGCGTGGCCGTGTCTCTGGCCCAGTCGCTGCAGAACAACTTCGCCCTGCTCTCCCTCTTCCAGGACCGAATGAGCTTCTGCCAACACCATGACAGCGAGGTGAGTTCATGGCACTCTAGATGGAAAGGCATGCGTGCGCGCACACACACACACACACACACACACACACACACACACACACACACACACACACACACACACACACACACACACACACACACACACACACACACACACACACAGAGTATACAGACAGAGTATACAGAATATAACCATAGTCACTTGTGATCATGACTGATCAGTAAATATTACAGAATATTTATATTGTAACATGCATGTGTATTATTGGTATATATGCCACACCCACATATACTATATATACTATCTACAGACTTTGCACTGTCTCATACTAAATCTTTTTTTAAGTACACACACACACACACACACACACACACACACACACACACACACACACACACACACACACACAGTCTGAAGGTTGTGGCCTTTCCTATAGTGCCAGCCGATTTTAGTGGCAGCTACTAGCTAGCCTTGCCCTACTGACCCCACAGGCCCGACAGTGTCAGTGGCCTAATAGCATTATTTGAGTTGTGTAACCCGCACATACTGTATACATATATGTAATGTAAATCCGGATTTGTTTGGGCAGTCTGAGAGTTGTATGTTGAGTTGTTGTTTTGTGGAGGACATCTTCAGTTTTGCAGGATTTTTGGAGAAAGCATGGCACTTGAGACAAAACGCACTATCCTATATAATTGTATATGAATTCCTCTTGTTTCTTTGTTTACATACATTGCTTACAGCTTGTGTTATATTACGTTTTATTGTATTTTCTTTGTCTTGTGGCCATCTTGGTCTATATGTTATTTGTCAAGTATACTATTATATACTTATTGTTTATGTGTCTTGTAAGCCCATATGGGCTGGGCATACACCTGTATGTAACACGGAAAAAAAAAAAACACATCAAATCAAAATATACACATACACACTCGCATGCACACACACACACACACACACACAGTTTTATAGTCTAATAGCATTATGTGTGTAGTATAGAACCGTACTGGGGGCCATATGGCCTTAAGTTCAAAGGGAGATGAGTGGCTCTTCACCTAGTTCCCCAGAGAGGACCAGGCACGTGTGCTGAGCTGGATTTACACACACACACACACACACACACACACACACACACACACACACACACACACACACACACACACACACACACACACACACACACACACACACACAGAGTCTGGTTAATCTGTACCACACCATCCATGCAGGGCAGAGAGAGAGAGGCCCCTCCAGTAACAGCCCACATGTTTCTCTGACTGTTGGAAGTCCTAGCCGTGGAGGTATTCTGGAGGTCCTGTATTCCTGTGATAGTGGGGGAAGAGCGTTGGTCGGAGCGTCACGGCCCTGGGCCCTTTTGTCCGTGTCTCTTTTGTCCCGTGTGATCCGAGCAGGAAAGCCACAAAGGCCATTAGGACAGGAACCCAAAGTTTTCCCTGGTCTGGTCATTATGGTCTGGAGAAGTAGCAAATGGCTTTTAGTAGGAGCCTTGGAATGTCTCCCTTCCAACACTCCTGCTTCCTATTCAGACTGATCACGGAGGGCCCCGTTCTCCGTTAAATAGACAACTCTATTTAAATTGGAATGAATGGGATAAAAATGCATAATTAGAAGGCCTGGCAAAATGTCCGCCATCTATTAGGCCACTCTAGTGAGTAGGGGTGGGGGGGGGGGAATCGATACATAGTAGTATCGCGATGCTTTGCGTGGCGATACTGTATCGATACAGGGACGCCAAGTATCGATATTTAATTATTCATAAAAAATATTATAAGGAAGTTGCATTGTTCATTTCAATACCTGTAATAGTACAGTAGTCCACACACACACACGCATGTGCATTCAGTTAAGTTGGAATATGACTGTAATACAAACAGTTCAGTTTGTCAGGTACATGCAACACAGATTACAGTGTTTACATCTGTCTGCTTGAGAAAATACCATGTTCTGCAATGAAAATGATTGAAGTGAGATGAACAGACTGAACTTTCTTTTATTAGATAAAACATGTTGACAAAGTTTTACTTTGCAGTTGAAAAAAGGTAATAAATCGCAATATATCGCAATATTAATATCGTAATACTCAGCATATCGCAATATATTTAGTATCGCAATACTATCGTATCGTGACTCAAGTATCGTGATCGTATCGTGAGGCCTCTGGTGATTGCCAGGCATAACAAAAAATATTGTTTGGTTCCTGTTGGTTGTCAGTTAAGGCCATGGGTAGGTAGGGAATTTATTTTATTGAATTTTTTCCCACGGCAACTATGGATAGGGAATTTCTTTATTTAATTAAAATGTTCACAACAACATGGATGCATGTACTCTGCCAGCATGTTTAATATCCATAATACTAAAGGTTTGACTAAGATTTGTATGAAACTTTATTGTAAAAAAAAGAAAAAATATGCAGATATTCTTTTTTTAATTTTTTTTATATGTATTTTTTAAACTCATAAAATAAATTGGGTCGCACCTAAATCGGCAGGGTCGGACGGCAACCGGAACCAAACTATTATTTTTGTTAGGCCCCACCCCTACTAGTGAGTCGGACGCTTGGCGCGCTGTCTGTTTTCAACAAGACTTAAATATCTCCCGACATGTGTAGGGCCATTTGGCCACTGCTCATGCACACTGACTAAATTTAAGCTAGCTCCTGGAAAATGGGAGTGTGCACATTCCTATTCTACTTCCTGTTTCTGGGAACCGGACCCTGGCTTCAATTTACAGGTACTTTGGCTTTTCTCTCCAGGTCCCGTCTACTTTTGGTGGGAAATAAAGGCGCCACTGTGTTGTATTTGGCCTGTAGTTAAAACGGTCGGCAGGATGCTCGCATAGCTTGAAGCGTTTGTTTTGGTAGTGCGTCCGGTAGGGGTGGACGGTATAAACGGTATACGGTATAAACGGTATTAATTTGCTCTACGGTATGGATTTTGACTATACCGTTTAACCGGTAGAGCAGCTCTAAAATAGCAATGACGTCATGTAACCACAGCGCGACTATTTCAATCGCATTTGCCCCTAAAAATAGATAGAATTAGTCATAGATAATAGATATGTGCAAACTGGAAAAAGTTATTTAGGAGGCTTCGCGCAGTGGGCGTGTCAACACGCAATTGTCATTTCATAATAAACACATATCACCGCGGCGCACAGCAAGTTTCAATTTCAGTTCCTGGCATTTTTAACCAGTGGAGAAAGGTAAGATATTTCCCTATCGTTTTTCTTATATGAATTATTCTACGTTAATAAAACATACCTGGTGATCAACTACAGTTTGCTGTAAACATTAGATATGTGTGTAGTGTTATGATAACGACGGCAGCAGCGGGAGCCGGGAGGAAGGCGTGCAGCAGTGGATTTGCGAATAGCATGCAGCTGCAGAGCCGCAGAGCCAGTGGCTCTTTCAGGTCTGGTCACAGGCCCGTCAAACAGCGCCCCCCCACCCTTGCGCCGTCTCTAAGCATTTTGTGTGTCAATTTGTTGACACATGTGTCAATTTGTTGACACATGTGTCAATTTGTTGACACAATTGTCAATTCTTAAAGCTGAGGATGAGTGGCACCTTTGTCTCAATTCTTATTCAATTCAATTCGCTCTGCAGCTACATATGCTTCTAGCAAAATCCAGCCCCGCTGTTTGCAATGGGAGCAGGAGTCTCGACTCGGGACTTATTTTATTTGGAATATAATGACTTTATACGCAAAAGTAGCCTAGTTTTAAGTTAAAATATTATAAATCTACATGCCTTGAGGATGTCATTCTTTATATAGCCTGCCTATCAGGCAAAAAAAATTATTCTAACAGAAACACTGATACCGTGATATATACCGTTACCGTCTATGCTTCAAATTATACCGTGATATACATTTTAGACCATACCGTCCACCCCTAGCGTCCGGTTATGTCAAGCAATTGCTTTCCAACACTGGCTGCCATCAACCATTTTGTGCTATGTCGAAAAGTTCTGTTTGATCCATCTTCAGTCCTGTCCCTTCAGTCTTCCCCTCTGGTATTTCTCTATTCAGCGGTATAGGACCTTTCCCTACCTGGACGTTTAATATTACACTTATGAATCTCTCTGTGACCTAACGCTTAACCCTTTCACTGCCACACGACGGCGACCGTCGGTAGTGTGATAGTAAAGGGTTAACCTGCTGTTGTGTGGCAGTGAAAGGGTTAACCTTCTGTGTGTTGTCGCAGTGAAAGGGTTAACAGTTTGGTAGTGCGGCAGTGAAAGGGTTATAAGAGGTGGTTATTACTATTTCTGGGACTTGATGGTCTTCGGCATGACTTACGTCTGTTTGTTTTGTCCTGACGCTGTAGGCTGTGACCAAATGCTGCCAGTTTCAATTGAGTTTAAATTACGACTGTGGCTTTCGGCAATCGATCACGAAAACTAGAGATGTTCCGATACCATTTTTTTTTTTTTCCTTCCCGATCCGATTCCGATACCTAAGCTTTGGGTATCGGCCGATACCGATACTGATCCGATACCAGTGCATACATTTATAAAAAAAAAAAATTATATAAATTATATATATATATTTTTTTTATATACAGAATACAGATACTGTTTTATATATACTGTTTTTAGTAATAACTAGAAAGTAATGCTATTTATTCAACAACAGGTGATTGTATAGATTAGTATTAGTATCATTAATCAATGAGTATGGGGCTGCGGCACTGCAGATATACCCTACTCCAATGATCCGCACGGACGTTAGACAGTGTTGCACTCGCTACCCAGTCTGTTAGTAGCAGAGGCTCTGGCTAGTATTAACGTTCATGTTGTGATTTTCGATGCAAAATAAATATTCAACATTCTCTTTTGAGACTCCGCCTCAGACTCTTATCCTTTGGCACTTGGAACTTGCTGTACTTTGCTTGCAGGTCTGCAGCCATTATTGCTGGATTATGAATAGCACCAACCTTAGCCACGGTACCGTTATCATGCTAAGCTAGCTGACCTAGCTCGTCTTCCCCGCATTGCCATTTGATAACGTTAGTCAGCTAGTATTCTGACTAAAGTATTCTGTACTTCTGTATGACAACTATTAAAGAAACTTGAAACTAACGCTAGTCAGTAGCTACTTGACTTAAATATGATTCACCGTGGGTGCATTATTGTTGATAGACGGACAGTGTCAGGTCCTGGAGAAAGGACAGGCGATCGTCTGATTTGATGTAACGTTAAAGCGGATGTTGTTCCAACTAGCTAGCTTTTCAGCTAATGCTATCATAACACCAGCAAGCAAAACACATCCCGTACGAGCTTCCCGTCACACCACACTGTCGGGGACAATGGAATTTAAGAAAGTGTATCTGCTGTTAAAATGACAAACGGCATCACACTTTAAAACACGTTAATTTTATAATCCTCACTCCGCAGGAGATAAATGACGTCATGGGATCGGAGGCTAGAATTTACGTGTACTCGCCGATACCAGCATTTTAGGCAGTATCGGTGGCATTTCCGATACTGGTATCGGTATCGGAACAACTCTAACGAAAACGAAATCATTTAGATAAAACTAGTATTATTGTGCCGCATTCCGCCTTGCTCTCCTTTTTGCCCTGTGTTGTAAATGCAGCGCACCCTTCCTTTTATAGCGGTGCACTCCGCTGCCAGCCCAAACAGTAGTTTCAGCTTGTGTTGAGGGGGAGGAGTTTTGAAACGTTGTTGCTAACTTGTAGAAGAAGACAGAAAGGCAGCCTTTGGTTGAGAAGAAGGGCAAAACGAATTCAGTCGTCATGATATTCTGGAATCGATGAGTAATCGTGTTTAATAATCGTGATTTCAATATCAATCAAAATATTTGTGATTATGATTTTTTTACCTAAACAGCCCTAACCTCCTGTTTATTAGCCAGTTAGTTGTTTTCCCCAAAAAAGAGGCGCGGCGACCACCTCACAGCTCTGATGACACTATGCCGGTCTGATGAAGTTGGTCTGTATGAAGGGGGGCATGCTACTGCTAAACATGACAACTTCATGGAGGAGGTCATAATTTGTGAGGGTAGGTGTACCCCCCCCCCCCAACCAAGCCAGTAACTGTGCAGGGCTTTGCCACAGAATGACCAGTGTTAACATTCTATACACTAATCTGTGTGAAGTACTAATTTCAAACACCCATTTTCAATTTCCACCACCGTTTTTTCCAAAGGGTCTGAGGCCCACCCCCCAACCCAACCCCCGCTGCTCCCCATTGCCAGTAAATAGGAGGGTTGACTTTTCCAGTAAGGGCTCTGTTTCCCAGTAATGCCTCACTCACTCACTCACTGACTGACTGACTGTGCTCCAGCCCCGGGGGAGGGAATGACACAGGAGAAGGCTAGCTTTTCTTTACCTGTGAGCATTGAGCAGGCCACGTCATTGTCTGGTGATGTGTGGACGCACTGTATCAACCAGCCATGGCGTGTACACAAACAGATGGTTATGATATACCACAGCCTGCTCGTGCACGCGCACCCAGTTGTTCTGGTGGATAGGCCAGCGTTGGTCTAACTAGCTCTCTTCTTAGGAAGTTTTCATGTTTAGCAATAGCATGTCCCCTCCCCCTCCCTTTCATATAGGCTAGTTCCTTATGACCCAGTTTCTCCACCTTCGCTCCAATAGAGCCGTCTTCCGACTGGGCACGGGGCGTGACTTGTGAGTCATCGATTACTCAAGTACTCGCCTTTTCAACTGAACTGGAGTGGTTTTTGAAGGGACTCTTTTTTTTTTTCTTATATAAAGTATTTATAATTTTTAAAATTTGGTTACCAAGTACATCCGCTAAAAATGCAATTTTTTTACCCCCGCTGAAACGGAAATCCCGCGAGGCGTGACTTGTTGCAGAAAGCCTCAGAGAGGAGTAAAGTTACTTTTTGGAGTCGTTGGAATGCAGCTAGCTAAAACTGATAAAAACACATTCGCGTTTGTGCATTTCCAAATTGTGCCAACAACACGTTGCCCACTTTGTGTAGTGCTCATAGACTATTGATATGGACACGCTGAAATTGTGGCTAGCTAACTGTTAACTGTGCTACAATTAACACACAATCTGCATTTCCATTACTGGAGAGACTCGCTGCAGACCGAGTCGATGTAATGTCATTGTTACAAATGGTAACTGACTGTTTTGACTGACGATAAACGTCAGTCGCTGTGCATTGTTATTGCTGCCGCCATGCTCTTTAAGATGCATTCTAAAAATAGATTTGCATACATAAGATAAGATACTCCTTTATTGATCCCCTTGGGGAAATTCAGGATGGGTACGGCAGGGTTTCCGTTAGAATTTTTTTTTGCAGGTCTGAGTGTCCGGTAGATTTCAATCTACCGGACAAATGGGATAAATTCCGGTCAGAGTTTATTGAGCTTAAAAACAATTGATAGGCCTATATAAAGAATGACATCATCAAGGCATTTATAATATTTTAACTTAAAACTAGGCTACTTTTGCGTATATACAGTCATTCATATATTCCAAATAAAATAAGTCCCTCGAGACTTCGTGCTGCTGCCGACTTGAGGTGTCGGTGGGCAGTCTGCCCGACCTTAATAAACAGCAGTCTGTTATAATCACATTTTTATGAGCTAACAAATTCCATTATATTGGACATTTGTATTAATTATATCAAGCGAAGAACTGAGAAATTTGGCAGAGAGAGACGGCAACATTATCGTGGGTTTGCGCCGTGATGTATATCTCCACCTCCCAACGACTTGGTGCTGCTCATAATGTCCGGTGAAAATAATTCCCTCTAAGCACAATTTGATTATTTGAATTGTATTAAAATAGGCTAAAATTAAATAGCCTATGCGATGAACGAAACAATCATTACATTTGTCGTTGCTTCACCAAGCAGCCGGTCTAATAATGACATCCTGTTGTCGGCGCGAGCTGGCTGCTGATATATTTACGTGAAGCATGGAGCAGGCAGAGCAGAGCAGCGGTGTCAGCAGCGCCCCCACCCAACAGCTGAATTGCCAATGGCTGAATTGGAGTACTGCACCCTGCCAAGCCATGCTTCTCGCAAATATATCAGCAGCCAGCTCGCGCTGACAACAGGATGTCATTATTAGACCGGCTGCTTGGTGAAGCAACGCCAAATGTAATGATTGTTTCGTTAATCGCATAGGCTATTTAATTTTAGCCTATTTTAATACAATTCAAATAATCTAATTGTGTTTAGAGGGAATTATTTTCACCGGACATTATGACCGGAGAGATTAAATATGTCGGACTTCAACAGATTTTGCCGGTCAAATACCGGTAATTACCGGCTAACGGAAACGCTGCGCGATCGCTCCTCGAGTAATTAATGCTCATACTCTATCTGGGAAACCATTACTCATGCCCATCCCTACTTCCGACTAAAGAAATTCTTCGCCAGCTAATCGAGTTGATTTCACAGACAAATCTGTATAATTGTGTTTCCCCACTCGCAGTCACGCTGAAGGACATCTTTAGACCGAGTGCTTACCAGAGACGCGCTCGTCATTCGTCAGGGAATAACTTGCGCGGTGTGGAAAAGAGGCGTACAAAATGACTAATCGACTAACAAAAGTCTTTGTCGATTGAGACCATCGACCGATTAAGCGACTTAAGAGGGGACGGCCCCGCACTCCATTCGATGAAGATTGTTGTTTGTCACGCTAAAGATTTCCATCCGATTTTGCTCCAATTAGGCCATCGTAAAAAATAGACAAAGTCCCATTTCATAATTTCTTCTTGGAGACGGAACTTGCCTGGAGCGTTAATCTATAAAACAATAGGTGTCTCGTCTAAATTGGCTTCGCACAAGGGGAATATATGACTTTGTGACTTGTAAATGCCGTTAGTCAATAGCCACCAAAGCCCCTCGCGCCCCCTAGTCCAGACCGGTCCCCTCGTCTATAGCCCTATGAGGGGGGTATAGGAGCTGCGTCCTGTGGAGGACTGAAGGGGTTTACTGTGACAAAACAGCATTTCACACACAGCACTCCCAAGTGGCATCGGGGATATCCTCGAAATGATATGCCCTTTTCAGTGCTGTGTCGCTAGAGTAATGGCAGAATCGAGGCTTGTTGTCTTTATTTTATTCAGCATGTAAGCAAACTACAAGACCCAATATAAAACAGTTTGGGAAAATCGAGACCTCCATGGTCATCAAATAGAAAACGTAGAAAAAACATAATAAACCCTTTTTTTTTTTTTATAGTATCCAATGCCCTCCCTCCTTCTAGTGTTGTGATTCACTGTTTGTCTCTGCATGGGTTTTGTTACCCTGAGACGCCCGGCGACTAGTTCAGAATGTGTGTGACCGTCACGATACAAACACAAGGTGAAGCAAGCACCACCCACCACCCACGGTGTGCTGGAGATGAAAGCCAAGACGGCGTGTCAACTATCACATTTCCAAACATGTATTACACACACACCCCCAATTA
The DNA here is from genome assembly GCF_963971535.1 of Notolepis coatsorum. NCBI lineage: Eukaryota > Metazoa > Chordata > Actinopteri > Aulopiformes > Paralepididae > Notolepis > Notolepis coatsorum. The sequence goes on along the minus strand of NC_140168.1, from coordinate 31,758,556 downwards.
AGGGGACGCGTGTGAGTCTTTAAGAGCTGCGTTTTCCAAGAGCAGGGGTCTCAGACCCGGTACTGTTATGTAATTCTTTCGAGGAATTCTTCTCGATGGAGCGCTTCAGCTGGTCGGAGGAACTGTTTGTACTGCTGGCTGACGCTCTAATGACGGCTCGGCTCCTCTGAAACAGAGGTGCTCGTCGTCTGCATACATGAACAGCACATTTTTAAGCATAGCTAGCGTTAACCTTTTCCAAGTCGAGTGTAAAAGTATTGAGAGGTTTTCCTTTTTTAAGTTGAGATGATATTTAATTCTTTAATTTAATAATTAAAGCCCCGGCGTCTTCTACACCGGGGGAAATAATTGTTCTATTCAGAACAAGGCTGGGAGGTATACCGAAATATAAAAGGATACTTTCATGGATTCATACAAAGGTGTCTATTTTTACTATACCTTTAAATCAACGATGGATACAAATTGTAAGATTATATATTTTTTTTCTTTAATCTAAAAACCTTCCCCCGCTGCAGTGTTATAAAAGATTTACTTACTTACTTAGGCCTTTAAATTCCCAAAGGAACACAGGCCGTCGACGAAGCTCCTCCAACCTTATAAAGATTTGGGGGATCAAAATTAGATGAAAATATACCCCTTTGAATGAAAAAGCACCATCACAATGTCAAGAAAAAACAGATGTAAAATCACACTGTACTTTGCACTGAAAAAAACAAACTAACAAATGCCATCAAATATTGTTATACTGTTAAAAATAAGAAAGATATTGTGATATTATATTTTGACTGTATCACCCCCAGCCCTAATTGAGAGCAGTTTTTTTCCACCGTCTCATTCCATATTTAATCTTTGTGTACGCATCAATAAGTGGATGTATATCCGATAATCTCTGCGCCGTGAGGATGGACTCAACCTGGTCATCTGGGAGTTCTTGCAGAGCAGACAATGAACGCTATATCTCCAAACCAGGAGCGAGTTTATAGTTCTCCTCCGCTGCTGTCGCGTAGAGCCGCTTCAAACGGTGTCCCTTTCTCCACAACGGTCCTTCGGAGTCGTGTCTACAACAAAAGATGTGCTAAGCAAATTTCGATAGCATCTACCTCCTGGAGCCGCGATTGGTCGGACATCTCTGTGGGGGAAGAGAATGTGAGGTGGAATAAATAGTTGTGTGTGTGGAAAAATATATGAATAGCCCAAAGTGCTTCACCGCAGTGATGTAGACACACGATAGATTATAGGCGTAAAATACCTAGCTAACATAGTCATACATATATATATATATATATATTAGTTAGTTATATACACACACTCCAAGATCTGCACTTTGAAGTGTGTTATTTTAACTCCTCGATAGGCTCCTTTTTCTTGGTGAATCGCTGGTTAAACTGCACTAACGCACCCTTGCACTAACGTGTGTGAATGTGCGGCGGTGACGTTGATGGGGGTGGGGGGGCCTGGCGTGCTGCTGCAGGAGGGGAGATGTAGAGTAGACTGTGTGGAGGTCACAGGGGAATGCTGCGGGAGCTGCCGGATCCGTTTCCTTGCAGACACATTTCTTCTGGAGCCAGATCTCCCTCACGTCACACACACACACACACACACACACACACACACACACACACACACACACACACACACACACACACACACACACCCTACGAGAGTCGGGCCTCCACTCTGCAACCCAGGAGATGAGTATAAAGAGAGGGGGGGGGGGGGGTTAAGGTAGTGGAGAGTCAGAGCTAGAGCTAGGCACGAGACGGAGAGAGAGACTGGATGGACAAAATCCCCTTTTAGTTTTAGCTCAGTTTTATTGGTTAATGGGGGTAAGAGGTCACGTTTCTTTTTATAGAGGTCGTCTGAATGAATATCGGACTTATTTGCTTTGACTGCTTGTGCTTCTTCAGTTCGGCGTGTGTCCTCTCATGCAGCTAATTTGTCACTAAGCGTTCCAGTAGAAATCACCATCGGAGCAGAACAAGATAGATGGATAGATACTTTATTGATCCCTTTGGGGAAATTCGGGTATCCCAATAGCTATCATCAGTTAACAAACGTTAACACTTTGATTGCCAGCAGGGGGTGCGCACTTTAGTCAATGAGAGGACGGGGATATTTGCGCACGCATAAACTATATCTTAAATTATGGCTATGTGTCTAATACAACCGTCGCTTATCAATGACTTGCTTGCAGTCAACATGTACGAAACGGATAGTTTTTTCATCAGTTCATTTCCGTTTTATACCACTTTGAATACGAGTTTTGAAGATTTCTAGTGATTCCAGAAAAATCCGTGATAATAGCTCTTTAGTGGAATACACAAAACACGTTGTCATTTTTCGGCCTATTTATGAATCGTTTTCAAATAAACGCTAGATTATCGATAGTATATGTGTACTTATGTACGCTAGAGAAGCGGGCTGAAAAAATGATTATCCATGACCTGGTCAGCGCTAACGTCATATACACACATAGGGGACACGTTGTGAACGCTGTGAAAAAAACTCTGATTAACCCAATACTGGTAAAATAGATTCCTTACCTCAGATCAGATGTTCTGCAAAAAGATTATTCCAATTCCTGATCACCATTACAAATATCGATTGCGTTTATTGATCCAACGTTAGACCTCGAAACAGATAATCCACGCTGCTTTCGGTTGCCTCAATGAATGCAATAGTCTCAGGTAGGGGTGGACGGTATAAACGGTATACGGTATAAACGGTATGAATTTGCGCTACGGTATGGATTTTGACTATAACCTTGTAACCGGTAGAGCAGCTCTAAAATAGCAATGATGTCACGTAACCACAGCTAGGGCTCGACAGTGCAACTATTTCACTCGCATTTGCCCCTAAAAATAGATAGATATGTGCGAACTGGAAAGTTATTTAGGAGCACAGAGGCTTCGCGCAGTGGGCGTGTCAACGCGCAATTGTCATTTCATAATAGACATACGCGGAACAGAGCGGACCTTCAATTCTAGAAGCAAACTAGCTCTTCCGCCCTGCATTTGAAGGCTGTGTAAACTTCTCTCGCGAGTCGCGCAGTTTCTATGTGTAATGTAAACTCTGCGACGGGTCCAATCGTCTAACATGCTTTGCATCCTCCACGTCGCGCTAAAACCTTATGTAATGTTAAATGTCGATGTAGCCTCAGCAAGTTAACGTTAGCTCCACTCTAGCAGCCCCCTCCCTCCCTCTCTCTCTCTAGACAAAACATATGATATATAACGAACAACGTAAAAGATAATATGCATTGATATACTTGATCGCTATAGTCCCGCTGAACACAACTAGTCACAACGTCGGGCGCTTTGGATGGGCTAACCGGCCACATTACTGTGGACAACGGAGGGATCACTGGTTGGTTTTGGCCGATTATGCCGTCCACTGACTGCATCAAACCACGGAAAAGATATTGAAGCCTCATCTTCTTCACTTTTTAGCTCGACATTGTTGACTGATCTGTTGTACCCGTGCACGCACATTTTCTAATAACAGCATTATTAGACATGCCAATAACGAAAGACGTGCTGGTCGCGCTGGAGAAAAAACAAATTGGATGTTGCGTGTGTCTTTTATGCATTATTTGTTATATCTAATATGCTAATTCATCTGTATCTGGATAACCAATGAACGGATTTTGTCGAGGCCGGTAGCGTTATTTTGGGGAAATTGGTATCTAGAGTCTGGTGTAGTTTTCATCCATGAAAAATGGATTATGGCTCTAATTATTATTATTCATAGACTCTCGAGCAATAATAATTATAACAGCCTCCATTTTTCGTGGATGAAAACTACACCAGACTATAGATATCAATTTCCCCAAAATAACGCTAACGGCCTCGACAAAATCCGTACATTGGTTATCCAGATACATGCATTATCATCTCAGAATAAGTGGCTTTGTACACGTTTTAGCTTATCTTTTACAGCTTACGTTTTGGGCAATTATTAGAGGCTCCATTTTGTGTGGCAGAAAAATACATCAGTCTATAGAAATAAATGCATTCGAACAAGAAACCAATGTACCGTACTTTTCGCACTATAAGCCACACCTGACTATAAGCCGCAGCAGCTAAATTGAATGATGTGTACATATATAAGCCGCACTGGACTATAAGCCGCATGTGTTTTAATGTTTAATTACCATATGTAAGGAGTGGAGCCTGTGGCTTAATTTGACTCAACACGGGAAACCTCACGCGGCCCGGACAGGATTGATAGATTGATTGCTCTTTCTCGATTCTGTGAGTGGTGGTGCATGGCCGTTCTTATATTGAGCTTTAAGTTCCCACCTCTACAGAGAATGACTCCCATTGGGACACAATACTGTCGGACAAATAACATTAACTCATTTACAAGTTGTATTAAGTTTATCAAATAAGGGAACAGATAAATAACATTTCAATGCAGTAAAAAAAGCAATATTTCGATTTTCGGGTTTTGTCCACATATAAGCCGCACCGTTATATAAGCCGCAGGGTCGAAAAATGGGGAAAAAAGCCGCGGCTTATAGTCCGAAAAGTACGGTATATAGCAATGGCAAAATAATTGCCAGGCCTAATGCGAGCCATGGGCTTGTATCGAGGCTTCATCTCGAAGTTTTCATCATCCACTGAGCCATGAGGCTCAACATGCTTGTTTGGTTGAGGTCTGAACTCACCAAATTGCCCATAAATATAGTTTTTGTGGGTATTGTCCAGTTCTTGCTGTATGTTTTTATCTGCCCAAAATTCAAGCAAGCATGAAGGCATTACAGTAACACTGTAAACACTGTTTACTTGTGTAAGGAGTGGACATGGTTCCTTTTCAAACTGTCGATCAAAAGGGCTTTAAAGACATGGTCAAAGCACGGATCGAAGATACGCGTTACCTGCCCACAGACACTTGAGAAAAGGTTTTGTATTTTTCTATTGCAGTTTTGCACAATAAATGTTCTTAAAATACCTCTGTACTATGTGAAATATGTCCTAGTAATACAAGAGTACAGTAATAGCTGCCATACCAGTGTTTTACCCCTTCAGAAGCATTTATATAGACATTTAAAGATAAGTTAATATACCGTGATATATACCGTTACCGTCTATGCTTCAAATTATACCGTGATATACATTTTAGACCATACCGTCCAGCCCTAGTCTCAGGTTACATGGCTCAGAAGTAAAATGTGGAATCCAGAGTTTTTTTCTCTCATGCATTTCCATTGACTCCAATCCAATGGGTGCAATACCATCTGGGAGACAATAGGGGGCGGTATTTGCCCTTTTCGAGGTCAGAGCCAGTCCCAATGATTACGTGAGGCAGGATGGATGAAAAATGAATGGATATTGCTAATAAAAGAAATAACGATTAAATAACTAGATTTCTCGTCATTGGCACTCAATGCATGGCGGCCAACAACAAGATTTCTCGTTGCTGGCACCCAATGTGTTAAAATAGACACACAATAACAGAGTCAAACGAGTGAAACACTGACGGACAAAAAAGAAAATCAGTACTTTAAGTAAAATAAAAAGTTAAATAAGGTAGCAGCAGTCAAATAGATCAATTAGTAATTGCACATTGTGCAAGGAAATAGAAGCGGAAGAAGAATTGGTACAGTACGTGATTATTGGCTGGTTTCTTTAGTTTAGTCTTTAGTTCTCATATGGATTTGCTAAGAAATTGTGGCCTTTTTTTTTTTTTGCCAGTGAAACCAATGTTTTCAGTTCCAATGCGTTCTGGGTTGAATAGGGGCGTAGCCTACATACTATAAGGGTGTGTGTATTTGTGTGTACACGTACACACACACATAAGTGATTATGTCTGCCTATGTGGTATGTATGTGCATAGCATAAATGTCAGTTGTCCCTCGTCTGGAGTGCCCATGGTCACAGGCCGGCCTCATACTGTGCCCGCAGTGGAAATGGAAAATTGGATTACATCAAACGACGCCCTCCACTCGCTGTGATGTCACCTCCCACACACGCATGCATACGCAGCACACACGCACACACACCGCTCCGTCCGGGAGAGAGGAAGCGCCTGGCTAATGATATGATAATCCGGCAAAATGTGACTCAGTGCCTCTCCGATTTAAACTGTTGTCTCCATGACGACTGCCCCGGGAGAGAGAGAGAGAGAGAGAGGGGAAGGTCCCCCCGGCGCCGCGCCTCTGACTGTGCACGTGCGCTCTCTTTTCGTATGCACACAAATACGCCCCCCCTCCCCCCCCCCCCCGCCCCATCTGGTCGGTGAGTCTTTTTATAGCGGGGGTCAGAGGTGAGGGGCGGGGTCAGTTGAACAGTGAGAGGACAGAGTGTGGTTGCTGGGTATTGTAGTGCACTGGGACGAGGGCCACTGCTTAGCTTGTCCGTTTGAACCGTTTCACTTTGTCCCGAATGGAAACTGTTTCATTTTTCCTCTTTAACTTAAGGGGGAAGGCAGAGGCTTGGTGTCATAGCTCGGTCTACTTATTACACAACAAACTCTTATTCCCTCCGTATTGGATCGCTTCCTTCGAGGGGAACAAGTGTCTTTTTTTCTCTCTTTGAATGCACAATCTTGTAATCTCAATGCAAACAAATGGGGCATCCTCGAGACACTGTGCGCTAACTAAACCCACGTTTTAATCCATTTCGATGCTATACATGTTTTGTTATTATGTTACGAGTTGTGAGAAGGTGAGAAAAGGCTTACTTTCCATTTTACAAATCAAAACTCTTCAGGAATCTATACGCCCTATACAGCCAAAAATGCTTTATGGTAAATTTCTATAGATTATAGATTGGGAACCTCTAAGTTCTGTGTTACAATGGAGTCGAGGGTCTCTTCCAGCGCTGCTAAATGTAATAACAACAACAACAACAACATAGACCAACGTGCGAGGAACATGTATCAGGCACACATGCACTCACTTTGTCATTAGCATTTTTCTCTTCCCCCGCCCCCCCCCCCCCCCCCCCCTCTCTCACACACGCACGCACGCACGCACGCACACTGTGATGGTGTTTGCAAGGAAACCTGACCCAGAGCTGAGACTGATACAAGGCCAAAGGAATTCCCGTAACTTGAGTTTATACCTCCCTCTCCTTCCTCTCTCTCGCTCTCTCTCTCTCGCTCGCTCTCTCACCTGGGATTTCCTCAGTGCACTCCTGCCTTTCTCATCAGCTCTCTCTCTCTCTCCTGTGTGTGTCAGAGGCAGCAGTGGATGTTATATGGATGTAGAAAGGCGTGATTTAGCATCTGTTGCCAGAGCACAGAACGATTACATTTCATCACTCGTGGAAGTTGCAGGCATTGACATTTCAAGAGTTTCTCCTTCTTGGAGCATCTCCCATCTGTGGGCAGTTATCCTCCCTGAAGGTGTGTGTGTTTCCAAGCAAGGCAGCAGAGTTAGATTATGTGAAGTTGGACTTCCAGAGTTTTAATGCACAACATGTGCCCTGTAATTAGAGAGCAGCCCTTATGTTTCCTGTGTGCTGTGAGTGTGCCTGCTTCTCTAGAGGAAGGCGAGCTGAGTGTGAGTGTGTGTGTGTGTGTGTGTGTGTCCGTCCGTGCGTGTGTCCCTGAATGCAGCGGGGCAGCTTTGATGTCCATCTCTGGGCTTTTGGGGCCGTATAAGTTAATGGATAGAAAAGGAAGGCATTTGTCACGTTAGCCAATCGTTTGTCCAACCAGCGGGGCTTATCGTCCGGCCGATAGAACTGGCAGCGACCAGTTCCTAATAATAACGACGAGCGACTGGACACACAGGTTTTTTGTGGCGAGGTAAACGCCGTCGACTGGATTGGGACGTTAAACAGTCAACCGTTTAGGCTTTTTGCACTTTACTTTGCTCTGGGTGTTCCAGTGAACGCCCGGGTCGATAGACATACCATGCGCACAAACACACACACACACCTTAGGTATTCAGCCATGTGGAAGTGTCGGCTTGCTTGTGTAAGCAGGCCGTTTCCTTGTAAGGGTCACGCTCTTTAGGCTGCCACACTGGTATGTCAGACATTTGTGTAATTATATGTGCATAACAAACTGTGAGTCTGTGTGTGTGTATGTGTGTGAAAAGGGCGGGGAAACGGCTCACCGTCGACTCGAAACCAGAGCTCCTTTTACGTCGCTGTTATTCGGGCCACAGCTGTCACTCGCAAAACAAACAGGAAGACACGTGGATGCGAAGACGAGAGCCGGCGTCGGCGAGGAAAAGCAGAAAGAAAAGGGTCTTCCTCGGGGATGACGGTCTTCCGGGAAATCACAGCATGTGTGATGTCACAAGGGTTAATGACGGAGGGTTCCGTGTGACTCCGCGGGAGGCCTGTGCGTTGCTAACTGAGCGCGCGCCACGCGGGCTGTTGTTGTCGTCTCACACAGCCCCCCGCTACGAGCGACTGCTTGACCCCTGATGTATCACGCGCTAGGGCTGTAGCGATTCAATCCAACAATGACTCGGTTGCCATTCTTTAGCCAACACTTTGATGTAAATGGTAAATGGCTGCATTTATATAGCAGCTTTTATCCAAAGCGCTTTACAATTTGTTCCTCACATTTTACTTATTCATTCACACACCGACGGCGGAGGCGACCATGCAAGGTGCCAACCTGCTCATCGGGAGCAGTTGGGCGGGGTTAAGTGTCTTGCTCAAGGACAGTTCGACACGCTTCCCGGGAGGAGCAGGGATCGAACCAGGAAACTTCGGATTACCAGACAACTGCTCTACCTCCCGAGCCACTGGACAATCATAACCTTTTAATATCTGACGCGGTTCTAACCGTTCTAGTGATTTGGATGCTCTTTAAGTGATTCAGTCTGCAATAATCGAACGTGTCGAATTTGAATCTTTTGAACAAGTTATTTGTTGGTCAGTCGATGTTTTAGAAGTTATTTATATGAATATACTCTATGTGCTTGAGATTAATGTCTCCTGCATTTTTACAGTAGCTGTAAATAGTTGATTCGATGCACACACACACACACTGCACGTCACATGTGCAAGAGCCAATATGTTTCGTCTGCCGCGCTTAGCGTTCACACCCTTCTCCGCTTCCCTCTCGTTCGCTCTCTATAGCTCACTCCTCTCGTTCTCTCTCTTTCTATCCTTCGCTCTATCGCGCCTGTTTTCTTTTCCTTTATTTTCTCTTATTCTTCTCTCCTCTGTTCCCTCCATACTTTGCTTTTCTCCAATTTCTCCCTTTCACTTCTTCTTTCTTTCTTCCTTCCTTCTCCTCTCCCCTCTTTTCTTTCTTTATTTTTTTATTCCCCCCCCCCCCCCACAGCCGTTCCATTGGTGCGTGCAGCGCTCCGTCACATGCAGGCTGCGGAGGCCAGCTGACTAGGGTTTGTTTTCCTTCTCTGCTGCTGCTGGGTCAACCAATCAGAGCGCCGGCTTTCGGCCGCCGCCCCCCTATGTAGTATCTGGCCGAGTTTCAAAACATCAGCAGGCGTGTCCATGTGTATTTGTCCGTGGCAACAAGCCAACGGGGGTTGCCACGGGAGGGTGGGGCCCACGCGGGCTGGGGGAAGGAGGAAGGAAGGAAAGGGGGTATGGAGGAGGAGGAGGAGGAGGAGGAGGAGGAGGAGAAGAAGAGAGAAACATAAGAGTTTGTTTTAGGAGAGGAGAAATAGGGACTAGCGTGGAAGGAGCTGGCGGAGGGGGGATATCGCGGACTCGTATGCAAGGAGCTTTAAGGGGCAGATGGTATTCCTGGGATTGAAGCTGGCGGGAATGTTAGGATTGGGTGTTCCACAGATTATCCACTCTTGACATTCCAGACTGGTTTTAGCCTTGCGCCTGGCATTTTACCACCGGGGTACCCCTCCTCCTCCTTCTCCTCCTCACAGCCCCCCTCCCCCTTCCTGTTCTTTCCCCTACTATGTGAGTTGGAGGGCGATGAAGCAGAGGAGGAAGCTAGCTGGTGGTCCTCTCTCTCTATCTGCCCTATCAGTTCTGCATCCCCGCCCACTGTGAGAGCAAGACTACCCACTGTTAGCATAGCTTTCTCTGGCAAAAGCACAATGTGTCCCGATATGGTACGAAGTAAGGCCGGATAATAATATCAAACTCTCATTGATATCACTAACTATGAAAGAATAAAAAAAATATATAATAATGAATAATAATAATATATATATATATAGATTCTAAACTTAAGACGACACTTTTTAAGATCATATACAAGTTCATATTGTTTGGAGACAATAAAATGACACAACCACATAAAAATGACGTTCAATAACAACTTGGGACCATTTGGACTCGACCATTAAACATGACGACCATGAATCCCTTTCGAGCTTCTCTGATTGGTTAGAGGGGACGAGCCTCCCTGTAAAACTTCAGAATGGAATATCTCTACACTGCTGCTACACTGGCCAATGAAACTCACTCACTGTAGACTGTGGGCCAGTGTGTTCATGTAAAATGTGTTTTGGAGCAATTCAAACAAAGAAATATTACACATCGTAGCTCTTAAGTTGTCCGTGTGCATTTGTGCGTCTATTCGTTAGCTGATATCTAGCCCTCTTTGACACCTGCTTTTGGCTGATGTGTTGGAATGGGGTGTGCGTGGGTGTGTCTGTTTCAGAGCCTTCTTAGTCTATAGCCAGAGGCCAACAGAATGCCATGCAGTTTCTCCATCTCACTCTTAAAGGTATAGGCGCCTGACGCAACTTGCAGGCACCGCTTAAAACACAGTGATTTCGACTCCTACCGTTGTCGCACGCCTTTAAGCATTACATATCTAAGTGCCAATGAATGAAATAAAATTAAATGATATAGACTTGTATAGACTGTACTTGCTAGTCTGACGTTTTTCATCCGACATATCCTATTTCAGATACAGATCTGCTAAGACTGTCTGGCTTAGTGAGTAGAATAAGTCAAATATTTGTTCATTTGTTTATATATAAAAGAAAAAAAGAAAAAAAAAAGAAGCCCTGCCGTAATGAGAACTAGGTTAATGCCGTTTGGCTGGAGTCCTGAATGGTGACATCAGGCCAAAATACTTCCTTATAGAGTGTTTGTGTGTCTGTTCATTTCTGACCTTTCCTGTTTCTGTCCGTTGAAGGACATGGAAGAGAGAGTGCACGTGAGCTCACACGCCCCCAGGGGCTGTGGTGTAGAAAGAGGTGCGAGCAATGGTCTTATTATTCACACAATGCAGTTATTCAATGTGGTTTGTTACTGTTGTTATTGCCTAGCCGTAAGCGAAACGTCGCCGCGATTAAATATTCCTCGCCCTAATGGGCTGTATGACGCTAGTCTAGTGTTCACAATTACGGCGGAAAGGACCCAATGTTCAGAGAAATGTCCGACTGACTACGCGGCTCTTACTAGGAAACGGGACTGGACTTGTACCAGGAGAAGTGGCCCGTGGTTCTAGAGCCACTGGGGTCGCGGGTTATTCTACCGTTTCATTGAAACACTGTCCATATATAAATGGTGGTTCTTCCAGGGGAGAACGTTGCATTCACAGTTCCCAGAGCAGCCACTCTTTCTGGCACTATGGTGTGATGTTACTAGCCCGTGTCCCCTCCCCCCACCCAGTGTTCACGCAGGCAGCGAGTGCTAGGGAGCGAGCGAGTGATCTTACTGGCTAGTTGAGCTCGTGCCCTCTCCCCCAGTTCCCAGTCCCTGTGAGGGTGGGTGGGTGGGGTGGGGTGGGGGGGATTCTACTGCAGCTCACTGACTGGGAGGGCCATGCTAGCTCAGGGCTGGAGCCACGGTGCATCTGCTTTAGCATTTAGCAGGGCTGTCCTCAGCCAAAGAAAGTGTTCGTCGACTAGTAATAGTCATAAGGGGGCTTTATCGACTAAATGATTTGTTTAAATGGACAGATCTGTAAACATTCCCAACGCAGGAGGACCTCTTTTAAATCTAGTGCTTACAAGATGTAGGCCCGTAACGTGTCGTTTTCTTCTGGAAATGAGTCACTCGGCATGGAAAAAGCAAAAGGGACTAGTACTATTCAACAAAAAAATCACAACTTGTAACCCCCCCGAGTTCAGGAATCTAGCTCCAAAGGTGGACATTTGACCAGCCTGTTGCCCCGTGGCTTGTCCAGGCCAATGCAAAGATACCCAGGAATTGAGTGGGATCTAAATGTGCCCTGAATCCTTAAGCTCCATCCCTGCGTAAATGTCCGGCAATAAACCAGTAGTGTGTGTGTGTAAAGTGGTGAGGGGGAGTCTGTGTAATGGGGGTGGGTGGGGGGGGGAGGGGGGGGAGGGGAGGGGAGGGGAGGAGAGTAACATCCGGTGCACTAATGAAATACAATAACTCACCCCCCCCCCCCCACCCCAGAGTAGCACAGTGCCACAGAGCAGGGCTCTCTGTTTGTGATATGAATCCATCTCCTCCCCAACAGCGAGAGAAGGCCCCGTACACGTGTTAATCACCCCTCCTTTGTCTGTACGTGTGCATTTCTGTTTTTGTTTGTAATGGAGCAGACATTCTCTGAGGCTGTGTGGTGTGTTATTGTTATTAAGCTTTGAATAATGTATGAGAGTACTATGTGAGAAGATAAAAGATAGAAAGATATGGATATACAAATTATATATATATATATATATATATATAATGAGGAATATAAAGGTAAAAAATATTAGCTGCCCTCAAATCTATTCACATTTGACAGATCTCTAAATGTAAGAAAATGTGTGTCATGGTTCTGTTGACATACTGACACATTTACAGAAGTCTACACACTACAGGTATTAGCACAGTTATGTACACGCTTCACAGAAAGGGAGAGAGAGAGAGGGGAGAGCGAGAGAGACTTGAATGGGGATCTCTGAGTAGAACCAGTGTCTTGCGCGTGAGTCAATAATATTGACTACCATTCCAAGAGGCCAATGTGTTATGTAATCCACAACCATGTGTGTGTGTGTGAGAGAGAGAGAGAGTGTGTGTGTGTGAGACACCTCAAGGACTCTTGTGCTGTTGATGACACATGAGTAGCAGATCGCAGCTTGTCTCTATAGTAAGTCTTTCACTACTATCGTCCACAGGATCTACGGGGAGTGAAACGCGACTCCGTTGTTATTCAGGGATGGCGTCGGGGGTCATCGGTCGGTTTCATCTCTCCATGTCCCCAAGTTCTAACCTCCGTGCCGAGCAAGACTCAAAAACAAAGATCTGGTGGACTTTTGTTAAGGGGGGCGGGGAGGGGGGGGGGGGTTGACGTACAGTAGCTGATTGCTTCGTCACCCGTGTGCTGTGGTTTTGGGTGATCGCTAGAATCCATCCATCCATTCTTGGCTCCCATCAAACCTTCACCACCACCCCCCCCCCCCCCCCCCCCCCCCCCCTCTCCCCTCACCTCACCTCAGCTCTCTGTCCATCATCCCTCTGTCCCCCCCCCCCCCACCTCCTCCTCCACCACTCCTACCCAGCTGCATTCCATCCTTTTGTTCTTCCCTACGCCTTGGAATTTTGAGATGTTGAAAGGGGGGCAGGGGGAGGGGAGGCGGTGGGGGGAGGAGAGGGAAATTGAGTGACAAGAGTGGAGAAGAGAGGGCCAGCTCAATGGAAGAAAGTACGATGGCAAGAATGGAGGAGAAGAAAGAGAGCAGAGAGGAGCTTATGTGGAGGAGGAGGTGCGGAAGTCACAGAGGGGGAGGTGTGTGTGTGTGTGTGTCTCATTATATTATACTGCTCCCTCAGGGAACAGCCGTTATTGATGGATTGATTGCAGGCCCCTCCCTCTTCCACTCAGCCCTTCTCCTATTGGAGGACATTGATCCTCCGTCTCCCTGGGATATGATGGTCAGCGCATATTTAATTAACCCCTCATCACAACCAATCACCATGCAGACGTGGGTTTAAAGGGGGATTTAGCTTTGAGCAATGAGGTTAACTAACATTTCCCCCTCTGTCCTCCTGAGACGGGGACATTTTCTCCAGATCAGTCCGTCTCAAACTCCTTTCTTCTACCCTGTCCCTTTTAAACCATTCGCAGACCAAAAGAAACACTTCTGCTGTTAACCTTCCACACTGTATCCTACCACACTGTATCCTTCCACACTGTAGCCTACCTACCTGTATCCTACCACACTGTATCCTACCTACCTGTATCATACCTACCTGTATCCTACCACACTGTATCCTACCGACCTGTATCCTACCGACCTGTATCCTACCTACCTGTATCCTACCTACCTGTATCCTACCTACCTGTATCCTACCTACCTGTATCCTACCGACCTGTATCCTTCCACACTATCATATAATCCTTCCACACTGTATCCTACCTACTAGGGGTGGACGGTATAAACGGTATACAGTATTTAAACTGTATGAATTTGCGCTACGGTATGGATTTTTAGTTGACTATACCTTGTAACCGGTAGATCAGCTCTAAAATAGCAAAGACGTCACGTAACCACAGCCAGGGCTCGACAGTGCAACTATTTCACTCGCATTTGCCCCTAAAAAATAGATAGAATTAGATATAGATATGCGCGAACTGGAAAAAGTTATTTAGGGAGCACAGAGGCTTCGCGCAGTGGGCGTGTCAACGCGCAATTGTCATTTCATATGCCCACGTCGTGCTAAAACCTTATGTAATGTTAAATGTCGATGTAGCCTCAGCAAGTTAACGTTAGCTCCACTCTAGCAGCCCCCTCCCTCCCTCTCTCTCTCTCTAGACAAAACATATGATATATAACGAACAACGTAAAAGATAATATGCATGTATACTTGATCGCTATAGTCCCGCTGAACACAACTAGTCACAACGTCGGGCGCTTTGGACGGGCTAACCGGCCACATTACTGTGGACAACGGAGGGATCACTGGTTGGTTTTGGCCGATTATGCCGTCCACTGACTGCATCAAACCACGGACATTGTTGACTGATCTGTTGTACCCGTGCACGCACATTTTCTAATAACAGCATTATTAGACATGCCAATAACGAAAGACGCGCTGGTCGCGCTGGAGAAAAACCAAATTGGATGTTGCGTGTGTCTTTTATGCTTTATTTGTTATTCTAAATTTGTATTGATCTTTTTTCCCCCTCTTTCCCCCCGATTTTCTCCCATCCCAATGTTAGTCGTTATGCCAATTCCCAATCCCCTTCCTGGTCGCTGCGCACTTACCCCCCACAGTCGGTCTGGGAGAGTGGAGGCTACCACGTGCTTCCTCCGACACACGTCCAGCCAATCAACCGCTTCTTTTCACCTGGCAGCGCGGATTCTCACTGAGAGGGCGTAGCGTGTGGAAGGATCACACTATCCCACTTAGATCCTATCCTCGCTTAGCAGGCGCCCCGACCGAACTGTAGGAGTCGCTGTTTACAACGACCCGGACCCACCCCGCCAGCTTCTCCCACCCTCTAATACTGCCAATTGTATTAGTGTGAACGGCCAGCCAAGCTGGTGACAACCCCGGAGCTGTGAGCTGGATTCGAACAGCCGCTCCGGGGTTGGTGACGAACGCAATCTCTGTTACGCCACCTGACCGCCTCTTAAATTGTTTTTAACACTGTAAAGTAATTTTTTGTTTTTGTTTTACACTGTAATGTAATTTTAGCTATCTTAATTGTTACAGTAGTTTCATTATGCATTGTGTGTACTGACTTTTGTACTGACTTTTAATAATTTTGTTTTTGCAATAATAATTGTTTTTGTATTTTTTTTTTGTGTGTGGACCCCAGGAAGACTAGCTGGTTGCTATGGCACCAGCTAATGGGGATCCCTAATTAAATCAAATCAAATGTTCTTAAAATACCTCTGTACTATGTGAAATATGTCCTAGTAATACAAGAGTACAATAATAGCTGCCATACCAGTGTTTTAGCCCTTCAGAAGCATTTATATAGACAGATAAGTTAATATACCGTCAGGGGGCGAAATTTAAGCCCGCCGCCCGCCAGGGGCGCTCAGTTTTTACCTTTGGCGCTTGCCACTGAGAGGTCTGCCCGCCGTGTGGCATGTAGACGTGTAGTTCATAACGATACTCTTATTTTGAAAATCTGTGCGAGTCTCATTTCCGCCCCAAGCGCAGCTAGAGTCATAATATCGATGGCTCCGGCAGTTGGCAACATTCAGTTCGTATGATATTCTTATTTTGAAAAAAAACGTGGCAACGAGTCATATCCGCCCAGCCGGGCCAGCCCCGCAGCGGGATACTATTGGCTTCTGCTCGTATCAACACAGAGGCAGTCTGCTCTAGTCTAGATCGGACCTCCATGAGCTACTGTTACTGTTTAAACAATGACCCAGTCAACTATTCACTTTTAGTTTAATACATGACGAGGCATTGTCTAACGGTATCTAGCTGGCTAGCTACTGATAGCTGCTGATATCAACAAATGCTCCAGCAATAGTCGACTCGAGTGCATAATACCTCCGTTCCCTCGTTAGCTAGCTCACGTTAGCTAGCTCACGTTAGCTCTATATGTCCCAGTAAACTAAATTGTCTTAACGTTATCTAGCGGGCTAGCAGTAGCTACAGATAGCTCCTGATATCAATGTCTTATAACATTGATTCAATGCGTATTCTAGCTGAGAGCTTGATGAATGTGATTTGACCAAAGAACCGTAACATTATACCAATAGGGTCCAGCTGCAGCACTGGAGAATCCTTGCATGCTGAATGTAGAGTATTAGTATAGGGTCTAGCTGCATCGCCGGAGAATCCTTGCTGGAGCTGGAGGCTACTCAAGTATACACAGACAGTGGAGCTGTTTGCAGATAGCGAGCATTTTGACTTATTACGTGGTGGCGATGTCTCGCAGATAATACAACTACAAGTATGATTATATAATATATATTTTATTTAAAAAAAAAATGTATATAAAATATATATATATATATATATTTTTTTTAATCAAAGAAAATTTGGCAGGTAAGAAATATGCTTGGCGGGTAGATTCTTCCCATCTACCCGCCACTGGCCGGTGAGTCAAAAAGTTAATTTCGCTCCCTGTATACCGTGATACATACCGTTACCGTCTATGCTTCAAATTATACCGTGATATAAATTTTAGACCATACCGTCCAGCCCTACTACCTACCTGTATCCTACCACACTGTATCCTTCCACACTGTATCCTACCTACCTGTATCATACCCAGGGCACAAAATTAGAGCCTGCCACCCGCCAATGGCGGGCATCTTTTAGGTTTGGCGAGTGACACTGAGAGGTCTGTCCGCCACATGGCGGGTAACAAAACTGCGGTGTGTCTCCTTTTAGCAAATCGCAAAGCCTGCGATTTGGGATACGTTATACAGCGAGTTTGATTCAAGTTTTTTTTCTTGCGTGCCAGTCATGCTTACCAATCAGAAGTGCTGTGCTGAGTGTGCTCTCATTGCTCACCAATCAGAAGTAGCCCAAGGTAGCTACGTATACACCCAACAACAACAGCTTGTGAAACGTGACAAACGTCCGTGTGTGAAGACATAATAGCATAGCTCCAGAGTGCTTTGGTCGCATTTCCCCCCATGCTGTTTCTATGTGCAGTGTAAATTCCAATGCTTCTAACAAGCTTGGCATCCTAGTCATTCATTTCCGTTGGGGGAAAATAACGTTAGCCACTAGCTAAGCTAAACTAGCAAATCCTGCTCAGACAGAAAACAGTTGAGCTTGAGGTTAGAAAGGGGGAGCGGGGCTCTCTCTCCATCCCTCTCTCTACTTGTTCAATTAAGGAGCCCTTTCTGTGTGTGTGTGTGTGTTAAGGCTGAGCCCGAACGTTCGTTCGTTACGCTGACATTCGGACTTTAATTAATGGGTTCGAACGTTCGGTGAAAAAAAAATAAAGGAGGCGCGCGGGGTTGAGGCGATGTGAAGAGGCGCGGCGCTCGGCTCAACCAGTATGGTCTGCCGGGCTGTAGCTGGATACTATTGTCTCAACCAGAGCTCTCAACCAATGCAATAGAACAATTTTGATTGACAGGCGATTCTGCCAATTATGTCACACCGCTTGCACCCGCCTCTGCTGTTACCACCAATCGGCAAGCGTTTATTCGTTTTTTACTTCCGGCAATGCCGCCATTGATCTGCTTGCGAGAAGCACAACAGACTTACCGTAGCTAATACGTTAGCTCTCCGCCGAGAACGTAGATGAGGATGACCAAACGAGGCATAATGATTTTACTGCAACGAATGTTATAATAAAACAAAGCCTTTCTATACATGTGTCTGATTGAAAACTTTATTAACAGACTGCAGAATGGGTACAACTCAGGGCTCTATGAGCAACGGAAGGACGAGTAATGCTTGCTACTTGCTATGTTTGGGTAAATAATATGCTGATGTTATTGAACGTGTAACACTAACTATATAACGTTAATGCCACAAAACGAATGCCTTTGTTTATCTATGCAGTAGCTTGTTTATTTTCTTCTGAGTGCTTTGTTTAATTACATGTTTACATGAACAGCCACCACTGTAAACATGTTTTTCACCAATAGACTATGCAATGCCGCCGTCCGTAGGATCTATAATAATACAATATTTTTTTTTAAATTATTTATAAAAAGAAAATATTAAAAAAATATTAAAAAAATATTTAATAAAAAAAAAAAAAAAACGAACGTTCAAACGTTCGTTCGATAAACCCTGGCGAACGTTCGAACCCTAAAAACAGGGTTCGGGGACAGCCTTAGTGTGTGTGTGCGCGTGCGCATGAAAAAAACCAGATGACATGAGTTTGATAGTATTTACTGAGGATTGCCAGATAATGTTGATATTTAAATTTAAATGTTAAAAAAATTATACAAAATAAATGTACATGATCATGCAACATAAAATTTGTAGGAACGGTTTGGGAGAGGGAGGTAGGGAGGGGTTTTAGATTGTGTGTTGTGAAGTTTAGACTTCAGAGAGAGAGTACAAATTTAACTCTGGCCTCTTTAAGTGTGTATTCTTCAACGTAATAGCTTATCTACTTGAAATGTACTGAACAAAATGTATATATATGTGACACAAAAATGCGTATTCTTTTTTAGCCGGTAAGAAATATGCTTGGCGGGTAGAATAGAATCTACCCACCACTGGCCGGTGAGTCAAAAAGTTAATTTCGTGCCCTGACATACAACACTGTATCCTTCCACACTGTATCCTACCTACCTGTATCCTACCACACTGTATCCTAGTACCTACCTGTATCCTTCCACACTGTATCCTACCTACCTGTATCCTACCACACTGTATCCTAGTACCTACCTGTATCCTTCCACAATGTATCCTACCTACCTGTAGCCTTCCACACTGTATTAGGGCTGAGGCCAAACGTTTGAACGTTCGGACCTTCGTTCGGACCTTCGTTCGTTACGTTGGCATTCAAATTCTAAATCAACATTCGAATTAAAAAAATTTAATATTCTTTTGTATGCGTCTATTCATTCTGTTTAAACCAATGGGGGTTTTCTTCACAGTTGCAGATAAAGATTAGGCTACACTAATATTATAGTATTAAAACTGATGAGTTATATTCATTAGAGAAAGTTGATTTAATAAATATAAAAAAATACTAATTTAATCAGATTAATCACTTTATTCAAAATGAGGATTTAGTTTGAGGATATTTATAAGAATTTTATTTAAATTTAATAATTTTTTATTATTATTAAAAACAAAGGTTCAAACGTCCGTTCGAAAAACCCTGATGAAGTTCGAAGCCCAAGAACAGGCTTCGGGGACAGCCCTACACTGTATCCTACCTACCTGTAGCCTTCCACACTGTATCCTACCTACCTGTAGCCTTCCACACTCTATCCTACCTACCTGTAGCCTTCCACACTGTATCCTACCTACCTGTAGCCTTCCACACTGTATCCTACCTAGAGCAGTGGCTCTCAACCTGGGGGCATGGGGCCCGTTAGAGCCGCCATGCTACACTTGCTTTTAACTCTGTGTTCACGTGCGCAAGATGGCGTATTTCGCTATGCGTGCAAAATACACCGGCAAGTAGGTGAACAATGCTGCTCGCAATGCCGGCCGCTTACGATCGAGTATATCACAGCCCTAAGTGGGTAGCTACTAGCTACATGATTTGGGGGGAATTTGCGAAAAGATATGCAAATACGACATCGTCTAGATCAGGGGTAGGCAACCCTAGGCACGCGTGCCTGCATAGGCACGCGGGGGCATTTGCATAGGCACAGGGGGCAGCAGTAAAAAAAAAAAAAAAAAAAAAAAGTATAATTATTTTTATTTTTTTTGCTTTGAAATATTATAGTGAAATATTTTGCACTGTTGTCGCATTTATCTTGTTGAAATCCTCCAACAGGTTCTTTTTACTACCACATATTTAATTGAGACCCTTTATTTGTTTATTATTTCAATTTAGCTGGAAATACAAGTTCTGGTAACTTATTATTATTATTTTTTTTACAGTGTAGTCTTGCGATCAATCAAAACTTATTTACACGATATACCTCACATTCACCCTCCATTCACATCCTGGTGTTCTCCTGGTGTTCTCCATTAGGCCTGTAGGTGGAGCTATGACAGCACACGTACAGTACACAAACCGATGGTGTGTGATGTGTCCAAAAATGAATGGGCAAATGTGAGTGAAATGGTCGCACTGTATGCAGCTGTTTGTCTGCATTGCACCCCCCCCCCCCCCCCAACTCAGATTTAGGGTTGATACAACCATCATAATAATATTGTTAATAATAACAATAACAATAATGATGTAATAATGTAAAAATTATCATTAAAAATACCTGATTATGAGAAGAAAAAAATTACGATGCATGGAATATTGTTGAGGCACACTAGTTACAACTATATTTCAAACAGGCACTCCATGTCAAAAAGGTTGCTGACCCCTGGTCTAGATGCTTTATCTCCTCGTGAAATGAAGAATATCTGTGGTCTAAAGCCCTCCTCCAGTCATTAGTCAAGTTAAATAGCCTGAATAATCAAATAAATCAATAAATCATTACTTTATGTCAAGAGTTCACCATTCTGTCTATGCTTGACCATGTCCGTGAACGGGCATCCCTCTGTTTTGCAGGGGTCGCGAAACTAAAAAGGTTGAAACCCATTGACCCGTGGTATCAATCTAAATGTATAATGCTACCTTTAATCCTACGCCATCTCGTATGGAATGTCATATCTCCTCTGTGTGTCATTTCATATAATATAGCACATTGTTTTAGCCTTGAAGGGGCACTTTGCCCATTTTCTACTTTAATCCTATGGAATTCCTCCGGGGGATGGTGACCGAGAGGAGAGCAGAACTGCAGAACACCATTTCCTCAAACTATTGTCAACTGTAGTAGAGGTCCAACTCGAGGAAAGTCAAAGAACCGGTTGAGGAAATGGGTGTCTGGCTGCCGTTCGCTAGAGGTCTGCTCTCCTCTCGGTGACATCACCCGGAGGAATTCCTCTGGGTGCCGATGCGGCTGAGCTCCCCGAGAGACACGGCGCGCGCCTGTGAGTCGCGTGTCCCATTATCACACGTCCTGCTCTCACAACAGAACAGATAGGATTATGGTTTAAAATCTACGAGGTGCCCCCTTTAACCCTTTCACTGCTACACTACCAAATGGTTAACCCTTTCACTGCAACAATACACAGAAGGTTAACCCCTTTCACTGTCACACAACAGCAGGTTAACCCTTTCACTGCCACACTACAGAAGGTTAACCCTTTACTATCACTACCGACGGTAACCGTCGGTAGTGTGATAGTAAAGGGTTAACCTTCTGTAGTGTGGCAGTGAAAGGGTTAATATCACACACGCACGCACACACACACACACACAAACAAACACACACACACACACACACACACACACACACACACACACACACACACACACACACACACACACACACACACACACCAGATGCAGGGGAAAATCGGTGAAAAGTCGTTATGGAGTGTGGCCGGTAATCCCTATGGCTTCCCAAGGCATTACGGTTGGAAGGCGGGAGGAGATCTCGGGAGTCTAAAGACTGATGGGTATCTCTCCTCCCTGGTCAAGCATGCATATGGATGGACTGCTTGTTATTCATGTTCTTTCTCATTCATTGGCTTTGAAAACCGTGTGTGTGTGTGTGTGAGAGAGAGACACTCAAGTTCCTGGAGCACGTATTGATCTAGCCCCCCAATCTTATTTCATTGTCATTGTTAGAGCGGATGATCGGGACTCAACACAGTGCAACACATTCGTTTTTATGCAGCTTGGATGTCCTCATGTAAAACCCTAGCGCTGCTGTAGGCAGAAAAACATACAACACGTTCCTATGTGGTTTGGAAGTTGACATGTGAGTAATTACGTCTCATGACTTTTGAGGCACACACAAAGATTTTAGTTTTTCAAACTGCAGCAGGAATGGGATGGTTTCATGTGCCCAACGCCCAATCACAGCCCTGTGTACCATGACTTCATCTGCCCAACGCCCAATCACAGCCCTGTGTACCATGACTTCATATGCCCAATCGCGTGTATGCCTTCTACGACGGAACTGCGTTTCCGCGTTCGAGTTTTGCGCTCTGATTGGCCAGGTCATGTGACATGTGCGCCAATCGTGGGACAGCAAGTTCTGCGCCTATTTCCGGGTCTAACAGCCTGCAAACTACCTGGCGTTCTATCGCCATGCTCTAAGACAAACTCTAACCTTAACCAACTTCGAACGAGCGCCTAAGCTTAACCAGTGTAGAAACTTGCGGTCCCACGATTGGGCGTACATGTCACATGACCAGAAATGACCTGGCCAATCAGAGACGCGGAAACGCAGTTCTGTTGTAGGCGGCATTCAGGCTGCCCAATCACAGCCCTGTGTACCATGACTTCATCTGCCCAATCACAGCCCTGTGTACCATGACTTCATCTGCCCAATCACAGCCCTGTGTACCATGACTGATCAGGTCCTATTGATGCATTCATTTTTGTAGTCTTTACAGTATGTTAACACTTTCAGTGCCTCGAGGTGGTGCCAGAGTTAGCTCTTGAATGCCACCATCGGCGCCAATGTTACGCTTAATATCGCCTAATCTATGTTTTCAATTATGGCTATGTGTCTAATCTGCCCGTCGCTTATCAAAGAATCCTTTTCCAGTCAGTGCTGTCAAGGCAGATTGGTTTTTTATCGCTTCATTTCCGTTTGAGAGCATTTTGAAAAGCACCCGTTTTGAGGTAAAAACTGTCCATTCTGGACCATTCTATGATAATCGTCTTTTACTGGAATATTCCAGAACGTTGATATTTGTCGGCCTATTTATGAATCGTTTTCAAATAAACGCTAGATGATCAATATTATACGTGCACGCACGCACATTCGAGCCGCGCACGGATAATCGCTGTGTTCATTTCCTCTTGGATTTTTACAGTGAAACCGATAGAGCCCATTTCACAAAACGGCTTATATCTTCATCAAAATTAGTCTGATTATCCTAACACTGATAACATAGATTCCTTACCTGACATCAGATGGTATCCAACTGGTATATTCCAATTCCTGATCACCATTCGGAAAAAATCGATAAGTGTATAGATCCAACGTGATACAGTAGTACACATGATTCCGCGGGGCTCAGAGGATCCAGAATGAACTCTGATAACCCCGGCTGCATCAGTGGACTGGAAAATGTGGAGTACAGGATTTTTTTCCCCATCCATTTTCATTGAGTCCATTCCAAAATCCCTTATGTCATCTGGGAGACGATAGGGGGCGCTTTTTTCCACATCTGATCGCCGGCGGCGCTCGGGTAGACTAGGGTAGGCTCGCGTGATGCAATATGATTTCAGATCGCTAAAAAAAAAATCCGAGAAATCTCGTGAGTGGCTTTCAACGAGATATTAATAATTCCGAGAAAACTCGTGAGTGGCATAGAAAGTGTTAACATGTAGTGTATATAGGGCTGCTCGATTTATATGTAAAAAAATACATTAACACGATTATTTTGGTCAATATTGAGATCACGGTTATTTAACACGATTACTGGTTGACATTTATTTAACATAAAAAAAAACAGTGGATTTACTTGAACTAAGAACTAAAAACTGAAAACTGAAACAAAAACATGACCTGGTTCACAGGCTTGACCTGGCTTAAAAACATGACCTGACTCAAAACATGACCTTAGACGACCAAGACTTTGTTGGTCAATTTGTACTTTTTTTCCCACACTTGAGTTTTCAGAGATTTATAGAGCTCTTTCTGAATGGTGCCATGTAGGAAACATAATGTTGCAGATTTGTCGATTTAAGCAATCGATCAAGCAATTAGTCGTCAAGGTCCTATGGCTATTGGTCAGCTAAGAATTTCTTAGTTTGAGGACCTAAATTATGGCATTGGCCCAAATATTTGATCAAACCTTGATCTGAAAATAATGATATTACACTCTGTGACCTGAAAAGCAACTTACAAATTCAGCAGGTACATCTCTGGCAGTGGTATTGTTCGTCAAATAGTAACAAGCTTGAACTCTCGAGTGCATAGTAGTATAGATGACATATTAGCATGATAAGTAGTAGTATAAGCATAGTAGTAGTGTACATTAAAAAGACGGTAAGAAGGTTATTTTCTAATTGTTTGACTTTGACAACCTATTAATCTCTAGTCCACAAATATAAAACTGCCTTTTTTCTTTCTGTAAAAAAATAAAAACCTTCTATTCGTGTCAATACGGTAATTGTCTCTTATAGCCCTACTTAACGGCCCTTCTTCCCCCTCTCCTCCCTCCCACAGGTGTTCCTGTTCTTCTGCGAGACCTGCTCCGTGCCGATCTGCAGGGAGTGCAGCGTGGGCCGACACATGGGCCACAGCTTCGTCTACCTGCAGGACGCGGTCCAGGACTCCAGAGCCATCACCATCCAGCTGCTGGCCGACGCGCAGCAGGGACGCAAGGCTGTACAGGTGAGACGGAGGCCGGGTGGTGGTGGTGATGGGCCACCGGGGGCGACAGTGGCTCGGGAGGTAGTGCTGGCAATCCGGAGGTTCCCGGTTCGATTCCCGGGCAGCGCGTCGAAGTGTCCATGAGCAAGACACTTGACCCTTAACCGCTCCCGATGAACAGGTCGGCACCGTCCTTGCATTGGTCGCCTCCGCCGTCGGTGTGTGAATGTGTGAGGGAATGGGTCAAATGTGAGGAACAAAATGATAAAGCGCTACCATTTAAATGCACCATTTATAGGCGTAACTTTAGGGGGGGGATTGCAGGGGACAATGTCCCCCTCAATATTGAGAAGAGGTCAATTTGTCCCCCTCAAAAGATATAGCTAATATGAAAGACAACCCCCTCCCCAATATATATATGGTGGTGGTGGAGATTAGATGCATGTTTCTGCTTCTGCACACCCTTTCTCCCAAAACAAACGCACACCACACATTATTTGAGCGATTTATTTATATTCACACAAACTACTAACGGGGGAAGGACTTAAAAGTTTAAATGCAATCAGATCACAGTCCTGTTTGTTCTATATGCTCTGGGTCAACAATCAAGTCAACGATGGGGAAATAATAAGATCGGTCTGACAGTACAGCAAGGCTTTAACTGGATGGAGGAAATGGCATCTAAATAAAATAAAAAAAAAGTTGTAAAGCCCGCAATCACAAGTTAATGTCCCCCTGGATGAGTTTTCTTTAAACAAGTCAAGAAGACACATCACAATAAATCGAGAACAAAAAACCCATGAAACATCATGAAATTCAAAACATCATCTCCAGAACATCTCCATACTGTACAACTATCAATAGCTGCAGATACACAGACACACACACACACACGCACACGCACACGGGCGCACACACAGACAGACACACACACACACACACACGCACACACACACGCACACACGGGCGCACACACACAGGCCCTTCCAACCCTTAGGTAGACTCGGTCAGTAGGGCGAAGCAGCTGGATATTGGCATCTTCCCTCTTGGAGCCAATCAGCTCAGACATGTTTGAGAGTCACCAGGGTCCAGGCCCTCAAGAGAAGCCTGGGGTTAGAGGTGGCCAGCTGGCCCAGGAAGGGGGTGGGTCACATGGGGTGAGGTCTGGAGGGGGCAGGGCTGGAGGTCAAAGGGGAGGGGGGAGGGAGGAGGACAGGAGGGTGGGGGTTGGGCTGTAGAGGAGGTATTTAAAGGATTCAGGGAAAATAAAGGTCCCCGCCTCTTTTTAAAGGAGGAGAATGCGTGACCCTCCCCCTATGCACGCACGCACACACACACACACACACACACACACACACACACACACACACACACACACCCCCACCCACACACACACACACAGTCTTTTATTTACATGATTGCAGAGCAGTGTGGGACCTTCCTACACCTCCCCCCTGAGCTCCAGCTGTGCTGCATAGAGAAAGTTATGTGTGAAGGGAACGGAGACCGAGAGGGAGGAGAGCGGAGAAGAAAGGATGAGAGAGGAAAGAGGACGGTCTGGCCGACGACGGCAAACAATATCTATTCTCCGCCGGCGTTGATATCTATGTCATGTTCCAAGTAACGGCACGTGCTCATTTGCATAGAGCTTAATTTGAGCTTGCTTTTGAGTTTTTCTACCGAGAGAGGAGTAAAGTGTGTGTGCAGGGGAAGGGGCGGCAATTGCCAGGCACTTAAATTATTTTTTTATTAGATCACAATTAATTAGAGCTACAATTCGATGCTCAAGCACTTCTGGTCTTTGATTCAACCCCTGTTCAATCAATTATGATTTCAATAGAGGTCTCTTGCCTCGTAACCATTGGTAACAACTTTCGGGGGGGGGGGGGGGACTTTTAATTTCTGTGCAGCGGTAGTGGGAATCGGTAAAACACTGGAAAATGTATTCCTGTTCTATAAAGACTGCAAATGTAACAGTAAAGTGCAATAGTAATATACAATGTACAGGTGATTAAACTGGGTATAAAATATATAAATTGGCAGTACTGAGTGTAGTGCAGATATGTAAAAAGGATTATATTGATGGCCAAAGAACAAAATCTCCTATCTGCATAAAAGAGAGTGCGGTAAAACCTCCTATCTGCATAAAAGAGAGTGCGGTAAAACCTCCTATCTGCATAAAAGAGTGGAGAAACCGCCTATCTGCATAAAAGAGAGTGCGGAAAAACCTATCTGCATAAAAGAAAAGTGCCTGCACTTTGCGAGACACTAATACCTGGTCGGTATTGTTAACACAAAATATAGTCCAAAAACAATGTATTGTATTGGGTATCCTTAACACATTGAGTGCCATGGACGTTTTTTGTCGTTAGTTCATGCCGACCTTTGAGTGCCCCAGACGCTATATAGCGTTTGTTTGTCTATTGCCGATTTTAATTCATATTTCATCAATCGAGCCTCGGGTTAGTGCTGCAGCGTCTCTCTGAGCTCAATTGGGAAGATACCGCCCCCTATCGTCTCTCCCTGTGTAACTGCACCCCATTACTTTAGACCAGTGTTTCTCAAAGTGGGGGGCGCGCCCCCCAGGGGGGGGCGCAGAGGCATGACAGGGGGGGCCTTGAGATTTATTAAAAAAAAAAAAAAAATTATATTACAGAAAATTATCACTAAAGTGCTATCTGTTGCAGCTGCACTGTTCTCCATGAAAATACCATTTCTCAAAATCTGAAAATCATTATTTAATAAAACACAGAAAAGGATCACCAAGTTACTCTGGATAAAAAAAACCTTTACAGACAACATTGAGACAAAGCTTCCTGACACATCTCCATCCAAACTCTTGGAAGAACTCTTTGAAATCTCATCTGATACCACCTAGAGAGCTAGTTTCAGAGTGTGGTGCTGAGCACCAAGTATCTCATCTCATGGCCCACCAAGTATCTCATGATGCAGCAGTTAAGGTGTTGATACCATTCAGCACCACATACAGTATCTGTGTGAAGCTGGCTTTTCATTCATGACAGCTCTGAAAACAAAATATATGGCCAATTTGAAAGGTCACGATATTGGTATTATTTCAATAAATTTAAACATGGCCCATTTCATGACTATTTTGTTAGGGGGGGGGGGGCCCAAAATATTTTGGTCCACCAAAGGGGGTTTATCACGGAATCTATATATTTTCCTTGAAAACGAGGGCTTTTCAAAATGCTATAAAACGAAAATGAACCGATAAAAAAACAATCCGTTTCGACAATGTTGACTGCAAACAAGTCATTGATAAACGACAGGCAGATTAGACACATAGCCATAATTTAAGAGAGTTCACAATGCTATCATTGAAGTGGGTGCTGGCATTTAACCATGTTTCCAATGTTAATGGCTGGCACTCAAACTGTTAACACATTGGCGACCGCTGGGATGCGTCTAATATAGTGGTTGAGGACCAGCTTTTGTAAACAGACCCGGTGTCTTTTTCTACAGCTAAATCTATACTTTATAGTATTGCTATCTGTCCATTCTCATTGTCAATTGAGTTCATAAACCGTCCCTTCAAAATGGCTTAAAGAAAAAAAAAATGCATCAATAGGTTGTCATTTTATAGCGCTGTGAATATAAGCATTATAGCGGATTTTGTCTCGTATATTTTCTGGAAGGCTAGTTATAGGGCTAATAGCTGCTAACGTTATATTCAACGGCACTTCCGTTTTACATATGCTAAAGAAATTACTCAAACTGCATATCATCAGGACTGTCCAAAAGCATGTATGCATCAAAGGGGGGGGGGCGGGGGACGTTGTTTATTATTATTGATTACCAATAACAGTGGTCGTGTAACTAGCCACATACGCTGCTCGGCTGGTTGCGTATCATAGCAAGCTCTGATCCGTCTGTAATTTATGTGAAAAAGATCTTACCATGAGCCGGTGAGATACCCCAGAGTATTTCCCCGTTATCGATCGGCATCTGGTAGATCGATATGTCCATTGGCTGATGATAAATCCCCTTATTCCATGGTGAAATCTGCGATTCGAAACGTAACCCATGGTACAAGATGCTGATTCAGAATCCGGGTACTGAAAATCTCCATTGAAAGGGAAAAAAAAAAGTCATCCATTCGCCCACAGGGCACATTGCAGTGGAGCGATGACGCCCCTAAGAGGATCTGGCCGGTATTGCACATCCTCGAATTCACAGACTAGGGAATATATGCAGTGCCGCTCCGCGACCTTGACCCGGTTATTAAAATGATATAAAAGCAATAACAACTTGCCACGGCTTTATACGTGATTCTGTCCACAACGCATGGATTCGAAACCCGTATTAACTCGTGGTCGGGTGGCAAAGTGTTAAGGAATAGCACTCTGCAAGAAAACAACATGAAACAAACAACAAATTCACAATGTGAATTTTTCAGATAGGTGGTTTTGCTCTTCAGAAATGCTGTTCTACTGCCACTCATTGCATTTATAACACCTAGCAACTGTTGTTTTGCACATAGCAACCGTTGTTTCTTCCGGCCTGGAGGACAAATGGGCATCTAAACATTCTGTGAAAGGCCTCTATTATTTTTTACAGCAGTTAACTGCATAATGCCCCTAAGAACATAATTGTTAAACTTTAAGAAGCAGATTCAGTTGGAACTTCCTCGAGTCACCTTCCCTCTCGCTGTATAAACGGTTGTAGATGGAAACGGCTCATGTCAGGGGGGTCCCTCTGTTAAGAGGATGTGCAAAGCGCAGAGTAACGCATGAATCACCCAAAAAACTGCACAACAACACAGAATCGCAAATAGGTGGAACCGCGATTATCACATGAATCTAATAATCTATGGTTTTCCCCCGGGCCCCTGATATGTCGTTCGAGACATAACGTTTTCAGGATCGTTGTGCAAAATGTGCTGCAGTCAGAAATTCACCTCCAGCTCCCTCAGTCTTGCGTGGGTTTTACCATAGATATCTATAGAACACTAGATAGCTTAAGGCGGAGTCACCAGCGTCACTGAACCGCCGCCATCTTGCTCCAGTTAGCCTTGAGTGAGAGTGAGTGAGCTGCACAGACAAAAATACTCATAACTCGCTGAAATATTGACGGATTTACAAACGGGTTGGTTTGCTATAAACATCAAAGATGTAGTTGTGATACTGCATACTTATAAAAAAAAAATTTAAAGATGTTTTTTTTTACAAACCGCTTGAATCATAGCCGCGTTAATAATGCTTGTAATAAACCAAACCGTTTGTAAATCCGTCAATATTTCAGTGAGTTATGAGTATTTTTGTCTGTGCAGCTCACTCACTCTCACTCAAGGCTAACTGGAGCAAGATGGCGGCGGTTCAGTGACGTCGCTCTCCATTGGCCGGCAGCACAGGCAAGCTATCTAGTGTTCTATATATATCTATGGGTTTTACAGCCTACAGACCATACGCTCCTCCCCACTGGCCGCCCCTCGTGATGTTCCATCTCCAGACAGAATTAAACAAGGTTCTCCATGATCCTTCTCCACAAAACAACATCTAAAAACCCAAGCACTCCTCAAGCCATATGCAAATGTCTTTAAGGCCATGGTTACACTGGGGGAAAACAGCAATGTTGTATTTTCGAATGATTACGTTTGCATGTCCAAGTTAAAAGGAAACGCCATTTTGGCAGGAAAACGCGTTTTCCTAGCGGCAACGCTGAAAGGGTGTTTTCGTTTTGAAAACTCACCGACAACAGTGCCATGTAATTTGCGCAGATCAGATATGGAGCCGTTCATGCCCAATGCCCATGCGCAGTAGAGACCGACGCCAAATTCACCCCTGGCTGGACCTCGACTCCGTCCATTAGTCCAAACATCAGAACTATTTCTGGGAGTCACTTGCAATATCGCGCTATAATTAATATAATTTGCTGTCTCCCGACACCAACCGGCCATATGGGGAGGCTATACAGGATATCAGCTGCGTCCTCCTCAGATTGCTTATTCATGTGTAACACGCACGGTTATTTCCAGTGTTTACAGCAGAGCTGTCCCAAGTAGCTGCGGCTACTAACTTTGTGTTGTCAAGGTATTGTTATAAGGACCCCAGTCCAAACTCCAAACAGTCTGCATACCCTTAACAATTGTGTGTATTGAGCCGTATTGTATTGTACCCATTCTGCAATCTGTTAAATAAAGTTTTCATCCATTTCTACTAGCGTTAACGTTACTACGTTAATAGCCTCGATGCTAACTATATACATGGAGAATGCCATTCACATTAGCATGTAGCTAACAACATCTGAGATCTTTTTGTGAGACTAAACGATCCGCTCTTGGTGGTAAATTGTGTTGATGTTGGTTTTGTTTCATCAACAAATGAGAGGCAGAACACAGTGAATGTATCCGTTTTTGTTTATTGCACTTTTATTGCATTTTGTTTCTTGCTGAAAAATAAATGCTATGTTGCTAAATGGCTCACGCGAGGTATTTAAAGATGGTGGACTGTTGTTTTTTAGCAGGAAGTGTAGTGGCGCGTTCAACCTTTCTGATTGGTTGAAAATGGCCTTCATGTTTGAACTACATCGCCACCTACTGCTTTGGCATTGTACTACATGTACATCACTCGGTGCTCAGGAGACAAAACGACGTCTAACTTGCCTGCCATTACGTAGTGTTCTTCAAAACGAAACTGAAACTAATAGTTTTGGCCCTAATGTAAGCCTAAGATAAGATGAGATATTCCTTTATTGATCCCTGTGGGGAAATTCAGGTGTCATTTAGCAGCATGGGGGAGAGGGTTACAGGTATGGGCAGGGTAATAGTAGAAAGACATAGGCAATACAATTTGATGAATTGCTGAATATAAAAATATGAGATAAAAATGAACCGTGTAAACAATATAATTAATATGTGAAAAATAAACAGTGTAAACAAAGGTGCATATGGGGGTCTGTATGCCCTATTCTGGTTAGGTGAGTAAAAGTAAATGGCACCCAAGTTTCAGCACTGTTTGATGAGCATTGTTACTCAGCTGATAGAGTTGTACCTTTCCTGCTGACTTGTCGTACAGAACTTGTAAGTCGCTTTGGATAAAAGCGTCAGCTAAATGACATTTTTTTTTTTAAATGTAATGTAAACAGTATACACAAGGTGCAGTATACACAAGGTACCCTAACTGGCATGATATATGTCATACGTTGTAGTCTGTGCAGGTTTTGGTGGTTAAGAGTCAGACACACACTTAGTGGACAGCCATTCCTAATAGTTCTCGAGTTCTGCAGCCGTTAGTTCTCCAGCTGCTGGCAGCAGTCCATGCCCACGGTTGTGGAGCCTGATGGTCACCGGCACGAAGGACCGGCCGAGGCGGTTAGTGGAGCGCTTAACCATTTCGTCTAGTGAAAAGTGCATTTTGAACATGTTTGAAAACGGGCTTTCGAGACGGATGCAGGTGTCGTTGCCCCGGGTGGAGCTGTAGAAACCAGGGCACAACCAGGGCAGTTAACTGAGACGAGTGTTGCATGAGTTTCCTGGAAGGTGAAGGAGCCCAAGGTGACGACCTTGTGTGAAGACTCGCCAGAGACCTGAAACACTAGCCAATCTACAAGCCGGGTCGCGTAACGTCACGTCATTGCGTGTCCTCGCTCTACCTCCTCCGGCACTGTTTGCTCCTCGTCCAACCCTCCCTCCCTCCCTTGTATGACCCCTTTTTCTATGGGTCAGACACGCAAGGTATCTTGAGTGGGTGGGTTTAAGTGTGCAATGTGCGTATGTTCAGGAAATTCCAAGACAACATTCCACCCGAGCACTATAGCACACCTGATTTCTAAGTACTTCCTGGAACATGCTCTGCATCTTCTGGCCGTCTCAGACCCACTCCTATCCGAGCTCCGGGAGGGTCATCAAGGAGAAGCCGCCTATTCTCAGTCCTTGCCCCACAATGGTCCAACGAACTGCCCACCACAGTTAGGACAGCCGAAACCCGTCCAATCTTTTGCCGTCGACTAAAGACTCACTTCTTCAACCATTATCTGAAATGAAAAGAAACATTATAATAATAATCTAACCCTAACTAACCTTATTGTCATGCACTTGTCCTAATATACTAACCTACACTGTAGCACTCAACACTTTGATGAACATTGTTACTCAGCTGATAGATTTGTGCCCTTCCTGATGACTTGTCGTACAGAACTTGTAAGTCACTTTGGATAAAAGCTTCAGCTAAATGTAAATGTAAACATACTTCATAGAACATACACTGGAACACGAATCGAGTCGATCATAGGTCTGTACGTCGCACGTGTTACACTGTAATACATCAGAGAGACATGCTACAAACAAACCCCATGCGTACACCTCGTGGCTCTGTGTGGCTCTTCACAGGATCAAAGAGGCTGTCTATAGAAAGGTGTGCGCTTGGTGTTTCTAGTGCGCAGGCTCTACTCTCTTCCACTAGGTTTGAACATACGACCAGAACCTACAGTACCAGCATTTCGGTTGCTGACCATTATGGAAATCAAACTTGACTAAACAAATCTTTTTGAGTTTCCACGCAGCAGGCACGTGCCGTGAGCTTTGGGATTGGGTAAGCATACAAATATTTTAATACACTTAGTTGTTACACACTGTGCCAAGCACAAATGCTTTTTTCTTTTCTTTTTTTTTATAATCGAATTTTATTTTCATATTCGAATCCCATGCCCATCGAACGAAGCTTCGAAGCTTCAAAGTATTTAAGACAGCCCTATTAAATGGACTGTTATATCTTATTAAATTG
Source organism: Notolepis coatsorum (assembly GCF_963971535.1). Classification (NCBI taxonomy): domain Eukaryota; kingdom Metazoa; phylum Chordata; class Actinopteri; order Aulopiformes; family Paralepididae; genus Notolepis; species Notolepis coatsorum. Next base: position 31,725,034 of record NC_140168.1, on the reverse strand, counting down.
TGGACATTTATTCATTCCCACTTATTAGACACTATTTCTGATGGTAAAATGAGCGTACAAAGCAAAATACAGAATTCTGAAATATTAAAACGAAAAAAACGGAATCTGGAAAAAAAAATTATGGAATTTGGAAAAAAATAAAACTGATTTCATATTTCTTAGTCGACAGCGCGAATGTCATGCACGTGATGGGTGGTAATCTGGTCGTTGTAAACAGCGACTCCTACAGGTCGGTCAGGGCGCCTGCACAGCGAGGGAGGGAAATGGTGAAGGTAGTGTGACCTCCCACGCGTTACACTTCACCAATGAGAGTCCGCGCTGTCGGGTGAAAAGAGGCTGCTGGCTGTCTCCTATGTATCGGAGGAAGCATGTGATAGACTTCAGAGCTCCCTAGACCAACCAGTGGGGGGCACATGCGCGCAACGACCAGGAAGGGGAGGGGGGAATTGGCATAACGACTAAATTGGGATGGGAGGAAAAAATACAGAAAAACAGGAGGCGGGGCGGCTAGGTGGTGTAGTGGGCAAGGCGCTCGCCACCAATGCAGGAGACGCTGGGTTCAAGCCCAGCTCTCCGCATTGCTATCAGCTTGGCTGGTCGTTCATACTAACACAATTGGCAGTGTTAGGGGTGGGAAAGCTGATGGGTGGGGATCGGACGTTGTGGACAGCGACTCCTACAGGTCTGTTGGTGCGCCTGCGCAGCAGAATCAGGAAACGACGGGGGCGGCGTGTCCCTCCCACACAGACCCCCGCCGCTGAGAGATCGCGCTGTACAGGTGAAAAGATGCGACGGCTGCTTCCTCGAGTACCGGAGGGGACACGTGATGTAAGGCTTCGTCCACATTGCAGCCGGTTTGTGGGAGGCATGGCCTAACAGCGTTCGAGACAGGGGAGGGTAGAATTGGACGATACGAAATTGGGATGGGAGAAAAATAGAAAATGGGAGAAAAAAGTAGATAAAAAAATAAAAATAAAAAACAGGAGGCGAAAAAGTTAAGAAAATAAAATAAAAAATACATCCTAATTAAATGTACCTAGTAACAGATAACGTACCGGAACGAAGGAGCTACTGATTGGTTGGCAAGCATGCTTACCCTGGGCATATTATTAGCGGGCTGAGGGAACAAATTCATTGCCTGTGGTTTAAATCCAGTCTTCTCATGCATTCGAATCGGTGCTAGAGAAAGCAGAGAGAGACGGTGCTTACACCAGCGGGCGGTGCCAAAAAGACTAAAACTAAATGAATGACTTCTGCGCTGCACTTGGTCCAAAGATGACGACTCTAATGAAAACAAACAGTTTATTGGTACTTTTATTTGTGTTTTTTCTTTTTCCTTTTTTCACTGCTTACCTTGCTTATATGGACGGCACGTCCCTCCCTGCCACGCAGCTACACGTTCAGGCAGCGGAGTCCAATAGGAACCACCACCTACCATCTGCTGATGCGCTATTGTGCTGCTTTTTCGTGCGTGTTTGTCTGTTCTATCCTGGGTCACCTCGGGCGCGATATGCTGACGCCAGAGAGCATGTAAACACACACACACACACACACGCTCCTATCCCCTGGGGTAGGAAATTTCCTCCCACTCCACGCCCATTATCTCCCCTGACCTATGACCCTGAACTTGTGACCTGCTGGTTGGTCAGAGCTGCCTCTCTCTGTGGTCTGATTGGTCTGTTTGACCTCCTTTGTATTCCAAGCTGCTGCTCACATGAAAATGTTCAGAGGGGGAAGAGAAAGGGAAAGGCACGTCTTTCCTCGTTTTACCTTTTAAACAAGAGTTGAACATGAGAATGAGAAGGGTGTGTGTGGCTACGTTCACACTGCAGGCAAACGAGGCCCTATATCACATTTGCTCGTATGTGACTCGGATAAATTTTTTTGTTTTCATGACATTGTGAACAGCACAAATCACTTCAATTCTGATGTGGTCCTAAATCAGATGCAGGTATTTCTTTTGCAACAGTCATGCGACTTTCATGTAACCTTTACGTCACTCTAGATTGACAATTGTCACAATTATTTACATCCAACTTCTTTACTGTTCATTTGCGCACGCGGGTCAGTTCAGGAGTGGGACCAGTTCACACTGAAATCTGATCTTGGCCACATAAAAAAAATAATTATAATAATGTGAACAGCCAAACAAAAAAAATATGATCTGAGCAATGATTCAGAATTGAGCACTAAGGCCTGCAGTGTGAACGTAACCTAAGAGAACCTGAGAAAGATAGAATAGAGCAATGAGAGACACAGCTGGGTGGGTGATCTGAAATCCTTATCACTTTTACCTCTGTAACAATCCGTGTTGTAGTCGAGTCACAAAATCTCGAGGTCGAATCTAGAGTCCCCAGTGTCCGAGTCGGGTGACCCCATTACCCTAGTCCGAGTCATCAAGGTTGAGTCCACTCCACTCTGGCCGTCAAAGAGCTGACGTACAAATAAAAAAAGGTCTACATTAAACATAAATGACACAGCGGTCACCATTTCAAAGGGAGTTTATTTACTTTGTGACACAATAGCCAAACGAATGCACTAGCCATCAATATCTTATGCCAAATGATTAGGGCCTATTACAAAAAAAACTATTTGTCAATCAACAAGTCTGAGTCAGAGTCTGCAGCTTCCGAGTCCGAATGCAGTCAATGCTTGAGTCCAAGTCGAGTCACGAGTCCTGAAAATCAGTCCAGGACTCAGACTCGAGTACTACAACACTGGTAACAATAAATGAAACGATAATAATAATAAAAAAATAACACCAGCGGACAAATACCACATCCTCCATCGTGGTGGCCCTCTGTCGACATGTCTGTGGTGGCCCTCTGTCGACATGTCTGTGGTGTTTGTCTGTCGAGATGTCTGTGGTGTTTGTCTGTCGACATGTCTGTGGTGTTTGTCTGTCGAGATGTCTGTGGTGTTTGTCTGTCGAGATGTCTGTGGTGTTTGTCTGTCGACATGTCTGTGGTGTTTGTCTGTCGAGATGTCTGTGGTGTTTGTCTGTCGACATGTCTGTGGTGTTTGTCTGTCGAGATGTCTGTGGTGTTTGTCTGTCGAGATGTCTGTGGTGTTTCTGTCGACATGTCTGTGGTGTTTGTCTGTCGATGTCTGTGGTGTTTGTCTGTCGACATGTCTGTGGTGTTTGTCTGTCGACATGTCTGTGGTGTTTGTCTGTCAACATGTCTGTGGTGTTTGTCTGTCGACATGTCTGTGGTGTTTGTCTGTCGACATGTCTGGTGTTTGTCTGTCGACATGTGATTGGCTTGGGTTTCAACATTCAGTTGAAATAAAGGGGCCCAAAATTAAATGACCTATGCACTGGAGGAATGCATTCACAGAACACACAGAACCAACATGGGTGAAATTAGGTAGCTAATGTACTACGCTTTGAATACAACACGAGGCAAAATTTAGAGGCGGTGCGAATGCGTACAAAGTCGATTGAAAGACGTGAACGGAGGCTAATGAATGCAGCCTCGCTTTAGGCGGGTATTTCGACTCACTAGGCGAGGTGGAGCGAATATAGGTATATCTTAACAAGTTCAACAAATATGAAAAAGACTGCTCTCTGGCATGTAGATATCGAATAGGTTACATTTAGAAATGGTCTAGTTTGTTGTGAATATCAACAATGCCACTGTTGAGACCAAACGTGCTAGCATGTCTCCCCACGTCAGTTTTTCGCTAGTTATTAATTGTCAAACTGACGCAGTTTAAAGCGAGACGATATTTCGATATTGAATGTACAGTAAGAGATGCATAATGTCGGTACGGTAACTTTTGAGTTCATCTTCCAGCCCTAATTCACCTTATAAGCCCCGCCCACTTCTGCCACTGTCCTTTCATTTCCCGTAGCTGAACTGCATGATAAAGATGCTAACTAGTGTAGAAAAAAATATATACATAGCGATAAGCAATTTTTTTTGCTAGATCATTATCCTCATAGCAGAGATACCTGTAAAGAAATGGAACATTCTTTTCTTTTACAATTTTCATTCAAGGTTAATATATCCCTCTAGATACTGTGTTGAGAGCTGATAGGAAGTTGTTGTCTAGAAACACAAGGTGAATAGGAGATGAGAATAAAAGAGAGACGATAAACTCCCAAGAAATACTATAGAACTGAAGAGCAGAGGGCGGCCGGGTAGCCTAAATATTAAAGGCAACCAACTTGTGTCTAGCCACGCCCAACTTGCGTCTAGCCACGCCCCCGCGGCGACGCGGCAGCAGCAGAGCGGAGCGGCAGCTCCACTCTGCCGCGGAGCTCTGCCGCGGCAGCATTATGTATCGCGGCAGCATTATGTAGCAGTAATCCCCCCTTTTTTAACATCGACAACTAGCTCAACTGGTAGTGCCTCCTGGTTAAGGTTAAGGTTAGGCATTGTTTCGGAGTTGGTTAAGGTTAGAAGGGTTAAGTTTAGGCGCTGTTAAGGAGCTGGTTAAGGTTAGAGTTTGTCTTAGAGAATGGCAATATTCTTTCGGAGTTGGTTATGGTTAAGGTTAACACTATGATCGCCGGGAACGAGTTTTCACGTCATTCCGAGCCATGCTCATTCTGCCGAAGACGCCGTAACTCGTCTTTGATGTCAATATTTCAGAAATCTGTCATCGAAATCATATTTCCTTTCCGGCGCCCTGAGACACAGTGCAAAGCTCCACTCAACTCTCTAGCGGTTCAAGAGCGCCATCTGGTGGTAGATCGGCAGATCGCCAACCGGATATTAACCTTTGAACCGGTAGTGCTCATCCATATGTGGTCTGGCCACTCGCTATCGTTAGAGAGACTCCGTCTTGATACAGTGAACATCGATCGGTGCAAATAACTCGAAAAAACAACATGATTTGGACGTATATACTATTATACAACCTGGAAATGGATCGGGCATTTCTACATCCCATAATAGAAAAAATTCTGTTCCACGCTCATCTGCCAGCGGCACGAGGAAGCCACGGTAAGATTCAGCGTTATATTCTAACGTGTTCTTTACTAACTGCTCTGATGAACTCTGGATGAATCATCTAACGCTGCCCACTGAATTATAAACGATCCCCCGCCCATCCGGTCATCATCAGATGATGCGTAGAAACTTCTAGAAGTACCTCCAGTTGAAATTTATTATCTGGCACAGATCGCTATCAAACTGTATTTCATCATGCATATAATGCATTTGGAGCTATAAATCAAGTTCTGGAGAAAGCTGCAGAAAACGATAAAAACATACTTATACTTTAGACCATATTTTAGTATGAATATGTGAATGAAAAAGTTTAACGTTGCTACACCCTGAACAATACATATAGGACATTGAATGGGCCATAATAATGGCAATTTAGCAATAGAATTTAAAAAGTTATAGCCCTGCAAAGAAGGGGAACTTCTCCATAGACAAATAGATCTGGCGAGGGATGGTAAATTATGAATTTAACCCATGGCGATTAAAGTGTTAAGGTTAGGCATTGTTTCGGAGTTGGTTAAGGTTAGGCATTGTTTCGGAGTTGGTTAAGGTTAGAAGGGTTAAGTTTAGGCGCTGTTAAGGAGCTGGTTAAGGTTAGAGTTTGTCTTAGAGAATGGCAATAGACAGCCTATTTCCGCGCTGCAGCGCGAGGCAATAGACAGCCTATTTCCGCGCTGCAGCTCTCTCGCGCTGCCGCGGTCACATGGGCGTAGTGGCCAATCAGAGAAACGCTAAACACAAGTTGGTTGCCTAAAATATTCACGCGGCCGGCTAGCGCAGCGGACTAAGCGTCTGTCTACCACCGCAGAGACAGTGGGATCGAATCCAGCTGCGGTACCTCCGGCTTGGTCGGCCGTCCATACTGACACAATTGGCAGTGTTAAGAGGGTGGGAAACCCGGTGAGGGTGGGTCCTGGTCGTTGTAAACAGCGACTCCTACAATTCGGTCGGGGCGCCTGCACAGCGAGGGAATGATCTGGAGGGAGGTAGTGTGACCCTTCCACACATTACACTTCCCCAGTGAGAGTCCGCGCTGCCAGGTGAAAAGAAGCGGTGGGCTGGCTACACATGTGTCGGAGGAACCATGTGATAGTCTTCGCCCTCCCGGACCGACGGTAGGGGGGGGGGTAAGTGTGCAACGACCAGGAAGGGGATTTGGAATTGGCATAACGACTAACATTGGGATGGGAGAAAAACGGCAAAAGGAGGGGGGAAAAGATAATAAAAAATAAAATAAAAAAAGAACTGTAGAGCAGGAAATGATGGCGAAAGGTGTTTGCTAAGCAACCCCCCCCCCCCTCTCCCAAGTATAGGGCTTAGGGCTTGGGAAGGAGATGTCGGGAGACATCACAAAGCTGCCACCTGTAGAGGAACACTACACACAGGTGCGTCGACCTGGCAGATGTTTGGAATAAAATATGATTTGGTCTTGTGTGAGAAGCTGCCACAGAAAACATCACAACCATCATGGGAGAAATGCCACCCTTCTCTTTCCCCATCCATACCTCCGTTTTCACAGTTTCAGAGAATTCTCAATACAACCTGATCATGTAAGTCAGGGGTTCCCAAAGTGGGGGTCGAGCCGCCGCGAGGGGGGGTCGCCAGATGATTTAAAAAAATATATAATAATAATAATTTTTTTTTTATGCAGTCAGGCCACTGAACTTAGAAGCAGGCCAGGCCAGTGTTTCTAGTTGCAGCAGCGCAATAGTTAGATAACCTAGGTGGGGAACAACCAGGAGATCACTGCAACTCACACAAGTTGGAGAACTATCTCTCTCTCTCTCTTGCTCTCACACACACACAAAGGGAGCCGCATGTGATTGGTGGAGGCGGGACCCTTACAAAAAACTGTTGTTGCTAATCATTGACACATGCTAGCCTGTAATAATCCCCCCCAGAAATTCTACTTTGCATTTGATATATTGCAAATATATGCCATCACACACACTGGCATTTAAATGGTTAGTGTAACTGAGGGGTACAATTCCCTGACTGTATTGATAAGTATGGTATCATTAAACCACTACCGCTTTATGTACTTTAATTACTGGCCATACAGTACACGATATATGAATATGATGAACACTTCCCACAATGAAATCGGTTCCAGTCAAAGGTATTAATCAAGTATTTAATGGAGCAAAAGGTACATAGGATACTTTACATTATTCTTTGAATGCACTTGTAAGGCAAAGGAGTATGCGTAGGCAAATCAATAACGAATGTCCATTCTCTGGTTACGCAGGAGGTAATTATACAACCTGAATCTTAGGGAATTATATCTATGGTACACTAGTAATAGCGGGAGATACTGGAAAGGGTTCCCACTGGTTGTAAGCCAGCAAGGGGGTAGAAGATCTGTCGGTAGTAGGACGTCTGGTCAACGATGACTAGGGAGACTTCAGGTACAGAAGCCGGTGCAGTAGTCTCTTGATCCACAGACGAATACAGCTTGGTTCTCTGGTAGACTGTAGCTCTACAGTGAAGAAAGCTAGGCGGCCTCAGGCTCTCTGAGCGCCGACTCGACTTGACTCCTCTCGGGGTAAATCCAACACGTGCAGGCGTCGGCGATTATCCGCTCCATAAATCATAGGACCAAAGCAAATATATTCCAGCCGCAAAGGGCTATGTAGTCGTCGGGTAGATTAATCCAGTGTACATGTCCATACGGTTCTCGCCTAGGTCTCCTCGGGTGAAAGCGCCATGCGGTCGGCCCAGCCTGGATAAGAACTCTAGCTAATACGAGAAAGCGTTGGAGATGCTGGTCACTATAGAATTCTAACCGCACGATACACTATACACAAATAGACTATTAAAGACTCAATAGAAATATGTCGCACTCGACGGTATAGCGCCAAACTCTGACAATTCAGTTACTAATTCGCACGCGGTCTCGATGCTCTATTCTGAGGCCAAACAGGCCATACTTCACCGCACGTTGTATCGTGGGTGAGGCTTCAACTTATCGGTAACATACTAAGGACGAAGGGTACGGAGGTAAGGGGGCTAAGGGGCTTCTACATTCACCTGCGCCGTATTTATACGCACGGTGCGCAAATAGTGCCACTCTCATTTCTGTCGCCGTATCCCTGGGCAGGGCCGGGGCAAGTACAGACATGTCGTGTCGGTGACTTTGAACTTGGCTCCGGGGGCCGGTCCCTGGCGCCGGTGGACCGCTGTCCAATAGGAGAATGAACTATTATGGGCTGGACTAAAGGGATATTCCGTGTATATGTACAAGGAATATACAAGGGATATCAAACGATATACAAATACTATGCAATATATATCAATAAATAAATATATATATTCGGTTTAATCTGATCCTTTGTAACAGTTAGAATTATAAAATTAATATGTGGTGTTATGATCAGGGCTGAAGTTGAATAAAATATTGTATTTTTTTCAATCTGACATGACAAAAAAACTGAATCCATCAAAATCAGTGTTGTTGCTAATCATACATATGCTAGCCTGTTTTTTAACAATAATTTGTGATGCCATCACAAACACTGGCATTTAAAGGATACAAATAAAAAAATGCCTGCACCAGAATGCAGGAAATTAAGTCTTTGTAACAAAAAACATCCTGGTGGGGGACCCCCAGACCCCCTGCTTAAAAAGTGGCCTGACTGGGGCTATATTTTGCACTATATTTCCTGGTCTGAATGATTTCCCCAGTCCGGCCCTGGTTAAAAGCCTCCAATGCTTATTAGTGTGTGTACGTTTGCATGTTTCAACCATAAATTTATTAAAAATTAAATTAAAAATTAAAAAATTCTAATCTTAAATTTTTCTTTTACCTCCTATAATAGTGGCGGTCGCGACTCTCTGACACCGTTATTTGGGGGTCGCGGCCTGAAAAGTTTGCGAATCCCTGATGTAAGTAACCCACCAAAGATGACGTAGCGACGCATAGCAACCGTCTAACTCCCCGCCCACTTCCCCAGTCCTATTGATAACAGCCATCCCCTCCGTTCCCCAGGTCTCCCTCCCCGCTGTTTCTTTTTGGGGACAGATTTAGCTGACCCTTTTAGATGCCGGTCTCAAATAGCCAGACATTAGAGAAAAGGACCCTGCTGCTGGGGGCTTTGTTCCCTCCCACTGGGGGGTGGGGACGGGGGTGTGGAGGGGACGGGGGTGTGGAGGGGGGTCACAGATTATGACCTCTGGGGGTTTGGGTGACCTTTGATCCCTGTGGATGATGTCACAAAGGAAGGCCCTATCCTGCTCCGCTTCGTCCTTGTGAGGTCCAGCCCCCCCCCCCCCCCCCCCCCCCCAAAGAAATGTCAGAGGAAAATACTCGGGGGGGGGGGGGGGGGGGAACTTAGCATTTTAGTTTAGTAGAACAAGCTAAATTAAGATAATGCATGCTTGTAGCAAATGCTAAACTAAAATAATGCCAAGTTTGTTCCCGGGTCTGTATGATGCAATTGCTTTTGTTGGCCCTCCATTTACATATTCAACTCCTGTCTCTTTGTCTGGCATTACATCATAATGCCCCCTCGGTCAGTCCTTTCTGCAATAGTGAAGCTCACGATAAAGGGAGCCTGGTGGTGTGACGAGTTTATCAACAGAGAGACCCCCCGAATCAAATCCCTGTCGGTCCCTGAAAAAAAAAAATGCCACAAAGCAAGCCACAAAGAGATACTGGGGATTCAACCGCGGCAGGAAGTTGCATCACACCGTGTCGTGTGAAGTAACTTCCTATTCCTGACCCTCATTTCCTATTTCCCCTCCGAACCTGTGGCTAAACGTGAGAACAGAATAGGTCATAACCGAGGCAGGTGCCTGGCTGTCCAGCCACTCGCCAGGGACATGTGAGGCGCGGAGCCTCCTCGGTTTAATGTTTCCTGCTCTGCTCGGTCCCGCTTCCTGTCTTCCTCCGTACCGGAGTTGAGTATTTATTGAGACGGTCTAGACGGAGATGAAGCGGTAATACGGTAAATCCCCGGCTTTCTCTCCTCATCCCCCAATCCATCCACGTTTTGACTGTAGAGCAACTGTGTTTTTTTTTATGGGCCCCTAATGTATTGGCGTTCAGATTACCAGATGTAGCAATGTACGAGAGGGCACTTAAAAGAGACTGCGCTGTGTGCACTGTGTGTCATTAGGCCTCCGCCATGTGTTTCTCCGAGGCTACACTGCAGACCAAAGTGGCCCAAATCTTGATTTCTTTGCAGAATTATTTCCCCCCACAACAGTGTGAGCAGCATAGATCACATGGAATCTGATCTTTTTACTTCTGATTTGGGTCCACTTTCATTATCTGGTCCTAAATAAGATACAGGTCTGATTCTTTTGCAACGTGACCTGAGTATGAGCAGTCATGCGACTTTCACACTTCACTCTAGATTAGGGCTGCACGATTCTTGCTAAAATGTGAATCACGATTTTTCTCTCTTAAGAATTGAGATCATGATTCTCACACAATTCTTATTTTTTCAATAAAATCATTTATTGCACTCTTTCTTAAACATTCAACATGGGGCGCCCCAGTGGCGAACCACATAGCACGCTGAGTCGTGGCACGGCCGACCCGGGTTCGATTCCCGAACCCGTCGTTATTTGTCGAATGTCTTCCCCCCACTCTGTCTCCCGTTTCACCTCTCTCTCTCTCTACTGGACTGCCCAGTAGAATAAAGCGATAAACGCTAAAAAAATTAATCTTTAAAACATTCAACATAACATATATGAAAGTTCTTGACTTAAACTTAAACATAGGGCCGCCCTCGTGGCGCACTGCATAGTGCCTCGCACACCTACGCGGCCATCCCGGGTTCGCCTCCCGCTCCCGGTGATATTTGTCGCATGTCTTCCCCACATCTCCTCCTGTTCACCCTCTCCTCTATCGGTCCTGCGTGACCTGAAAAAGCTGTAAAAATGCAAAAAAATATTATAAAAATGTATTAAAAAAAATTAAACATAACATAATATGAAAGTGCCTGACTTAAACTTAAAAGTCTCTTGTAACATACAAAATAACTCAAGTCAGAATAGTCATCGTTTAAAAGTTAAGTAAAAAAATAAAATAAAATTAAATTCTTATTTTTTTATATATAAAAGAAATCATCATAATTTTATGAGATATATTAAATATCTGAGATATATAAAATAATGAGATAGCATAGGTCTATGAATCAAGAACGCAATATTTCTTTCTATTAATCGTGCAGCCCTACTCGCATTTGTCTTTACGTCCATCTTCTTTATTGTTAATTTGCGCATGCGGGTCAGTTCAGGAGACATGACCAGTTCTGCAAGCTGATATTGGCCACATTTATATATATATATAAAAATAATGCCAACAGCCAAACAAAAAAATACAGATCTGCGCAATAAATCAGAATTGAGCACTAAGGCTTTGCAGTAGGGATGCTCGATATTGGCTTTTTTACCGATACCGATATTGTCCAACTCTTAATTTCCGATACCGATATCAACCGATACCGATATATGCAGGGTTTCCACCCCCAAAAAACTGAATAATTTCAGGTAATTAACATTACATATCACTTGTTGTGGAATTAACACAACATTATGCATACTTTTGACAAAAATTTTTATCTGAATTTGTTCTTACTTGCTTGCCTGGGTAAATAAAGGTTATAGAAATGTAATTTTTTTTTTTTTTTGAAAACCGATACAGATATTTTCCGATATCACATTTTAATGCCGATATCGGCCGATAATATCGGTAGGCCGATAATATCGGACATCCCTACTTTGCAGTGTTGAACGTAGCCTTATACTGGGATGCTTGTAAGTCGTCGAATGCGCTATCGTCACCAACACAAATTCCCTGTAACCAGTGTTGTTTTAAATGATTGTGTGTGTTGTGTCCCCAGCTGAGCATGGAGAAGGCCCAGGCCATGGCGGAGCAGGTGGAGATCAAGGCCAAGGTGGTGCAGACTGAAGTGAAGGCCATCGTCCTGCGACACAAGAAGGCCCTGGAGGAGCGCGAGTGTGAACTACTGTGGAAGGTAAGATACCCTCTCTCTCTGTCTGTGTCTCGCTCTCGCTCGCTCTCTCTCTCTCTCTCTCTCTCTGTCTGTGTCTCTCGCTCTCTCTCGCTCTCTCTCTCTCTCGCTCTCTCTCCACTACTGTGGAAGGTACAGTAAGATTCTCTCTCTCTCTCTCTCTCTCTCTCTCTCTCTCTCTCTCTCTCTCTCTCTCTCTACGAAGGTTCTCTCTCTCTCTCTCTCTCTCTCTCTCTCTCTCTCTCTCTCTCTCTACTACTGTGGAAGGTTCTCTCTCTCTCTCCCCCTCTGCTTCCTCTCTAGGCCCTTTCAACCAGAGATCCCCCAATATTGTCATAAAGAAGACTCCTCATTATGTCCGATTTGTAAACGTTCTAAAACGGGGCCATTCACATCAAAGCGACGAGCGGGAATGTCCTTCAACGCGTTGACAATGTGTCAAGTTTTGATACAGTGTAGCGCAGGTAGCATTTCTTTTGTCAATGTAGAGGGGGAGAGAAACGACACGTGAATGACAGCGACTTGCTTGCAGTGGGGAAGTCGAGTCACACTAACCTACAGTAGTTAAAGGGGCACTTCACCAAAAAACAATGCTGATTTGTTTTGCACATAATCTTGCACACGTCCAAAAACCTTGAACAGTTTTACACGCATTGATTTAGTTTGACAGTTAGTGAGAGTAAAGGAGTTTGGATATGGCCACCATCACTGAATCCTTGTGTCATGTTAATTACAGCACCATGAAAGGATGCAGATGGAAATATAGCAATATCTTGTCTCATATTTAATTGAGCTGTAATCAATACAACACGAGGATTCAGTGTCCCCGATGACATCACTGGTGGTCATATTCAAACTCCTTTACTCTCAATAACTGTCAAACTAAATGAATGCGAGCAAAACCGGTTACAGTTTGCGGATGTGTGTGCGATAGATTATGTGCAAAATAAATCGGCATTGTTTTTTGGTGAAGTGCCCCTTTTGATGGACGGCAGAGACGAGTCAGGAGGCGAGGCCCAGCGGTAGGAAGAATCCCACTTGGAACAACATCACCTCTTAAAACCACAAATACATCTAATTAAAGTCACAGCAGCAGAGGCGCGTGGTGGAGAAAGAGGTTGTGGTTTTGTCAAAGCCACCGCGGAGAGCAGCGTGTCTCAGGTCTCCTGCCTAGACTCTATGACATGACCACGAAACACCTCAGCCATATCCTCTTCCTCCATAGCCGCAAAGAACTCAGATTAGATTACATTTTATTGTACTGTACTTGTGCTGTATGATGACAACGAAAATAAGTTGGAAATCCAACCAAATGTAACCGTAACGTGCAATAGTAATATATAATGTACAGGTGACCAATCCGGGGACCAATCCAAGTGCTCCTGTCCGTCTTCGTCAAGGACGCCACAGCGTTAGCGATCTGTTGTGCATGTTTTTCCATTGGGTTTATCTTATCGGGGGGAAACCCTTGCGAGCACGGGGAGAACATGCAAACTCCACGCAGAAAGGCCTGGGAGATACCCCACCGGAGTACCTGGCATCATGGAAACCTGGTCCCCAAGCGGGAATCGAACCCTGGACCTTCTGTACAGGTGATTCAAGTTCAAGTTTCAAGTTTCTTTATTAGTTGTCATACAGAAGTACAGAATACTTTTATACAAAATGCTTCTTTCTGTTTTGCTCCAGAGACTGTGCTAGGCAAAAATAGATAATAAAATAAGTATAGCAAGTATAAAATAGAAGTACGTAGACAAACATTTTCAGTATATACATATTTACAATGCTCTATGTAGAGTAGAAGTAACCGAGTTACCATACAATATACTATACAGTGCAAAGCAGAAGTGGGATGAGGTACAATTTAGGTACAATATAATTTACAGTAAGGTGTAATGAGGTATGGGTTGTAGTGCAAATTATTTACAGATAGATATAAAGTGTGCTTAGGTGTACTAAAGTGGTTAAAGTGGGTGCTGCAGTGAGTTGTCTGTTTAAAGTGAGTGTGTGCATGTGTGGGTGTAAAATATATGAATTTGTACTACTGATATTGTTGTAATATTAATATTGTAAGATGTAAGTATAAAGACTGTATGGTAGTAGTCATACTAGCCAACAGCGTAACTAGTAAGAGTAGGTAAGGGATATGTACAGATATAGATATAGTATCTACATATATGCAAAAAGCGTATGTGCAAGTATGTACAGAGAGCTGTGGATAGATACTTTTAATTTAATTTCAAACCTTTATTTAAACTCAAAGGGTAACTGAGGTTTCCCTAATTTACAGTCACGTTGAGTGTACATACAGAAATAAGCCCCCCAAAAAAGGCATATAAAATCACAACAATAAGACAACAAGGCGAGACAAAAGTAAGGATACGATTTTAAACTCTGCAACAGAGGGGAGAATCTCAAGCTTTAAGGACAGTTTGAGTTCATTCCATGAGCTAGAGGGCATCATCGAGCAAACTCTAGGAACCTTAACACATTCAGTGCCACGCCCCTTTGACCATATTAGGGCTACCGTGCCAATAAGGAAGTCAATGGGAGGTCTGGGACATTTGCGAAGGCTTCAACTATATCTTAAATTATGGCTATATGGGTCTAAAACGCCCCTCGCTTATCAATGACTTGCTTGCAGTCAACATGTACGAAACGGATTGTTTTTTCATTGGTACATTTCCGTTTTATACCGTTTTGAATACGAGTATAGTTTTGGAGATTTCTAGTAATTCCAGAGAAATTCCGCGATAATAGCTCTTTAGTGGAATACACAAAACATGTTGTCATTTTTTGGCTGATTTATTAATCGTTTTCAAATAAATGCTAGATTATCGATAGTATATGTGTACTTATGCATGCTAGAGAAGCGGGCTGAAAAAACGATTATCCATGCCGTGCTTAGCGCTAACGTTACACACACACACACACACACACACACACACGCACACACACACACACACACATACACACACACACACACACACACGTTGTGATCGCTGTGAAAAAAACATCTGATTAACCCAAAACTGGTAACCGAGTCCTTACCTCACATCAGATGTTCTGCAAAAAGATTAATCCAATTCATGATCGCCATTCCAAATATTGATTGTGTTTATTGATCCAACGTTATAGTCTAAAACACATAATCGAAAGCTGCTCCCAGCCTCCCCAGTGAATGTGGTAACAGATACTGCTTGCCAGAGAAGGGAAACCCCGGGAGCAGAGTTTTTTTCTGATGCACAGCCCCACCCAATCCAATCCAATGATGTGCAATACCATCCGGGAGACGATAGGGGGCGGTATTTGCCCTTTTTGAGCTCAGACCCATTCCCAATGATAACGTCAGGCTGGATGGATGAAAAATTTATGGATATTGCTAATAAAAGAAATAACGATTAAAACCCGAGTTTTCTCGGGTTTTCTCTGGCCTTGGCACTCAACGCATGGCGAGTTAACCCGACTAATCTCATGGTCGGCACTCAATGTGTTAAGGACCTTAACACTTTCAGTGCCAGCTGACGAGAAATCTAGTTTTTAATCGTTATTTTTTCGATTTCCATACATTTTTCATCAATCTAGCCTCACGTTACCAGTGGGGATCTGTCTGAGCTCGAACAGGGAAAATACCGCCCCCTATCGTCTCTCCGGATGGTACTGCACCCCATTGGATTGCACTGAATGAAACGCATGGGGAAAAAAGAGTCCGGAATCCACATTTTACTTGTCAGGCATGTAATCCGAGCCAAACCCACTCATTGCCGAGCCGCAGAACAGCGTGAAATATGTCTTTCGACCACCCAGCATTGGATCAATAAACATTGGATCAATAAACTGCTATGCTGACGACACCCAAATCTACATCAGTACACAATCCCCCCACAGCCCACCCCTCAGTCACATCGAATCCTGCATCACTGAACTCCAAACTTGGATGACTCACAACTTCCTCAAACTGAACAGTGACAAGACTGAACTTCTCATCATTGGCACCAAAACCACCCTCACCAGATCCGGACCCATCACACTCCCCATCAATGACTCCACCATCACCCCCTCCCCCCTAGTCCGAAACCTTGGTGTCCTCCTTGACCCCACCCTCTCTTTTGACCCCCACGTCCGCTCCATTGTAAAAATATCCTACTTCCACCTCCGCAACATCGCAAAAATCCGTCACTGCCTCTCCCCCCCCCGCTGCTGAATCCCTCATTCACGCCTTCATCTCCTCCCGCCTGGACTACTGCAACTCCCTCCTCACTGGTATCACCTCCCGCTCCCTCCATAAACTGCAAATGGTCCAAAATTCAGCCGCCCGACTCCTCACTAACACCCGGTCCCGCGAACACATCACTCCTGTCCTCCACTCCCTCCACTGGCTCCCGATCAAACACAGCATAAACTTTAAAACACTACTCCTCACCTTCAAAGCCCTCCACAGCCTGGCCCCCCCTTACCTGACTGATCTCCTTCTTCCCTACTGCCCCACCCGTTCCCTCCGGTCCTCCTCCACTGCCTCCCTCACTGTCCCGACATCCAAGCTTAAAAACTTCGGAGATCGGGCCTTCTCTCGTACTGCACCCCGACTGCGTGTTGCTTTCTAACAGCGGAGGAGTGCAAGAATGTGACAATTTGACCATGTGACCGCGGCAGCGCGAGAGAGCGGCAGTGCGGAAATAGGCTGTCTATTGCCATTCTCTAAGACAAACGCTAACCTTAACCAGCTCCTTAACAGCGCCTAAACTTAACCGTTCTAACCTTAACCAACTCCGAAACAATGCCTAACCTTAACCTTAACCATGCCTAACCTTAACCTTAACCATAGAAAGAATATTGCCATTCTCTAAGACAAACTCTAACCTTAACCAGCTCCTTAACAGCGCCTAAACTTAACCGTTCTAACCTTAACCAACTCCGAAACAATGCCTAACCTTAACCTTAACCTTAACCATGCCTAACCTTAACCGGCGAAAGAATACACGTTAACATTTTTTTTATGGGATTCGAACTTGTCAACAACGGACCGCAGGACCGCTGCGCTGGCAGGTGAGCTGAGCTTCGAATGAAAATCATGGCGGATTAGGGCTACATAATGCCGCAAGCTCTGCCACTCCGCTTAACCCCCCCCCCCCCCCCCCCTCCAACCTGATTGATGTCTGTCTCCAGTCTTTTTTGTGCTTTCATGCTGTCTCCCCTGTTCCCCCCATGGTCTGTTCCTTTTGTTTTTGTTTCTTTGTTGTTTCTTTGTTTTTGTTTCTTTGCTTTCGTTTCTTTGTTTGTACTCTTGCTCCCGACTACTGTCAGCGACTTCGGGTTACTGAGAAGCGCTATATAAATTAAATTAATTATTATTAAACGTGATCGATATTTGGAATGGTGATCAGGAATTGGAATAATCTTTTTGGAGAACATCTGATCTGAGGTAAAGAATCTATTTGACCAGTATTGGGATAATCAGAGCTGTTTTCACCTATATATCAACGTGCCCCATATGTGTGTGTGTGAGTGTGTGTAGCTGATCAGGAAATAAGATAATCAATTTTTCAGCCCGCTTCTATAGCGTGCATAAGTACACATATACTATCGATAATCTAGCGTTTATTTGAAAACGATTCATAAATAGGCCAAACGTGTTTTGTGTATTACAGTAAAGCGCGATTCCTGCAGAATCTTTTTTTCCCCTGAAAGTTTAAAAAAACTAGCGTTTTTCAAAATGGTTTAAAACGGAAATGAACCGATTAAAAAAAAAATTATAATAATAATAATAAAAAAAAAAAAAAAAAATCCTTTTCGACAATGTTGACTGCAAACAAGTCATTGATAAGCGACGGTCGTATTAGACACATAGCCATCATTTAAGATATAGTTTATGCGTTCACAAATGTGAGAGCTCTGTCATTGAATAGAGCATTGGCACTC
The DNA here is from genome assembly GCF_963971535.1 of Notolepis coatsorum. NCBI lineage: Eukaryota > Metazoa > Chordata > Actinopteri > Aulopiformes > Paralepididae > Notolepis > Notolepis coatsorum. The sequence goes on along the minus strand of NC_140168.1, from coordinate 31,707,180 downwards.
AACAGGGTATATAGGACTGGCACGGCCGGCACGGAAAGTGTTAAGGTTCCATATGTTCCAAAATTCCATTCCAATAATGATGTAGTATAAGGAGGTAGCTTTACCAATAAGGGCCTTAAAAATTAACAAATACCACTGTTTGTTGCGTCTCTCCGTCAGAGAGGACAAACAATTGAGAAAATGATCAGAAGCTTTTGTTTGGACATTGGAATAAAAAGGCAGACGACTGCAGCAGGAGTCAGAATAGCTGGGGGGAAATCTATTTGACATGCATGACTCAAGGGCGATGAGTTATGACACTATTTCTCTATAGGCTTTTCAAATGTGCACAATTTAGAAGTGTAATCGGAACTTTCCGGTTCAAAAATCACAAGTGGGGAGTCAACGGAGTAATTGGAGTATCTCCAAAGATCTGCAATCCAGTTCTGATGGCCGCAAGTCTCGCTCCTGCCCTGTCTGTAGGCTACTAATGCAGCTAGGCTCCATCTAAACATTAGTCATTACATGTTGTCACATAGCCTACATTTCCATGACCCAAACGTGGCTTTATCCTGAAGCAGACAATGCTGTTTTGTCGCTGGGCTGGTGTACGAGTGCTCTGTGCTTTAGTTTTTACCAAAACTCGATTGGTTTCTCACTTTGCATATTCTTTTAATTGGACATAAAACATGTAGCTATTATTATTATTATTATTATTATTATTATTATTATTATTATTATTATTATTATTATTATTATTATTATTATTATTATTATTATTATTATTATTATTATTATTATTATTATTATTATTATTATTATATCATGTGGTCAGCCTTTGTTCTATCCCACCTTTCATGATAGCTGGATGGAGCAATATTCTCGCAGGTTGGTGCAGGGATAGTGGCACAGGGCAGCGCTCCACTTAAATAGTTGTGGTTATGATATTACATACAAGTTACATTAAGGCCTATAACGAAGGTTATTATATAACCCTAGTTATATGAGTAATAGCGAGCGCTTTGCTCTATTGGAACTGTCCCTTTAATCATAACCTAAATGAAAGCTTTCACCTCGTGTACCCGACCACCTGCCTGACCACTCCCACCCGGGGCTAGGACCCCCTGAAAAAAGGGGCCTGGTGAGGTCGATGAGGCCGTGGCATCGAGACCCCACCCGACGGTCACTGGTGACACCACATCGCCAGCGTATCGGACAGGGCCTAAACCAGGTGAAGGCCCTTCTCCCCTTGGCACGCCGCTCCGAAGCGTGACCGGCCCCCATCCTGAGGCCGGTCATGGTGCAGGCCCGACGACATCTTCTGCCAGAGATGATGCCGTAGTCAGAGTGCTCAGGGCCCGCTACTTCCTCACGGCTAGCGCCAATGGTTTTAGCACAACCTAACCGCTAACTCTAGGCTGACTGATAGCATCAAGCTAACGTGTCTAGCCTTAACGTAGTAGCCAGCTAACGGCTTAGCCTAACAGCTAACTGGCTAACAGTTAGCTTTTACCGGCTATCGATAGCCACCAGCTAATGCAGTAGCAAGCTAAAACGGCTACTACTGAAGCTGTATAACGTGAGGAATAGCGATACAGGCCAACACTTCAGACAGCCGCTGTCTCTCCTTCTTTTTATCCAAAAGAAAAAAGGGAAAGGCAACACACGTCCCTCTCACAGAACAGTGTTTACCAGACACAGCGGCATCGGCAGTACGCGGGCTGCAGCCATCCTGAGCTCGGAGATATTCTCATAATGAAACACCAAGCTTGCATCCTTTGTGCCGGGTGTTTTCGTCTTGAAAAGAGGGTATCCGTTTTCAGAGACCCGGGGACTTGAACCGCAGACTCGGAATCACGGCCCCAGGAAAACAAAGCTACGACCTCACTGAGGAGGAGCACTGTTTTATCCGCTATGGAGAGGCAACGAAGGGATTCTAGCCTGGAGCCGACCTTACGCAAGCTGTGCAGTTGCCCCCTCACAACTGCACACCTGAGGCCCGCGTCGCAAAACACCACCCGCCCAGAAAGACCGTCGGCTCTCACACAGCCGACCTCCTCTCGAGGCATAGTATCCAGCTGCAGAGCCGGAGACAATGCCGGCGGGGATTGCTCAGCGACGCCCGCCCCAATACGAAGCGCCGGTGGAGGTCAGAATGATCATCATCTTCTAGACTCTGCGGTGGTGACGACATTATCCTTTCTTTCTCCCGTAAATTAGTGAGAGAGGGAGGTTAACCGTCGGTAGTGTGATAGTAAAGGGTTAACCTTCTGTAGTATGGCAGTGAAAGGGTTAAAGGGGAACTCCACTATTTTGGAAAATTAGCTTATTTAACATCTTCCCTGGAGTTAGAAGATACATACCTTTTTTGTCTCTGTGCGTGCATTTTAGCTTTGGGAATAGACGCTCCGTTAGCATAGCTTAGCTTCATCACTGGAAGTGAGGCAGGACAGTAGCCTTACAGTGCCTTACAGTGTATTGCAAGGTCTGACATTGACCAAATTTGATATGCATGACCTTGGTGGGCTCTAGGTCAACTCCTGAAAAGGGGGTCAATGTCAGACCTTGCAATCAAAAGTTAGGGGGCGCACTGAAATTATGGCAAGGGTTATTAGCCCCCTAACTTTTGATTGCAAAGTCTGACATTGACCCCCTTTGCAGGAGTTGACCTAGAGCCCACCAAGGTCATGCATATCAAGTTTGGTCAATGTCAGACCTTGCAATACACTGTAAGGCACTGTAAGGCTACTGTCCTGCCTCACTTCCAGTGATGAAGCTAAGCTATGCTAACGGAGCGTCTATTCCCAAAGCTAAAATGCACGCACAGAGACAAAAAAGGTATGTATCTTCTTGTCTAACTCCAGGGAAGATGTTAAATAAGCTAATTTCCCAAAATAGTGGAGTTATCCTTTAAGGCCGAAATATGCTTCAACGTCAGCTGGTTATCGTGTGGGAGCTAGACCTACATACTTCCACGTCAGCTCAACGCGTGGGTTGCAGTACACCGCCTAGCCACTAGGTGACTGTGCTGCGTCGTGTCGTACAAATGGCTATATTTTCAGACTTCCTTGGCCAGTCTTTCATTGATTTGGTCCATGTTTGTAATGTAGTTAATCAGGATCAATCATGCTCCGACAAGCCCCCGATGACAAACGGTAAATACGGATGTACAGTACGTCAGAGGAACACGAGCCCAGCCCAGCCCAGCGAGCGATCACAGCTCTGCGCTGTCCATGTCAGCTTGCGTCGATTTGACACGCAATTACATTTTTTGGCCAGCTACATGTAGGTCTCGCCGGTATAGATTAGGCATAAATGCCGGTTCGTACCTTTTTATACAGGACAGACAGAGTCAGAACAGCGGCACCACTTTCCCGCCTTCACCAGGCTGTGTAAAAACAGGCTTCTGTCTCTCTTCCACTCCCTCTAGCTCTCCTTCTCCCTCTCTCTCGCTCACTCCCTCTCTCTTCTGGTTTCGCTCTCCCTCCCCCCCTCCCGGTCTCTCCCTACTTCCACGTGCACACACACCTCCACGTGCACACACCTCCGCAGGTCCGCCCCCCTTTGTTTATGTTGTTTCCCCCCACGTCTTTTACGAGGGGTTGGTTGTAACGGATAGTGTTTCTGTTTTATGGTCGATGTGTCATGTGAAGGGCCTCCGTGGGCGTGTCCTCAAACATGACGCCCCCCCCCCCCCCCCCCCCCCGGGGTTGTAACGCGGCACGCCACTCAAGCGTAGCAGTGTCTGCATGTGGAGGTATGGCGGCTATGAGGTGTGGCGGGGTTGTTTGTGTCTTATGCGATCCTATTATGGAGCGCCCCCCAAGGCAACGGCAGTGTTGATGCATGACCCGGATCTATAGCCACGCCCCGGACCATATGACTCATGTTTTTCCACAAGTTAGTGTTTGTGTTTGTATGCACATATATTTGTGCACGTTGGTGGTGGGACGTCATCGCGATTCCCCCGGGATGTAGGTTACACGTGAGTCGAGTACACACGAGGAACGCGTGTATTTATTATTATTGTTAAAGTACAGATTTGGACATAAAATAAACTAGTATAAGCGGTCGTTTCTTCACACTAAACTACCTTCAGAAAACACACGGTAACCGATACAACCGCTAAAGCCTGCAATTCAATAAAGCTATAATGGGGTGTGTATATTATCAGCCGGACACCTAGGGCCCCCCCAGGTTTAGGGTTTCCCAGCAAAGGAGAGCCTCTCCGGGGCCAAAGAGAGGCCTTCACCCCTGCGGCCCCCGGCAAAGCCTTGCTTTCAAGAGAGTCTCACCAATTGAATAATGACACAACATGCTACTGGTAGAACACTGTTTGTCATAGGGAAGCTACTCTATAGCTCCTTCCTATGTGATACACACGGACACTCCTACTAGTCAAACTAGACATAGTGTGTGTGTGTGTGTGTGTGTGTGTGTGTGTGTGTGTGTGTTCACATCTGTGAGCGTGTGTGTTGTTTTTGCTCTGGGCTAACCTGACGCGTATGTGTGTGTGTGTGTGTGTGCGTGTGTGGGGTGGACCGACCCATTAATTAAACTTGATCCTTGCCAGTGTACCATTAAAGAAAGCCCTCACTCCTACCCTTCCGCTTGGAGCGGACTCAGTAACATCGTAAAAAAACCACCCTACATCTTACTGCCTCAGATCTGACAGCTTCCGTGTGTGTGTGTGTGGGGTTGTGGTTGTGTGTGTAGTGTAAGAGGTGAGGTCAAAATGTCACGCAGGAGGTTTTCACTTACCCGTGTTCCCTCTTTAATGCCCCATATAGGGCTACACAATATACACTTCACCCCCCCCAACCTGACTCGGCGCTCTGATAAAGTAATTACAGGCAACCCTAACCCCCCTTGCACACTCACAGCTTCTCCTTCCTTTCTCTCTCTCTCTCTCTCTCTCTCTCTCTCTCTCTCTCTCTCTCGCTCCCACTCTCTTTCTCACACAAGCCTGTGCTCCACGACTCTTTGAAATGCATACCCTCTCGCTCTTTGTGTGTGTGCGTTGCGTTTCAACTGAGTGACTAAGAGACTAGTCACCGGTTCGGCCGGAAAAAAGCCTAAGTTGCTCTTTGTCCGCAGTGACCATAAAACTGTAACCCTAGTCCCACAGATGCAAACTACAGTTCTGCTTTTACACGAAGGGTTAACAAAGGGCCTCTCTCTCTCTTCGGATAACCTTTTGTTTCAGCCAAGTCCCCCTGTACCCCACTGCTCCAACAGTCCTCCTTAACATAGGGCAGGTCAGGCTTATTGTGTTCTATTCTTTTTGTAAGCGAAGCCCCCGGTCTCTCTTCTCAGTTCCAAGACTCCGTTGAATGCTCTATTCTTTCTGTCTCTGTGGTGTGTGACTGTGTCGGTCTCCATTCCCCACATTAATATGTATATTGGTCGAGGAAAGGTCTCTGGGGTTTAAGTGATCCGAATTGATTCGCTGGCCTCGACGGGATGCAGAATGACACTTGAAACTGTTCAACCAGGGGAGCTCCAGTAGCTCACCACGTACCGCGAGTGCTATTTCAGCGCCGTGGACAACCGTGCTCGTCACGGATCTGGGGCTGAGCGCGTTCGAATCCCGGACGGCAGCCGTGCCTTTCCCAGAGTGTCTTCCCCCCCATCTGAACCCTTTCAGCCTGCTTCTGTCGGTCGAACTTGACCAAGTATGAATGCGATGAAAAAGCGATAAACGCTAAAAAAAAAAGAACCAGCTGACTGGTCAAAGTTTAAAAAAAAAGAAACTGTTCAACCGCGTCTCCTTTTTCACGTTCTTCTTCTCACACGCACACTAAAAGATCCCCCCCCGTCTCGCCTCCCCGCCTCTGCCCCCCCCCCCCCCCCCCCCACAGGTGGAGAAGATCCGTCAGGTGAAGGCCAAGTCGCTCTACCTACAGGTGGAGAAGCTGCACCAGAGCCTGACCAAGCTGGACAGCACCATCGCCGCCGTCAGCCAAGTGCTGGACGAAGGCCGCCACCTGGACGTCCTGCTGGCCCGCGAGCGCATGCTCACCCAGATCCACGAGCTCAAGTCCCTGCGGGGCCTTCTGCAGCCGCAGGAGGACGACCGCTTCATGTTCACCCCTCCAGACCAGGTGCGTGAGGCAGCCGGACGGTAGAGCGTCCGCTGGAACAGAAGCTAGGGGCCATACCTAGTACATAGTAGTAGTGGTAGTAATAGTTGTAATATGTAGTAGTACATGGTAATAGTAGTAGTAGTACATAGTAGTAGTTAGGGGTGGAACGGTACGCATTCAAACCGTACACCGTTTGGTACGACCTCCACGGTTCGGGGCATGTGTGTATTGTTCGGTTCAAGGGATGCGCAAAAAAAATACGCACATACACACACACGCACACACCCAGAGACAGAGAGGCGGTAACTAAATTAGCCGCTAGCTAAGCTAACCATGGAAACGCTCACAGCGAAGTGACTCCACGACACCAGTTCCATTGGGGGGGGGGGGGGGGGGGGTGTATATTGACGAGGCTTGACAACAGAGGTTCAAAGATAACTTCACATTTATTGGCTGTTCGTTTATATATCGCTTCATGTAGGCCTGCCGCGATAAGCAATAAATCGATTAATTGCTGCGATAATTAAAATGAATGCAATGATTTTGACGGGCGCGATTAATTGCTATTTGCGCGTTTGTTTTAATGAGGCGGAACCAGTGCCCCTTCAGTCACTGTCCGTGTTGGGAGGCGGGCCGCTGACGTTACTAGAGTACAGCACGGGTGCTCCGTGGGGCAACGCCACATAGACATTTCTCAATAGTGTTGCTCCTTTTAACCAAGTAGCATTATTTGTAGTGTAACGTTAGCTATTTTTAGACCCAAGTAGTTACTCGCTACTGCCCGGAGAAACTGGACTGCTAAATAAAGATGAAAGATAGAGCTTTGATTCTCATTCCATGCTAACAACATTAGCTAAATATCTAACAAACGAAATACAACGTATAGCATAGCTACAAGTACAACACAGAATAACGTTAATACAATTACATGCATCATTGTTTACAATGAACGGGTGGGGCTAGTCAAAGGACTGGACACGGGGACAAGTTAAACATGAATTAATTTATTATAACACTCCGGTAGTTTCGAGTCGTGCTGCAGTGCTTACGCACCACAGCTATTCTATTACTGCTTTGACGCTTCCTCCTCATCGTTGATTGCCTGTAGTAGCTGCATCTAACGTTAGTAGCTAACGTTAAAACTAACCGAAAGGTAGTTGTTCACCAACAATTTGTTTTATCATTAGCTCAAAAACAGAACCGGACGAGACATGTTGTCGGCTCATAGTTTCTGCTTAGGATAATAACAACAATACTTCCGGTCCGGTCGGTGGGCTTCAAAATAAAAGTCAAACACCGGAAAAGACGGAGCGGTGGGCTTCAAAATAAAAGTTTTGGGAAATAAATTTCTCAAAAAAAATTCTCTAACCGGTCGCAATAATATCGCTTATCGCGATATTTTCGGGGGCAATTAATCGCCCAGCAAAATGTGTTATCGTGGCAGGCCTAGCTTCATGCATCAGGCTTCTCCAGGTTCCAACGCCATGTTACTGTTGACTATTGACTTCCTCGTTTGACGTCACTTCAAATATGGCTACCAAGACGCTCAAAAAGCAAAAGCCAGTCGTGTAGGTACCATGCAGTGGAAAAGCTGCATAAGAGAATACTTCATAATGTTTCATGCAATTAAAAAGTTAATGTATATATATATATATTTAGTACACATGATTTATTTATTTTAAATAACACAGTGACACTTTTCCTTTTTGATAATAAATCCAGCCATATTCCTTTCATTGTATTTCAAATACTGCACTTTAATTTCAAGCGGAAAACTAAACTTTCCATTAGGAACTGACAATCAGGGAATTTAAACATTGTTGACATTGTTTTTTTTTGTTTATTTTAAAGAAAGGAAAGTAGTGCTGGTTGAGCATAATTATGCATACTTTATGTTGATGGCCTTTGTCTATAATGTGGCCACACAAATAGAAAGGTTTAATTATTTTCTTAATACTTTGACAAATGTAGCCTATATTTTTCAGTCAGTTCAGTCTGTAAACCTCTTTTTTTTTACCAAATAAATGAGAAGCATGTTTAAATCAGCAATGCCTTCCCTCTTGCTGTACCAAAATCTCTCCTAGCTCTAATCGGTCATTGTCAAAATGATGTGCCTAATGTCAAACTGCCTCATTCTTTCAGTTTTTGCATGACTACATCCTTGAGAATAACTGAAAAGTTGTATTATATTTAGGCTATATATCTTATGCTGATGTATGGTCTTTTTGGAGTAGTACATAGTCGTTTAAAAAAAAATAAAAAAACAGCGTATACCGAACCGAAAACCTTGACACAACCTGAACAGTGGATTTTGTGAACCGCTCCACCTGTAGTAGTAGTAGTAGTAGTAGTAGTAGTAGTAGTAGTAGTACATAGTATTAGTAGTAGCAGTAGTTAGGGGTGGACGGTATAAACGGTATACGGTATAAACGGTATGAATTTGCTCTACGGTATGGATTTTGCCTATACCGTGTAACCGGTAGTGCAGCTCTAAAATAGCAATGACGTCATGTAACCACAGCGCGACTATTTCACTCGCATTTGCCCCTAAAAATAGATAGAATTAGTCATAGATAATAGATATGTGCGAACTGGAAAAAGTTATTTAGGAGGCTTCGCGCAGTGGGCGTGCCAGCCCCTCCCGCACGCATGTAAACACGGGTCTACTAGTAGTAGTGGGACGGGACGTCTCCCTGAGCTAACGTTAGCTTAGCTACCGTTACAAAATGACCCAGTCAACTATTCACTTTTAGTTTAATACATGATGAGGCATTGTCTAACCGAACGGTATCTAGTCGGCCAGCTACCGATAGCTCCTGACATCAACAAACGCTCCATCAAGTCTAGTAGAGAGTAGACGTGTATGATAGCTCCGTTAGCCGTTAGCTCACGTTAACGCAACTTAGTTCACCGTTCAAAACGAAATGTCCCATTGAACTAAATAATTCACTGAGGCGTTGTATTAACGTTATATATCCGGCTAGCAGTAGCTACAGATAGCTCCTGATATCAATGTCTTATAACACTGATTCGATGCGTATTCGAGCTGAGGGCTTGTGAATGTGATTTAACGTTATACCAATACTAGGGCCCAGCTGCAGCGCCGGTGAATCCTGGCCGTAGCTCGAGGCTACTCGAGTATAGGTCCAGCTGCAGCTCCGGAGAATCCTGGCCGTAGCTAGAGGCTACTAATGTACACACAGACAGTAGAGCTTGTTGCGTGGTGGCGATGTCTCGCAGATAATACAAGTACAAGTCTAATTATATAATATATATATTTTATATAAAAAAAAAAAAAAAAATTATATAAAAAAAAAAAAAATTATCAAAAACGATGATACCGTGATATATACCGTTACCGTCTATGCTTCAAATTATACCGTGATATAAATTTTAGACCATACCGTCCACCCCTAGCAGTAGTACATAGTAGTAGTAGTAGTAGTAGTAGTACATAGTATTAGTAGTAGCAGTAGTACATAGTAGTAGTAGTAGTAGTAGTAGTAGTAGTAGTAGTAGTAGTAGTAGTAGTAGTATTTGTTCTAAGGACGGCTAGAAAGCTAGTTGCTCCTGCCTCTTGGAGGGCTAAGGAACAAGGTGTTATCATAGGCGTAGATTTAGGGGGGTTGCAGGGGACATGTCCCCCTCAATATTAAGAAGACATAAATGTGTTCCCTCTCCAAAAGAGAATTTTGTTTTAAAACGTGTGATATGTTTTCAATGTGCAGAAACAATTACTGGAGAATAACTATTTGAAAGCAATACAGAATGCCTGAGAGCCTTACTGATTCAGATTCCTTTATTGTCACGTCATTTAGTAGCGTATAGCAAAAAAATAGTGAAATTCACTTTGTTGTGGTTCCTCGACCATAGCAGCACCCAATATAATATGAATAAACTAAAATAAAAATAGCATACAATACATTTATTTCCTTTACATAAATAAAGACATTTCCACCATAAATTGATGCAGAAAAGGCACAAACTGGTGCATAAAGTACACCAGAATGCAGAAAATTAAGTGTCTGACGCAAAGATTGTGTCGCCCCCCCCCATGTTGAAACCAAAGCTACGCCCTTGGGTCTTACATCTTAGGACTGATGTGATTAAATGATGTATTATATAATATATATAACATGCCTAGCTGTGTGTATGATATATTGATATTATGCGATTAGCTATGTGTATATGATATATTGATATTTCGATGTGAATAACTGGATGTATTTAATTGATTCTCCTCGCAGGCCTTGTACATAGCCATCCAGTCCATGGGCCTAATCAGCAGCGGAGCCTTCGCGCCGGTCACCAAAGCCCACGGGGAAGGTCTCAAAACCGCCCTCCGCGGCAAGGCCGCCTCCTTCACCGTGATCGGATACGACCACGACGGAGAGCCGCGCCTCTCCGGCGGAGACGCCGTGTCGGCCATCATCATGTCCGCCATCGATGGCAACCTGTCGGCGGCGGAGGTCTCGGACCACCAGAACGGCTCGTACACGGTTGGCTACCTGCCTAAGAGCGAGGGGGAGCACCTGGTGTCGGTTCTGGTTTGTAACCAGCACATCCAGGGGAGCCCCTTCAAGGTGACGGTGAAGTCCGGGAGGAGCTACGGGGCCCTCGGGGCGCCGGTGTCGGCCTTCGGGGGCGAGGGGGAGGGAGACGGACAGCTCTGTCGGCCCTGGGGAATCAGCGTGGACAAGGAGGGATATGTGGTGGTGGCTGATCGCAGCAACAACCGTGTACAGGTAGACACTGGCCTCGCTCCTCAAACCCCCCCCCCCTTCTATATGATGCACCTCCTACACCTCCTTGCCCTTCTCTCACTGCATCTTCATGATAACAACTTCAGTTTCACAAGCTGACTACAATTCATCGTTCCCCCTTTTCAAGTCTTTCTCCCTCGCTCCCTCCCTCGCCAGTAAATTTCTAGACTCTATATCCTAACTAGGGGTGGGGGGGGGAATTGATAAAGCAATATATCGTAAAATTTTGCGCGCCAATATTATATTGATACTGTGATGGTATATACATAAAAAAAAACATTTTGTGAATGAGGTGAACAGACTGGAAACGTTATCTTATTAGATTAAACGGATGATGTATATATATATTATTGTAGATGGTAACAAAGTATTCTGTTGGGGACATAATTAATAGTTAATAACAATCAAGTTGCGGTCAGTGTGTTAAAGAGGCACTATGCAATTTGTTGTACATTGTTTCATGTACAATTGGCCAGTTTGTGATGCACACTAAAGAATCTGATAAGCGTTCATGTAAATTCTCTGAATAAATACATAATTCCTGCTTTTTGCCTTCTTATGGGTATTTATTCTTCTTCAGTTACACAGATATCACAATCGTATCATGGATGATATTTCTTGCAATATATTGATTATCGTATGTTATCGTTATCGAGGGCCAAATATCAGTATTGTACCGTGAGTTACTGGTATTGTCCCACCCCTAATCCTGACTATATTTGTTATTTATATTTGTGTCTCTAGATCTTCAAGCCTTGCGGTGCCTTCCACCATAAGTTTGGCTCTCTGGGATCCCGGCCTGGGCAATTTGACCGTCCAGCCGGGGTTGCCTGTGACAGTCAGAGACGCATCATTGTGGCCGACAAGGACAATCACCGTGTACAGGTGAGCTGACCCTCAGCCCCTCAGTCGCACTGCAAAAAATACCATGATGTCAAAATAAATTCTGTTGATTGCAGGTAAAATTGTTCACGTTGTCTTGTTGATACATGCAACTAAAACACAATATCTACAAATTGGACTGCGAAGAGCATTTCAGAAAAGTATGCAAAGTACGTGTTCACAGGAAATATAGAAATATCTTTTTTTTTTAATCCACTTTTTTCTATTTTCTCTCATCCCAATTTCGTATTTCCAATTCTTCCCTCCCCTGTCTTGAACGTTGCTAGACTATGCCTCCCACTGGTCGGCTGTAGTGAGGATAGAAGCCTTGCATCACGTGTCCCCTCCGGTACACGAGGAGGCAGCCTGTCGCATCTTTTCACCGCAGCAGCTCGAACTCTCAGTGGCGAGGAGTAACGCGTGGGAGGCTCACGCTGCCCCCGATACTTCCTGTTTCCGCCGCACTGGCGTCACCCAACCGACCTGTAGGAGTCGCTGTCCACAACGTCCAATCCCCACCCACCAGCTTTCCCACCCTCTAACACTGCCAATTGTGTTAGTATGACGGCCGGCCAAGCCGGTAGCAACGCCGAGAGCTGGGCTCGATACCAGCATATCCTGCGTTAGTGGTGAGCGCCTTGCCCACTGTGCCACTCAGCCGCCAGAAATTATAGAAATATCTAAAGAAATTAAATCATTATTTAGTGTCACCTTTTTGCTAATATACCTTGAATTCACGCAGATGGAATAGAAATCCTGGTGTTAGATTTCATTGACTTTCAATTACTGTTACTTATCCTGTCTTCCTTCAGGATAGACTCTGTGTTGTGTTGTTGGATGTTGTTGAACTTGTAAAGTCACTTCAATGAAATCTCCCCTTGAAATAATATATGACACACAGGCTCCTGGTATTCTCTTTATAACTCAGCTTTATTGGCATAAACGGCATAATAGTTACAATTAGGTTGCTCTCAGGTTCTCTCTGTGTGAGCTGAATACCGAAAAAGGAGACAGAAGAAGCCCTCTCTCCTCCAAGCTGAAATACCTGAGAGGGCTTCCGAAGTAGGTGAAATACCAAAGTGATACCAAAAGAGACACTCCCAATTCTCTCTCTCCCTGGCATAATATGCCCATTTGTTATCACCCGTTCCTTACTTATCTCCCTTTCTGGCACCTTAAATTGTGCATGGTGGCGCACAGTGGTTAGCACTGCTGCCTCTCAGCAAGAAGGTCCTGGGTTCGTACCCCAGCAGGGGGCCTTTCTGTGTGGAGTTTGCATGTTCTCCCTGTGTTCGCGTGGGTTTCCTCTGGGTACTCTGGTTTCTTCCCTCACCATAAAGACATGAATGGTAGGCAGGGACTATAGAAGAAAACTAGCTCATTAGTTCATTCTGGCACATTTACATTGATGTGGAAACTGAAGATGTAGATCAATGTGCACTAGGGGTGTAACTAGGGATGCACCGAATGGGAAATTCTTGGCCGAAACCGATACCGAAAATAGGAAACAGTTGGCCGAAAACCGAATGCCGAAAATGATTAATATAAATATATATATATATATATGTTTTTTTTTTTTTTTTTTTTAGCTACCTGATTATGGCAAAAGACATGATTATGGCTAAACTTAACTTAAATAATATTAATAATCACTATTATGGGCCCATAAAACATTTATTCAGCACTTTTGAATGCATACATTAATTCCAGACTGTTAAGACTAAAAGACTACAACGATTGATGACGACTTCCTGTCCTCGCATTTCCATTTCCGGTTTAACGATACATTTTCAACAACAGATTGCTGCTAATTAAACACTTCATTTAAACGGAGTAACGTTAACGTTATGTCGAGTTCATACGTGTAGTGTAGTATGAACTCGTCATAACGTTAACATTACTCAGTGTCCACTGTTGCTGCCACCGTTGCGTCGCAGATGGATGGTACACTGTTAGCTCCGTAGCTAATCCGCTCCTAGACTACTGATAGCAGTACCGTTAACGTCGGAGCTGATCAATACTCCGGTTTTTTCTAATTTAGTTTAGAACCGGGTTTCGGGGGGCATCCCTACTCCCAAGAGGAGTTAGTTATCACAGGCTGTAGAATGCAGGAAGAGCTGCCAAGCTGCTCACGTTACATGTTGCGCATGCTACCGGTATGTCTGTAGTCGCGTTTTGATGACGTCATCACAACAACACGTTATTTGACTTTCTGTCATATATTTTCGGTGCTAAAACCCTTTCGGCCGAAAGAGCCGTTTTAACCATTTTCGGCCGCTAATTTTCGGTAGCCGAATTTTCGGTGCATCCCTAGGTGTAACGGTACGTGTATTCGTCCCGCGAATTTACGGTACGGCCGTCACATGCAGCCATACGACGAATACGTGACAGTGCAAACATACCAGTCGCTCATGCAGGCACTCGCGAGGTCCGTGCGAGAACAGTGCGCGTGGCCGGGCACACAGAGTCCGACTTCAGAGCGAGCGAAAGTGCACGGAGAAAGGCACATTTACATTAGAAGAACAGCCTGCAGCCTCATTACAATTAGGGATGTCCCGATCACGTTTTTTTGCTCCCGATCCGATCCCGATCATGTGATTTTGAGTATCTACCGATACCGATATTTCCCGATCCGATCAAAAAAAGATATACATTTTTTTTTATTTATTTTTTTTTATTATTATTTTTTTATTTATTTTTTATTCAACAAACATGACCATGTTCACGTCTTAAACTCATACTGAGGCCTTAGTTTTGGTTTTAAATTGCATATCATCATTCATTTATTTATTGTCACACAGAGCAGAAGAATTTTGCCAAAACAAACCAATAGTATCCAACGGCAGACCAGCCACACTCTCAGACCCAAACGCATTTCCTTTGATTTAATTATACATCAAATGATTTATGTCAAGGATTGCAATGCCTCGCTTGAATGAAGTTAACTTTTCACCTGGATAACGTCAACATTCAGGGTGAATGTAATGTGAGAAATTGGGATAAAAAAAAAAGAAATAAAAAAAAAGAAAAAAGATTTATTTGGGTCTGAGAGTGTGGCTGGTCTGCCGTTCTGCAGCTGGATACTATTGGTTTGTTTTGGCAAAATTCTTCTGCATGCATCGCCAACAAACAACAACACCATTCTCCCCCGCCGGACTCACGCTGATCAAATAAAAAAAATAAACATACTTTTTCGGACTGATCATCTGAGCTCCTCTCCAGTTGAACTGCTATTGTGTTTAAATCCAAATAATCCTCTGCCATTGTTGTGTAACATGTCATCTGTTCTCTAGTCTTCAGTCTCGGCTTCACGTGAAGTTAAATCCTCTCTAGAAGTGAAACTGAAACTTACCAAGCCTATACGTTTTTAAAGGGGCACTAGGCAATTAATTTACTCTGGATTAGGGTTGCACGGTATACCGGTATTATGTTCGAAATGATACTATACTGCGTTTGGGGAAAAACGGTACTTTTTTATTTTTATTTATTCATTTATGCATGCGAATGCCTTCCTATTGGAGCACAGCGCTGCTGTCAGTGGTGACGTTGCGCTAGTTTACCGGAAGAGAGCTCTGATGGAAAGAGATTGAGATTTCTATTCTTGCGAACAGCACAGCGGACACCCTCCAATGCTCGCACAAGGAACCGTAGTCACGAGAGCTAGCATCAACGTAACGCAAGCCACCACAACCATCGACAATCGCAGCGAGGATCCCCATTGATTAACGCCAGCCAGCCAGCTTTAACTAGAATTATAGTTCGCTAGCTATATAAGCTAACGTTAGCCGAGTTGATTCTATGCTAAATGTGCTAGCTAGCCAACGTCAATAAAGATCCCCACTGCAACTGCCGATGGCATGACAACTAACGTTACGCCAATGCTACAGTAGCTCCTATCAGTACTGTAGTCATGCCATTGATACCAACATTTGTTGGATGAGCTATGCCAGCTCTCGTTCAGTTCCTTATTTAGCCCCCTTCGTGACTGCGATGCAACCCCCGGCCGAACACGTGAATGCGTATTCAACCCAGGGCCGCATCACAGTCACGAAAGGGGCCAAGTTCCCCATACGAGCACCAGAAAATGTCTACAACGCCACCCGCAAGAACAGAAAATAAATTGAAAAGCCTAATAATAAGCTATACACAGCCTAAACTCCCGTGCTGTAAGCTAGTAAACACAGCATCCCCTGCTGCCTACCCACAACATAAATGAATTGATGCACACTGCATCTCTATAGCTTAGTCACAAAACGTGATTTATACAGAGACATTTGACAATTGCCCATTTAATGGTTCATACATAATACTGTATAAAGACAACGGAAATCTATTTTATTTTTGTTAAACAGCCTACAATATGACATAACCTAGTTCTAGATTATGATAGGCTATATATAATCAGTCACTCATCAAAATGTTTTCTAGGTTATTACATCTCAAACTAATTAGGCCCTCTGCTATGACAAATGTATAATAATAATACAACCATACTTTTTCTACCCCATGATTTTTTTTTAACTACAGAAGTCTGCTGCATTTGGCTCACAGAGTGACTCCCAGCAACCTAACCTCCCAGCTTTTTTTGAGCAGCATATTAAGTACACAAATTAGTCCAAAGATGATAAAAGGCTCAACAGGGCAGTCTCAGAGTTCATCTGTGTGGACCAAGTTCCAATATATATACAGTTGAGAAAGCTGGGTTCAGAAACCTTGTACAGCAACTGTTTTGAGTGCAAAAAAAAAAAGTATCAAAGTATCGAAATTAATATTGGTATAGTATCGAAACTAAAATGTTGGTATCGTGACAACCCTACTCTGGATGCCTGAACACAGAATGACACCAGTATCACTGACTACCACGGCAAGCCTATAGAAAATTATTCTATTTAATAATAATAGCTCTCGGCGTTGCTACCGGCTTGGCAATTGGCAGTGTTAGCAGTGGGAAAGCCGGTGGGTGGGGATTGGACGTTGTGGACAGCGACTCCTACAGGTCGGTTGGTGCACCTGTACAGCAGAATCGGGAAGTATCGGGGGAAGCGTGAGCCTCCCACGCGTTACTCCTCGCCACTGAGAGATCGTGCTGTTCAGGTGAAAAGATGCGACAGCTGCCTCCTCGTGTACCGGAGGGGACACGTGATGCAAGGCTTGGTCCTCACTGCAGCCGACCAGTGGGAGGCATAGTCTAGCAATGTTCGAGACAGGGGAGGGGAGAATTGGCGAGGCGAAATTGGGATGGGAGAAAAATAAGGCGAAAAAGTGAAAAAAAAAAATTATTATTATAATTATCATAAATATAATATATAAATTAAATGAAAAAAATTATTATTAAAAAAAAAATTATATTAATAATTATAAATATATTTTTTCTGTTGTACCGAACTTGTACCGAACCGTGACCCCTATACCGAGGTACGTACTGAACCGTGGCTTCTGTGTACCATTACACCCCGTGCACGGTTCCTGGGTAAAAAAAAATATATATATATATATATTGAAAATAGATAGATAGACAACCTCGGTTCTCCTAGATTTGTTCCCCCTGTGAGAGATGCCATCTGGATACCCATCTAGTCTAGCTAACTAGCATGTTGACACTTGGGTCAGAAATAAGAATAGACTGTTCTTTATATATCAACACTCTCTCGGGCTTCAGGTCCTATATATAATTGTCTTAATGGTTTTATCTTCTAAGAAAACGCTGCCCAGATTCTACACTGGCTCACCCTGTGACTTGGCGTGTGCTCCGTCTGACAGGTGTTCACGTTTGAGGGCCAGTTCCTGCTGAAGTTCGGGGAGAAAGGCACCAAGAACGGGCAGTTCAACTACCCCTGGGACGTGGCGGTGAACTCAGAGGGTAAGATCCTGGTCTCGGACACCAGGAACCACCGCGTGCAGCTCTTCGCCCCCGACGGCTCGTTCCTCAACAAGTACGGTTTCGAGGGCGCCCTGTGGAAACACTTTGACTCCCCGCGGGGGGTGGCCTTCAACCACGAGGACCACCTGGTGGTGACCGACTTCAACAACCACCGGCTCCTCGTCATCCGGCCCGACTGCCAGTCGGCCCGCTTCCTGGGCTCGGAGGGCACCGGGAACGGGCAGTTCCTGCGGCCCCAGGGCGTGGCGGTGGACCAGGAGAACCGCATCATCGTGGCCGACTCCCGGAACCACCGCGTCCAAGTGTTCGAGCCCAACGGGAACTTTTTATGCAAATTCGGCACGCAGGGGAGCGGCTTTGGACAGATGGATCGGCCCTCCGGCGTGGCCGTCACGCCCGACGGAGTCATCGTGGTGGTCGACTTTGGAAATAACCGCATCCTCAAGTTCTGAAAGAGTTCTCCACCTCTTTTTTTTTTACCCTCCCTTTCTCTCGCTCCATTTGCCCTTCCGTATCTTAGCAGGGAACAGGAAATGGAGGAGAGAGAACGAATCAACAGACCGACAACAACGGGGGGAGAGTAGAGGGAGGCTTCAGAGGAGAAACGTAGAAACGCGCGACGAAGGGAAAAGAAAACTGTCGATCCTTATTTTTTACATTTCCGTTCATATTCTAAATGGGATATTTGTGGTATGCGTGACCAAGGGGACCACTACGAATTGATAATCAGTAGGAAAAACAAAAATAGAGCCATGTTTTCCCTTCCTCGGCTGCTCTGAACCCTCCCCTGTGAGCTCTCCTCGCGGCGCCATCTCAGGGAATTTTCTCACCTTTCTTGAAACCTTGTATACCCTCTGCTCCATACCTACCTCATCTAGCTCTTTATGAATGTACTCATAGTCACTGAGCAGAGATTTACGTAGTCCGTGAAGTTTTACAAAGAAGAAAAGAGAGAAAAAAAAAGTCTACCTCAATACTTTATATAAAAAAAAAAGAGAGACAAAAAAAGGAATAAGACTCTTCAGTTTGATATTTGCACAGGATTAATGGAATTCTTGCTGTGCGGTTGGAAATATGAGTTAAAACTGAACCTCCTGAATGTTGTTGCTGAGACAATACTCAGACCGCTGGTTAGAGGCTGCATGATTCATTCAGAAGGCTTTAGCCGGAGAGGAAGTTAGTGTTCAGTGGCGTCATTTCATGTTTTTAGGCTCGTTAGTTGATCTCTTTTTTTGTTTTTTTTGTTAATGCATCAACCCTTTTGTCTCGTTGTGGCTCTTTTAGAGTGTATAGTGTCACGATGGCTCTAAGAAGAATGCTTGAAGTGATGCCAAACTTGTCCGAATCAGAGACGGCTCAGGGTGTCGTAGAACCCATCAGTCGTTTTCAGGATCTCCTTCTAGCTTTACTGGCTGTCTGGTCACGGTTGATGCTGACTTGGCCAGGATGAATTCCTTGATGATTTAGGAAATTAGGAGTTCATGGAAATAATCCCCCAATCCTATATGTACCCAAAGTATCCAATTGACCGATTCCAAGAGCCGCCTTATTTTCTTGACCCTCTAATCATACCTTAACAACCATTGCTAAACGCCTTAGCTTGACCACGGTCGCGTTCGGCCTGACGAATCGTTTTCAGATTGAACGTGCCCCTGCATTCACTACTTCATAGGACCGATGATGACGGACCATTTTTGCCATCCACAATAACATTCTGTGAAACGACATCCAAGGTGATCCAACGAAGGCTAACACATGGTAGCGCTAACCTCCTAATGCTATTCTTACCACTGGCATAGCATGCTGGCTAATGTTACATAGAGCTATAACTGCTAACTAGCATTAATTCTGCATGAGACAACCGGGGACTAGCCAGGGGTAGTGGTTAAGTAAGTAGTAGAAAGTTGTTCAATAGCATTATGACATGTTAACGCTACCACTATCCTTTGCTGGGCGTCGGTTTTAGAGGGATAGCAAACATGAGTAGCTTTAGCAGTCGTTAGCCTAAGTAGCTAGTAGTAACTAATGCTAATATGTTATTGTCGGCTTGGCTGCATCTATATAGCAACTATTAACGCTACAGTGAATTAAATAACAGTCACCCACCTTTGAACAGACATAACGTTAGATCCTGTGTTTGTTTTCATCCGATGTTGAGGTCTTCCCACACTACAGATACTGTAGATCTATCTACCACACAAACTCAATGCTGACATTTGAGCAAATTCAGATAAAGGATAGAAACGGCACCCTCTGTAAATAAAATCGGCTTGGTGTTTCGAGCTTGTCAAGACACTGATGTTGACGTGCAGGACAAGCTAAAGGTGGTTGTCAAGGTGTTGCCAAGGTAGGCGGTGCTCGTGATTGGTCAATTACCCCCCCCCCCTCCCCTTTGCCCCCATCTTGTGAGGCAACATGAATTATAGCCCATACGTTGGTCAAGATGGATAAATGAATAAAGAAAAGCTGGATTGTTACAGTCCAGCTCGTGCATCGTAGTAAACATACGAAGATCAGTATGCAAGGAGAGCTTTGTCTCCTCCGAAAGGAAGGACGCACCAAAGGATTTTAGAGATGAATTATCAAGATGTGGATCTGCTAGTGATCTTACTGTAAGAGATTTAATCATGTTTGACACCTTTTGCTGGTGAGGCTAAAAAGAAGATTAGAAAGCCTCTAAACTAGACATGTGATTGGCTATATAGAGGACAAGACTGACATCAATAAAAGCCAATCTTCAAGCAGTCCTTTAGATTTGGATTGTGGTTAAAATGCCACTCCGATCGGCTCCTGGGGCCTGAGATTTAATACAATCCTTTACTAAGTAAGTTATACTTTATGAACCCCTTGGGGAAATGTGTCCTCTGCATTTGACCCATCCTAACTACTTAGGAGCAGTGGGCAGCCACAGTGCAGCGCCCGGGGACCAACTCCAGTTGTAATGCCAGTGCCTTGGTCAAGGGCAAATAGCAGGAGTGTGTACCTAGCGTGCATGTCTTCTGGTGTGGGAGGTAACCGGAGAACCCGGATGAAATCCACGCAAACACGGGGGAGTACATGTAACCTCCACACAGAACGGCCCCCCCCCCCCCACCTGCCAGGGTTCCAAGCCAGGACCTTATTGCTGTGAGGCAACAGTGCTAACCACTGCGCCGCCGTGCCGCCCAAAAATGTCTAGGGGCATAATTGCAAAGCCCTGCCCTATTTATTGATGATTGTTTGGAGTCGGGGGAGATCTCTAGAATGCATGTTAGTAGACCGTTGCCCTAAATACGGGAGGTCTATAGATGAGCTAGTGGAATCAACCAAAGGTAGACCTTCTGCACAATGTCTAAGTGGTATTTAAAGAAACTTTAAAGCCCCCCCCCCCCTCAAAGACATTTTGTCGAATAATCATCATTGATGCTGGGAAGTCTAAAACAAAAAAAAACAAAAAAAAAGAAAGAAAAAACTAAAAGAGAAAAAAAAAACATTGAGTTTGCAGCACTGTCAATCCCAGCCTTGAAGCAAGGAGAATTAAGATGTAAAGCCTGCTTGGGGTGATGTTGGATATGCACAGGTCATTTTTACAACTTGCAGAGACATGGTTGCTAGCCATGTAAAGTTGCTAAGTTGTATGGTGGCTTTGAAGGAAGACCCTTTTGTACCATGTCTGAACAGGTCAGTGCGGAGAAGAGAAGAGAAAATAAAAGAGAAGAGTGGAGAGGTGGTCTCGGTTTCCCCAAAACCCTCTCTATAAGATCAACCTGGTGCCATTCCGAGTCAATGGGCCGTGGTTCTTAGTGCTAATACGTATTTTTTTTGGGGAAACCGGGCCCGGGTCTCACCGCACCAAAGAGAACCCTCCTCTGCCCCTTTCTCACGTCAGCCCGACCCACAATCCCCCCCCCCCTCCCCCCCGTGCTTATCAACAATTACATTACCCCGAGACTCGAAATAGCGTTTTCAAATTAGCATTTGCATCCCAAGCTAATTAGTATTGACATGACAACTTGACATTTACCCTCATACCTTTGTGGACGCATGCATTAATTCCCTGCAGGCCTTTTGTTTCTGCGCGGCCGCTCTCCCAACGGGGAGCGTGTTGCTAGACGATTCAGGTTCGGTCGGCCACAGAGATACGGGACCTATTGCATGACTCACTCGAGTTGCTCTGACCTCCAGACGAGAGCGCTAGTGTGCACACGACCAGGATTTCACATCCTCATATCTCAAATATAATTTGCCTCTGTGTTTTTTTTTTTTTTTTTTGCTCACCTCTCATATATACCTCATCTATCGAAATACCTCGAGAACCTCTCATGTACCTACTGTACCTCAGAACATTCAAATACCTCAACTCCCATATACCTCATACTGTGTACCTCAATTTTTACTCTTGTCGTATTTAAACATGCCTCATCTGATTATATTTATGAATGACAAATGTACCTCGTTTTTTTGGGTCCTCCTCCTGCGCTACAGTACGAGCACCCACCCCACCCCATGCTTGTTGGACCAAAGATCTCAATCACAGTGGCTCCATTTCCAGTTAAAAAGAAAAACATCAAAGATGCATTATGGTCACCGCTCCTGTCTTGCATCCATGTTTTCATTTGTTGAATCTACTGTAAATTACCTGGTAGCCTATGCCTTTTTTATCTTCAAGAAACCAAATATTGCAGATATGAGCATTGTGCCAAAAAAAGATATTGAGTTCTGTGCCAAACAGGGTTGGCACTGGGAAATACACTGTTGTAAAAAAAAAGAAAAAAGAAAAAAAAAACTCATTGGACCATTATATCATAGATATAAGTGTTAAACGATTCAGAGTATCATAAAGGATGAATCCTTTTCTCTGATTGGACGCACTTAGGAGGAGGGCTGGGCCCCATGTTGATTGACCTCATAGCGAGCGTGTAGATTCCACTTGTACTTTGGTTACTGTGCGCAAGGGGGGGAAAAGAGGGAGTGGCCTCTTAAAAAGTCTAGGGACTCGGAGCAGTCCGCCTTTTCAATGCACAAGAATTACCTCTTATTTCAGCACAAATTACCATTGCTCCACAAGCGAAGGAAGATGTATTTTTAAGAGATGCATTGTGTTCGCTTAGCTGTGGAGGATTGTAAAAAAACGTATCTTGAGATGAGTCTAAAACTCAATTTTTTTTGTTGACAATGCAAGCTGTGGTTAAAGGAACACATCGAGTGATTATTACGACGTCTCTTCCCGGTGACGATAAGCCCGTGTATATGATGCGTTATCAAGAGAGAGAGACGTCAGCACATTTAAAAAAACTAAAACAAAAAAAAACTAAAAAATGGCCAGCCAGTTAAGAGTCCACAGACCCTGCTGCTTTTAACACCTAGCTTTGCCGATGATACAACTGTCTTCGTTTCAGTATTACTCTATGAAATGTTCAGTCATGTCTGCATCATTCTTTTTCTTTTTTTTCTTCTTTTTTTTAAACAAAGTTTGCAGAATTCTATCTTTAAGATCCTTAGGTCTTCACTCTTAAAGAGAAAAAGAAATGTGTTTTAAACTTTTTTTTTTATTATTTGTTGCATGCTTAAAAAAAAATCCTTGTATTATACCGACGTCTCTCAGATAGGTGTTGAAAACGCAGTTGGGGTGGGTAGCTGAAATCTATCACAAAATATATACCCAAAGATGTGTATGTGTGCGTTTTTAGGATGGCGTTGGATGGAATTAACCTTTTGACCTTTGCGATTGTATTTCCTGTTCTCCGAAGGCTCTGCAGAGCACGATCACGGCTCAGCCCGTCATGCCTACATTTCTAAGGTGGTGAGTAGGCGGACTATACAGACGCTGGTGTGCCCCCCCCCCCCCCCGCCCATTCATGCTTAATTGTTAAAATCCCCCTCTAATATGCATATATTGATAGTGTCATTATTATATATTGTGCTATTGCACTCGAGACCATTGAAACGTTGAGAGTTACGGGTCATCGTAGACGTGATCCTGCCTATATCGCGTGGCATACATAGCTCACCAGATCTCCTTCCCAATGAACATGGATTTTACATTCTTCCATCGTTTTTGTATTCGACTCAAGTCACCGGAACCTAAGGGTTCACTGCCCAGAGTGGGGAAAAAGTGCAAACGACTCCCGTGCACATCAAGCAAAGCCAGCATGACCCCCCCCCCCCCCCCCCCTCTCTGTCTCGTAAGAACCCGCGAGGTGTAGAGACGGCTGCTGAGCACGTGATTGGTCGACTGCACTTCCTGTTGGGTGGGTTTTTATTGGGCCCCCGTGCTTTTGTCCACCATTTTTTATTTCTGGCCTCTCACGGCTTTAAGAGAGAGAGAGAGGGAAAGGAAAAGAAAAAAGCAAAACTGCACCAGGTGACGTGGGCAAGGTCATAGACCTCCTTTTTTTAACGATTGTATAATCTTTAAAGAAAAAAAAAAGTTGGAAAATTTAGAAAGTAAAAAAAAAAGATAAACTCAGGTAGTTCTCGGCGGCCCTGTTCGGCAGGCGTCCCAGTGAAACGTGTCCCGTAGTGATGATGTAGTGATTTTTTTCTCCGTTTATGCCCTCAAGTACTAGTCTGATTATTTTCCGTGTGTCCATTTGCATATTATAGAACACATTATTTCTCAGTCTGAAAAAATAAGAAAAGAATAATGCTTTCAATTAATTTCCCCAGATTACTGTTATACCCCCCCCCCCCTCTCCACACACACACACACACACACACACACACACACACACACACACACACACACACACACACACACACACACACACACACACACACACACACACACACGCACATACTACACAACATTTGTTTTCTAAACACAAGTACAAATACTCCAGATCACTTGATGCTCATCGGCCCTTTTAGAATGTATTTTTATTTTGAAGAAAAGGGTCGACTGGGATCAGGTTGATTCTCGCTCACCAAAACCAACTGCCCCGGAGCGACACGAGACGGGACCAGAGGCTCCGGAGACCGTTCAGAGCAACAACGCTTGGCTAACTCTTCGCTGTGCCGAGTGTTCCGCGACTGTAGTAGCTCTCGATACCCAGTGGAGCCGGAGCATTTTGGAATACTGTGTACATTTGGATTTAGTTGTTGTTGTTCACACTCTACGTTTCTTTCTGGAAGAAGGGTTTCTACGTCTGTCCCCCTTGTCGCCCTGGAATGTCTTGCATTCCTCGTTGAAACGAATGGGGGCCACAGCTTAGCTGCGAGTTTGGAGCTAGCTGTGCCCCGTGGTTTCAACCAGGAATGCGAACAATGCTAGCAAGCCATTTCAGGGGAGAACTGGGAGGACAAACCGTGAATGTTTTCCCTCCCAACAAAGAACAATAACCAACTTAAAAGAACATGCCAACATTTGGGGAAATTAGCTTACCGTCTTCTCCAGAGAGAGACATGAAGATATATACCAGTTTCCTATCTGTGAGTTCAGTAGAAGGCTATCTGGCTGCGTTAGCCTAGCTTAGCACAATGAATGGAAGCGGACATGACCGGTTATCCTTCGGGAGAGGTGTTAATTGGACAATGCCTAGGCTAACTGGTCATGTCCGCTTCCATTCATTGTGCTAAGCTAGGCTAACGCAGCCAGATAGCCTTCTACTGAACTCGCAGAGAGGAAACTGGTATCTTCTTGTCTCTCTCTGGAGAAGACGGTAAGCTAATTTCCCAAAATGTTTGTCCTTTTTAAAATGTCAACAACAAAAAAACGTGAATGTATCCCTTTTTTAACACACGTGACAAAGTCTCTGGTCTGTGGAAAATGGCCACAGACTCATCCGGTCTCGGTTCTGTCCCGTCTCCCGTGCCTCTCTGGGGCAGCTGGTCGTTGTGGTGAGTGTGCGTGTGTTTGTGCAACGCATCCTCGTCGTCGCTGAGCAGAACTCCACTGAATGTATGCTCCTCACAGTCCAAGAGGCAGGGCGGGGGCCAGTGTGGCCGGCTGAGTTTAGATAGCTGCTGGCGCTTCCACCACCTATGCCACAAGTGTGTGTGTGTGTGTGTGTGTGTTTCTTTGTCTGCAACAAAGTGTGTTTGCCACTATACCCCCCCCCCCCCCCCCCCCCCCTATATACACACACACAGTGCTGAGTGGAAGTGCAGATGTCAGGTCTTTAGTCTAAATAAGGTAAAGGAGACTATAATATATCAGCCACCTGCCGCCCACTCTGTCTTGGATGGACTTTAAACATTTCCTATGCAGTTTTTTTGTTTACACTTAAATAAACTTGTATTTCTTTGAATCGTGTGACTCTTTTTTTTGTCTTCTACCCTAAGATGCATGAGTATGAAATTAAATTGCAAATGGAGACGAGCGAACGGGTGAAAGCACGTCAGTGGGAGCTCACTAAAGAAGGTGCTGTTAGGTAGAAAGCACGTCAGTGGGAGCTCACTAAAGAAGGTGCTGTTAGGTAGAAAGCACGTCAGTGGGAGCTCACTAAAGAAGGTGCTGTTAGGTAGAAAGCACGTCAGTGGGAGCTCACTAAAGAAGGTGCTGTTAGGTAGAAAGCACGTCAGTGGGAGCTCACTAAAGAAGGTGCTGTTAGGTAGAAAGCACGTCAGTGGGAGCTCACTAAAGAAGGTGCTGTTAGGTAGAAAGCACGTCAGTGGGAGCTCACTAAAGAAGGTGCTGTTAGGTAGAAAGCACGTCAGTGGGAGCTCACTAAAGAAGGTGCTGTTAGGTAGAAAGCACGTCAGTGGGAGCTCACTAAAGAAGGTGCTGTTGGGTAGAAAGCACGTCAGTGGGAGCTTACTAAAGAAGGTGCCGTTAGTAGAAGTCTTTATTTGTCATCAGATTAACACGCACGCATGCGATAGGCGACCCACAGGAACGCATGCACTGAGTCGCTGACTAAATGTTCTCTGCACCTAACCATCCCGTTGTCCTAAAGGTGCTGTTAGGTGAACGATGAATTGAAAATGGGGGACCCTGATGTAAACGAGACGAAAGTCTTTCTCTGGTCTGCATCCCCTTAACAATTGTGTGTATTGAGCCGTACTGTATTGTACCCATTCTGCAATCTGTTAATAAAATGTTCAATCAATCAGGTAGGAAGTCAGTGGGAGCTCACTAAAGAAGGTGCTGTTAGGTAGGGGCTGGACTGTAAATGTGAGAAAAGGGAGAGATGGAAAAGCAGGACAACTTTCTTAAAGTGAAACGTTAAAAAAAACTTTTATTGCACGGCTAGTTCATATAGAAAGGATTCAACTATTGTGGCGAGTTTTCACCTTGTGCATTCAAGGCCAAATCCTAGAGTTTCTCTGTTTGCGGTACAGTTTCTACTGTATATGAACCAGCTGAACAATAAATAAAGACTTTATTCACTTTAGTTGCCACTTTTCTGTTGGTTTGTTTGATTCTTATCTACAAAATTATATTAGACTATTATTTTAGTGAGAGAGGTGACTATTAGTTCAAAATACCTGATAATAATTGGTACACATGCACAATTTGGGCTGTCCCCCTGCTCGATTCAGAGGTTGGTTTGACCTTAAAGGAACACGCCAACTTTTTGGTAAATTCGCTTATTTGCCATCTACCCTGGAGTTAGACAGGCAGATACATACCCTTTTCTTCTGCATTAGGCTTAGGGAACAGCCGCACCGTTATCCTAGCTTAGCATCATTCACTGGAAGTAGGTGTGCCAGTGTAGCCTAGTTCCCAACTGTCACGAAATACAACTCCAACACTTTCCTGTAAACATGTTGTGACCTGTGTATTTACCACGTGGAGAAAAATAAAATTCTACATTTTCGTTTTCTAAGCAGATGTATACTCAGATTTTTTTTGCCAAACCACTGTTGCCTGGGCGCAGTGATTTCATCTCCTCAAAAGCCCAGTTTTTCGAAAAGCAACAGGGAGGGATTTTGAGGTGATGAAATCACTGTGCCTAATGTGCAAGCCTAATACATGCATAGAGAAGAAAAGGGTATGTATCTGCTTGTCTAACTCCAGGGTAGATGGCAAATAAGCTAATTTCCCAAAAAGTTGGCGTGTTCCTTTAAGTCGTTTGTAATTTTTCCTATGCTTTCTTTCTACGCTGAATGACTTGTGTCCACATTTCTAAGCATGTCTCAGGTAAGCAGTAGATTTACAGAGCTCCTTCTGCATCATCGCACGTGGGAGAAACACAATTTACAGATCGGTCGATCAAATCAACTAACAAAATCGTGCGGCAAAGGGAACCGCTCCCGCCTACCTCCGGTCAATGGTCTCTAACTACACACCCTCAAGACCCATACACTCTGCATCTTCTGGCCGCCTCAGACCTACACCTATCCGAGCTCCGGGAGGGTCATCAAGGAGAAGCCGCCTATTCTCAGTCCTTGCCCCACAATGGTGGAATTAACTACCCACCCCAGTTAGAACAGCCGAAACCCGTCCAATCTTTCGCCGTCGACTAAAGACGCACTTCTTCAACCATTATCTGAAATAAAAAATAAAATAAAAAAAGATATCTAACCCTACTGTCATGCACTTGTCCTAAAAAACTAACCTACACTGTAGCACTCAACACTTTGATGAACATTGTTACTCAGCTGATAGAGTTGTGCCCTTCCTGATGACTTGTCGTACAGAACTTGTAAGTCTCTTTGGATAAAAGCGTCAGCTAAATGTAAATGTAAGACTGTTGGGTGGACTATGAATTTCTTTAGTGGAATACCGCCCTGCACAACACTGCTGTTCAATGCTGCCTTCACTTCCCTTTACAGCCTTGACTGCCCCAAGGCTAAAGCTCTCACACACACACACACACACACACACACACACACACACACACACACACACACACACACACACACACACACACACACACACACACACACACACTGATGAGAGCGGAGCCATAAAACTGATTTTTTTTTTTTTTAAACCAGCACTTGAACTCTGTATAGTCTTTACTGTTCCTACTCGAGGTGATACTTGACATGTACGGGACGATAATCCTTTCTGCACAGAGAGTAGTAGCGAAAGTTGTCATGGCAGCAAATTCTGAATATTATTTGATGTGATAATATACGCAGATGAAGAGGTGCTTTGCGAAGAACGATAGAAAAGAGTGAATTACTGCACACTAGAGAAACTCCCATCAAGGCAAAACCTGAAGGAGGTCGATGAGAGGAACCTCTTGTGTGCCGCTAGTCTCCACTTTCTTACTTAACCCGTTTCCATTCCACACGCCAGTGTTGTAGTACTCAAGTAAGTAAATAAACTCCCTTTGAAAATGGTGACCGCTGTGTAATTTATGTTTAATGTAGACCTAAGAGGTTACTGCCAGAGTGGAGTGGACTCTACCTTGATGACTTGGACTAGGGTAATGGGGTCACCCGACTCGGGCTCTTCTTTGGTGACTCGGACTTGAGACTCGACTCAGACTTGAGATTTTGTGACTAGACTACAACACTGCCACACGCATATCTGTGAAGAATAGACCATTGTCGGGGTTATTAGTATCCTAGCATTAGAAGGGCATGTCGGATAATCAGTCCCTGGATTTGTTTATCATCCTGGGTATACACGGGCTAAATCCAGAGCCATTGACCGCTCCCGAACCTTCCCCAAGGCATCATCAAAACAACATCTACCCAATGTCACTGACCCTAAAGCTAGTTGGGGGGGGGGGGCTGTTGATGTCCGGTTGTACTGGGAGGTACAAGGGGAGAAGACTGCAGGCACACCTTGACGTGAGGATGTGATTTAAGGAAACCATTTGATGGTGCCTCCACTGCCCTCCAGTCTAGGGAGACTTAAGTCGTCAATCAATCTAATTGATGCTGGCTACAGGGGAAGCCAAGGCCCCCTGTGATCCCAGGGACACACCATACAGACATGGTTCTCAGTGTGTTACCACGCCCTCTTGTGGAAATGAGAGGAAAAGGAGGACAATAAGGCTGCAGCGTTACAGAAGCAACTTGTATACGAATTACCGACTTGGGTTCATAAAGTTGCTGCATCTGAATTCATATAACATGCAACTGACAAGAAGAAACTCAACTGTAACTGGAAAACGACCTCATCTACATTCTGCAACTGAATTCATTTTACATTATCTGTTGAAGTCTAACAGAAATGAGATTTTGATCATAGTTTTTCTTGTTTAGAACATGGACAGGTACATTTGAATGTATTATATCAAAATAGTTTATTATTGTATTTGATTGGCTGTGCATTGTTATACCACTGTGTTTACAGTCGATTGGCGTATGGAGAGCTTTTTAAATACAGTCAAACTCATTCCCACTTAGATTACAATAAATCCTTTGAACTCTCAACCCTGTTGCACATACGGACGACTCAGCCCTGCTGGTCTCTGACAAGAATAAGTTACAGGTTGAAAAAACCCTCAGCTCGGAACTAGGCAAAATCTGCATATGGGTCGCTGTCGCTGATAACAAACTATCATTACACATGGGCAAAACGGAGTCCATTCTCTTCGGTTCAAATAACAAACTCAGCAAGACCGACGGCTTCTCAGTTACAGTGGGTGACAATATTGTCACAAGGAAAGAAGATATTACCTACCTGGGTTCAATCCTAGAGGCAAATCTTTCCTGTGACAAAATGGCATCCAATGTAATAAAAAAAGTCAACCAACGAACTCGATTCTTGTACCGGATCTCCTCACTGGTAAACAAGAATACCCTGAAGACTCTGGCAGGAGCACTCATTAAAGGGTACTACGACTATGCTTGCACCTCATGGTACCAAAGCACCTCAAAGGCGCTAAAAACAAAATTACAAACATCTCAAAACAAACTGGTCAGACTACTGCTTGACCTGACTCCTAGAACCCACCTCACCCCTGCCCACTTTGACAACCTAGGATGGCTTAGAGTAGACGACAGAGTACAGCAACTTGCAATGGGCCTGGTCTACAAGATACACTACACGACCAAGGTACCCATGTACATGTCAAAATACTTCCCAAAGGTCAGTGAATACCACGATCACAACACCAGAGGAAGCTCAACAAATCATGTTAAACCCAGATTTGTCTTAAACAAGGGACTAAACACGTTTCGCAATTATGCCACATCAATGTGGAACGCACTACCCAAAGCTGTAAAGGAATTTGAATCACTACCCACTTTCAAAAACACTCAAAAAACACCTACGGGAGACTGCAATTCGAAACTGGCCCATGTAAATGTCCTAACACAACCCCCTCCAATGTACAGTAAAAATGACCAAGTATGGTCTTGTCAATATTCCAATGTACAGTGTTGCTTGTACAGTTGTACAGTGTCCCCCACCCACCCCTCCTACCCAACCTCCCCCCCACCCACCCAACCACCTCCAATGTACAGTACCCCCCCACCTACCCAACCTCCTCCAATGTACAGTTTCTATGTCAAATGTATATACTTCTTTTCTGGACTCTTTTCGTATCACAAACAGTACTGTATTTGCAAATCTGGTATGTCATAAATGTATAGATGTAGCAGTATACTGTCTATCTGTATGTCATGTATGTTACGATGAATTGAAAATGGGGGGACCCTGATGTAAACAAGACGAAAGTCTTTCTCTGGTCTGCATCCTCTTAACAATTGTATGTATTGAGCTGTACTGTACTGTACCCATTCTGCAATCTGTTAATAAAGTTTTCAATCAATCAATCAATACATAAATACCGGTATTGAAAGATGAGGCACCACTGGAGAACCAGTCACACCTGCAGTAAGGTGGCAGAATATTGTTGAGTGAACAATAGTGGGTCATGCGCAGGAGCGCTGGCAGCAGAATTCTGGTGTGCAGTAGAATTTGGCAGAACACCGCCATATTGGTCAAGTTTGATGCACTGTAGAGATGCGGAAGTGCCCGTTCGCGTACGTATATTTTCCCTAACGCACTTTCACTTCCGCGTTTGGGTTCAAAACTTAGCACTAGTAGCGGCACGGTGGTGTAGTGGTTAACACTGTCGCCTCACAGCAAGAAGGTCCAGGGTTCGATTCCCGCTTGGGGACCAGGTTTCCATGATGCCAGTTACCCAGGTGGGGTATCTCCCAGGCCTTTCTGTGTGGAGTTTGCATGTTCTCCCCGTGCTCGCAAGGGTTTCCCCCCCGATAAGATAAACCCAATGGAAAAACATGCACAACAACAAGATCGCTAACGCTGTGGCGTCCTTGACGAAGATGGACAGGAGCACTTGGATTGGTCCCCTGGCGCGGCTCACGTTGACGCCTGTCTGCTCCCGGCTGCCCTTGGGGGGGAAGGGCGACGGGATGGGTTAATTGCAGATACGAATTGCATGCATGCATCGCATGTGTGCCAATTGATGACCTCGGAGCAGGTCCTAAATTAAAATTTAATTAATTAATTAATTAATTAATGCTGCTTCACGAAACTAAATAGTCAAAACAATAGGCAGAATATTACAATTATAAACGTAGAACAAAAAGTTCGGAAATTTGTAGTAGTAGTCTATACACAGGGATGAACGTGCCACAACCTTTATTCTAAATATATATTAAAAACCTTTTCATTACTTTGGGTAAATTAATTTGCGTTATACATACTAAATACTTAAAAAATATGTTCAGTGTCTTTGTCTCTGACATGGTAGCATATTGTATCTCACTAAGAGTAAAAAAAAAACGAAAGATATATTTATCTGAATATAATTTTGTGTCCATATGATGATTTTCCTCTAGATATACATGAATATAAATACATAAATGAATACTGGGGGGAAAAGGTATCGTCAGCTTTTCCAGTCCCTGCTATGCCAATAGGGAGGTGTAGTCTGACGTCACTGGTTGTTCCACCCGTATAGGGATTTATCATTGGGAAAATGGATTATCGGCTATTGTAACAATTCTGCTTCATGGAAATTGAAAAGCTTTCCATTTTTGCACAAAATGAGTTCCCTTCTACCAACATTTTTGGTTGAAATAAAATTTCGCAGATCTTTTTTATGATTAATTGCGAATATTTTCATGTTGAGCTATAGATTGTGGATGAATAAGCACAGAAATGTACACCATGCCAATGTTAATGCTTTATTTGTTTTAAACGAGGCGATTTAGAAATGGGCAATGGGGAAATACATTGCGTTGGACAGAGGGTGGAACACACCTCCCAGGGAGGTTACGCATATATAGACGCCCTTCCAACTGAAAAATGTCAGGATAGAATCAAAATATTAGGTAAAGAGAGAGAGATGCCCCATATTCCATTGCAGTTTGCACAGCCTCCTCAGCGTGCCTCTGTGCGGACCTATATATTTTATGCATAGCATGGGTGGTGATGATGATGATGATAGAAACCGCTGTGGCGCATACAGTTGAATGCTGGTATTACACTCATTGAGGTACACAAAGAAATCAAGTCCGATGGGATTTGGGAATCTCAAATACAAATCGGGATTGGAATAAAAAATGCATTTATATTAAACAATACAGAATATAATAATAATGCAGGACCTGTCGCAGAGGTCTTTATTCGGCATGCAACGACACTCAATGTTTTAGTGGCACACACAGTGGTTAGTTTTTAACACACACCGGAACACACATGCATGCATTGTCTTTCTTTAGGATCGCCGATGTGATACTCCTCTGCGCTTAACCCATCCCGTCGTCCTCCCCCCCCCAAGGGCAGCCGGAAGCAGCCGAGGGCTGTGGCATGAGCCACTACGCCACCGTGCCGAATATACAGCACTTCTTGGGGTCTGTAGGGTAAGCACTTATTCCCTCCCCCCTGAACATTTATGGAGATGTATGGGCCTTTTAAGTCAGTGATAAAAGTGTCTTTCAAGGATAAGTGAGCTCCTGCACTGATTATTATAGTTCAATATTCAATATTTGATCACCAAAACCCCCCAAAAAGCATAAAAAGCCCCCCCCCCCCCCCACCCGAAAAGGGCCCTTAAAAATCAGGCTTGCTCGCTGAGCGTGCTCAGTTAAAATACACATTGATATAGTGCCCTTTTCAGCCTTTGAGCACCTGCCCCTCTAAAGTCCTGTGCACGTCCCTGGTCTGAGATGTAGTTCCTCTCCTCTACAACTTGAGGTCAGCAGTGACACATCTCAGGTTCAGCCTGAGAACAGAAATCACACAAGATAAATTCACGGGAGAATGAGCCAATTCTTCCAGAATCCACCGCCAAACCCCCAGGCGCGCGAGAACACAATCTGTGAGGCATCGAAACCTACTCTGGAGCCGCTTTGATACCTTGTACACAGGTGGTGATGACAGGAGGGGTTAATGAGAAGAGACATGGCTTTTTCTTGGACAGAGAACCCGTTCTGATCTGAACCGTAAGTGCTCTTGAAAATGACTGTGACAAGACACAACAAGGTGTTGATCAAACAACAGCAGGTCGGTGGAACCTTCAAACGTCTCCACCACAGGGATGTTAAAAGAGAGACTGGAGATTGAAGCACCTTCATGTGCACGCCGCCCCCTCCAGATGGCTGGGAGGTCCTTGTTGCTGTGTGTGTGTGTGTGTGTGTGCGTGCCGGTGCGTGTGCGTACACGTGTGTATTTTGTGTGTGGGTGTTTTTGTGTGTGGGCGTGCATCTGTGTGTGAGTGGCTCTCAGAGGAGCCAATTAGCACACTGAGAAGATGCTGCACCGAGCAGAGAGATCCAGGTTGTCACTTCAGTGACAGTCCTGACTCCAGCATTTTGCCTTTTCTCCAGCACAGTCTTACCTCAGCGGCACCCATTAGTCACTTTTGTCCTATAAATCGAGAGGGTCGGGTGAGGCCAGTTTTTTTTGGTCAAGTCACAGATGCATCTTAGAATTCAATTGTTCTTTTAACTAAATCAAGCTACGGGTGTCCGTACCTTTCCGTCGAACACTTGTATACAGTTATCGCAAAAGTCCATTTTGGTTTTTTAATTTAGTGGAGAGGAATATGAATTGATGGGTTCCATAATTTTGGTTACAAGAGAGATGTTGGGAGTGTGAGAATTTTAGTGATTGTTTGTAGCCTACCAGTTGATTTTAATTTGGCAGTAAGTATTTATACACTTCATGCCGATAAAATCCAATTTAAATTCAATTAAATCAATTGTTTTTTTTTAATGCTCAGCAAGATCCCAAGTGGTGCCACGGTGTCGACCAGCGATACAGTGGCGTGTGCAGACGTGATGGGTCCCAAGGAGCTCTCGCCACCTTCTGAAAACATTCCCACGGTCTTGACGTAGGAGTGACGTGGTCTAAACTCTGAAGGACGAGATTGCCTGTGGCACCTTCGTAGCCAATAAGGTATTAGTACTTGGAGGAGTATCAGCTGCTCATCGTGACCATGGGCATTGGCAAGGAGAACCATGGGGGTAAATGCAATGCATGGGGCGGGGGGGGGGGGGGGGGGGGGCGAGAGAGAGAGAATGGGTTAAAGGCAAAGGAGAGAGACCAAGTGAGAGACATTGATCTTGCCCGGTATTCCACGCAAACACCTTTAAAGTCTTTTCTTGCCGTATCGACTATCTCATGACTGAGCGACTGTTTTACAGTCTCTTACATTCCCTGATTGGCAGGAGGAACCAGACATACCGGTAGTTGTTGTATACTGTATATCTGAGCTAGTGCAGTGTCTCTTTGGAGATAGAGAATACACAGGGTCGACAATAGCGGTTCAAAGTAGTATTAAACAAGACCATTAATGAAAATATCAACGCAGTCGCCAACCGACTACATTTCTAGCTAACTCAATCTGCCAGCTGTTCTAAATATGAATGTTATTTACTCTTCATGGCTAATTCAAAATCTCACTAACTTCTAAATCCGAATGTCATCTGTCATCTAGTTCTAACAGGTAGATTAATTAATAAAATGGACATTAATGTGCAATTCTGAGTAAATAGGACAAAGAAAATGAATATGTAACAATGAACACACACACACAGACTTGAAAGACTTCTGTCTACACACACTACAAAAAGGCAAGCGATCAGCCAGATATCCAGAGACCTTTTTCATTACACATGCACACACTTTACATAGCTACCAACTAGGCTAGCTGATTCGTGCTCAAAGCTGGGCATTATTTCCAATACCTTCATGTATTTGAAATACGTATTTCATTCATATGTATTTTATAAATTGTATTTGGCAGCCAATCATGTAAAATACCTAAATACTTTTTCTCAAAGATACGGAAGGCTATTGTATTGAGTCATAAATGTAGCGGTAATTGGTCAGACTGTTCTCAGGCCAGTGTCATTTGTAGAGTTATTCTGGTCAGTGAAATCTGAATGGGCAGATGGTACAGGATGTCCTCTTGAAGGAATATCATCTACTTCCTACACAACCATTTACAGCAGTGGTTCCCAAAAAATTTCAATCAGGCCCCACTTGGGTAGTTGGGGAATATTTTTACGAACCCCACCTAACCTGGTCTCCACCTATGATGTAGGCTAGAATATATTTTAGGCTACAAACATGCCATTTCCTCTACTACTAACAAGACCAGATTAACATACCAAGACAAAGATTATAGTTTTATATTTTATTTGAAAATTAACAAAAGCTTGGCAAATGATCCTGTGCCACTGTGAAATAAGTAGGCTTAATAAACAATTTAGTTGTAGACCTACAGTAGGATAGGAGATTTATTTTCATTCAAATAATAATAATTTGCCTAATAATTTGCCAACTTTTGTGGCAAAATTATTTAGGCTTCTGAATGTGCTCTGTAAGAATAACACATGACAGTCAGTTCATTTTGTGGAGATTTGCGAGAAGCTGGGACCCTGACACTGGTAACGTCGAACCGCCCGACTACATGCCAGCTGGATCAGTTACCCTCCCCACTCCTCCAGACCATAGCACCAGACCAGTGATACCACAGATTACTTGTAAAAGTAATCTGATTACTGATTACTGATTACTCCTTTAAAAAGTAATCTAAGTTACTTTACTGATTACTTGATTATCAGAGTAACTTAGTTACTTTGAAAGTAACTAGGTTACGAAGTCGTCGTCGTTCCCCCAACAGTTTTTTTTTAAACGCTTTATTGAAAGTGCATAAATTGTTTTTAACTTGTTTCTCTGCACATAACGTAAATTGTTAAACTAGTGCTTCAGCTTCTGTACCATCAAGTATGGTAAAGCAACAGTCTATGATGCTCACAGCATTAGAGCAGCCAGCCAGTGGTTTTACAAAACCAGTGTATCACATCTAACAAATGCAGGCTGAACTATTCAATTATATCAACTGTAACTATTAAATTGTTTTTATAAATGTCTCTCTATAAACATACAATCAGTCTCTCTTTAACATGTAAATTAACTGTAAATCTGGCAAATAAGAGCTTTTGCTCTGCCACCATCAACCCTCCTGTACCTAGTCGAAGCGTCGGCTAGTGTTGTGATTCCAGATGCTTTCAATGCAATTGGATGTGCTGTTTTTAGCGGTAGACAGTATTTTGTTTCCTCCGCCGTGAAGTAGTGACTGAGGCTACGTTTAGACAAGCGTTTTGGGGTGGAATTCTGAACAGAAACCGCAAAAGTCATCTTGCGGTTTCACTTTTAATTTTGCCAAGCGTTTTGGGGTGGAATTCTCCGACGACGGAGCCCTGCTGTCACACGATTGGCGCATATGTCACATGACGTGCTGTGAAGACCCGCCCTACTCTGCCTCTGATTCGCAGACTGTGGATGGGGAATGTGATTGGACAAAAGCAGAGTCACTCACAGACAGAGGGACCAGTCACGCCGCGGGACACATTCTTGTATTTAACCTTTTCACTGCCACACCACGTCACTCCCAAAAGAAAAACAGCTCAAAATGTATTTTTGACTGTCGAAAACGAAATAAAATACTGCATTCCGCCTGCATTATGAATTTATGATGAGATAGTAACGAAATAGTAATGCACAGCCACTTGGACAAGTAACTGCAATCAGATTACTGGCTTTTAAAGATTAACGCGTTAGATTACTATTTTCGGGGGAAAGTAATCAGATTACAATAACGCGTTACTTAGTAACGCGTTACTGGCATCACTGCACCAGACATCCTCCCATTCCTAACTGCAACCATCAACTCCTCCCACAACTCGGGGGTGGTCCCCACCTCCCTAATACAAGCCAAAGTCACACCGCTCATAAAAAAACCAACCATGAACCCCACCGTCATAGGCAACTATCGCCCTGTCTCTCTTCTCTCCTTCCTTTCTAAAACACTTGAACGTGCTGTATCCAACCAACTTACTGTTTATCTCGACTTACAGAATAACCTCCTAGACCCTAATCAGTCAGGCTTCAGGACTGGCCACTCCACTGAAACAGCCCTCATAGTGGTCACACTTAGCAAAAGTGAAAGGCCTCTCCTTTGTCCTGATTCTCCTAGACCTATCTGCAGCCTTCATCACAGTCAACCATCAGATCCTCCTCGCGTCCCTCGCAGGAATTGGAGTGGCTGGCTCTGCGCTGACATGGCTGACATCATACCTCAATGACCGCTCCTACCAAGTGTCATGGAGAGGGACCCTGTTGGCCACCCGCCCCCTGCGGACGGTTGTCCCCCAGGGCTCGATCCTAGGACCCCTTCTCTTCTCCCTCTACAACACTAAGGCCGGAATCCACAGAGACTTTGCATGTTTTTTCCGAAGCAAAGCCGGCGCATCTCACTCTCAAATGAATGAAATTAGGTTGCTCATGCGTAAACATAGGCTTTGCGTCCGTGCAATTGGCGTATATTTAAATGAGGTAACATGGGCGGAAAATCTCCCCTTTCTATGTAAATGAGCCTCTAAACAGGTGATCATGGCAGCAGTAATTGTAGCAGAGAGACATGACCGTGAAAGATATTATCGAATATCTCGAAGGACAATATCAAATCAAGCTCATGCAGCGATACCATGCAATCGTACTCATTATTTAAATATCGTTATATAACGTTGTGGGCCTTGGGGTTATGCTTGTATATAAACAGAATCTAACTTGTTCGAGAAATATAAAGCCGAGTGCCAATAGCCTTCGCAACGCGTGATTTAGAAATAAGGCTATAGCACTGACATTTCAAATGATTGGTTCTGAGATGATGATCAATACAGTAAACATTTATTTCTGATATAGGTGCTGATCAGCAGTAATGCAATGTCATGATTATTATTATTATGAAGTTATTATTATTATTAAATTAAAAATTAATTAATAATGAATTAATAAGAACTCCTCTCCTTCACCTAATTATGAAATCAAATATAGGCCAGGGCTTTACAACTTAATAAAGAGATTGAATACAATTAAATGGGATATAAACGGAATATAGTCCAATATGATTATAATATTATTTCATTGTATATGGTATACATTTAATTTAGTTCCTATCCCATTTAATATATATTCTTTATTAAGTTGTAAAGCCCTGGCCTATATCTGATTCCATAATTAGATTATAGTGAAGGAGACAAGTTCTTATTAATGAATTATTAATTAATTCTTAATTTAATGATGATAATAATAATAATAATAACTTCAGAATAATAATAATCATGACATTGCATTACTGCTGATCAGCACCTATATCAGAAATAAATGTTTACTGTATTGATCATCATCTCAGAAGCAAGCATTTGAAATGTCAGATAGCCTTATTTCTAAATCACGTGTTGCGAAGGGTATTGGCACTCAGCTTTATATTTCTCGAACAAGTTACTGTTCATAACGCATAAGATCTATTTTCTTTAGTATTCCGTTCATTTTGTATTGTATTTAGTTTACCACGGCGCAACCAATCCCAAGTCGATCGGCACTTTCTCGGCTGAGCTATAATCGCTTTTTCGCCCGAACTATGCATGCGCAGATTGGCCACAGAGTCTAGGTCTATCAATCTGCGCATGCGTAGTTTGTCAGGAGTAGGTGCGAAAAAGCGACTATAGCTCGGCCGAGAAAGTGCCGATTGACTTGGGATTGGTTGCGCCGTGTTCTGGAGACTCATGTGTATAAAAGTCTACTGCATCATGTCTCCAGCACCCCCACAGCCGTAGCAACAACCACTTAATGTCGAGGCTCTCATCCACATTCATTAATTTTCTCCCCCCAGTTTTCTTTGCCATCAGTTTGAGGCTTGACTGAAGGTCATTCCAAGACCACGGACCAAAATAAAAAACTACATTGGAATACTGACAAAGCCATGCTTGGTCTTTATTGTACAACTGGGTTAGGACATTTGTAGGGGCCAGTTTTGAATTGCAGTCTCCCGTAGGTGTTCTTTGAGAGTGTTTTTGAAGGTGGGTAGTGATTCACATTCCTTTACAGCTTTGGGTAGGGCGTTCCACATTGTTGTGGCATAATTGCGAAACGTGTTTAGTCCCTTGTTTGAGCCGAATCTGGGTTTTACATGATTTGTGGAGCTCCCTCTGGTGTTGTGATCGTGGTATTCACTGACCTTTGGGAAGTATTTTGACATGTACATGGGTACCTTGGTCGTGTAGTGTATCTTGTAGACCAGGCCCATTGCAAGTTGCTGTACTCTGTCGTCTACTCTAAGCCATCCTAGGTTGGCAAAGTGTGCAGGGGTGAGGTGGGTTCTAGGAGTCAGGTCAAGCAGTAGTCTGACTAGTTTGTTTTGAGATGTTTGTAATTTGGTTTTTAGTGCCTTTGAGGTGCTTTGGTACCATGAGGTGCAAGCATAGTCGTAGTACCCGTGAATGAGTGCTCCTGCCAGAGTCTTCTTGTTTACCAGGGAGGAGATCCGGTACAAGAATCGAGTTCGTTGATTGACTTTTTTTATTACATTGGATGCCATTTTGTCACAGGAAAGATTAGCCTCTAGGATGGAACCCAGGTAGGTAATTTCATCTTTCCTTGTGACAATATTGTCACCCACTGTAACTGAGAAGCCGTCGGTCTTGCTGAGTTTGTTATTTGAACCGAAGAGAATGGACTCTGTTTTGCCCATGTGTAATGATAGTTTGTTGTCGGCGAGCCATATGCAGATTTTGCCTAGTTCCGAGCTGAGGGTTTTTTCAACCTGTAACTTGTTCTTGTCAGAGACCAGCAGGGCTGAGTCGTCCGCAAACAGGAACAAGTTGCAGTCACAAGCTGACGACATGTCATTTGCATAAATTAGGAACAGTAGTGGTCCTAGTATGCTTCCTTGTGGAACACCACAGTTCACTGTGAGGGGGGGGGGGGTAGTTACAAATTACTTTTTGTAATAATGCAGGACCTCTTTAGGGGGTCTTTATTCGGCATGCAACGAACTGGACATGCAATTGGAGCGGCACACACACACCGGGATACACACACACACACATGCATTGTCTTTTTCTCAGTCGCCGATGCGATTGAGTCTCTGCACTTGACCCATCCCGTCGTCCTTCCCCCCATGGGCAGCCGGGAGCAGATAGGGCGTCAACGTGAGCCGCGCCCCGGGGACCAATCCAAGTGCTCCTGCCCGTCTTCGTCAAGGACGCCACAGCGTTAGCGATCTGTTGTTGTGCATGTTTTTCCATTGGGTTTATCTTATCGGCGGGGAAACCCTTGCGAGCACGGGGAGAACATGCAAACTCCACACAGAAAGGCCTGGGAGATCACCCAACTGGGTACCTGGCATCATGGAAACCTGGTCCCCAAGCGGGAATCGAACCCTGGACCTTCTTGCTGTGAGGCGACAGTGTTAACCACTACACCACCGTGCTGCTGTTGTGTGTGTGTGTGTGAGCACAGCGGTGTCTGTGTTTATTATTATTTCATTTGGACCATATCTTCATTTTACATATATTTTCATTATGTCAAAAGATTATGATTTGAAACGCTCTAAAAAAAAGTTAGTAATATAGGGGTACACGAGATACCCTGGCGTCCAGTTTCATCCCATCCACTTCCATGTTAATAAAAACACAAAACCGCAATAAAAACAGTCTAAATAGGAAAAAAATAATATCTCCTCCCTAATTTTCACATCATATATCGATAAATAAACAGAATAATGACACCAGGCATGCACTATAAAACAATACATACCTTTTAGTAATAGATTAGTAATAACCGGTGCTTACTAACGTTAGCCTCTCGGCTATTTCTGACCGCTATTTCTGACCGAAATAGTCAACCTTTCTTTTTTATAATGGCAGATTCTTATTCACAGGGATTTTGTCCAGTTTTCACACGCTGTAATATGGTGTCTAAAATGTATAGATATATGATGAATATGGCCGTTTCTCAGTTTCTTTTCAATAAAAACGGACTTAGTATCAAACAAACACGAATATAAGTGGTTAAAATTCTGAAATATTTGTAATTTGTTACAGATATCTTGAGATTAGGCTTTTAATGTTAATTGTGGGATTAAAAAAAAAAAATAGTAAACAGTTAAAATTATAGGACTTTCAACTTGATCCATACTTTCATCTCTTAAGCCTCATGAGTGCTACCAGTTCTAGGGAGGCACAAGGGAAAAAAGGGACAGTTCACCCAAAATTCTAAATAACTATTTTCCCTCTTACCCGGAGTGCTATCTAGGAATCCCTTTTGGTCGTCCCAACAATAGTTTAACAATCTCATACCTTGATGAGAGCCAAGGGGGCTAAAGCCCCCACCCCCTCTACTCTTAAGCACAGTGTCTCCATCTCTCCCTCAGTGTCTCCATCTCTCCCTCAGTGTCTCCATCTCCCCCTCAGTGTCTCCATCAGTGTCCCTCAGTGTCTCCATCTCTCCCTCAGTGTCTCCATCTCCCCCTCAGTGTCTCCATCTCTCCCTCAGTGTCCC
The DNA here is from genome assembly GCF_963971535.1 of Notolepis coatsorum. NCBI lineage: Eukaryota > Metazoa > Chordata > Actinopteri > Aulopiformes > Paralepididae > Notolepis > Notolepis coatsorum. Next base: position 31,664,931 of record NC_140168.1, on the reverse strand, counting down.
TCAGTGTCTCCATCTCTCCCTCAGTGTCTCCATCTCTCCCTCAGTGTCTCCATCTCCCCCTCAGTGTCTCCATCTCTCCCTCAGTGTTTCCATCTCTCCCTCAGTGTCTCCATCTCTCCCTCAGTGTCCCTCAGTGTCTCCATCTCTCCCTCAGTGTCTCCATCTCCCCCTCAGTGTCTCCATCTCTCCCTCAGTGTCTCCATCAGTGTCCCTCAGTGTCTCCATCTCTCCCTCAGTGTTTCCATCTCTCCCTCAGTGTCTCCATCTCTCCCTCAGTGTCTCCATCAGTGTCCCTCAGTGTCTCCATCTCTCCCTCAGTGTTTCCATCTCTCCCTCAGTGTCTCCATCTCTCCCTCAGTGTCTCCATCAGTGTCCCTCAGTGTCTCCATCTCTCCCTCAGTGTCTCCATCTCTCCCTCAGTGTCTCCATCTCTCCCTCAGTGTCTCCATCAGTGTCCCTCAGTGTCTCCATCTCTCCCTCAGTGTCTCCATCTCTCCCTCAGTGTCTCCATCTCTCCCTCAGTGTCTCAATCAGTGTCTCCATCAGTGTCCCTCAGTGTCTCCATCTCTCCCTCAGTGTCTCCATCAGTGTCCCTCAGTGTCTCCATCTCTCCATTAGTGTCTCCATCTCTCCATCAGTGTCTCCATCTCTCCCTCAGTGTCTCCATCTCTCCATCAGTGTCTCCATCTCTCCCTCAGTGTCTCCATCTCTCCATTAGTGTCTCCATCTCTCCCTCAGTGTCTCCATCTCTCCCTCAGTGTCTCCTCCTCTCCCTCAGTGTCTCCTTTTCTCCCTCAGTGTCAGTGTCTCCATCTCTCCCTCAGTGTCTCCACCGCTCCATCAGTGTCTCCATCTCTCCCTCAGTGTCTCCATCTCTCTATCAGTGTCCCTCAGTGTCTCCATCTCTCCCTCAGTGTCTCCATCTCTCCCTCAGTGTCTCCTCCTCTCCCTCAGTGTCTCCTTCTCTCCCTCAGTGTCTCCATCTCTCCCTCAGTGTCCCCCATCTCTCCCTCAGTGTCTCAGTGTCTCCATCTCTCCCTCAGTGTCTCCATCTCTCCCTCAGTGTCCCCCATCTCTCCCTCAGTGTCTCAGTGTCTCCATCTCTCCCTCAGTGTCTCCATCTCTCCCTCCATCTCTCCCTCAGTGTCTCCATCTCTCCCTCAGTGTCTCCATCTCTCCCTCCATCTCTCCCTCAGTGTCTCCATCTCTCCCTCCATCTCTCCCTCAGTGTCTCCATCTCTCCCTCCATCTCTCCCTCAGTGTCTCCATCTCTCCCTCAGTGTTCTTCTAGCTGGCCAGGATGAGAGCACTCCTCCGCCCAAGATTGTTTAATCTATATGTACTTTGTTCTATTGTGTTTCACTATTAAACCGATATTGATCATGAAGATCCGTCTACGACATAATTGACGAGTCTAGTTCCACCACAGTGTTACGATTAGACATGACGGTGGTGGACAGAGTAAAACCCAAGCGCAGACCAGCAGAGGATAGACAGGAGGCAGGTGTTGAATCTTGAAATATGAGCACTGCTCCTTTAATGTAGGTATGAGTGGCTCAAAAACAAAGAGAGAGGGCAAGTCTCCAAACGTGCTAAATGCCCTACAAATCATAAACACAATAAATAATAATATCCTCTGTGACAAGGAGCGATAAAGACTTCCACAAAACAAGTTATGCTACTTACAAAAGTGTTCAGTGAACAGCTGACAAACACACGAGCAAAACACGACTGGAACCAGGGAACACAGAGTAATGACGTGACAGGGAAGACAGGAAGTAACAGGCATATATACAGACACTGATTGACACAGGAGGGTAATTAGGTGATTAGACTCAGCTGGGGAAACAGAGTGACACATAACATTACCAAGTTGAAATATAAATACACACAAACACAACACTGACCAGATCACAAAACCAACACAGATAGGGAAGACATTTAGACCAGGGAGTGTAACATCACAGATAAGACAGACATCAAATGTACAGACAACAGATTGATAAGGACCACATGAAACACATTAATAGGGGAGCTCCAGTAGCTCACCGCGTATCTCGGCGCTATTTCGGCGTCGGGGACAACCGTGCGCGTCACGGATCTGGGGTACACGAGTTCGACTCCCGGACTCGCCGTATTTTCTCAGAGTGTCTTCCCCTGATCTATATCCCATTCAACCTGTTTCTGTCGGTCATGCTTGACCAGAAAAAGCGATAAACGCAAAAAAATGAAGTTTTAAAAAAAGAAACACATTAATAAATAAACACAAGAGCTGCGCCACCTGAATTAGTCCATCGGCTGGCGCAGCAACCTGGGGGGCGTTACACCACAGTATCCATCCAGATGGTTTTCAGTGTGATTCGCCTCTTTCCACAAATCATGACCCAGTTCATCAAAATAATCCACTGACCTTGTTTTGAGCACTTTCATGTAGGAAAAATGTTCGGCCAAACTACACTCACTATTCATTATTATACATCACATCGCAGTGCCTTCTGGGAATGTAATCGGCGAAGCCACCATAGGCCTACTTGGAGCTTGTTTGTAGAGCGGTCGTCTGGTAATCAGAAGGTCCCCGGTTCGATTCCGGCTCCTCCCGACAGCGTGTCATTGAGCAAGACCCCGATGAGCAGGTTGGCACCTTGCATGGTTGCCTCCACCGTTGCCTGTGTGAGTGAGTGGGTGAATGTGAGACATGAGTTGTAAAGTGTTTTGGATAAAAGCTGCTATATGAATGCAGTCCATTTGTTCACAGAGAAAGTTGAGGATACACTGAACATTTGTATGGCCCAGAAAAAAATAAAAAATAGAAACGTCAAACCGCCCAGCAGTGTCATTGGAACAAGGGTGTGTAAGACGTACAGTGCATATTTTCTAGGGCCAAATAAGGTAGCTATTATTTGATGGTTTTATATTGGAATCAATATTAGATCTTGTTCACATTGCATTTTGAGCTGTAAAGCATCACGTGTAAAGCAAACTTTTTTCCCTAATAATATCATATTCTATTGTGCTTCTATTTTTATTTAGTTTATATTCCATTTGATTTTATTCCACCTTTTATTTTATTATCTGTCCGTTAGTGTCTGTCCGTTAATGTAGCACCGAAAACGACCAAATCAAATTCCTCGTATGTGAAAACTACTTGGCCATAAATACCGTTCTGATTCAGATTCTAACAGCCAAGGCTAAACTGTCAGCACTTAAAATAAAGTCAATAAAAACTGTGACATTTTGTCAGGGAACAGCGGTGAATCTTTTCTTATTCGCTGTTCACATCTTGGTTGTATAACCACACTGGGACTGTGTTGGCCAGGGCACAGCGGCACACAGACACTCTTGTCAAGAAGTGTCATCAGTCCCCACCCTGGCATGGAATACTGATTCTTCTTCCACATAACATAGTCTGCTTATTGCGTATGCTGCCATGTATCACCCTCTCCACATGGATCCCGAGGTGAGCCGGCATGTGTCTTCCACATCGTCCGCATGTGCCGGCAGCGTGCTCTTGTGAATGCAGGGATCTTCACCTGTGCAACACGTAATTCCTACACTGTACCATATATGTGACTACTGTCCTTTATAATAATGATAATACTATATTTGATTTGTAGGGCGCTTTATAATTGTGGAGCAAATCTCAAAGTGCTACAGTGTAAAATAACATAAAAGCTAGCAAGAGAGTAAAAAGAATATAAAATAAGCAAGACTAAAACTAGTAAGGACTAAGGGGTAAAAAGAACACTGACTACTGTCCTTTATGTGACTACTGCACCTTATGTGACTACTGTCCTTTATGTGACTATTGTCCCTTATCCTTATGTGACTACTGTCCTTTATGTGACTACTGCACCTTATGTGACTACTGTCCTTTATGTGACTATTGTCCCTTATCCTTATGTGACTACTGTCCTTTATGTGACTACTGCACCTTATGTGACTACTGTCCTTTATGTGACTATTGTCCCTTATCCTTATGTGACTACTGTCCTTTATGTGACTACTGCACCTTATGTGACTACTGTCCTTTATGTGACTACTGCACCTTATGTGACCACTGTCCTTTATGTGACTACTGTACCTTATGTGACTACTGTACCTTGTGTGACTACTGTACCTTATGTGACTACTGTACCTTATGTGAATATTTCAAAACAGTCCAAAATAACAGCAACAATATTCCTCAACAGATTCGTGAAGCATACTGACATACTGCCCCGCAAACAGTGTATCTCTGGCACCACAGAGCTAAGATGCAATACACTGAGGGTGTCACTAAACAGAGTTGAAACAGTTATTCATTCTGCATGAAAGAGGTGAGCGATATGTTGGACCGGCAGATTCAGCCTCAGGTGCACAAGAGTTATGACAAGCTTCTGAAAAGGTGTCAACTTAATTCTTTGTCCGTGGTACCAAAACTGCGAAGCCTGCAAGTCCAGAGACTTTCACATCGTCATCTTCATCACAAACGTTTATCCTTTCAATCTCACACTTCAGTCCTCTGTTCACCTCCGACAAGCCAACGCAGACATGGCGTTCTACCCTCTCTCTCTCCAGATTGTCCCCGCAGGGCCTTGTTCTCCGCCCCTACAGGCGGTTGATTTCGCTACGCCTAGCATCACACAAATTGCATTTTGTCGTCTCCCTCTTGGCATCAGGCCGGTCGGTCCCACCTGCTGCTTCCCCAGCCTGTGGTCTCTTCTCTCCAGCCTCTTCCCGTGTTGACGGTGCTGCTTCTAATCTGTGTTGTCTCAAGTCGACACTGGAGCTCTTCTTTCTACAGTCTCTCTCTGTTGCCGGCCTCTGTTGGACCGTCTGGCTGTGTAGACTCGACTTCAATGTGACCCCAAGTGTAAGATGTGAATCGTACATTTCATATGCATATTTACCTGTAAACACACAAGGAATTCCTACGGTTACAAACTAAATCGCTTTTCAATCATAGAGATAAAACCATAAAGGAGTCATTGCTGTTGATGGAGTGGGGTAAAAATGCAGCCATCTTAACTGGTATTGTTTCATCAGCAATAGAAACCAAGACAGTGAGAGAAACATTCTATACTTTTATTCATTTCATAAAGTATTTTCTTGAGCCATTTGCACTTTCTAGTTTACCCCCAAAACTAAATACAGCTGGGAAATATTGTTAATCAGTTGACTAATTAATCAGTTAAATAATTACATTTACTCAACAAAATGACAATGCAGGAGCACTCTCTCATAGATGAGGGGACGTTTCTCCTCCATGCAGGAAAGCAGTGAAATGTTACTCCATTGTTTCGCTTTTTACGACGAGAGTCTCATGGGAACAGCTGTAACGATTTCACTAAGCCAGAACACAGGTGCAGAGATGATGTGGAATCAGGGGTATAACCCAAATGTCGGGTGTATTTAATGAGAAAATTAAATAAACAGAATCCAGGCGCTAGACAGTCCAAGGAGCGAGCAGGTACAGGGTAGTCAGACGAGCGAGGGGGCGGGGGAACGGGGGGTCGTAGCCAGGAGCGGGTATTCAGACTGTCCAGGGAGTGAGCAGGTACGGGGTAGTCAGACGGGCGTAGGGGTCGTAGCCAGGAGAGGGTCCTCATACAGTCAAGGGATGTTCACGGAGAGAATGGTCAGGCAGGCAGAGGTCATTTACAGGAATCCAAGATGGGGGAACAGGGAGTGGAGCTAGGCAGGAACTGTGAGCAAAAGGAGGACAGGAACGTTAGAAGCACAATAGAACACAGACTGGAAATAAGGAACTACGATCTGGCAGCCTCATGACATCTGGGCCAGGTCTAAATAGGGTTGGTAATCAGCTGGTAGATGTCACTCAGCTGCGCCTCCGGATGACACACCTGCACGCCATCCTGTAATCAGAGAGAGAGAGAGGAAGAGAGGGAGAGTAGATAGGTCAGGATAGAGTGTGAGAACCAAGGGTTATAGAGGTTTGTTACACAACTACAAAGATTTTGCTCAATATGCTCAAGAAATATTATTGAACTTGTTGAAGTCGCGGTAAACATTGTAGTTGAACTTGAATGCACCTCATGTGATCTATGATTATGCAACCATCAGAACAACCCATGATGGCAGATCTCCCAGAAGACATTGCGGTTGGGCGTTACGTGACGACATTGTGCCAAGCCCTGTAGTTCCTACGTGAAACTGCTCACAACAACGTCTGTGGCTTATCTGTGGAGTAAGCAGGTCATGATTTCTGGAATTTCTGCATTTCAGTTTTTCAAAGGTAATTGTATTTGGTGCTTTTAGCACCACAAACTATGTGTATTGGAGTGACGTATTGGCGTGATGTATTGTTCCCATTCTGCAATCTGTTAATAAAATGTTCAATCAATCAATCAATCTATAATCTAATCACTGTGTTTTTCTCAGTAACTGGACAGTTAGGTTGTCTTTTGTTTTGTCTTAATTTACTGTAATCCAGTCACATAATAGTGACAGACCCGTTATACCCAATCACATTAACACATCATTCATATTCTCTAGACAAGCCCGTCAGAGCAGAGCATAGGAGAAACAGTGTGAAATGGTTCATCTCTTGCCGAGATGAGTACAAGTGGAATGAATAGAAGTGGGATCAGAGAGTACCGTATTGTTAACCCTCGTGCATTTTTTATATCTAACTCTTCAATATTTGATGGGGCGAGAATCTTCACAGATATCACGGCGTCAGTAGAAAGCTGTTGTGTCTTAGGAGTCTGTGGAAAGATTAAGTTTTAGCAAATCAGAATTTAGGTGGTGGGGATTCAAAGAAACAAAAACAAAAAAAAACAATCCCAAAAGTTTTCTCTCTCTCGTCTGATGTTATTAATATCTCATGAGATGATTCATGTATAAATGTATTAAACAGATTTTTACCTGTTCAAATCTGAAACACAGTGGGTAAACGGGTATCTATACAGAGATGCAGGAGTGTACGTACATGAATGAATGAATGAATGAATGAATGAATGAATGAATGAAAACTTTATTTAACAGATTGCAGAATGGGTACAATACAGTACGGCTCAATACATACAATTGTTAAGGGGATGCAGACCTGAGAAAGACGTTTGTCTTGTTTCCATCAGGGTCCCCCATTTTCAATTCATATAGACATTTATGACATACATAACATGCATGACATTTATGGCATAGGGACATATAGGTATTTAGTACTGATACATTTGTGACATAGGCGGTATTCAAATATACAGTACTGTTACCCCTAGATCCTGACAGAGTATATACATATGATGGGGAGGGGACTGTACATTAGGAGGGGGTGGGTGGGTGGGAGGGGAATATACATACGGCGGGGAGGGAATATATACATGCGGTGGGGAGGAGACTGTCTATTAGGAGGTGGTGGGGGTTTTGGGCATTTACGGTGGCCAGTTTCGAATTGCAGCCTCCCGTAGGTGCTCTTTAAGGGCGGTTTTGAATGTGGGCAGGGATTCACATTCCTTTACAGCTTTGGGTAGGGCGTTCCACATTGTTGTGGCATAATTGCGAAACGTGTTTAGTCCCTTGTTTGAGCCGAATCTGGGTTTAACATGATTTGTTGAGCTTCCTCTGGTGTAGTGGTTGTGGTATTCACTGACCTTTGGGAAGTATTTTGACATGTACATGGGCACCCCGGTCGTATAGTGTATCTTGTAGACCAGGCCCATTGCAAGTTGCTGTACTCTGTCGTCTACTCTAAGCCATCCTAGGTTGGCAAAGTGGGCAGGGGTGAGGTGGGTTCTGGGGTTCAGGTCAAGTAGTAGTCTGACCAGTTTGTTTTGTGATGTTTGTAATTTTGTTTTAAGCGCCTTTGAGGTGCTTTGGTACCATGAGGTGCACGCATAGTCATAGTACCCTTGAATGAGTGCTCCTGCCAGAGTCCTCAGGGTATTCTTGTTTACCAGAGAGGAGATCCGGTACAAGAATCTAGTTCGTTGGTTGACTTTTTTTATTACATTGGATGCCATTTTGTCACAGGAAAGATTTGCCTCTAGGATGGAACCCAGGTAGGTAATTTCGTCTTTCCTTGTGACAATATTGTCACCCACTGTAACTGAGAAGCCGTCGGTCTTGCTGAGTTTGTTATTTGAACCGAAGAGAATGGACTCTGTTTTGCCCATGTGTAATGATAGTTTGTTATCAGCGAGCCATATGCAGATTTTGCCTAGTTCCGTGCTGAGGGTTTTTTCAACCTGCAATTTGTTCTTGTCAGAGACCAGCAGGGCTGAGTCGTCCGCAAACAGGAACAAGTTGCAGTCACAGGCTGACGACATGTCATTTGCATAAATTAGGAAGAGTAGCGGTCCTAGTATGCTTCCTTGTGGAACACCACAGCTCACTGTGAGGGGGGGGGATAGAGTACCGTTTACCTCTACCATCTGTTCTCTCCCCTCCAGGTAGGATTGCATCCAGCTCACTGATAGGCTATCAAAACCAATTGCTTTTAGCTTGTCCATTAGAATGGAGTGATTGACAGTGTCGAAGGCCTTTTGTAGGTCCAGCATGACCATGCCGCAGTATTTGCCAGCGTCCACCTCTTGTTTGATGTGGTCGTTCAAATAGAGGAGGCATGTGTCAGTGGAGTGGGACGTTCTGAAGCCAGATTGGAATTCGTAGATTAGGTTTTTTTCCGCCAGGTACTTTTCGACCTGTTCGTAGACTATTTTCTCCATGACTTTCGAGATGGAGGTAAGAATAGAAACAGGGCGGTAGTTGCCTGGGTCTAATTTGCTGCCCTTTTTGTGTAGAGGGGTCACTCTCGCAATTTTGAAGTCCTTGGGGACGTGCCCCTGTTTTATAGAGAGGTTTATTATGTGTGTGATGACTGGGGTGATGGCGGCTGCTGCGTCTCTGAGGAATTTGGAGGGGATGTTGTCATGGCCAGTGGCCTTGTTAGGTTGGAGGGCGCTCAATTTTTTGAGTACCTCATCGGTTGTTACCATTTCAAGTTTGAAGTCGTCTTTGTGGACCCCTAGGTTTTTGTAGTATGCTACTATGTGTTCTACCCCATAATGCCCTGAGTGGGAGGGTAGTTTGTTTACCAGTGTTGTGGCTATGTTTGTGAAGAAGATGTTTAAGTAATTGGCTACATCCAGCTTGTCTGTGATGAGCGTGTTGTCCGTCTTTATGTTTATGTTTGAGAATCTGGTTTTAAGTTTTTTACTGCAGCCTAGTTGATTATTGAGTAATTTCCAAAGTTCGCGGGGTTTGTTTTTGTTTTCCTCAGTTTTGTCGTTGATGAAATTTCTTTTTGCGGTTCTGATCATGGTGTTTACGTCATTTCTTAGTCTGTTTCTTTGGATTTTTAGTTCAACCACGTGGGCTTGGAGTTCACTGTTTGAGCTTTTGGAAAGCTTTGTCTGACTTTTATGAAGTTCAGAGCATTTTTTGTCTCTGGTTTTCATAGCGGCCAGTATTTCAGTGTGCATCCATGCCTCAGCGCGATTTTTAACCCTGGTGGTTCTTATCGGTGCCATGTTGTTGAGTATTGCTGTGAATTTGGTTTTGAATCCAAGCCATGTTTCTTCAACCTGTGTACCACTGAGCTCATCTGACCAGTCCAAGCTCCCCAGTTCTAGGTTAAAGGCCTCTCTAGAGTAAGTTTTGAGGTCTCTAGATGTGACTGTTTTGTGACAGCCGGCCTTCTGTTTTAGCTTTTTGCGGGTACAGAAAATCATATAATGATCACTTAACCCGCATGCTATCACCCCTTTACTGGAGATCATGGACTTGTCAGAGGTCAAAATGAGGTCAATGGTGGTTTGTGTCGAATCGCATACCCTTGTGGGTTGTGTGATTAGCTGGCTGAAACCGTGCAGGTCAGAAAATCTACTGAAGGCCTTGAAGACGGGTGCTGATTTACGCAGCATATCCGTGTTCCAGTCCCCAATAAGAATTTTTTCTACCCCCTCCACCCCAGCTAAACACCCATCAAGTGTGTCATAAAACCCACTCTGTTCTGGTGGTCTATAGATTGTGCCTACTAGTACCGGTTTCGCCCTGTCTAATAAGATTTCAATCCAAACAGTTTCAATTTCATCATGGTTAAGGTCAGTACGGTTGATGTATTTGGTATCCTTGTGTATATACACACAGACGCCACCTCCATACTGGTTCCTATCCCTCCTGACTATTGAGTAGTTTTCAATTTCAATCTCTGGATCCTGTACAGATGAGTCTAATTTTGTTTCTGTGAAACACAATATGTTAGCCTTACCGTTTAAAAACAACTGTTTGATTTCAGCCAGTTTCGGTCTCAGGCTATTTGTATTCAGATGAAATATGTGAAGTCCATTTTTGCTTGTAATAAGTTTGATGTCGTCACAGTTGAGGTAACTCTGTTCCATTGTGTCCTGTCCTGTGGTGGGGGGAGGGGGGGCGTTGTTGCTGTTTGTGCCGTGGGTGGGGAGGGGTGATGCTTTGTCCTTTGCTGGTGTCTGTATTCCTTTGTGTGAAAGCCCGCGATGTGGGGGGGGGGGCTGGTTGATTACAGATATGTCTGATTGTACTCCATTGTGGGGGAGGGGGGGTGCCTTTTGTCCTGGCCTCGGCCCGGGTAGACTTGCTGGCATGGCGGCCTTGGCGGGGCCAGCCAAGCTAACCGTCGGGTCCTTGGTGGTCTCGATGTCCCGCGCCGCTCTCCCTTTAGCCACTCGCCGAGTCCGCTGGGGCTTCTGTGAGGGTATGTCGCCGCTTGCTGGTCGGCTGGTGCAACTGCTGGCTGAAGCGTCAATTGCGTGGATGCTGTTGACATAATACATGTACCTGATAGCCCCACACATAGTTGCTTATGAACAACTAATTGGGATGTACAATATGAATGGGTAATATGTATGTTCTGTATCGTATTAGCTCTCGCTCGGCGTCACTCTCTGCACTGTCCTCGCACACGTGCACACGCACTGAATAAAGACCACAATGTACCTTTAATCCCAATATTTGTCTGACCACACCCCTATCAGCTTACCCATATAAGCAGGGGTGGGGCCACCCACTCGCCTCCTTCTCGCTTTCACCACAAGGAAGAAGTGCCTCGGTAGATCCCCACACTTGACGTGATGTGATGGAAGAAGAAGTAGGAGAAGAGTTGGAAAACAAGGATACGTTGACATCATATCTTTATTTTCTCTCTCACTATTTTCGAGAAAATACGGCGATATTGTCTTTGTACTGGAGTGTCTGGAAGATGATGATCATTCTAAAAATCCTCCACCGGTTTTCGTATTGGGAGTTCGCGCCGCTACATGCTTTTCCAACTGCAGTCCTTGCTGTGTGCTGGTTGCGGTAAAGGCACAGCTGGGCTGTAGGACGCGCCGCTGTTGTGAGAAGCGGTGGGTTCCTGGTTTTGGTGAGTTATGTTTTGCTGGCAGGCTCCACTTGTCTGTTAGTGCTATGGGGGCTAATTGACAATGTTTATGAAAACCGGCCCCAGGCTAGGGTCCTTTGTTCAGCCTCTTAGGCGACAGAAGACCTTGGTCTGAAGCCCATTATAGTTTTAACTAGTGGGCCGCGACCATTAACTGGTGATCCCTGTGTTTTCTGGACGAGTGGATATCTCTTCTGTCACCGTGTAGCCCCTTCTTTCATATCCAAATGAGAGTATTCCTTCACGAGGAGATATGGGCATAGATGTTCGATAGCGGAAGATCCATGTTCAAGTCAGCTACACAGGCCAGTTTGGGTATTGTGCTGGCTCCGTCGGGTGTTGGTAAAATCACGTTGTAAAGCTGTGTTGACATCTTGTTTCTCTTTTTTCCTAAAAAGTGAGGAGGGTTTCAGAACGGCGGCCTGTCTGGGTGAGTGTTATATCATTGTGTACAAGTTCAGGTGATAGCTGCTTAGCTTACGGTTAGCCAGTCAGCTGTTAGCTGCGGCGTTAAGGCGCTCCCATAGTCCAGCAGACTGTACACAGAGCAGACTCCGCGGACGTCCGCGCGGACTCTTGAGCTTTGATCTCAGCGGACAGCAGACCCACAGGTGCGACGCTCCTATTTTCTGAGGCCATCCGCGCCGCTGACTTGGTGTCACACAAAACGCTGCTCGGCGTTTTGGTTGACATCGAACTGCATTTAATGTGACGCCGTGCGAGCGATTGGTGGCGCGAGGAGAGAGATGAGCCCGTGAAGCTCGCTCTCTCTCTCTCTCTCTCTCTCTCTCTCTCTCTCTCTCTCGCTCTCTCGCTCTCTCTCTCTCGCTCTCTCGCTCTCTCGCTCTCTCTCTCGCTCTCCCGCTGATAATGTTCCTTCTGATCTGCCAGTACAGCAGAACAGACAGAATTGTGGGAAATGTAGTAAAACTGGTGCGAGAAATGTAGGAAATAGACCGCGGACGTCCGCTGAGATCTGCTCGACTATGAAAGCTCAAAGAGCCGCGCGGACATCCGCGGAGTCTGCTCTGTGTACAGTCTGCTGGACTATGGGAGCGCCTTTAGCCTGCTGTGATCACTGCGTGGCCTACATATGTTGGGCCTACTGTTAGCCAGTCAGCTGTTAGCTGCGGCGCTAGCTTGCTGTGATCACTAGGAAACGTTAGCTTGCTGCTATCGGCCAAGGCCCAGCGCGGGGTAGCTCCGGCTCCTCGCGCGCCGCCGCGAGCTCCCCTCTGGTCGCGTGCGCCGTTCGCTCTGCGTCTCGCGGGCAGGGGCAGTAGCGACCGACGGTTGGAGCGGCCGTTAGCTTAATGCTACTCTGTTGAACGTGCTTTGATTATAACATGTTTTAAACACTCTTGACTACGACGTCATCTTTGACAGAGGATGTTCGTCGAACCTGCCCTGGGCCAGGACGGCAAAGCCTACGTCAACAAAGGGGACCGTAACGACGGGTTGGTGCGGCGACGCTGCCCAGTTCGAACAGCATAGGACGGCTGTGTTTTCTACGGGGCCTTGAGACTGCACTTCGCTGATCTACGCTCCGGGTAGGACAACGGTTTGGCCAGACCTTATACGCGTCTTCTGGCTTTACCTTCTACATGTTTTGTAAATAACGCTGTTTTCCAAAAACGTGTGTTGCTGCAATACATTTAGGATACGACGCGAGTTTTGTGTGAATTGTCTTGTCACTGGTAATTAGCTTCTCCGTGCAAATCGGGTTGTTGTTACAGATGTGAAAATGATCTGGTTGTTGTGTGAGAAACATCATGTGTGTTTATATGTACCGTGTACTCACAACTAAGGGGTAACTCACCTATGAAGCTATGCTTAGTGACAAATGAGTAAAGAATATTCTTTTCTCAGCCTGTGATGACAATGAACAGTGTGTTCACATATTAACAGGTTTTCCTGTTTTAACTGGCCGTATTAAGGGTAAAGTAGGAGGATTGTGTTTCCCCCCGGTTCCCTGGGGACTTTTTCATCCTCCTATCAGACATGTTGTTGCACTACATTGTGTCTTTGTGTGGTAGGGATGCGATGTAACCCTTAGCTTGATTGCTGAGGTTGTGCTAAGACTGCTGGAGAAACTTTATTTTCCTAAAAGAAAGATTGTTTGGTCGCTTTCGTGTGTGCTTAGCAAGGCCTGTGGCCGATACTAATCGAGAATTATGTATTCTCTCATTATGAAAAACGGCGTTCCTCTGTAGAGTGTTTTTGCCATTTTTTGTAGGTGATGATGGGTTGTGTGTGTCATGTGACCTACAACTGGGTTGGACTGGCCACAGAAGCACATGTGTGAGTTGGACCGGGGCTCTTAGAGAGCCCTCTCTATTCTGTGTTTTTTCCTTAGTAAAAATCAGATAGCAGGTTAGCTCATGCGCTGTGTGAAGCTGTCAAACGCTTCATAGAGCTGACTATGACTGTGTCATACTCTCTTTTTGTCATTACATCGTATCATGGGTGTGGGGTCGTAAAGGGGTGAACTGGTAACCTTTCCTCTCCCCCTTTTTTCTGTTGGTCAGGGGTACACCCCCTGTCCTTCAAGGTTCCTGTCACGTTGCGGTTCGGCACGTTACGGGGTGAGGGGGGGGGGGGGGGGACGGAGTTTCCTGGTCCCACGGCCTGGAATATTGGGCGTGTGCACCGCAGAAATTCCCCCGCCATAGAGTACGTCACCGTGCGCGTCTCTGTTGGTAGGACTTCCGTGTGCTGTTCAGGTCCATGTGATGGATCTGTTTTCGGGGGGTGGTCAGGGCTCCTCCTCACCAAGCGCCTATTCGGGCCTTCTGTGAGTTCGGACTCCTCCTTCCATGTGAGGGAGCCTCCTTCAGAGTACAGAGCCTCCTCCTCAGATTGTCAAGGTGAGTGGACCCTCTAGAAGGTGTCCTATTCTATTGTGTATGTATTCGATTCAATTCGATTATTGAGTGTGTATGGGTTCAGTGCCTCTTCCCCGGAGAGCCCTAAAACCAATTTTTTACATGGCTCAAGGTGCAATATATTCTTTTCAATCTGTACAGCTCGCGTGGGAAGTCTCTCTGGGGATTCCCGTCTCCTTCCTATGGGAGGGTGGTGGGATGTAAAAATGTGAATTTTTTTTACCCCCGGCTGTGTAGACTGGGATACATACTGTTGGTGCTTCCTTCTTTTCTATTAAAAAAGAGTTGGAGTTAGGAAGTGTCACACCCCTCTTGTCGTTCCCCTGGCCGCCTTGGGGATTCAATGACAGGTCTAAATAGCCTGTTCATTGATGTGGGTGTGTCCCGACGCACGTATAGTGCTAGCTCGCTGTAAACAGGCGACTGACTGGCACGCCTTGGTTGCTTGAGGTTAAAACGGCGTTTTTATAGAGCAACTGGGATGGAGGTTTTTCCTCTTCCGACGACCACATCCCACGACCTGTGTTGGTTATCGACGGATTCTCGTTCATGTCTGGGGTTGATGACGGAATGGATCTGAACATATGTAGAGGGGTCTCACGCCCTGGGGGTGGGCCACCGGGCGCGGTTCGCCCGAACGTCTGGGTGGCGCCTTCTTTTCATGTTAAGATCAACACGCATATCTGCCCTTTCTCCTGGAGTAGGCATGTCGGCGTGGTTAGGGCACGGGACTGGTTCTGGTCACGCTGGTCCGGATCAGTTGAACCCGTTGTCCGCCGGGGATGCAGATCTGCTGTTCTGGTACCCTGAGGGACTTGGGCTTTTTTCAGGGGGAAAAATGCCAGGTCGGTCCGGGTGTCACAGGGTTAAGCGCTATGGAGACCCTGGTTGGGTACGTTTTTACTCAGCACTGTCGTAATGGCTTACGGCCATGCCAACCTGTACACGCTCGATCTCGTCGGATCTCGGCCGCTACACAGGTTGGTCCTGGTTAGTACTTGGTTGGGAGACCGCCTGGGAATACCAAGTACGGTGTGCTTAGGGGCTGGTTCTCCATTCTTTTTCGCTCCTCTCTCACGCATGGCGAAGAGGGGCTTGTTGGGGTGGTCTTTGACCTCCTCTGGTGACCCTGTGCTTCCCGTATCGCCGGGCCCGTCGACCCGTAGGCCTGGGTTAACCCTTTTTTGAAAAACTGAAACACTTGTACTGCGGTATAGCCAGTGTATACCCGCAGGTGTGTTTTGGAGTTTTTTCTTGAGGGGTTATAGGAACATTCAGAAAAAATAAATAACGCACATCCTCCGTTTGTTGGTGCTGAGCCAAACTGTAAAAACAGTAATACATAAAACAAAGCGGGGCTCGCAACTCATTAGTAGTTCCAAGGTGTTTAATTGACAAAAAGGCAGATGCAACGTTTCGACCCTTCTGGTCTTCCGGTCATGCTTGAAGAAGACCAGAAGGGTCGAAACGTTGCATCTGCCTTTTTGTCAATTAAACACCTTGGAACTACTAATGAGTTGCGAGCCCCGCTTTGTTTTATGGGTTATAGGAACAACCACCGCATTGGGTAACACCAAGGTGGTTGATTCCCTGGTGTGTTGGAGCAGTGTCAACTCCCGGGTTCACCGTTTGAGGGTGCCCCTGCACGTTCATGACGTCTGCCAATCGTGTCAGCCTTCTCTGCCTCAACCCCTCTGGGTGGGGGTTTTTAAATGGAGGCTTGGTCATGCAACACCGCCAGCTTACGCTCCTTCCGCCGGGGCGGCTGTGTTCAGCTGTCCCCTCTGGCGCCTGTCTCGTCCGCAGTCTCCAGGCTAGGGTTAATAGCCTGTTGCCTGGTTTTTCCCCGGTGCGCTGCCTGCTTCCGTTGGTTAACCTTTTTTGTGTGCTTACGGCCATGCTGACTGCCTGTTCAGCAGGGTCAGTGTGCCAGGCGGTGTACTATTGGGGGGACAGGGCCCGCTCGGCTGAGGGGCCTTTGTCCGAATACGCTGGCGATGTGGGGGGCGGGGTCACTAAGTGCCCACCTGGTGGGGTCTTGATGCTGGCATCATGGACTTCTCCGGGCCCCCGTTCCAGGGGGTCCAGTCCCTTTGGTGGGTCTGGGTCTTCCTTCGCGCTCCGCTGCTACGGCCTTGCCACGGGGTTGGGTTTGCCCTTGACCCCGTGATTCTGGGGGCAGTAACGAGGTTGTTTCCTCCGTTCGTTCCCGGGTGGCATGCGGGTTGTGCGTGTGTGTAGTCGTGGGGTCAAGCCACGGTCTGCTCACCCTGTGCGTTGAGTTGCTTGAGTGCCTCTTCGCACGGTCGGGTCCGTCGCCCTCCCGTGAAGCCCCAATAGGGGGGGTGCCCTCCATTAGGGTGGGTCGGGGGGGCTCGGCCCTCCCTGTTCTGATGGTTGTGGGGGGCTTTCAGCTGGGTGTATTTGTCGGCCGATGGCTCTCGCTCGGCCTCCCTTGTGCAGAGAGTGACGCCGAGCGAGAGCTAATACGATACAGAACGTTAGGTTATGACTATAACCAAGTTCTGTTAGTATAGCGACGCTCGGCGTCCGACGCCGCTGCAGCCCTTGATCTCGCCTTGTGGTGAAAGCTTGGGAAGGAGGCGAGTGGGTGGCCCCACCCCTGCTTATATGAGTAAGCTGATAGGGGTGTGGTCAGACAAATATTGGGATTAAAGGTACATTGTGGTCTTTATTCAGTGCGTGTGCACGTGTGCGAGGACAGTGCAGAGAATGACGCCGAGCGTCGCTATACTAACAGAACTTGGTTATAGTCATAACCTAACGTTATTATGATATTGCATGGTTTTAGGGACAACAGACATGCACTCGCCACGTTTTTGAACGGGCACCGCACTAGAACTGTAAAGGAAGGAATCTGTGTGTTGGCGTGCATGTCTGTAGTTCACGTATCTCAAAAGCAGTGCATCTGATAGACTTCACCTTCTTCTACACTGGTACTGTGATTGTTATACTGTGACTACTATAGGATAACCTGCGTGTTGCTTTACCACTGCTCTGCTGCTACTCAGTATGCACACACTACATCTGGACTGTGATTGCAGTATTTTTAAGTACAATACTTAAGTACAATTTTGAGCTACTTGTACTTTACGTGAGTATACAAATCTTTTGGGAACTTTATACTTTCACTTCACTACATTTCAAAGGAAATATTGTACTTTTTACTCCACTAGCCTAGAAAGGGTTCCTATTCACAGAATGGCTTTCTGTCTACAGCCTGCCGGCTGTGGAACTCTCTGCTCAGGGCCATCCAAAACTACCCCACTATTGCTGTCTTCAAGAGGGGTGTGAAGCGACATCTGCAAC
Source organism: Notolepis coatsorum (assembly GCF_963971535.1). NCBI lineage: Eukaryota > Metazoa > Chordata > Actinopteri > Aulopiformes > Paralepididae > Notolepis > Notolepis coatsorum. The sequence continues at coordinate 31,647,357 of NC_140168.1, read as the reverse complement.
AATAGGTTGCAGAGGGTGCTTGGCCACCACTCTTGAAGAACAGGAACATGACATGATGTAATGAGGCTCTTTCAGAAAATTGTGTTGTCTATTTTATCTAGTATCTATCTTATCTTCTTAACCCTTTCTTTGTGATTTATTGTATTCTTCTTGGGACCATGTTGGAAACAAGTCGACAGACTTTCACATGTTATCCTTCTACCCCTTGTTTTTATACTATTGTATAAATTGTATGTACTAAATCAAAATTAAATCAAAATCACTACACGAAAACATGGCAGAAATGTATGAAGATTATATACTTTCACATTTGAAGCCTGTCAATTTCAAAGGGACATAATCAGAGCAGCATAACTGGACCACATACCACTTTAACCTTTAATCAGAGCAGCAGAACTGGACCACATACTGTACCACTTTAACATAACCTTTAATCAGAGCAGCAGAACTGGACCACATACTACTTTAACCTTTAATCAGAGCAGTAGAACTGGACCACATACCACTTTAACATAACCTTTAATCATAGCAGCAGAACTGGACCACATACCACTTTAACATAACCTTTAGAGGTCAATGGATTGAGGTTTGAATGCTCCCAAGGACTGGAATACACAAACATCATGTGTAATGCATAGCCTACCTTTACTTTAGATACTTACATTCAATAGCAAATACTTTTACTTAAATAGAATTTAGAATAGAATGTTGAACGTCCCGTGATTAAGACGGGGAGGACGCGACCCTCTTTGCGCCGCCCCTGTGCCTCAAATAGATCCGCTATCAGCTCTATCTTTAATCTTTCAAAATGTTCAGTTGCTATCGCTATCAGCTCTATCTTAAATGTTTCTAAATGTTCAGTTGCTATTGCATGCACTCATCTGTGTTTCACTACACACATGAGTGCATGCTTACCAACTGTCCGTCTGCAACACTACTATCACCGACATCTAAGAAGGGAGATCCCCCCTTGAATTGGCCCTTCTAAGGTTTCTCTCCTCCACATTGCCTGTGGTGCATTTTTTCCTATTGCTAGGTTTTAGTGAGTTTTTCCTTACCTTCTTGTGGGGAGTGTTCGCATTGCATTAATTTATTTTGCATTTATTCTAAATTTGTTGGACCTTATGGTGTTCTTGTTTTGTTCTTGACTTATTGTGATGTTTCTTCTTGACTTGTTTAAAGAAGATGTGTCCGGCCCATGGGGACATGTTAATGTGATGTGTTGTCGGGCCCTACAAATAAATTTGATTTGATTTGATTTGAATTTAAATGGAGAACCTTTACTTTTACCAGAGTACTAATTTATCTGGGTATTTCTACTTTTACTTAAGTAAAGGAACCGTGTACTTCTTCCACCACTGGTGGTTATTGTATTTTATTACATGGCGTTTTAACATTCGCCAAAATGCTTGATTGTGATTGGTCAATAGCGCTCCGTTACCCCTAGCAGCGGTCAATTATTTCTCGATAATTCATCGCTGTCAGGGGCAACAAGCAATAATGACCGCTGTTAGGGGCAACAGAGCGCTATTGACCAATCACAATCAAGCATTTTGATTGCAGTCACGAAAGCTATAACCTCGTTCCCAGCTTTATCTCGCACAGCTGCACTACATCAGGTCATTCAGGTGCAATCAAGTCCACACACCTGCCGATGACAGAGGAGCAGCAGAACAACTGTGTCTGCATTTGATCTCGTCTTGTTGATGGTGTAAAATGAATTAGGTATATTGTTAGTAAGTTAGCCATGTAATAAGCGGGATAATGTATAGCTATACTCTGTCATTGTCGCAAAATAATTGACCTTCACTGCGTTTAGAACACTGTGTCGGTCAATTATTTTGCGACAATGACCTCGTAGCTATACATTATCCCTTACGTAAATGAGAGCTATTCCATTGTTTATGCTGCTATTTTTATGCTTTTTATTTCTATAGCTTTTTTGTTGTTGCCTATTGTATTGATGTCAACGCTACAAGGCAGAGGTGTCCGAATTTCACCCCTTTATGCTGTAAAGTATGGAGGACGTGACGAATAAATCTGAATGTGGATTAAACTACACTAAATTATTGATCTATCTGTATCTGGGACTCCAGTGGGTAAATAGCTCTTTGAGACCATGCGCGCGGCGGCACAGTTGCCTGTGAACAACTAATTGGTCTGTACAACAGATACATGTATCGATCAGCGATATGTTATGCCAATAGGTCTGTGTTTGCTTTTGCTCAGTGGATATTGACTAAGTCATTATCCCGGCAGATGTCAGGACTCGGGTCCTGTCCTCCTCTTGCTATCGGATGACTTTTAAATGTTGTGCATACATCATCCCCATCGCACCGTGTTTGTCTACCTGCGAGGGTTAAGACCTTAAGGACAATAAACACAAACACGCATGCACACACACACACACTTCATAGAGTCAAAGAAATCCTTTTATTTAATTGAAACAGAAATGTCAGTAGGGGAGGAGGGTAGATAGGCTGGCTGGGGGTGAAGCAACAGAGAGACAAGGGACTCGTGCTGTATGTGAGAGCGGCGAGGGGCTGTTGTGCAGTATGTCATTGTTTGATCTGAGCGTCACGATTCTGTGATGTGTTTGTGTGTTTATTTGTTTATTTTATGGATCCCCATTAGTCTACACCCATGGGCCTGGTCTACAAGATACACTACACGACCAAGGTACCCATGTACATGTCAAAATACTTCCCAAAGGTCAGTGAATACCACAACCACAACACCAGAGGGAGCTCCACAAATCATGTTAAACCCAGATTCGGCTCAAACAAGGGACTAAACACGTTTCGCAATTATGCCACTTCAATGTGGAACGCCCTACCTAAAGCTGTAAAGAAATGTGAATCACTACCCACTTTCAATGTCCTAACCCAACCCCCTCCAATGTACAGTAAATTACCTAGTATGGTTTTGTCAATATTCCAATGTACAGTTTTGCTTGTGGAGCATTGTGGAGACCCACGGTATGGCTGCTTGCTGCGTTGTGGAGACCCACAGTATGGCTGTTTGCAGCGTTGTGGAGACACATGGTAGGGCTGCTTGCAGCATTGTGGAGACCCACGGTATGGCTGCTTGCAGCGTTATGGAGACCCACGGTAGGGCTGCTTGCAGCATTGTGGAGACCCACGGTATGGCTGCTTGCAGCGTTATGGAGACCCACGGTAGGGCTGCTTGCAGCATTGTGGAGACCCACGGTAGGGCTGCTTGCAGTGTCAAATTGGATGACTTCACAAAGTCCAAGTCAAGTCAAGTGTTCCTTTATTAATCCCTTTGGGGAAATTCAGGTGTCATAGCAGTATGGGGGGACGAGGGAGGGGAGGTACAGGTAGGAACAAAGATAATAATAGAATGTTTAGTAGGTAAGAGTCAGACAGTCCTAACAGATCTTCGTAGTTAAGAGTCAGACAGTCCTAACAGTGTTTAGCAGTTAACACTTTCAGTGGCAACAATGAGATTTCTCGTTAGTTCATGCCAACCGTTGAGTGCCAGCCGACGAGAGATCTCGTTTTTAATCGTTATTTTCTTTATTATCGATTTCCATTCATTTTTCATCAATCTAGCCTCACGTTACCAGTGGGGATCTGTCTGAGCTCGAACAGGGAAAATACCGCCCCCTATCGTCTCTCCGGATGGTACTGCACCCCATTGGATTGGATTGAATGAAAAAAAAAGTCCTGCTTCCACATTTTACTTGTCAGGCATGTAATCCGAGCCTACTGCAGTCATCGCCCACCATCAGAACAGCAGAGAATATGTGTTTCCAGTACCCAGCGTTGGATCAATAAACGTGATCGATATTTGGAATGGCGATCAGGAATTGGAATAATCTTTTTGGAGAACATCTGATCTGAGGTAAGGAATCTATTTTACCAGTCTTGTGATAATCTGAGCTATTTTCACCTATATATCAGCGTGTGCCATATGTGTGTATGTGTGTGTGTGTGTGTGTGTGTGTGTGTGTGTGTGTGTGTGTGTGTGTGTGTGCGATCAGGAAATAAGATAATCGATTATTTTTTTCAACAACATACATATAGACAACATTCATAGACAATACATTTCAACATCTCAACAGTACATAAATATAAAACAAATAGACAAAAATTAGTAAAGAAAAAGTGTGGCATGGGTCCTTTGGTCCATTCTATATTTGCATAATTTATTTACATTTTTATTCATTTCCTTGTATCCTTTTCAAACCTCTGTGATGTTGTTACTTCCCCTCCTGTATTCCTCCCACTTTCCCCATTTCCATACTTTTCTTCTTGCAGCCTCAGCAGATGTGTGATTCTCTCCATTTCCTGTATCCCCTCTACCAACTCTATCCATTGATCCTTTGTCGGCACTTCTACCTTGTACCACAGTTTAGTTAAAGCTTTTTTGGCTGCCACTATCAATATATTAATCAAGTATTTGTCTTCCCCTTGGATTCCTTCTTGTGACAGATTCCCCAAATACAACACTTGACCTCCCTGGGGTATTTCGTATCCTATTATTTCATTTATTATCCCTCCTATCTCTTCCCAGTAGTGCCTTATCTTCTGACATCCCCAGAATATGTGTGTATGGTTCGCCACTTCCTGTCCACACTCCCTCCAACATGTTTTCTTTGCTGGTGTGTAATTGCCCTGTATTTCTGGTGTTATAAAGTATCTAATTATGTTTTTTCACCCAAACTCCCTCCATATCCTTGATCCTGTGGTTGTTTGTTGTGTCTTACATGTGTCATACCATTCCTCCTCTGTTATCTCTATTTCCAACTCTTTCTCCCACTTTTCTTTTACATACAATGTTGTATTTCCCTTACTGTCCATTATTGCCTGATATAGTGCTGATATCACCCTTCCCTTCCGTCCTTCGTATGACTTTACCATTATCTTAATTACCCCATTATGTTCTTTGTCTCTGTCTTGCTTTATTTCCTTGTTATAGTAGTCCCTAATCTGTAAATATCTAAAGTGGTCCCTATTCTCTAGTCCGTATCTTTCTTTCAATTTTTGTAGAGTCTGCATCTCCCCTCCTTCTGTCATTGTGCACATTGCTGTTATACCCCCCCGTTCCCACCTCTTGAACCCATGGTCTTCTATCCCTGGTCTGAATTTGTTGTCTAATCTGTCTATCCCATTCCCTAAATAGTTTTTGTGGTATTAATATAGGTAGAGATTGAAATAGGTATAGTAACCTTGGTTATATGTTCATCTTAATGATTTTGATCCTTGAGCTGAAATCTAGGGGCATTACCGTCCATCTTTCTAGGTCTCTCTTGATTTTCTGATTTATCTGTGTATAGTTTGCATCGTATAACCCCTCCACCCCTCCTGTGATGTTCACCCCTAGGTACTTGATCCTGTCCATGCCCCATTTGATTTTGTATTTTTCTTTGATCTCTATCGTTGGTGTGTAGTTCAGTGCTAATGTCTGTGTCTTCGTCACATTAAGTCTATACCCTGAGTAATATCCATATTCTGGCAGTAGATCCATCAGTGTCGGGAAGCTTGTGTCTGGTTGTCTCATATATACTATCACGTCGTCTGCGAACAATCCCAATTTATGTTCTGTCCCCCTTATCTCCACCCCTTTGATGTCTTTGGTCTGTGTTGAGCCAGTGGTTCGATGAATACATCGAAGAGCGTCGGCGAAAGACAACAACCTTGTCTGGTAGCTCTCTCTAGTTTAATCCGGTCCGTCAGACTACCATTCACCTTAATCCTAGCCGTCGGTTCTTGATATAATGCCCTAATTGTTTTCATAGCGTTTTTGTCTAATCCAAATTTCTCCAATACTTTATATAGAAATATCCAGCTTACACTGTCGAAGGCTTTTTCTGCATCTAGGCTAACTAGTAGTGCACTTCCTCCTTCCTTTTGTATCTCCTCTACTATCTGCACTGTCTTCCTTATGTTATCCTGTGTCTGCCTTCCTTTAATGAATCCAGTCTGGTCTTCGTCTATTATATCTGTCATAAATGTCTCAAATCTTTTGGATATTATTGATGTATACATCTTGTAATCTACATTAAGTATGGACACAGGTCTGAAACTGCTACACAGTTATCTATCTTTCCCTTCTTTTGGAATTCTAGTAATTATGGCCTCTTTCCATGAAGGTGGCATTGTGCCTTTTTCCATTGTGTGCCTGAATGCTGCTTCTAATATGGGGCTCAGTTCCTGCCTAAATGTTTTGTTGAATTCCGAGGGGAATCCGTTGCTACCCGGTGACTTACTACTCTTTGCCCTACTGATCGCATTCCAAACCTCCTGTTGTGTGATTTCTGCATTTAATATTTCATTCTGTTCCTTCCCTATTGATGGTAAATCCAATTTTTATAAAAAAAAAGTTCTATCGCCTCTTCTCCTGCCGCTATCGGTTGTGTGTATAGTTTCCTATAATATTCTTCAAATGTCTTCTCTATTTCCGCTGGCTCTCTCAGTATTTTGTTTGTGTTTGTGTCCCTTATTGTGTGTATTGTGTTTATTTTTTGTTGTGTCCTGATTCGTCTAGCTAACAGTCTGGTCGCTCTCGGTCCCCCTTCATAGTATGTCTGTTTCATGTATCTAGCTTTCTTCTCTATTTCTGTCAGCAGCTCTTTGTTTATCTAAACTCTAACTTCCTTGACCTCTCTAAGTGTCTTCTGGTTCTTTGAGCTTTGGTGTTCTTTCTCTAATTCTTTCAGTTTCTTTATCAAGTTCTGGTATGTCTCTATTCTAGCCTTCTTGAGTAATGCCGTCTTTGCTATACATTTTCCCCGTATTACTACCTTTAGTGCATCCCATAAAATGTTTGGATCTACCTCCCCATTATCGTTCTCTTCTCTATATCTAATTATGTCTTCCTCCACTTGATTAACCAAACCTTTGTTGTTTAATAGTCCTACATTCAGTCTCCAAACTGATAATCGATTTTTCAGCCCGCTTCTATAGCGTGCATAAGTACACATATACTATCGATAATCTAGCGTTTATTTGAAAACGATTCATAAATAGGCCGAAAAATTACAACGTGTTTTGTGTATTCCAGTGTATTCCAGTAAAGGGCGATTATCAGAGAATCTTTCTTTTTTTCTGAAACTTTCAAAAAACGAGCGTTTTTCAAAATGGTATAAAACGGAAATGAACCGATTAAAAAAACAATCCGTTTCGACAATGTTGTTCGACAAACAAGTCTTTGATAAGCGACGGCTATATTAGACACATAGCCATAATTCAAGATATAGTTTATGCGTTCGCAAATATGAGAACTCTGTCATTGAATATCTATTCTATTCACATATATGCTTACCACTTGTATCTATTGCTATGTCCGCCCATTACAATCACGCGAGCTGTCTAGCGCCTGCCCCGTCTCCCTGTCTCCCTGTCCCGGAGTAATGACCGGAGTGTCGGACGTCCCGTGATGAAGACCGGGAGGATGCGACCCTCTCTGCGTGCCCTCCTGTCTCCGGCTGTCTCGTAGTGGTGACCGGAGTGCTGGATGTCCCGCGATTAAGACAGGGAGGTTGCGACCCTCTCTGCGCCGCCCCCTGTCCCCCTGTCTCCGGCTGTCTCGGAGTTATGACCGGAGTGTTGAACGTCCCGTGATTAAGACAGGGAGGACGCGACCCTCTTTGCGCTGCCCCTGTGCCTCAAATAAATCCGCTATCAGCTCTATCTTTAATCATTCAAATTTTTCAGTTGCTATCGCTATCAGCTCTATCTTAAATTTGTCTAAATGTTCAGTTGCTATTGCATGCACTCATCTGTGTTTCACTACACACATGAGTGCATGCTTACCAACTGTCCGTCTGCAACACTACTATCACCGACATCTAAGAAGGGAGATCCCCCCTTGAATTGGCCCTTCTAAGGTTTCTCTCCTCCACATTGCCTGTGGTGCATTTTTTCCTATTGCTAGGTTTTAGTGAGTTTTTCCTTAACTTCGTGTGGGGTATGTCTGGGAGTGTTCGCATTGCATTCATTTATTTTGCATTTATTCTAAATTTGTTGGACCTTATGGTGTTCTTGTTTTGTTTCTTGACTTATTGTGATGTTTCTTCTTGACTTGTTTAAAGAAGATGTGTCCGGCCCATGGGGACATTAACGTGTGTTGTCGGGCCTTACAAATACATTTGATTTGATTTGATTTGAATATAGCAGTGGCACGCAACAGGGTTCCTAGGCACCGCATGGCTGGCACGGAAAGTGTTAAGAGTCAGACAGTCCTAACAGTTCTCAAATTCTCCAGCCGTTTTCCAACTATTGGCAGCAGTCCATGCCCACAGTTGTGGAGCCTGATGGCTAACGGCACGAAGGACTGGCTGAGGGGATTTGCTGTGTGACAAATGACAAATGACACCAAATTCGACATTGAACTCCCTGGGTCCTGAGCAATACACCCCCGCTGAGCATCAAGTCGATCGGATGAGTGGTTCTTGAGTTATGCAAAGGACATGCATGCACTATAGCGCCACCATATGGTCAAATGGGATAAAACTCCCCTGGGTCCTCAACCAATACACTCGCTGAGTGTAAATCCAATCCGATTAACCGTTCTTGAGATATGCAAAAGACAGACACGCACTATAGACCTGTTCGCCGACGACATCATGACAAATATGCGTGCGCAGACCAGAGGCAGAAAGGAACGTAATCCTGGTCAGAACAACGAGGCAGACTACAATATATTTGCATTTGTTAGCCATGGTAGTGTTCTAAATCTAAACAATCAATCTGTCATGGTTCCAGCCTGCCAGTGCTACTCCCTCTCTCTGTCTCTCTTCCCCCTTCTCCGGCTCTCATTATGGTCAAGTAGGTACAGCTGTGGTGTCAACGAGGCAGCAGATCTGAGGTCTGTGGGCAGAGTATTTCATGGTATATATAACCCCACCTCAGATCGTAAACTCTCTTTTCCAGTTAGTCATGTTATATTGCTTGTGTTCATTATTCTGATACTTCTAGTTGTTCACCTGGATCTCTCGTTCTTCGGCCTTGTCTAACTGCATTCTCATCCTCTCTCCTAGCCTGCACAGCGAAGACCTGGACACACTGACCTGCCCGGCTAAGACCTGGAGACACTGGCCTGGCTCACAAGGAACTGCTCTGACTCATTCCTGGTTGACGACACCTGCCCCTGCTCTGACTCCGTCTGTCTGATTCTCCTGCCCCTGTGTATACCCTGGACATTATGATTACCTCCCCCGTGTACCAACCCCTGCCTGGACATTGACCATCCATTAAACGCACCCATATTGCGTTTGCACCAGTTCTGTCTCTGTCTGCATATTGGGTTATGTTACAACAAAGCATATATGACTTGCCCTAAGGCCTCAACAGTCACAGGAATATGGCTCGTTTCCCGGTAGGCCTTGGTTGTAAAATGGTGGACAACAAGAAGTCAGACACGTTTTTAGCAAAAACAATAATATTTATTTAACTACTATATTTTTAAAGGACAAAAGTGGAGAGCTGGGTGCACCAGCCTCCTTGGGTCAGGATATAATAATAATATTTACAAACAGCAAAAAAGAGCAAGCACAAGGCTCAAAATGATGAGAGAACAGGTGAGAGACAACAGCAGTGACGATGATCCCAGTCTGCTTTATAGGGCGTGGAGCCTCGTCACCACACCTGTGTTCAATTACACAAAAGCTAGTGTGTCAATTACAACAAAGAACATGTGTCAATTACAACCCACCAATTAGTGACACCACACTCACACCACAATGTGAATGTATCACCAAAAGACACTAAGGGCTAGATCCACAAAGAATGGATTGCACGGAGCAATCAATCAATCTGCACGGTGATTGATTGAATGAAAATTGTATTAACAGATTGCAGAATGGGTACAATACAGTACGGCCTAATACACACAATTGTTAAGGGGATGCAGATCAGAGAAAGACTTTCGTCTTGTTTACATCAGGGTCCCACATTTTCAATTCATAATGAATTGTAAGTAAGGGTGCAACTTGCTCCGTGCAATCCATTCTTTGTGGATCTAGCCCTAAGTATACCCCCCACCATGTGAAAAGTACACATAACAGGTTGAATACATCCGTGACACAATCCATGCCAAAGCTAGATATGTAAAAGGTGAAAGACTCACACTCATCGCCATGCTGATTTGACAAAATTACATCCAGCCGTTTTCGTTTGGAACAACTTTTATTCAGGGAAGTGTCCTGGTTTCTCCATAGAGCCCTGTTGTACTTCTTTTGGCGCAGCAGCTTGCGCAGGTCCAGGGCAACACATGACTCAGTTGGTATTGCTGATTGGCTCGAACGCGGTATGTTTGTAAACCGCAAACGGGTCCATAGTGCCACCATCTGGCTAAATGGCACTGTTAAAGTTAGAGGTTCTATGTAGGATTGCAAGTAACTGTCTAACTGCATATATAACTGTTTCCACTAGAGGGCGCTCTAGGCGGAGCCACTCATGATACCACCAGGTGGCGAGTATTTAAAGAGATGTCTCCTCCCCCTCTACCTCTTTTCCACCTGCCTCTCAGAGAGAGGAGAACTCTAGAACTGCTGCTGTTTACCATGTGAATGAATAAACCACTCCAAAGATAGAAACCATGCCTCTTGACCACATTATTGTCGCCCCATAGCCAGATTCTGTCAACAGGCACAACATGTGATAATGGGTGATACTCCCCCGGGTCCTCAGCAATACACCTGCCGAAGGTGAAGTTGAGCGGATGAACAGATTTTGAGATTATGTGAACTACAGACCTGCACACAGACACGCAGAAATCCCTTCCTTTATAGTTAGACTAGTCAAAACGTGGTTGTTTAGAGCAGTGGTTCTCAAACTTTTTACACCAAGTACCACCTGAGAACGTAGCTGGCTCTCCAAGTACCACCATATGACCGGCATTAAAATACAGTCTATTCAGCTATGCACAGTTCACGCAGGAGGCAAATGTATTCCTGATACCATTATTTATTGTTAACTTTTGTCAGACACAGCCACAATGTACAAAGGGATAGCACTAGAACTAGTAAACGCTTCCACACAACTCATACAATGCAAGGGGCATTGAGAACATATAACTAAGATTCTCACATAGCAAGTGAGAAAATTAAGAACAACTATATTTCAGCAAATGTACTCTCTCTCTCTCTCTCTCTCTCAGCAATTGTCCGTCATTCTCTCTCTCACACACACACACACACACACACACACACAATTATTTTGTTACAAAAACTTAATTTCCTGCATTCTGGTGCAGGAATTTTTGAATTTTTACCATTTAAATGCCAGTGTTTGTGATGGGCATCACAAATTATTGTAAAAAATAAAAGAAAACACATATTCAATACATTTTTGAATGTTTACCCTTTAAATGCCAGTTTGTGTGATGGCATCACAAATTATTGTTAAAAAAAACACAAAAAGTAAAATATTTTCAATATATCAAATGCAAAGTAAATTTTTCTGGGGGGGATTATTACAGGCTGTTAGGGTTTGACACCGACCCCAAACGCAACGACACAAGAGAGTAGGATTCAGAGTTGCCAAAAACAAGGGCTTGTTTATTACGACTAAGAGTTCTGGGAAGAGTTCAAACAAAGACTGGAATACAAGCAAGGATGAATGTTGCTGCTCTGCAGCTTCTCCCGGGATGGTAGTCAGGGGAAGCAGACGCTGACGTCAGAGCCGCTCTGCAGACTTCTCTCGGCAGAATCTCCGAGGTGGTTGCGGGACCGAGAGAGAGAGAGGGAGCGAGTTAACTCAGGGTGCAGGTGGAACAGAGCAGGTGAACAGGAGAGGTGACTTGTACCCGAAAACAGAGTTATCCAAGTGACAGAATCTTCGGTGTAAATACACACTGTGAGTAACGTTCCAAACACAATCCCAAGTGATAGATATCTTCGGTGCAAAATAAACACTGTGAGCGAAGTCCCAAAATACAAATCCAATGTGATAATATCTTCGGTGTGTAAACACACAGTGGGAGATGTTAGGCCAAAATATTATCCCAATGAAACAATCCAAAAAAGGCTAAACGCTGGGTGAGTGACTGTCTGATAAAAAGCTGGAAATCTTCAGTGTTATATAAACACACGAAAAACGGAATTGGATCAAAGACAGTCATAAAAAACTCACCCAGGCGTTGTGCGTAAAGAGCGTTGGAACAGAATGGAGCGAGCGCGTCGCCTCGGGGAAAGGGTGTCCAAGAGGAATGCTTCTTGAATATCCTGGAGGCAAAGCACAGGGAAACAACAGCAGGCAGCAGGAACGGCGAATGCAACAGAAATATCAAAACGATCCAACAAAACTTGAATGGGGAAACGGGGTATAAATAATACGGGAATGCTTAATTGACAAGCAGTGACAGCTGAGGGATGTGATTGATAAGCGTGTGGACGGGGGAGAACCAATCAACGACGTCTCTGGGAAGAAGCGTGTGAATAGGGGAATGAAATGATTAACAGAAAACAAATGGAAAACAGAGCGAGTAGGCTTAAAGGAACAGAGCGAGTAAGTGAGCAAAGGACAAAAACCTCACACAGGCTAGGCATGTGTCAATGATTAGCAGCAACACAGATTTTGATGGATTTTTTGTAATGTCAGATTTAACACCAACTCTTTTCAGAAAAGTGGGAGTATTTCATTTTTTATCTGACATTACAAAAAAATCTAAAAAGATAAATGGTTATGATCAGGGCTGAAGTTGAATTAAAGATTTTTGACTGTTTAGACTGCATTACTCTCTGTCACAGTGATCTCCTGGTTGTTCCCCACTTCGGTTATCTAACTATCACGCCGCCGCAACCAGAAACACTGGCCTGGCTTGCTTCTAAGTTCAGTGGCCTGACTGAAAAAAAAAAGTAAATGTTTTCAAGTACCACCAGCAGTACCACCAAGTACCACTAGTGGTACGCGTACCACAGTTTGAGAACCACTGGTTTAGAGAGTGCGTGTCCATTCGCCACCTATCAACACAGCACCAAACTTGCCGTGGTCACCCAGACATCATATCAACACCACATATGGTTGCAAATAGCAATAACACAAAGCATTCAGGTGATATGGCGTTTATTTGTAATAAGTAACGAATGGTACCGTGAAGCACAGTCACGATGGACTTCAGATGTTGTGAAGTGACTGGGGCGAGTAGCGGTGATATGGGTTAAACTCACTCTCACCCTTAAAAGGTACATAGACACATTACAAAGCAGTGAGTTCACTTCTTGGTATAGCGGTCTGTGCTGTTGCCCGCGGTGTGGGAGACCACAGGTTCGAAACTCCCTCGGGGCATCGAAGTTTAAGGTGACGATGTCACAACCGTTACATTGGTGCCGAATTACCCGGATACCTTGGGTGGAGTGGAGTGAGTTTAAGGGGGGTGACTGTAACGGATGTCCCAGAAAGAAGTGAACTCACTGCTTTGTAAAACCCTTGAGTGCAAAACCGTAAGGAATATGAAACGTAACGCAAAAAAACTGATTTGAGATCAAGTCAAATATTTTGAGGAAAATCTATCTACACGCAAATGGCCGTTGCTTACATGGATAGATGGACTAGTGCAAGCCATTTGTTGATTGATTGATTGATTGATTGATTGAAAACTTTATTAACAGATTGCAGAATGGGTACAGTACAGTACAGCTCAATACATACAATTGTTAAGGGGATGCAGACCAGAGAAAGACTTTCGACTTGTTTACATCAGGGTCCCCCATTTTCAATTCATCATAACATATATGACACACACAACATACAGATAGACAGTACTGCTACATCTATACATTTATGACATACCAGATTTACAAATACAGTACTGTTTGTGATACAAAAAGTGTCCAGAAAAGAGTGTATATACATTTGACGTAGAAACTGTACATTGGAGGAGGTTGGGTAGGTGGGGTGGGCTTGGGCGGGTGGGGGGGGGGGGGGAACTGTACATTGGAGGTGGGGGGGGGGGGGGGTGTTTGTGACTACAAATGTCCCTGCACCTTCCATGCTCTGCTGAGGAACCTGATGTTTAAACTTTAAATGTATGTGTCATTTATTAGAGTCAAAAAACAAGATAATAGGTGCATTAGTGATGTAAAACGAAGTGATACAAGGTACTCCTCTGATTTGTGGAAACATTGGAACTGATGCCTTTATGTATTTTAATGTATTTTAATCTATGTTGTTGGCCTTGTTTCTTTTCTTTTTGTATTCTTGTTGTTGTTTTGTATACGTGTAATATGGACCTTGAGTCTGAAATAAAGTCTTCATCATCATCATCATCATCATCATCATCATCATCATCATCATCGTCAATCAATATAGATTGGTGTGGACCCAACCAAAAATAATTAATGTTTTTAAGTTACATGCCAAAACATGAAGTGCATTGTTATACTGTATGCAGCCATTTACAATTTACCATTTAACTTGTGCTCTGTTCCCCCGGTTAGTCAGTGCTCGTGCCTCAGACTGTCTTTGTAGTTTGTTTTTCATTAAATGGACCGCTATTGGTTTCCCCCTTCGTCTGCTTCCTGTGTCTCCTGTCTGCACCTGGGTCCACATCTCCACATCCTAGCCTGGTCATTACAGAAATGCTTTTAGGGACCTTCAGACTGGCTAGTTAAACTGTGTACAAACACACACACACACACAGCAAGTAAAATCTTACTATTCTCCAGAGATGGAGACTGGGGGCTTTCCTCTGAGAAAAAGCCAATATATCTAATGAATAAACCAATATATCTAATGAATATTTATACCTGAAAATGTGTATATTCCTCAGCAACTAGCTGCTGTGGTAATCACACCAGGGCCTACATTGTGTTTCCTGGCCATTTCACGCCTGAGAATCATCTTTAGGATGTCAATCAAGTGTCAATCCAATTGTCCCACTCCCCGCCCCCAAATGTCTGTTGCATTCGGAAATCCGTCAAATGGCGGAGGCTTGCAGTGTCCTAGATTACATTTCTATGCATCTTACCTAGTCTACTATAGTTTCCTGAACTCAGTCGGTAGCTGAGTCCATCTGTGGAGGTGATGTGTTGAGTCGCTCTCATTTTGTTGGCTGGATATATAGGGAAGGCAATTTTCTGTAGCGAGCACAGCACCTAGGAGAGGGCAGAGGTCAATGGACTCCACGTCTCTGTCTGCCATATGTCTGTTTGGATGGTTATCACTCCGTTGTCTGTTCTAATGGCTTAGTCAGGTACTGTCCGCGTGTGTCTGTGTGCGCGTGTGCATGGGCGCATGTGTGTGTGTGTGTGTGTTCTAGACATAGGAAGTGAGGACATCTCGGGGGAACAGAGAACATTTTAGCTGGTCCTCAAAGTGGCCATTTTATGTGTTAGAACTATGGTTAGGATAAGCATTACGCTTAGGCGTTACCAGGTGTAGGGGTTGCAGACTAAAACAACAGACAGACGAGTTGTGTTTCCCAAAATAATACTTTCTCTTTATTTTCTAATCAAACCAAACATTTCACGGTATACTTTCTCCTCACTCTCTCTGAGTTCAACTTAGACTGTCTGCCGGGCGGCTTTTCCGCTTACCGGTCTCTCTCCTCGCCCCTGATATGAGAGAGTGAGCGTGTGTCCTTGGGCCCTATATGCTCACTCTCCTCAACACGCGCATCGCGTTGTGATTCGCTAGTTGGTCTTGATGGCCTTCTAGCGGCAGGTGCGTCTGGAAGCGGACGCCCAAATATGGGCAGCGCCTAGCCATTGGGCCGTTACGTAGCACCCTTCAATCACCAAGCCCAGTGTAGTGGTGAGAGGTTAGACCGTTAGAGGCTTAGACTCTAGAGAATGAATGTAGTTTCACAAGAATGGTTCTTACAAGTAGCCTACACTGAAAAAAAGTTGCAAGAAAACGGTAAATGTCTGACATCAATGGTTTCCAAATACTTACTGTCAAATGGGTTACAGTAAAATCAAATACATTTACAA
>NC_140168.1:31563956-31628956 GCF_963971535.1 Notolepis coatsorum | reverse complement strand
GACTGCCCATTAGCAGCGCGTTTATCCAATCGGGTGCGTTCCACGTGGGGAAATGGCAAGTAGGGAGGGGATACATGCATGCAATCAGGCCACTTTTTAAGCGGGGGTCTGGGGGTCCCCCACCCGGAAAATTTTAGTTACAAAGACTTCATTTCCTGCATTCTGGTGAATTTTAGTGCATGTGAATCACAAACTAATGAGCCAACAATTGCTTAGTACAATGTACTGTTATGAACCTCAAATAAAACTGTTGTGGCACTAGCAATGCTACTCTCTCCACATTCAAAAAGAAAAAAGCAAGAGCACAACATATTTTTCTATTTACTATTATAATACAGTTAACCACTCTCTGTGAGGTTTCTGTCCTTGCCTTCTCACTCGTTCTTTCCTTTAACCACCCTCGCTTTGTTTTCATTCATTTTTTCTGTCAAGTATTTCAATTCCCTCGTTCACACGTTTCTCCCCGTTGACGTCATCTGAGACGTCGCTGATTGGTTCTCTCACTTCCCCACGCTTGTCAATCACATTCCCCAGCTGTCACTGCTTTTCAATCAATCGATCCCTCATTATTTATACCCCGTTTTCCCCACCCTAAGTTGTTGGATCGTCTTGATTTGTCGCTGGATGTTTTTCCCCGTTGCTGCTGTTTCACTGTGCTGTTCTCCAGGAATTCCTAGAAGCCTTCGCTTGGATACCTGCTCCGTGGCGCGCGCTCGCCTCCTCTGTTGTTCCTGTTCCTTTTACGCAGCTCGTCTGGGTGAGTTTTCTAGATTGACTGTCTTGACCTATTTCCGATTTTCGTGTGTAACCTTTACACTGAAGTCTACCACCTTTTTGTCAAACAGTCACTCACCCAGCCATTATCGATTTTGCTCTTTCCTTTATGGAATAATATTTTTTTGGGATCTTCCACCTCCCTCTGTGTGTTTGCTCACGCCGAAGATATTATTTCACATTTGGACAGTGTTTGGATTTTTGCTCACTGTGTGTTTACACGAAGATATTATTTCACATTTGGACAGTGTTTGGATTTTTGCTCACTGTGTGTTTACATGAAGATATTGACTTGGGCTGTTTTTGGAATATTGCACATCACTGTGTTGTTAACACGAAGAATATTACACCCTGTCCTCCTGCTCGTTTCAAGTCTGCTCTGTCACTGACTCGTTCCCTCTCTCCCTCTCTCGGTCATGCACAACATCTGAGAGATCCGCCGTGAGAATTCTGCAGAGCGGTACAGAGGTCTGCTCCTGCTTCCCAAGACTACCCTTCCGGGAGAAGCTGCAGAGCAGCAGAACTTTGCCCCTTGTTCATTGTACCTGTTCTTGTTGACCTGCTTTCCCTGTTTCACTTATTCTTATTACCAAATAAACAAGCCCTCGTATTTGGCAACTCTGAATCCTACTCTCTTGTGTCGTTAGCGTTTGGGGTCGGTGTCAAACCATAACATTACGATCCAACCACTATGACGACCCCAGCCGACACAGAGGGGGTCAGAACCGCACTTGCAATTCAAGTCGAGTTGACCAGGGATCACGGTCTCCAACTAGAGCGGGCTGCGGCTGCGGTGCAGGACCTCAGGGACCAGGTCCTGCCTATGCAGGGTTCAATGGCCGCTATGGCGGGACAACAGTCCGAGATTCTCGCCCAGCTTAACTCGCTGGGCGACGCCGTTAATACTTTTCATCTCTCACACCCTTCAGGAACATTCCCCGCAGCCCCAGCAGATCTCGCACCTCGGGAACCCCTTCTCTCCGTCCCACGGCTGTTCGACGGTAATCCCGAGGAGTGTGCCACATTCATCATGCAATGTGAGTTGGTTTTCCGTCATCAACCAAGCCGTTTTTCTGCTCATGGGTCCCGAGTGGCTTATATAACCAACCTACTTTCAGGCCATGCTGCCCAGTGGGTCACTTCCTCCTGGGCAATGGAAGCAGATTTTTTGTTCTCCTACCCAGACTTCGTGGCGGAGCTCCGCAGAGTGTTCCACCATCCAGCCCGAGGTCTGGACCCTGGAGCCCGGTTGGGGACCTTCCGACAAGGGAGCAGCAGGGTGACGGACTATGTCATGGAGTTTCGACTGGCGGCGGTGGAGAGTGGATGGAACGAACCTGCTCTTCGCCTAACCTTCATAAGGGGGCTCAGTGACGCAGTCCGGGACCAGCTCGCTACCAGGGAGGTGCCCGACTCCCTCGAGGAGCTGTTTAGCCTTGTCATCCGTATTGACGGACGCCTCCTGGAGAGAAGGCGCGAGAGGACCCGACTGTCACCTCCTGAAGCACCCCGGACTCCTGGACGCCCCGTCCCCAACACTACTGATGGTAACAGGCTTCCCCGTCCGGTGCGCGAGGAGGAACCCATGCAGCTGGGACGCTCTCATCTGAGCCAGGCGGAGCGTCAGGCAAGGCTCAGGTCCGGTCTCTGCCTCTACTGCGGAGGTGCGGGACACCGTATCGCCGACTGCCCTACCCGGCCAAAAGATCGGGCTCACCAAGACCCCGGGAGATCCTGGTGAGCCGTTTTTCCCATTCCCAGCGCCGCGCACCACCTGACCACCTGATGAGCGTCACCCTGGCCTGGGGGGACCAACGTGCCACGGTGGAGGCCCTCATCGACTCTGGGGCAGACGAGAACTTCCTCGACTTCGAGTTTGCCACCCAAGCCAACATACCTCTTGAGGCCCTTGTGAGGCCCTTGGAGATCTTTTCGTTGGACCAACACCGCCTGGCCGACATCTCTCAACGGACCGGCCCAGTCTTGCTGACCATTGCTGGGAACCACGTAGAGAGGATCCAGTTCCTCATTACCCAATCCCCCCTTGTCCCGGTGGTCCTGGGTAGGCCCTGGCTCGCGCTGCACGAGCCCCACATCGCCTGGTCCTCCGGTACCATCAGGGGCTGGAGCTCCTCCTGTCACGCCCGCTGTCTACAGGCGGCGTCTTGTCCCCCGCCCCGGAGACCGGCTGGTGAGTTGCCCCCGGATCCCTCGTCCATTCCTCCCGAGTACCACGACCTCATGGAGGTATTCAGTAAGACCAGGGCTCAGTCCCTTCCACCTCACCGCCCCTATGACTGCGCCATCGACCTCCGCCAAGGGGCTCCCCTTCCCGGCAGCCGCCTCTACAGTCTGACTGTCCCGGAGAAGAAGGCGATGGATCTCTACATCTCTGAGTCATTGGAAGCAGGACTCATTCGGCCTTCCTCCTCCCCGGTGGCGGCCGGGTTCTTCTTTGTTGGTAAGAAGGATGGGGACCTGCGACCCTGCATCGACTATCGTCAGCTCAACGAGATCACCATCAAGAACAAATACCCCCTACCTCTCATGAGCTCCACCTTCGAGCCACTGACCCAGGCCTCGTTCTTCACCAAGCTGGATCTCCGAAGTGCCTATCATCTTGTCCGTATCCGTGAGGGCGATGAATGGAAGACCGCCTTCAAGACCCCCAGGGGCCACTATGAGTACCTTGTGATGCCGTTCGGCCTCACCAACGCCCCGGCGGTATTCCAGGCACTCATGAACGATGTCCTCCGTGACATGCTGGAGGTGTTCGTGGTGGTGTACCTGGACGACATTCTTATCTTTTCCAGGACCCTCGAGGAACACATCCTGCATGTCCGCCGGGTGCTGGAGCGCCTCCTCCACAATCGGCTCTTCGTCAAGGCGGAGAAGTGCCGTTTCCACTCCAACTCCGTCGACTACCTGGGCTTCATCGTGGAGAAGGGCTTGACCCGAGCGGATCCTCGCAAGATCCAGGCTGTGGAGGATTGGCCGGAACCCACCACTCGGAAGGAGTTACAGAGTTTCCTCGGGTTCGCAAACTTCTACCGAAGGTTCATCCGGAACTACAGCCAAGTGGCGGAGCCTCTTACCAAGCTGACCTCCCCCGCTCTGCCGTTCGACTGGTCCCCAGCGGCATGCGCTGCGTTCCGCTCCCTCAAGAGAAGGTTCACTTCCGCTCCTATCCTGCTCCACCCTGACCCCAAGAGACAGTTCATCGTGGAGGTGGACGCCTCGGATTCTGGCCTGGGCGCTGTCCTATCCCAGCGTTCTCCTTCCGACCAGAAGGTACATCCTTGCGCCTTCTACTCGCGTCGCTTCCTCCCCGCCGAGAGGAACTACGACACCGGCAATCGGGAGCTACTGGCGGTCGTGGCTGCTCTGGAGGAGTGGCGTCATTGGCTAGAGGGTGCCGAGGAGCCTTTTACCATCTGGACGGACCACAAGAACCTAACGTTCATCCGCGCTTCCAGGCGCCTCAACGGTCGGCAGGCGAGATGGGCCAGTTTCCTCAGTCGGTTCGACTTCTCGCTGACCTTCCGCCCCGGTTCCCGCAACACGAAGGCCGACTCCCTGTCCCGGATGCACTCCAAGGGGGCTCCACCCTCTGAGGACCCATCTCCCATCATCCCGGAGGCCCGAGTGGTTGGAGCCATCACCTTGGGCATCGAGGGTGTGGTGAGGCGTGCCCTACGCTTCCAACGTGCTCCAAGCAACGTCCCTAGGAGCCGTCTCTTCGTCCCTGACTCTGTCCGGTCCCAGGTACTGCTGTGGGGCCATACCAGCCGGTTCGCCTGCCACCCAGGCGTCCATCGCACGTTCTCCTTCCTGGCTCGTCGTTTCTGGTGGCCCACCATGCGGAACGACGTCAAGGAGTTCGTATTGGCCTGCGCGGTCTGTGCCCGCAGCAAGGCCTCTCACCAGGCACCCTCCGGGCTCTTGCAGCCACTTCCCGTTCCAAGCCGTCCGTGGTCACATGTGGCGCTCGACTTCGTCACTGGTCTACCCTCCTCCCAGGGGAACACCTGCCTTCTGACCGTGGTGGATCGATTCAGCAAGGGGGTCCACCTCGTGGCCCTCTCCAAGCTTCCCTCAGCAGCCGAGACGGCGGACCTCCTGACGCACCACGTGTTCCGCCTTCACGGTTTTCCCCAGGACATCGTCTCTGACCGGGGGCCCCAGTTCACCTCCCAGGTATGGCGGGCTTTCTGCAAGGGATTGGGGGCAACGGTCAGTCTCTCCTCTGGCTACCATCCCCAGACAAACGGGCAGACGGAGAGGATGAACCAGAGCGTGGAGTCTGCTCTTCGGTGTGTGGCAGCCGAGAGGCCGGCATCCTGGAGTCGTTTCCTTCCCTGGGTTGAATACTCGATCAACTCAATGGTCAGTTCCGCCACCGGCCTCTCCCCTTTTGAGGCCTCCCTGGGCTACCAGCCCCCTCTTTTTCCCGCACTGGAGACGGAAGTGGCAGTTCCCTCCGTGCAGGTCCACCTCGACCGCTGCCGTCGCGTTTGGGAGATCACCAGGACCGCGCTGCTCCGGACATCTGAGCGCGCCTGTCGTGGTGCCGACCGGCGCCGGGTTCCCGCGCCGACTTACCGCCCTGGGCAGAGGGTGTGGCTCTCCGCGAAGGACCTCCCGCTACGGTCCTCGGCCAAGAAGCTCAACCCTCGCTTCGTCGGTCCTTTCGAGGTCCTGAAGGTACTCAGTCCGGCGGCCCTGCGCCTGAAGCTTCCTGCATCCATGCACATCCACCCCGTGTTCCATGTCTCCCGGGTTAAGCCCGTCTCCCTCAGTCCCCTTATGCCTCCAGCTCCTGATCCACCGCCTCCTGTGCTAGTGGATGGTCACCCCCAGTGGCAGGTCCGCCGGTTGATGGGCGTTCGTCGGCGGGGCCGGGGGTTCCAATACCTGGTGGACTGGGAGGGTTACGGCCCTGAGGAGCGTAGCTGGGTCTCCCGGCAGCTCATCGTGGATCCCGGCTTGATCACCGACTTCCATCGGGCCCATCCTGACGAGCCGGGTCGGCCTGGTCGCCGGGTGGCTCCCGTGGAGGGGGGGGTACTGTGAGGTTTCTGTCCTTGCCTTCTCACTCGTTCTTTCCTTTAACCACCCTCGCTTTGTTTTCATTCATTTTTTCTGTCAAGTATTTCAATTCCCTCGTTCACACGTTTCTCCCCGTTGACGTCATCTGAGACGTCGCTGATTGGTTCTCTCACTTCCCCACGCTTGTCAATCACATTCCCCAGCTGTCACTGCTTTTCAATCAATCGATCCCTCATTATTTATACCCCGTTTTCCCCACCCTAAGTTGTTGGATCGTCTTGATTTGTCGCTGGATGTTTTTCCCCGTTGCTGCTGTTTCACTGTGCTGTTCTCCAGGAATTCCTAGAAGCCTTCGCTTGGATACCTGCTCCGTGGCGCGCGCTCGCCTCCTCTGTTGTTCCTGTTCCTTTTACGCAGCTCGTCTGGGTGAGTTTTCTAGATTGACTGTCTTGACCTATTTCCGATTTTCGTGTGTAACCTTTACACTGAAGTCTACCACCTTTTTGTCAAACAGTCACTCACCCAGCCATTATCGATTTTGCTCTTTCCTTTATGGAATAATATTTTTTTGGGATCTTCCACCTCCCTCTGTGTGTTTGCTCACGCCGAAGATATTATTTCACATTTGGACAGTGTTTGGATTTTTGCTCACTGTGTGTTTACACGAAGATATTATTTCACATTTGGACAGTGTTTGGATTTTTGCTCACTGTGTGTTTACATGAAGATATTGACTTGGGCTGTTTTTGGAATATTGCACATCACTGTGTTGTTAACACGAAGAATATTACACCCTGTCCTCCTGCTCGTTTCAAGTCTGCTCTGTCACTGACTCGTTCCCTCTCTCCCTCTCTCGGTCATGCACAACATCTGAGAGATCCGCCGTGAGAATTCTGCAGAGCGGTACAGAGGTCTGCTCCTGCTTCCCAAGACTACCCTTCCGGGAGAAGCTGCAGAGCAGCAGAACTTTGCCCCTTGTTCATTGTACCTGTTCTTGTTGACCTGCTTTCCCTGTTTCACTTATTCTTATTACCAAATAAACAAGCCCTCGTATTTGGCAACTCTGAATCCTACTCTCTTGTGTCGTTAGCGTTTGGGGTCGGTGTCAAACCATAACACTCTCTCCACCTATTCAAACAAGGCAAGAGCACAATACCATATTCACTTTACTGATGCACTACCCATCAACAGTTAAAATAGCCCTTTACACAAACATTAAATAACAGACCTTTCATTACAATACTATAATAACAGTAGCCACTGCCAGAATATCATTTTAACTATAAAATGAGCTCAAAGTATGAGCTCACTGACTGAAATTTCCAACAAAAAGCATCAATTGTCAAATAATATTGATCACATTAACTAGACTAGATGTTTTTGAGGAAATTAGAAAGGGAACAACAACTTAACCCTTGTGTCTGATCAGATTCTTATTTTTTTGATAACTTTGCAGTGATTATGTTTGTAGCCAATGTGGCAAAGGTGTGTAATCTTTGAATTATCTTTGAATTATTTTGACTCTCTCTTTCATAAATTGTTTATTCAACTTCAGCCCCAATCATAACCACCACATATTGTTTTTTGTAATGTCAGATTTAACAACTCCTTTTGGGAGTGTGCCATCTGCCATTCCATTCGCCGCCTCCACTGTCAATCAGTTGTATCGCCTGGTCCCGCCTCCACCAATCACAAGCGGCAGCACGGCTCCATTGTGTGTGTGTGGCTTGAGGGAGAGAGAGTCAGATAGTTCTCCAACTCTGTCGCAGACAGTGAAATCCTGGTTGTTCCCCACCCACCTGGTTATCTAAAAACTATCGCGCCGCGCCGCCGCCACAACTAGAAACAATGGCCTGGCAAAAAAATAATAATAATAATAATAAAAAAAAAATATATATATATATATATATTTTTTTTTATATAATTTTTTTTTTATCTGTGCAGGCCAGGCCACCGGGAAAACTCCCAGTGCTCCCGATGGCCAGTCCGGGCCTGGCCACACACACACGCACGCACGCACGCACGCACGCACGCACGCACGCACGCACGCACGCACGCACGCAAGTGAGCTGCAAGCAAAATTGAAAGGATTCTCCTGCCTGCTAGGAATAGACTGTTTCTGATTCAGGCTCGACACTGCCTTCAGGTTGCCGCAGGCGGCTGTAGTTTCCCTCTTTCTCAACAGGCAACTTTGCCAAAGTCATTCCAGGGAAAGCATAATTGAATCCCGCCAGATCAAGAACAAGATGTTATTTCTTCAACTAGAATAAAAGATTCAGCATTCTAAATTAATGGATGTATTAGTCCAATCCACAGCAGAAATAGTATTCATCAAACAGGATACGGCTATGTTCACACTTCAGGCAGAAGTTTATGTTTATGTTTATTTAGGATCCCCATTAGCTTTTGCACTAGGCAAAAGCTATTCTTCCTGGAAGTGGCAGTGTGAACAGCACAAATCACATTGAATATGATCTTTTCAATTCAGATTTGGGCCACTTTCAAAATGTGGTCCTGAATCAGATACAGTACAGGTCAGATTCTTTGCAATGCAACCTAGATTGACATTTAGATTGACATTCATCACAATTGGGTAGCGGGAGTCACTCGGTAAATACAGTCATGGAAGACAGACAGAAACATCACTGCCTGGTATGGAAACAGCACGGCACAGGACAAGAAGGCCCTACAGAGAGTGGTACGCTCAGCCGAGCGTACTACGGGTATTGCACTACCACCCCTGCAGGTCCTATATAACAAGAGGTGCAAATCCAGAGCCTGCAGAATAATGAAAGACCCTCACCACCCCAACAACAGCCTGCGAACACCAGCAACTAGGACAGAGAGACTTCGGCTCAGCTTCTTCCCCTAGGCCATCAGTCTTGAACACTGAACTCTCCACACACAAGCACACATGAGCACACACACAACACACACACTGTACACGCTCACACACTAGCAGCGACTTTAACATGAACACACACACTCATGCTGCACACGTTCACACTTATGGTCACTTTACAAAATGAAAGGTCACTTTAAAAAATAGCATAGTATAACTTGAGATTGTATAATATAGCATTGTATAGCAGTGTACATAAAGACCCAGTGCCTCATCCGTAGCTAACAGTGTATTGCACTATCACAGGACCTAGCATGTCTTACCATTGTTACGTACTAGAGGCTGGTCACTCCTGTGTCAACCAGGGCATGTAGGTGAGGGCTGCCAATTAGCCAATTAGTGCTGATTGGTTACCTGCTGGGGAGCTTCAAAGGCAGACCCAGAAACACACATGCACTGTCTGTGCCTAGTGAAAGAGCTGTCAGGTTCTTACAGTCCTTGTCCGTTGGGTTACCAGTACATTAGCTTATAGTTATATTAGTAGTTCCTTTGTTTAGTAGCATTTTTGAGTTAGAGCACAGGGTTTTGGTGTTGATTACACATAGGTTGCGTACCCATGAGCCAGGGTCGTAACAGTTGGGCGCTCATCCGGGATCTTTTACCCCTAGAACTTTGTTTGGTGATTTTTTTTTTGTGTTGCACAGGGTGTCATCATATTATGGTTTGGGTGGTGTTCGTTACACATGGTGTAGCGTGGGGGCTGAGCCATTTCATCAAACAGGTGAGTATGCCGTATTTGTTTGTAATTTGATGTGACTACTTATGCTGTTAAAATATATAGTTTAGTAGGCACCACATGTAGATAGGGACATTATTTTCTGGTTGTGGGTTAGCGTCCGGTGCACCACGTACTCCTGGGGCGGTCAATGAAATGATTGTATATGATCTTTGACTGGTAGCAGGTGTGGTTGAAGAAAGTTAGGTCTACAGGGCATTAGTTTAAGGGTAGGTAGATTAGGGCGGCCAGGAAACACAGGTAGTGTGGTAGGGCTTGATTTAGTGTTTCTTAGCGTAGACATGTGGTAGGCCGGTTTTTTCTGCAGTTTAGACGTAGAAGCATATGTGGTCACATCAGGTTAGAAGGCGCACCTGTTTGGGATTTTTTTTTTTTGGATTTATTTTGTTTGTTTGAGTGTTTGGTGAGCATACCTGGTAGCACCTAACACCCTGCGTGTATGACACGTCTATTTAGGGTGGGTGTGTTTTTTTTTTTTTGTTTTTTTTTGTGCAACCTGGAAAGGTGCGCTCCGTAGAGCTCACATTTCCACCGCGTTCCCTTCTGGTTGTTATTGTTGGCAATTAGCATTATTCATGGTTCTTCAGTGGTTCTTCGTGGTTCTTCAGTGGTTCGTTGGGGGCGTCTTCGTGGTTCGTTAGTGGTTCTTCGTGTCTGTGAGGTTGGGTGTGTAGCTTGGGGTGTCTAGTTCAGTGACAATGGCTTCCATCAGGGACTTTGTTGATCGCCCGTCTCATGACTTATTAGACACATTTTCCAAAGAACAACTGCTCGAGCTTGCTGTGCACTACAAGGTCGAGCTTACTCCCAGTGAGAAACGTTTGAAACCATCTGCCTTGGGTGCTTTGCGGGTTTTGCTCATTAGGGAACAGGTGCTTGAGGAGAGGGTGGAGGAGCCTCCATCGTCTGGCGCGTCTCCGCTATTACCTGGTATAGAGGGTGAGTGGAGGATTAGGGAGTTGGAGTTTAAGGAAAGGCAGCTAGAGCGAGAGCGTGAGGAGAGGAGAGAGGAGCGTGAGCTTAAGGAGAGAGAGAGTAAAGAGGAGCGTGAGCTTAAGGAGAGAGAGAGGAAAGAGGAGCGTGAGCATGAGCGTGAGTTTAAGGAGAAACAACTGTTGCTGGAGCACGAGCGTGCACAGAAGGAGCTTGAATATAAGTATGCTGCCTTGCAGGCGGGTGCTCTGCATCCAGAGTCACGTTCCGGGTTTGATGTAGGCAGGAATATCAGGATGGTGCCACCATTTTTTGAGAAAGACGTGGAAAGATATTTTCCCCTTTTCGAACGGGTGGCAACCACATTGAAGTGGCCTGATACCGCCTGGACACTGCTGCTGCAATGTGTTTTGGTTGGTAGGGCACAAGAAGCCTACACTGCTCTGTCCCTTGAACAAAGCGCTGATTATGAGCTGGTTAAAGCTTCCATTTTGAGGGCTTATGAGTTGGTCCCTGAGGCCTATCGTCAGCGTTTTAGAGGTTATCGTAGGTCCGAGGGGCAGTCTTATGTTGAGTTTGGAAGGGAGAAGGAGAACCTGTTTGACAGGTGGTGCACTTCTCAGAAGGCAGAGTCAAGAGAGCAGCTTAGGCAGTTGATTCTCCTAGAGGAATTTAAAAGATGTGTTCCTGATACCGTTTCCACACATCTAAATGAGCGTGGGGTATCGAAGATAGGCGACGCCGCTGTCTTCGCCGATGAGTTTGTGTTGACACACAAGTCCGTGTTTTTGGAGGACTACCGTGTTGAGTCCGGGGATAGGCGTCCTGTTCAGGGGGGCCGTTTCCCAAAACCTGTGTCTGCTGGTCAATTAACTTCACCTCCTAGGCGGGGTGGTTCTGCTGGTGCATTCCCAGAAGGGATTATCTGTTTTTACTGTAAGGAACCTGGTCATATCGTTGCTGGATGCCCGGTGCTTGAGCAGAAAAATGTCAGAACCGTGGCTCTGGTAGAAACCATATGCAGGACGCCTATGCCAACGTTAGATGGGGATGGGGAAGGTATCAAACGTGTGGACAAAGAGCTCGAGGGTTCCTCAAGGTTTAGGATGAATGGATTTGTTTCCCTGACTAATGCACTAGAGTCCAAACAGGCTATAACAATTTGGAGAGATACCGGTGCTTTTCAGTCCCTCATTCTGGAGGGGGTTTTGCCATTTTCATCAAACTCTTCTTTGCATTCCGATGTCGTTGTTCAGGGCTTTGGGGGTGGATTTGTGGATGCACCTTTGCATGAGGTCACGCTCAATTCTCCCTTAGTATCAGGCAATGTTGTTGTGGGGGTATGTTCTTACATTCCCATAAAGGGGGTGTCCTTCATTCTAGGGAATGATTTGGCTGGTGACAAAGTGTTGGCTACTCCGGTTGTAACTCCCATTCCTGTGGGTCTGAGGTCTCTAATGAGCTGGCACAGAAACATCCAGGAGTGTTTCCGGTGTGTGCTGTGGCACGAGAAATGTCAAAGGACAAAAGTGATGTTGTTGATACTTCGACTTGGGACATTACACTTAGTGACACATTCTTTGTTGAATTAAAAGGTGCACCTGTTGAGAATTTTGGAAAGCACACTGTGGATGTACCTCTGCATAATTATTCTCTTGATTGTGGTTTTGTGTTAGGCCCGGTGGTGAAACCAGAGTTGACAGGCGTGCCGGAGAAGCATGTGACAGGAGATGATATGGCAGCGCAATGTCTCAAGGTCTTCCCAGCCTGTACGGTGGCTGAGGCCACGAACGAATTGGAGGAGGAGTGTGGGAAGGATGCTATGAGAGGTGCTGTTTTTTCATGTGACACCGTTCTAGTTGGAGGGGCTACTAAGCTTGATTTAGGCTGCCAGCCTTCCCACAATAGCTCTATTGTCCCTAATGTTTCACTTGTGGGCAGGGATGGTCCCAGTATGTCAGTTGATGATTCTGACATTGATCCACATGTCCACACTGATTCTCTGCCATGCACTAGGTGTGATGGTCAACCTAGTTACCTGTGTCCTGTGGAGCAGGAGCCGCCTTCGCGACCTGGTCTGTTGAGTGGCAGCCATTTTGATTTTGATCAGGACAAAGTTATTTTGGGTGACGCCATTTTAGATGGTGTTCCAGACGTTATGGTGGCTGTCGTACTGCCAGGTTCCCGGTACACTGGGGCTGTACCTGAGGCGGTACAGCCTACTCTGGATGTTCACGGTGTGCAGTATCCTGAACTGCCAGTGCCAGGTGGGATGGATATGGGTGCGGTGGTGGTATCAGTGATTTATGGTTTTGTTGTGCTGTGGTCTGTTCTGTTAAGCGCAGTTCTCAGGTTGATTTTGGTTTGCAGTATAATTTTGACAGATCGGTATCGGTGGTCGTGTTCGACAGGAGCCGACCCGGTTCTTGCCTTGAACCATTTTTATGTTTACGTTGGATCCTCCAGTTTGCCCCTTGTTGTGTATACAGACCATAACCCTTTGGTTTTTCTTCGCAGCATGGTGAATTCGAACCATCGTTTGATGCAATGGAGTTTGTTCCTCCAGGCGTATAACTTGGATATTCGCCACATTCGTGGGAGGGACAACGTGCTAGCAGACGCCCTCTCACGATCATAGTACCGGTGTTTGTGGTACCCGTTATTGCTGTTGTGGTAGAGGCCCTGACACCTAAGGGGTCACAGTTGTTTTTGTTTTGTTTATGGTTTGTTGTGTAGTGGTTGCCTCTTGGGCAACCAGTTTGGTGGGGGAGGTGTTACGTACTAGAGGCTGGTCACTCCTGTGTCAACCAGGGCATGTAGGTGAGGGCTGCCAATTAGCCAATTAGTGCTGATTGGTTACCTGCTGGGGAGCTTCAAAGGCAGACCCAGAAACACACATGTACTGTCTGTGCCTAGTGAAAGAGCTGTCAGGTTCTTACAGTCCTTGTCCGTTGGGTTACCAGTACATTAGCTTATAGTTATATTAGTAGTTCCTTTGTTTAGTAGCATTTTTGAGTTAGAGCACAGGGTTTTGGTGTTGATTACACATAGGTTGCGTACCCATGAGCCAGGGTCGTAACACCATGCTCTTGTAAAAACTCATGTACATATGCCGATATGCCCTACTTTGATTACTTGTATTATTGCACAAATGTCGTTCGCATCCTATTGGATTCTTACTATTGTATTATTGTATTATGCACAATCGTTGCGGGCAAGACCCCCCGCATTTCATTGTATACTTGTATGCTGTGACAAATAAAACTCTTGACTCTTGACTTGAGCTGTGATGGAGGTCAGTGGAGGGACAGTGAGGAGTTTACCGTATTATTACCGTAAGTATTTGAGGTGATACTTCTGTCCAAGCAAAACTCGAGGGAACATATCATAACCGGTCTGCGTTGGGTTATATTTAATCAAAGGTTAATTAGATCATGTTAAATTAATTCAGTTATATTTGACCTTATTTGTCTGCAACCACCATAAAAAAAAGATTGCATCTTACTGAAAATTAACATAAAGTTGACTACCACACTTGCTTCCACGATCCGTGCAGCAGACATCCGTGGCATCTTACGCCTGCAATCATACCCACTTAACCCATAGTTATCCTCAATCACTCTCACACTACATGTTATTTTTTCCCAAGACGTAATAGAGAGGAGGAGCTATTCGAAATGAAAATCTGCTCTGGTTCGCATCATCGCATGTGTACGTCATCTCAAGGATATTCCCAGTCAACCTCCCTCTCTTTTACGCATCTTCCCTCTTTCTTTT
Source organism: Notolepis coatsorum (assembly GCF_963971535.1). Classification (NCBI taxonomy): domain Eukaryota; kingdom Metazoa; phylum Chordata; class Actinopteri; order Aulopiformes; family Paralepididae; genus Notolepis; species Notolepis coatsorum. The sequence goes on along the minus strand of NC_140168.1, from coordinate 31,614,785 downwards.
CTCTCTCTCCCCACCTTCATCTCTCCACATCTCCATCTCTATGCCCCTAAGGTTGAGAATAAAGACTAATGAAGACTAGAGAGACATTGTCAAACGTCATCACCAAGGCCTGAAAACATGAATAAATAAACAGCCTATAGAGAGCTAAAGTTCATTATCGGTATTATTTATTTATTCATGTATTCATACACTTTAATTTAGATGTTGTGAGCCTCGCAAATCTGGAAATTAAAGATGATCCATTGTTTCTCACATGATGTTACAATCCGGCTGTGATCAGCAGCCATTTTGTGTCCCTTTTAGTGAGCATTCGTTTGTTCAATTAAACTTCAGACACAAAATGGCACACGTCAAAACAAGCAACTGGAGAAAGGACATCCATTGCAACTGCAAATAGACCCACATTTATGAATCTTTTTTCAAATAAACGCTAGATTATAGATAGTATATGTATACTTATGCACGCTAGAGAAGCGGGCTGAAAAATCGATTATCCATGACCTGGTCAGCGCTAACGTCATACACGCACACACACACACACACACACACACACACACACACACACACACACACACACACACACACACACACACACACACACACACACACACACACACACACACACACGTTGTGACCGCTGTGATTACCCCAAAACTGGTCAAATAGATTCCTTACCTCAGATCAGATGTTCTGCAAAAAGATGAATCAAATTCCTGATCGCCATTCCAAATATTGATCGCGTTTATTGATCCAACGTTATAGTCTGAAACGCATGATCCAAGCTGCTTCCAGCCTTGCCAGTGTATCTGGTAACACGACACTGCTTTCCAGAGGTGGGGAAACCCTGGGGCGGAGTTTTTTTCTGATGAATTTTCCCATCGACTCCAATCCAATGATGTGCATTACCATCCGGGAGACGATAGGGGGCGGTATTTGCCCTTTTTGATCTCAGAGCCATTCCCAATGATAATGTCAGGCTGGACGGATGAAAAATGAATGGATATTGCTAATAAAAGAAATAACAATTAAATAACAAGAAAACTTGTTATTGGCAACGAACGCATGGCGGCCAACAACGAGGCACCCAATGTGTTAACTTCAGTCCTCACCATATAGAATATTTATTCATTTTAACAATTTTTTTAATTAGGGTTAGGGGGTTAGGGTTACCCTAACCCTAACCCTAACCCTAACCCTAACCTGTTCATTTCTGCGACTAGGGTGGAAAGTGTGACACATTTATGCAGTGCGCTTAATTGTGATTTAAAAAAACAAACAAACATGGATTATTGGAATGTGAGTCAAAGATGTGAGAGCTATACTTTCCTGGCATATACATAAAATATAGCCAACGCTATCCAAAAAAAATAAAAATAATAAAAACCCAAAAGGGTGACTGGAGGGTTAAATATACCCATATTGGGTTTTCACCAGATCTGTCTCTGTCTGCATATTGGGTTCAGTGCTACATGTGACACATAGGCTACACACACACACACACACACGCAGATTCTCCCCATCTCTCTGTAGATCCGTGTCTTACCTCCATGGTAACAAAGGCTAATGATCTATGGCTGTGAGGTTTTGGTCCGCTCCCTGCCACACGCTCCGTTCCTTTAAGGTACTATGTGATTAATGCGTGCCGTGTTGATTGGTGCTTTCCCCGCCACACGCTTTTGAAGCAAGTATCAATCTCATCCCGCAGCTGTCACAGCTTGTAATCAGCGCCCCTGTAGGCTTTATATGCTCAGACCCCCTTACTATCGATGTTGGGTCGTTTTGAATTACACCTGCATATACCTGCCTTCCCCGTCGCTGTTGCTGTCTTTTGCTCTCCAGGATCTTTTGTGGAGAACTGCTGTGGAGAACCTGGTTCCCCGTTCGGAGCTACGCCTCGTAATCTGCCCGCTTCTCGCGTTGCGCTCTGGTGAGTTTTTGGAAACTATCTTTTGGATTATCAGTTTTTTGTGTGTTTGGTGAACACCGAAGATATCCCGTTTTTGTTTGTACTGGACTCACCTAATTTTTGTGTTAGATTAACACTGAAGATACCGTATTGTTTTTTCTCTGGACTCTGCTAACTTGTGTGTGGTACACCGAAGATCAAGTCACTTGGATTTATACTGGATCAGTCACCTCTCTGCCTCTGTGTGTGCGCTGGGCTAACTCTGATTTCTCTCTCTCTCCGTTTCCACCGGGAGTGAAAGCTGGGAGGATCTGCAGAGCCGCTTCAAACGTCACTAGCCAATTCCTCACCACTACCTACTGGGAGTATCTGCAGAGCCGCAACAATCTTCACATGCCAGATTCCCCGTTTGTTCGATTGCTCTACTTCATTCCATCTTGTGACTCTGTAAATAAATACGCCCTTGCTTTGGCTAACTCTGAACTTCCTCTCTGTGCCGTTGCGTTTGAGGTCGGTTACAAACCCTAACAATGGCACTACCATCACATCATTATCACGGAAACGCCTCGGGGTAAATGTAAAAAATGTACAGTGACATTAAAGCCATTCTCGACGCTAAGAAAAAAGGCACGGGTCTGTCACACAACTGTCATCACGACATCAACCCATTTTACAAATGTCACACCTACCGTGATACTAAAGCCTATTACAGCTTGTCAGGCTGCGTTTATTGTGTTTTACACATTGGCGCTTCACACACAAATGCATGTTGAGCTCCTGTCACACACACACACACGCACGCACGCACACACACACACACACACGCACGCACGCACGCACACGCACACGCACACGCACACGCACACACACACACGAGTAAGACAAGAGTTGGGGGGGGTGGGGTGGAGAGACAGAGGGCTAGAAAGATAGACCTAGCGCAAGGCACAGAGATGCTATCATTCCCAGTTTCTAATTAACAGCTCCATTTGTGAAGATGGAGTTTGGGTCTCAAGTGCTCCCGACGTCAATTGACATCACCTTGTCCTACGAGCCGATAATTAACGCCGCTGGAAGGCAGCCAGAGACAGTTCAGTGTACGCAGACGACAAGTAATCTGTCTAGAGGGGCATTTGGAGATGTCCCTAAACAACAACACGTTTCAGATATTTTCTCATTATTGGAGGTATTCCAGATATCTTCCAAACATACCCACTTGGATGAACCGTGGTTGATTATGGCATTTTGAGAATAGTCTGATTTGCGTCTTGGTCTAAGTGGCCATTACTGTGATGCCTCACCCAGGAGAGACATTGATAGTTAAATTGAGGATTTATATCCCAAGATCCCCCAATGTTTTTTTATTTTATTTATTTGTTTGCGCTCTGTACACGCTCCAGAACTTTATTAAATACACATATCTTTTTTTTAAAGATATACGTCGTTGCTTTAAGCTTATAGTGGCTCTGTTATTATTAAATGAATAACACTTCAATATCCTATTCTAGTCTACGCCAACATATTGTTGATACATTGTTGATAGCACATATCCGCAATTGGGCTTTAGATGTAACCTAATGGCAAATGATAACAATTCTCTTTTTTATTTTCTTTCGCTTGCGTTATTACCTCTGGGAGGAATATTGGCAACCAACAGGCTTTCATAACCCTAAACCGTAATGGAACATCTGGGGCCGAAGGTAAATCATTTGTTTGCTCTTGAAAATTAATGTTAAATTTTGCCACGGAAATAACCTTGACATCCGTCCCTTCCATAAAAACCATTAGGTTTTGTACAATGATGCGCTACGTAAAGGGGGAAAAAAATCACATCTAAATAACCAAATAGTTGTGTGCATGATACTGCATGAGTCATTGCATTCCCATTACTTTAATATGAGGCGGGGAGTGTTTTGAAGAACCGGTGTGGGTTGTGTGCATTGAAGTAAATGGAACAAAACAACCAACTTATACCAAATTTTATTTGAAAATACCCATCGTTATCTCTGTTTTCTCTACATCATTACTCTTCTATTGACGAAACATAAATTTTCAATGTTTTAAGGCTTGTTCAGTAACTAAGAAGTTTAATAATGTCCGGTTTGAACGCAATATGTAGCGATACGCGTTTGGTTACAGCTCCGCTCCCGTCAACGTTAATTTAGTTTAAAAACCTTATTTTAACAATACCAAAAGAGATTAAACCACATCGTATGTATTGATAAGACCTTCTACTAACTATATCAAAAGACATAAAGACTCAACATGGATACTAAGGATAAGAGAAAGGGTGGAAAGAGACTCGGCACAGATACTCCAACAATTGCACAGACGACAGTTTTCCAACAGTGTTAGTAGATATTTTAGGTAACAACATCCTTCCCACAGCGCCGATAGTGGACCAATGTTACAGAGTCGGTACACGAGACCAAAGAGTCAACGGTCCGAGGGTTATCATTGTTACCCTGCGCAAAAAGGTCATAAGAGACGCCATCATCAGAGGGGCGCGCAATCAAAGGGGGAAACTGAAATATGGTGAAAATTCAATATCTATCTACGAAGATATATGCAAGGAGGCCATCGCTCAGCGTTTCCCCTACAAGGATGTGATGCAGAGAATGTTCAAGAGTGGTCTCAGGCCAATCCTTAAGTACCCGGCACTATTATCGATCTTGGGAAAAGACGTATTAGGCACGGAATACGCACGCCTAAAGCCGCCGAAGATTACATGAAGCAACATGGATCTGGTCCCCCTGGGCAGGACGCAACACTGGCTCGTAACAGATAAGCCTATTCATCTCTCTCTTTCTCTTTGTATTTTAGTAATTTTATTAGAATGACTTTACCACGGCTCAACAAAAGTAACAGGTGATATGCATGCTGGCAACAACAAGGCACAAGATGTTTAATATGGTTCGTAAGGCATTATATTTACAGTCTTCTGGTCTCTGTGGAGACAATAATCCAACATTGACATTTTGAACATTCTGGAATATTCTGGGCTCCTCTCTCGACTGCTCAGGTACACAAAGGAATATCCCGGAAAATACTAGTAGGTCATGACCCCTCGGTAGGACGATCATTCTGGAACATAACAGCAGTGTTTATTTACTAGGGTATTCTACAACCTTCTAGAATATAATGCACCCCTTCAACGAAGGCCTGTAAATTTAACATTAACATCCGGTGTGAATAAGCATATGATCCAAGGACTGAAGTTTAATTAGGCTTTAATAAGGCTTTAAAAAAAAAAAAAAAAAAAGACATTAGCCACATCTAAATGTATAAGCACGACAAGGTTATTCTAATATTTTAAATAATTACTCCACTGATTTAGAGATTTTGCACAATGTAGCTCTAAAAGTCTCTGTTTTTCTCTTTTTTCTCTTTACTAAATTTTATTTTCTCTGTTTTTCTCTGATGAGTTTTATTTTAGTTCTCACTCCTTTTTTTTATTTTTATCTTTCATTGTTATTTTTTTTTCATTTTAAGGTGTTAGTATTTATCTCCACTCTTTTCCTTTTTTCTGATGTTTCCTACATAAGTTAGTAGAAGGTTCAAATGAATATATCATTGAAGGTATATTTTTCATTTTTCACACTATTGTTAGTACATTAATGGGAAGGCGCAAGACCAAAAGCGACATTCTATTGAATTAGAATGAACGTTTTAGATCCTATGGCAATTAGCATAGGAAGAGTAGGATTACAAAACTCAATTTGGGTAATCCGGTGGCCTAAGGGAGGGAGTCATACCAGTGCATGTGAGCGGATCGGCGCGCGAGCGGCGCGGGGCGCGGAGCGGGCCGTTTTGACGTGAGCGAGGAGTGGGTTTTAAAATGGGTCGGCGCGACGACCGGAGCGAGAGTTCTCCTCCGCTCCAAGCCGCTCAGGTCCGCTCCTCAGTGCGCACGGCACTGGTCTGGGAGGCGTCTACCAGACCAGATGGCACCGGTCCACAATGCACCTGTCCTCAGTGTCCGTCCTGTAAACAGAACTGCATGTGCTTACAAGAAATCCCACAACGTGAAAGCATGGCCGTGTTTGCTAAATATTTAAAAAAAGTAACAGATAATAAGTTCCAATGTATCGTGAAAACAACTAACGATGATGGTGAGGAGACAGAATGTGCAGACTATATTACCGTCGGAAGAGATTCTTCTTGGAATCTAAAGAGACACATTGGGAGGAAGCATGACCACATATTTCGCGAACATAATGAGAAGAAATCCAAAGGTTTGTTACTTGTCATTATTAGCCATTTTGAAATTGGTAGCCTTCTTACAGCTTAATGTATTGTAGACCTAATATAAAGCATGCATTTATTATTTGTTTTAGATGCCCAGACGCAACAGCAACAAAAAGAGAAACAGCGTGACTCGCTGCACAATTTCCTCACTGGAAAAAAGGCACCTAACGTGACACGTGAAAGAAAAAGGGAGCTGGATGAAGCGTTTTTTAAAATGATATCCATGGATTACGACCCCTTAAGTAAAGGAGAACGTGAAGGTATGAGACATTTTGCCGGCATGGCCCAACCAGGTTACACCCCGCCCTGCTACAATACTGTCCGGGACACACTTATGCCACATGCCATACAAGAGATGGAAGTCAAACTACGAGAGCTCATAGGAATGGGTGAAGGGTTCGTTCTTGCATCTGATATTTGGACAAGTAGAAGAGGCCACAGTTTCCTTGCTATTGTGGCAAGTTTTATCGACGGGACGTTCAAGGGCCACACGGTTCTGTTAGGCTGTGAGCACATAACAGGGTCTCACACTGCAGATCGCATATATCAAAAGTATGAAAGTGTGCTGAAAAATTGGAACATTCATCAACGCGTGATTCGTGTGGTGACAGACAGTGCCAGCAACATGGTCAAGGCATTTAACATCCTGCCTGACGCTGAAGGAGAAGAGGAGAAAGATGATGATGATGAAGTGGCACTGGTGGTGGAGGAAGGGGAGGAAATAGCGGAGGAGGAACCTGCGCTCTCGCAAAACCAAGTGGACGTGGTCACTAATACTGTAGAGGCTATGGTAAACCAGTACTTCACCGTATCAAGTTTACACCTGCGATGCCCAATTCATCTGCTTCAGTTAGCTATCAAAGACGCAGTTAACGAGCATGATGATATCAATCGCCTGCTAGTTAAAGTGGGAAAGCTAGTGAAAAGTGTGCGTAAGAGTTGTCTGAACACGGAGGAAACTGACTCTCTGGGTGTACGACCCACCACTGCTTGCCCGACGCGATGGAGCAGCCAGCTGCGCATGGTGGAGTCTGTCCTAAAGCTATTCAAAAAAGATGCATTGTGGCAGAGCAAACTTAAAACCACTGCCGCTATTCTCACACTTAATGACATGCGTCGGCTCAATCACCTTGTTGAAGTATTGTCACCGCTGGCTGACCTCACAGACAACATGCAACGGGAGCTTGGGAATTTGGGCATGATTCTCCCGGCTGTAGGCGAGCTCAAATCCCTGCTTGTCAACAACAACGCTGCCCTTCCATTAGGAATAGCTTCTTTCGCGGAAACACTGTCCAATAACGTGTCCACTCGCTTCAGAATGTACTATGATGATAAACACCTCCTCTTCGCGTCGCTGTTAGATCCTCGTTTCAAAACAGAGTGGATAATCCGTGATGAGTTGGTTTGTAATAAACTTGGAGAAATACGCGACCTCCTCGTCAAAGAAACAGAGGAGATGACCGCAGCAGTCGCTGGTGCTGGAGAGGCAGCAGGTCAACCCGAGTCCGACGGCGGAGAATCTGACGTGCCCGAAGAAATCAAGAGGCCTCGTATATTTGGATCATACTTCTCAGAGAATCAGCCCACGGGAGGAGGCAATGCGAAAACTGAAGTTGAAACCTACCTCTCGTCCCCAAGATCAAACCCTGACGATGTCAAAGATGTCATTGCATTTTGGAAACAAAATTCCAAGTCCCTTCCACGCCTGAGTAAAGTTGCCCGCAAAGTGTTCAGTATTCCCAGTGGCTCTGCGAGCGCAGAGAGGGTGTTTTCCGCTGCTGGTTTGATGTCAAGAAATCACCGCATGAGTTTGAAGCCTCAGACATTGGCTAAACTCGTGTTCTTGAAAGTGAACTCAAAGATAATGTAGCTGCCGTGGCACTGCATGGCAGATATAGGCACATGAGCATTGTTTTATTTTGTTTAAAATGCACAAAGTGACAAAAACGAATAGCCTATAATATCCTACTTTATTGCAAAATGCAATAGGCCTGCCTAAAGTTAATGGCCATTATTTTTTATTTTATACATAAGAATGTAGCACTCTGTTTTAGATTTTATACATTTATATAAATGTAGCATATCCAACAGCACTTTTATATTGGTTGATTGTATTCGAGTTTTTCAAAGGCTATAGGGAACTTGCACATTTTCGTTTGTGTTTTACTGTGAGACACTTTGTAGACAGTTATGTCGAGTAAGTTATATTTTTATTTTCATAGGCATATTAGCTATGTGATTTCCTGAGTTCGTTTGATAACAAGCCTGTTGCATTAATTGTCTTCAGTGGCTAAGCCAAGGCCTTAGGCCTATTACGGCCTCCTCTGAGGCTCATGTCATACACGTAATTTTGTATCCGTCTTATGCTGCCCTGGCTGTCACTGTCAGTGATTATGTTCTACCTCAGATTGATTGGTTGATTTAATACTTTATTAACAGTATGCAAAAAGGTATAGGCCTACAGTGTAATTCAATTAGCTACGTCGGATAATACAAGGTACTGTATATGCCGAGGGCTGTGCATAATTAGTTTTTTCCGTCACTGCGTTGAATGTCTAAGTTGGTGGTGCCCTGCCCATGGTGCAGTGGTAAATAAAAAAAAATACCATATTCGGTTGATACATTTAAACTGGGTCTGTCTGTTTTCATTATTCTATGATATTTTAAATAACGAAATCAAGAATTTACGCATGCTCGAAACGAAGGCCTTCAGGAAATCCGATGTGTTTAATTAGCCAATTTCAGGAAAACAGCACTTTCTTTTATTTCCCCCGCTGTAATTTTTTTTCTGCTGAGCGGGGTGGTGCGAGGAGCGCTTGATGCCAAAATGAAGTTGAGCGCTGGCGGCGCGCTGAGCGGTGTGGCGGCGGGATCAACATGAGCAATTAGCGGAGCGGACCAAGCTTTAAAGAGCGAAGAGCGGATTTCTCACCCGCGCCGATCCGCTCACATGCACTGAGTCATACGCGTAGGATGTGTCTATGGAACACAATCCTGTACGACTCTCGGTGGGAGGGGGGGAAAGGGGATTTTTATTTGTATATATGTATGTTTTTAAGCTTGGCTCTCAACGGGACCTCACTAGTTGGATATATATCTATTGTAGCCTCGCACTCCAGAAGCATTACCAACAACTACACAACAACATGTATAGATTATGGCTAGTTTGAATATAATGATCTGGAACACTGGGGGAATAAATAATCAACACAAACGCAAAAGCGTGCTCACACTGATGAAAAAAGAACAGGTTGACGTGGCTCTGCTAAGCGAAACGCACATTCTAGAGAAAGACATAGATACGTTAGCGGACAACACATATCATAACATTAGTCACTCTTCCTTTGGTACGAGAACTCGGGGTGTAGCCATAGTCGTTAGACGGAAGTTGAATATTGAATTAAAGGGAGTATGGTCTGATCTAGATGGTCGGATAACTATAGCTAAGATTGTACACAAGAACAGGAAAATAGCGTTGGTAGCGGTATACGCCCCAAATTTGTACGAAGTGGGTTTCTTCACTACACTAACCAAAGCAATGTTAGACCTTCCCGATTACTCATTTATAATAGGTGCGGATTTTAATGCCATTTGGAATCCAAGGATGGACAAATCTTACCTCGCCTTTTCCAGCGAACAAAATAATTAATCTAATGCATTAAAAGATTGGTCGAAGATTACAGGTGTAAATGACTTATGGCGATCACTTAACCCCACGACCCGAAAGTACTCTTGTCGATCTGCGAGACATAACACATTATCCAGAATAGATTATGTCTTTGCATCCCCGAGACTATTTGATAACTATGAAGTGGAAATGATACCCAATGCATTATCAGATCACTGTTATTTACTCCTAAAAGGAACATTTGGTATACTATCTTCCCGAGCCCCAAGATGGCGATTTAACTCGATGCTGCTTAATAACAAGGAATTCATTACACAACTCAAAGAAGCTCTTACAGTATTCCTACGGGAGAATGCAAACTCGGTGCAGGACCCCAGAATAATATGGATGTCGGTAAAGGGAACGATCAAGGATTTAACGGATAGCTTTTCCTCCAAAATGCGCAAGAATCGATGCTCAGAACTGGCTGAACTGGAAACGTTTTACTCAACGTTATTTAATTCTTTACAATACAACAACTCAATTCGACTAGAAAATCAAGTTAATGTACTAAAAAAAGAGATCAATGCCATATACAGACAACAATCGGAAATACAAATACGTAGCACAAGACAACAGCAGTACTCCCAAGGTTCTAAACCTAGTCACCTATTAGCCATGCGATTAAGAATTAATGCAAAATTTGCAGATATAACTACCATTAGAGCACAACAAGTACTTGTTACAGACCCTGAAAAAATAAACGCGACATTCAAAGAATTCTACTCCAACTTATATAAATCAGAAACGACCTTCGATCAAAACAAAATGGACACATATCTTAATCAAATGAATCTCCCTAAACTTTCAGAGGATGACGCTAAACAGTTAGAAACACCGATCACACTAGAGGAACTCAAGAAGGCCATATCCGAAATGCAAAGTGGTAAGGCTCCTGGAAGAGACGGTATCCCACCAGAAATGTACCTCTCTTGTTGGGACATAATTGGACCCTTATTACTAAATATGATTTTATACTCAGTCAAGGAGGGGAACTTCCATAAGAACGACAATATTGCACTCATAACAGTTCTCCTTAAAAAAGACAAAGACCCCACCGAGTGCGGTAGTTACAGACCCTTAAGCCTCCTCGGAACCGATATCAAACTGTACTCTAAGGTATTAGCCATCAGATTACAAAAGCATATGACGTCTTTAGTTCATCCGGACCAAACTGGCTTCATAAGAGGCCGCCTGATCACTGATAACATAAGACGATTACTGCACGTAGATGCCGACAAGGACGACACCATACCTAAGGCGATGCTGTCCCTGGATGCAATGAAAGCTTTTGACAGGCTGGAATGGTCGTATCTATGGGCAGTATTAGAGAAGATGGGGTTAGGTAAAGGTTTCATTGATATGATTAAAGTAGTATACAAAGACCCATCGGCCATGATTACAGGTATAATCACCTCCGGAATCTTTCCGGTATCACGCTCAGCTAGACAGGGTTGCCCTCTTAGTCCCGGACTATTCGATCTATCATTAGAGCCTTTAGCACAATATATAAGACAATCCCAATCCATAGAACCAATCGTAATCAAGGGCACACAACATAAAATTTGTTTATATGCGGACGACGTAATACTGTTCATGCAAAACCCCAACACCACACTGCCTCATCTGCTCAAGTTGATTGAGAACTTTGGAGATTTATCGGGATTTAAGATAAATTGGCCGAAGTCGGCTTTCCTTCCACTTAACGCCCCTGCAAAAAAAGATATAACCCTCCCAGGAGAGATACCTATGGTAAAACACTTTAGATGTTTGGGAGTGGAAATATTCCCCACCATAAGACAAACGGTGAAGCACAATTACACAAAAATCCAAAACAAAATCAAAGACGACCTTGATAGGTGGGCAAAACTTAAAAACTCAGTACAGGCACGGATATCAATAGTTAAGATGGACGTACTACCTAGAATCAACTTCTTCAGCTCAATGCTACCGTTACCCCCTCCAGAGGGTTACTGGAAAAAATTACACTCCTCCACATACAAATTTATTTGGAATAACAAACCAAAAGACCAACCAACGTATAAAAAGATCCACCGCACAGAGAAATAAAGCAGACGGTGGCATGGCATTTCCAGATTTTTTCCACTATTTTAAGGCGTACACTTTAAGACCATTGACAACATGGTTTGATCCCCAAGCATTAGTATCCTGGAGAAAATTTGAAGAAAATATAGTAGCCCCACATAGACTGAAGGACATAGCATACACTAAACTATCAATTAAGCATTGCGAACGGAAATTTGGCCCCATAATTACTCATGCGATCCGGATATGGCGTGAAACACAAAAAAAATATCCTAACCCACATAAATGGCACAATCATACTCCCTTATTCAATAACAATGCACTCTTGATTGGAAAACGACCTATAAGATTCCCTATATGGGAAAAGCAAGGCATACACTCATTAGGGGATGTTTTTAACAAACAGGGTTTTTGTAGTCATGAAGAAATACGCAAAAAATTTAATCTCACCAAGTCCACACATCTTTTTTACATACAGTTATTGTTATGTTTGAAGACTCAAGGTGTTCCATTAAAGAAACCAATTGAACACCACAGATACCACTAATTCTTCTATGAAAGAGAGACATCGAGAGGTTTTGTTTCAGATTTTTATCATCAATTACTAACGTCCTCGTATGAAACCCTCCACCTAGACACCGTCTGGAGGAGGGATATACCAGACCTGGAAAGTGATTTTGATTGGCAAGAAGCCTGGGCAAATGTTCGACTCACATCAAGGAACCCGGACCATCAACAAATCAATCTTAACTATATTCACAGGACATACTTGACTCCTATAAGACTGAAAAAAATTGGTCTTATACAAGACTCCAAATGCTCCTTATGTACAAATGGGGACGAGGGGACATTTATGCACATGTACTGGGACTGCCCACCAGTTAAGATATTCTGGAAAGAGGTGACCCAGCAATTATCAAATCTCTTAACTTGGAATATACCTGTACACCCCTCTGTATTACTGCTGAATGATGTTTTTGAGTGTGCAGTACATCCACAGCTAAAGTTTGCCGAAAGGTCTATTATTATTACATATCTCGATGTGATCTATCAAGAAATATCTACAGCAAGAATTTTGGGTCTCAATGAATCCAAAATGACATTGTGGTTAGAAGTGGTGGAGAAAATAAAAGCTAGCATATAATGGTAATGTCTGGTTAGGAGCGAGGGAAAATGGATGGATTATCCAATGGGGGGTCCGGGAGGGGGGGTACGAGCTAGAGCATATGTGTGTAGGTTTTTAGATAACAGGTATTAAGGGTATATCCTGTATAAGACAATTAACTAAAATGTGATTTCATTGGATGTGCACTGTTAACTAATGCTTGTATATCTTATCGTGTGTTGTCATGTTTGTTTATGTGTTTGTTTAAAAAAATTAACATTATTTGTCTTGCATTCGAAAAGACAAACTTTTTCATATTAAATCCAGAGTGAACTGGTGCTTTTTGTTTGAAGTTCAGTTAAATACAAAATCCAAACTGAGTTACTGTGTGTGTGTGACATTATTTCCTTTCATCACATACTGTATACTTGAATATGATAATTCCCATAGCCCCTCATTGAGTATTAGAGAGTGAGATTCATAATCTTCTTAGACATGTTTTATTTTACAAAGGGATGTCTTTTTCACCATTTTACCAAGTACTGGAGATAAAAGGAATTTAATACTTTTGAGTATTTTCTATTTTGAGCCATTGGTGAAAGGGTTACACTTACTGTATTTAAATGTGTTAACTATTTGTGTGTGTATGTGTGCATGTGTTATTTGAAAGTGTCTATTATTCTCTCTTTCTTTGTGTTTTTGGAAATATAGGTATATGTATATGTATGTTTTTGTTTTGTTCTATGTGGACCCTAGGAAGAATAGCTGTTGCCTAGGTGACAGCTAATGGGGATCACAATTCCATTGAGACTTAATTAACACAACAAGGATTCAGTGTTCTCTGATGACATCACAGGATGATATATTCAAACGCATTAACTCTCAATAACAAAAGTGTGCAAAACTGTTTAGAGCCTTGGGATACATGTGAGATTATGTGCAAAATAAATTGGTGTTGTTTTGTTTGTGAAATGCCCCTTTAACATTGCAATACAAAATGCAGTAGGCATTCATTGCCCCCCAGAATTATTCATAATCTTTAGTAAATATTAGTCAAAAAGGCTGTAAAAGATAAACCACACAGTTAGTGAGTATATGATATATCTGAAAATATTTTATATTCAAGTAGTTGTTCTTAAAAAGTGAATGTCCACTGTGTGGTTGCTGTTATTATAAAGAAACATTCAACTTTTACTACTGCAACTTTTTAGATACAAAGCACATCTCATAGATTGGCAATGCCACTCACTCACTCACTCACTCACTCACTCACTCACTCACTCACTCACTCACTCACTCACTCACTCACTCACTCACTCACTCACTCACTCACTCACTCACTCACTCACTCACTCACTCACTCACTCACTCACTCACTCACTCACTCACTCACTCACTCACACACTCACTCACTCACTCACTCACATTAATTTATTCAATCAGTAATTTATCCATGTAACGACCAACCCAATTTAGTCTCTTTTGTATAAAGAATGTCATGAGAGTCACTGTTTGGCAGTCCTTGGTGGAGACCTGGTGGTATTTCATAGGAAGTGACAGAGACTGTCAGAGTGACAGAGAGTTGAGGTAGCAAACAAGTCAACAACAGAAGCCTGAAGCAACAGGGGAAGATGGCGGTATGAAGGGCAGCTACTGATCGCTTTATTTGGAGGGGGCACCTAGGAGCCGAGGTCGACCTGTTAGCTGTTTTAGGTCAGGTTAACGTATTTTTTTTTGGTGAAGAATTAACACTGCCCAGACAGATAGTATGTTACAGGATTCATTTGGTTGTGAGAGACATAGGCAAGGGCAGGACTGGCCATCTGGCATACCGGTGGGCCGACGCATATTTGGGCCGTTATGATTTGATAAAGAAAATAAAAGATTATATAAAAAAAATATATATATATATTTTTTCTTTTTTTCCCTTCCATTTTGGTCAACGACCGGCCCACTACTAGGCTGGGACAGCGGCCCATTGGTACTGACTGACACTGGGCTGGCCCAATCACATATCTTACTAAGCACCCCCCCGCCAGTCGTGCAGGTACATGACTGAGATGGGGCTGTGGTACATGACTGAGAGGGGGCTGTGGTACATGACTGAGATGGGGCTGTGGTACATGACTGAGAGGGGGCTGTGGTACATGACTGAGATGGGGCTAGTAGATGACTGAGAGGGGGCTGGTACATGACTGAGAGGGGGCTGGCTGGTACATGACTGAGAGGGGGCTGGCTGGTACATGACTGAGAGGGAGCTGGTACATGTCTGAGAGTGAGAGGGGGCTGTGGTACATGACTGAGATGGGGCTGTGGTACATGACTGAGAGGGGGCTGTGGTACATGACTGAGAGGGGGCTGTGGTACATGACTGAGAGGAGGCTGGTACATGACTGAGAGGGGAGCTGGTACATGACTGAGATGGGGCTGTGGTACATGACTGAGAGGGGGCTGTGGTACATGACTGAGAGGGGGCTGTGGTACATGACTGAGAGGGGGCTGGTACATGACTGAGAGGGGGGCTGGTACATGACTGAGAGGGGGCTGGTATACATGACTGAGAGGGGGCTGGTACATGACTGAGAGGGGGCTGGTATACAGGACTGAGAGGGGGCTGGTACATGACTGAGAGGGGGCTGGTACATGACTGAGAGGGGACTGGTATACATGACTGAGCGGGGACTGGTATACATGACTGAGAGGAGGCTGAATTTGTTTATTAACCCTCCTAGATGACAAATCCATTGAGAAACGAAGTGCCACAGATGACCCAACTACTAGGTCCATATCGTATCATCATAATATTATTAAAAAAATCATTAGGATAAGGGTTCCCTTGATAAAGATGCATGAAAAGGCTGTATAATATACAACACCTGTAGCTCAACTGCAAAAACTGCTTTTTTTATTTGATTAGATTTGTATTTGGAAATTAAAAACACATCATAAAAACAAATGATCTTGACCAATTTGTATTCCTGAGGATATCACCTAAAAGCATTCATTGGAAGACATAAAAACACAGCACATTTTGACCTTTTTCTTCTTTTTCTTTTTACAACAGAATCCTCAACTCGACTCGACTTTTGACCGTAATATGGATCTAATAAGCTGGGCTTTTACAGCGATTGATCGCATATTCTCGACAAGGAGGCAGAATGCGGATGACCCATTATGCCCTCTTGGGAGCTATCAGGCGGGATACACCATAAATTCATACGGGACCTGGCTCGCGATATGCTTTTTCCCGCTGGAGATAAACGACGTTGAGGACGTATATCTTCTAATTGTCATGCTGCTCGGCTTGGGCTCCGTCAGCTGTTGGATCTGGTACTGTCTGAATCTAATTCGGAAGAAGTTGATTCCCCTGGCCAGGGATATGGCCGGGATCAAGGACAACCAAATGGAACTGTTTAAAAAGATCGCTGACCTCAGTACCCTGCGCGGTGATGAACAACTGAGCTCCAAGACCATGTTGGAACGGGGCGAAATCTACCATGTAGACGAACAGTCGTGCTTGAAGACTATTCTTGAGAGACTTGCTTCTAACCATGCAGAGGAACTGTCGCGGTCTCAGGCCATTGTGGACATCACGTCGGAAATTAGGGACGTGAAAATTAAGATGCCACCGTACCGTGCTAATAGGGGGTACGATGATGGTGACGATGATTAAACTAAATTGACCAAATACTGACCATATGCGGCATATCTGCCTCGAGCTGCATGTATCACCCCCCCCCCCCCTTATCCCTTTCTGCTGTGGAACCAGACCAAGAGCGACTCCGGTGAGGTGATTCTGGGAAAGAAGGAGACGAGCTGTACTGTCTGGAAGCGATAAGATTGATGAGCCCCCCCCCCTCCCTCCTCCCTCCTGCGAGTATGCCTGGCGTGCTGATGCCTTATCTAGGATGGCTGCCTCCTATGCGCGTTGGAGGGGGGGCCCTAAGACTGTTTCATAAACCAATTCCTGTCCCCCAGCCTCCCCCATCCCTCCCCTCCCTCCCTCCATCCCTCCCCCCCCCTCCCGCCACTTGGCGCGACGATGCCTTGTTTTACTACTTAGTGTTGTTGCTGCCGACTATCGCATACAGCGTCTCAGGCCTTCTGTAGATGACATGTGTCCAGGGCCGGACTGGGGAAATAATTCATACCGGGAGATATAGCGCGAAATATAGCCCCAGTCAGGCCACTTTTTAAGCGGGATTTTTTTTGTTACAAAGACTTAATTTCCTGCATTCTGGTGAATTTTAGTGCATGTGAATCACAAACTAATGAGCCAACAATTGCTTAGTACAATGTACTGTTATGGACCTCAAATAAAACTGTTGTGGCACTAGCAATGCTACTCTCTCCACCTTCAAAAAGAAAAAAGCAAGAGCACAACATATTTTTCTATTTACTATTATAATACAGTTAACCACTCTCTCCTGTAAGGGCCTTTCTTTTTCTTTGTTTTATCCCTCTCTCCTCCACCCTTTCTCTTTCTTCCACTGTCCATCTTGACATCAACGTTAATTGACTTTCGCTCTACTGTATCTCTCCCGAGTCCCTCACTACCTGGCTCATTGCCTGGCTGTTATTCTGCATCCGAGTGCCGTCTGCCATTCCATTCGCCGCCTCCACTGTCAATCAGTTGTATCGCCTGGTCCCGCCTCCACCAATCACAAGCGGCAGCACGGCTCCATTGTGTGTGTGTGATATACTGTACGCGTGAGAGAGAGAGTCAGATAGTTTTCCAACTCTGTCGCAGACAGTGAAATCCTGGTTGTTCCCCACCCATCTAGGTTATCTAACTATCGCGCCGCGCCGCCGCCACAACTAGAAACAATGGCCTGGCAATTATTATTTTTTTTTTTTTTTTATAATTTTTTTTTTAATCTGTGCAGGCCAGGCCACCGGGAAAACTCCCGGTGCTCCCGATGGCCAGTCCGGGCCTGCATGTGTCAACAAATGTACATGTCTGTTGAATTTATGCTGTGCCGTTGTTACTGTAAAAATGTAATGATTGTGATGTGTTATTATTAATGAGACTTTGAGCTGTATGTGTGTGTCATTGGAATTTCCCCAAGGGGATTAATAAAGTAATATCTTATCTTATCTTATCTTATCTAGCCTACTCAACTGCTAATTCTTGCTCAACTGCAAAAATGTATGCCTACTTATGTATTAGCCTACAGGGAAAAACACATTCACAACAGGCAGCAATGTTTATTTTCAGCCAAGTATGGTAATAAGGTAACTATTAGGATATATATGGTATGGATTACTTACTCTTATAACTTATTACTATCTGTGGTAGCTCTAGTCTCCACCTACACAAATAGTTTTTGTGCTGTCCATTGATCATGCACCTTCACGTGGTAGGCACATTAACTGTAGGTCAAACTCCCCAAACAAACAAGCACACCATTGATTTAATTGCCATATAAATCACATACAAATACAAAGATCTAACTATTACTCCTCTCTGAACATGAATATAAAACAAGAAGGTGATCTATTAACTGTGTAAAACTTATGCAATATTCATCATTGATATTTGAATACTTGAAATCTGTATGAACTGAGTAGTGGTCCGGCCTTCGGCTTTCTTCCTCATAATCCTTGGGATTTCAGCACCCAGTGTCAGATACTGAGAGCGCGGTCTACCTTGACTTTGATACATAGCTACTTTGGTAGCTTAGAGACCTGCAGCTCCAGAGTTTACAGTTCACCCTGTCCCTAGTGGATATACATCAGCTTTCGTAGCTACAACGATGGAGTCACGAGACTCATTCTCGCCTGAAGCAGAGAGAGACTCGTATCCTACTCCATGGCGTGACCCTTACTAACTATTGGTAGGACGCCATCATCCCGAGGGGCCTGCTTATCGCCAAGGCAAGACATCGAGCGGCATAAGAGATGCTAGAGACGAAGAGGCGAGCAAGACTATCTACACACGTGAGGCGACAGTGTTAACCACTACACCACCGTGCCGCTGTATATGATTGTTTGTATGTGTGACAAATAAAGACTGACTGATTGTGAATGTTGTAGGTTGTAGCCCAGTGTTTTCGACCAGACGGATACTATTCCTATGTATTAACATGCAGGTCCCAGTGTGGGAATACGGGAGGTGTGCTCACTTCCCATGTTTAGGTAATTTGGCAAAATATATGAGAAAATGTATCGGACCACAAAACCAATCCGCATGGACACACGCGCATCCGCGGGCCCGTCCACTAGATTAGTTCTGGGGGTGTGAGGCCACGGAGGGTCTAATGGAGCCATTGAGGGAGCTACATCCCTCCATTATCCCCCCCCCCCCCCCCCCCATGTATCCAAGTACCTCCGCCGTGGCGCATAACGACACGAGTGGGACACATTATGACGTTACGTGATATAATCTAGTCTCTTCTCTGCGGAGTAGGGGGAAACACAGAGGGAAACCTCTAAAGCTCCTTACACGTATTGTGTGTTATGTATTTGTTATTATGTTATTATCTTCACAGCTTTTTCGTTTTTTTCTCTCGCTCGCCTCTATCAAAATCTTGTGCAAGGAATTGTGGAGGCAGGACGTTATATAACTCGGTGTGGTTGTGTGTTAGCACCTGAGGTAGGGACCGTCAGCTCTGCTTTATAGCCAGAATAACAACACGTATATCCTCAGGTTAATAATAACAGCCGTGTCCGTTTGGCTTATTGAGGTCATTTCTTTCACGTTTTGTCAAAGCAGACTTTATTACTGCTCGTAAATTGTCCAACCGCCGGGACGCATGTCTTCTTTTTTTTTCTCTCTCTTCTTGTTGCAAAGCCATAGGCAAGACCGGTGTGTCCAATAATGAATCTGAATGACAAAACAAACTAATTTGTAGTGATGAATAATAATGCTTTTGATGGTTATTTTACAAAGGGACAAATTGTGTTTTTTAGGGAAAACAGCCCTATAGGCAAAAAAGGAATCGAAAGAAATTATCCTTCAGCTTCGATTTTGTGTTAGCAAAACGGAAATTCTACACACACACACACAGAAAAAGTCATTGGGGCCTTGATCCTAATCCGAACAAAAGCGACGAGTGGCCTTATGTAAATTCTGTCATTTTGACTAGGAATCTGTGGGGGAAATGAAATACATGGGACGTTCCATTTTCCAAATGATCTGAAGGAGAGGCAGAGGAGGGAAATGCAAAAAGGCAGCGAGGGGGGGGGGGGGGGGGGGGAATGCGAGGAGGCCAGACGTTGCTAAATGCTAATATGGAGACTGGGTACAGGTGTTCTAGAGACAGGCAGGACACGTACCATCTGCTTAACCAGACTAGGCATGCCAAATATGAAATATTCATCATGATTCACACAAACACACACACACACACACATTGGTAGCACCAGTTCTGAAATACACATGCCCACCTCTTAAATACACGTACCCACATTACACAGTACTGTATGCACCCATACCTAGCATTAAATATTTTGGAGGGTATATATCCATACATAGTGAGTCTCTACATGGATATAATAATAATAATATCTTATATTATATATATACATAATATATGTATATAGCGCCTTTCCGGAAACCCAAGGCACTTAACAGAGGAGGGGGGAAACTAAGGGGAAGGAAATCAGAGGGACAATTGGGTAAAGGAGGGAAGTCAGGCAGAGGCATTAATACATTTGGTGAAGAGGTAAGATTTGAGTTGTGATTTGAAGGAGTCCAGGGATGTAGCGTTGCGGATGTCTGGAGGGAGGGAGTTCCAGAGGGTGGGTGTGGCAACAGAGAAGGCTCTGGGACCGACAGTGCGCAGGTTGGTGGTGGGAATGGAGAGGAGACCAGAGTCAGAGGACCACAGGATGTAGGAATGGAGGAGGTTGGCTAGGTACCAGGGACCAAGAGAGTGACGGGATTTGTAGGTGATGATGGATATATATTTTTTTAAACTTTGACCAGTCAGCTGGTTCTTTTAGCGTTTATCGCTTTTTCTGGTCAAGCATGACCGACAGAAACAGGTTGAATGGGGTATAGATCGGGGGAAAGACACTCTGAGAAAATACGGCGAGTCCGGGAGTCGAACTTGTGTACCCCAGATCCATGACGCGCACGGTTGTCCCCGACGCCGAAATAGCGTCCGAGGTACGCGGTGAGCTACTGGAGCTCCCCGTGATGATGGATCTTAAAGTCGATGCAGGACTTGACTGGAAGCCAGTGGAGGTGGATGAGGGTGGGAGTGATGTGATGCCAGGGCTTGGTGCGGGTGAGAACCCTAGCAGCTGAGTTTTGGACATATTGCAGCCTGTTCAGGGCATTGCTGGGTAACCCTGCAAGGACTGAATTGGAGTAGTAGACGGGAGGTGATAAAGGAATGGATGAGTGTCTCTGCTACGAAGTCAGGGAGAGATTGCCGGAGTCTGGATATATTTTTGAGGTGGAAAAAAGCAGATTTGGTTATTGATTTGATGTGTGAATGAAATGAGACGGTGGAGTCCAGTATGACACCCAGGTTGCGGACTTCTGGGGAAGGGTGGATGGAGCAGCCATCAACTTCTAGAAGGAGATCTCCAACCTTCCCGATCATTGACTACTTGGCCACAACCATGAGCTCTCTCTTCCTGCTGTTGAGTTTAAGGCAGTTGGATGACATCCAGGCCTTGGTGTCAAGGAGGTAGTTGACGAGGTGCTGTGGGGGGAGAGGAGTGGAGGGTGAGGTGCTGATGTAGAGCTGAGTGTCATCAGCATAAGAGTGGAAATTGAGACCGTGTTTCCGGGTGTTGTGACCGAGGGGGGGCATGTAGATAGTGAAGAGAAGGGGAAGGGATGGAGGTGGAGTTACTGATGGAGATGGACTATTTTCTGTCTGTAAGGTAGGACTCGAACCAGGTGAGAGCTATCCCAGTGACACTCAGATGGTCAGAGAGGCGGTTAAGGAGAATGGAGTGGGAGACCGTGTCAAAGGCAGCAGTCAGATCCAGGAGGATGGGGGGGCTGATGTGACCAGAGTCGGTGACAATGAGAATGAGGAGGTCATTGGTGACCTTGGTGAGGGCAGTCTCGGTGCTGTGGTGTTTCCTGAAGCCGATTGGAAGGGTTCATAGAGCTCATGGCTCATGGTGTTGGTGAACTTGGGCAGCAGCCACTGCTCTTTCCAGGATTTTGCTTAGGAAAGGAATGTTGGAGATCGGTCGGTAAATACCAAGGTCATCTGGGTCCTAACCTCGTTCCCAGTTTTATCTCCGTGAGATAAAGCCTGGTAAAGAACTTCTGCCGAAAGTGTCTATGGGGTAGAATTTCCGGTGTATGTACTTCCCCTGGAAGCTGCCTCCGAACGGACCAAACTTTTCCCAAATCCTGTCGGCAAACAAGCTAGAACTTCCCGGTCATGTAGTAAATTCTTCAGGCAAAGCCGTTGCAGTGTCTTAAACGAGGAAATATTGTGCACTTCACACGTTTCTATAATTGTTTTGTCGAAACCGGAACGCCTGTAGCCTGTACTTCCTGTACTTCCTGTACTTCCGTTTAGACACTTTAGGAGGCATATCTTATCCAGCCTATCTGGGTCCAGACCAGGCTTTTTTAATATGGGTGTCTTAAAACTTGAAGGTAGGAACCCTGCCCGATTCCAGGGTTAGGAATGTATTATTCCCACTATGGTAGGGCACAAGGCAGGTAGGCCAGCATATGGATATGCCTGTATGTTTGTTTGTGTGTATGTGTGTGTGTGTGTGTGTGTATATGTGTGTGTGTATATGTGTGAGTGTATATGTATGTGTGTGTCTGTGTGTGTGTGTGTCTGTTGTTATTGTTGTGCAGCTGTTCCCTTGTTGTCCGTTCTATTTTTATTTTTTTTATATACTTTATTGTGTCAAAGAAAGTCACTTTACATTTAGGTATAGTATGTGTACCCACATACACATACATAACTGCACATATCCATACTTACATGTACATACAACACACACAAATGTACATACGCATAATTAAAATCTTCACATTATTAAATTTTTTTACCTATCACCCATACAAAAACAAGAGACAAAAACACAAACAAAAGGGTGAGTACCAGTATAGATCCTGGACTGGTATACCTATCCATCCATGGTATACATCTAATATCCATCCCTACTTGTCCCCACATACATATATAAAAGAATTTATAATAATAATAATAAATCAATAAAAAATTAAATAATAGAAATAAAGTAAAAAATAAATAATAAGTAAAAAGTAAAAAGGCTTGAATTTTCATTGTAGGTGTAGGTGTAGGCCTAAGGGGTGTTCCCCAACAATTGAGTAGTAGATCAAGATGTTACTGTTTCATGTTACTTAAATCCTCTTCTCAAAGACTGTCTGTCATCTAGTACTGTTATGGTTTGTAACCGACCCCAATCGCACAACACAAGACAGGTATGAGAGTAAGCCAAGAACTGGGCATTTATTGAAAACAACAGAAAACGGCACTGTCCCTTTAAGGGAGAACACAAATTACAGGAAAACATGAATTGGGAAAATAGGCACAGTGCCTTTAAGAGGCGAGCTGGCTAAGGGGAAGGCTAAGAGAAGGCTAACGGACAGGGCCGGGGCAAGGGACAGGGCAGGAACAGGGAGGACTAGGAGGACTGGACAGGGATGACTAGGAGGACTAGGAGGACTGGACAGGGAGGACTAGGATGACTAGGAGGACTGGACAGGGAGGACTAGGAGGACTAGAAGGACTGGACAGGGAGGACTAGGAGGACTGGACAAGGAGGACTAGGAGAGGGGAAACAGGGACAGAGGCCCGCGGAGGCGGGCTGGGGACAGGGGGGACTAGGAGGACTAGAAGGACTGGACAGGGGAGGACTAGGAGGACAAGAAGGACTGGACAGGGGGGCGAGGGCTGGAGCTGCTTACAGGGAGGAGTAGGAGGGCGCAGGCTAGACGTCTGGAGGAGAGCGCGCCGGCTCGGAGAGCGCATCTGGCGCGGAGGTCTGAGTGGTGCGCGTCTGCTTGGAGTACGCGCCGGTACGGAGAGCGCATCTGGCGCGGAGTCTGGATGCGCGTCTGGATGCGCGTCTGGAGTGAAGAGCGCGTCTGGCGCGGAGTCTGGATGCGCGTCTGGAGTGCGTCTGAATGCGCGTCTGGATGCGCGTCTGGAGTGAAGAGCGCGTCTGGCTCGGAGGTCTGGATGCGCGTCTGGAGTGCGTCTGAATGCGCGTCTGGATGCGCGTCTGGAGTGAAGAGCGCGTCTGGCTCGGAGGTCTGGATGCGCGTCTGGAGTGCGTCTGAATGCGCGTCTGGATGCGCGTCTGGAGTGAAGAGCGCGTCTGGCTCGGAGGTCTGGATGCGCGTCTGGAGTGCGTCTGAATGCGCGTCTGGATGCGCGACTGGAGTGAAGAGCGCGTCTGGCTCGGAGGTCTGGAGTGGAACACTGGAATACCTCCCGTAGAGGATTAGAAAGCGCAGTACAGTGTCTCCCTCCAGGCAAACGGCGACAGGTGGCGAAGGCTTGAGCGCATCTCACGCCGGAGATAAAACAGCATACAGACAGAAACAGAAACTCCCGTAGGAGCCTACAGACAGAGAACCTCCCGAAGGAGTTTGGTGATAGAGATATGATACGGAACGACCCGACAAGGACAGAGGGGAAGAGCGAGGTACTTAAAGCCCACAAGGGCGCTAATTAGAATACACATCAGGTGCGTGAAGGTAATTGATACTTGAACTAGAAGAGTGTGTTCGGCACGAACCAATCAAACAGATAATGACAGATAGTCCAAGGGTGTGGGCTGCTGAAGAGCAGACGAGGCTAAACGAGCGCGAGGGTGGGGGCTGGAGAAGTGAGGAGACAGGGAATTAAAGGTCCAGGGAGAGGCGAACCTCACAAGTACCTTTCCATAGTTTAAAAAGACCCCATCTTTTTCCCAGTATATTTTCATTCTTATTGATTTAGTAGGTTACCTTTTCCATACTATATATGTCCTCTACAGTTTCTAACCATTTGTTTACTTTCGGGGTTCAAGTTTTTTCCAAGCTCTTGTTATTTGCCTACGTGCTGCAGCTCTCTCAAAAAAAAAAGTATAATTCTTCTTTTTGTAGGTTTTTGGGGCGTGTTCCTAACAGTATATCATGTTTTTCTAGATACCCCACTTTCTCGAACATCTGTTCCATTATGTGTAAAATATCTGACCAGTAGATTTGTATTTTTTTTTTTACATGTGAACAATATATGTGTATGGTCAGCATTCTTCTCCCCACATTCCCTCCAGCAGCTGGGATTATTTTGTGCGAATTTGGACATACTCGATGGTGTTCTAAAGTACCTCATATTTATTTTCCAAGCATACTCCTGCCAAAAGGGTGATTTTATGTAATGGAAGATATCTTTAAAGCTTTGATTCCACTCCTTATCTGGTATGTTTGTTTTTCTTTTTTTATACATCTTTTTTTCCCCTCCTTCTTTTTCAGATTTTTCTCCCATCCCACTGTTAGTCGTTATGCCAATTCCCAACCCCCTTCCTGGTTGTTGCGCATTTTCCCCTACTGTTGGTCCGAGAGGCTGGAGACTGTCACATGCTTTCCTCCGACGCATGTGCAGCCAGCCGGCAGCCAGCCTGGCCGCGCAGATTCTCACCGGGAGAGTGTAACGTGTGGAAGGTCGTACTACCTCTCTCCAGATCCTACCCTTGCGGAGCAGGCGCCCCGACCGAACTGTAGGGGTCGCTGTCCACAACGCCCAGGACCCACCCACGGCTCCCCTCCCCCTAACTCAGCCAAACGAGTTAATATAGCGATCAGCCCGAGCCAAGGCAATGCTGACTCTCCGGGAGTCGAGACCGCAGCCTCTTGAATTGGTGACGAGCACAATCTCCGCTACGCCACCTGACCGCTCTGGTATGTTTGTTTTTCAGTTCCTTCTCCCATTTATTTTTAATATAGCTTAAATCTTCAATTTTGTTTTCTTGAAGTATTCGGTAGATTTGTCCAGTTGTGTTTTTGAGGTTATGGCTTTGTTGAGTCTCTATCATGTATTTCAGAAGGGGGTGGAGATCTTCAAGAGTTTTAATTTTGACTTTTTCTCTCAAGTAGCTTCTTACTTGCAGGTATCGGTGAACTAGGACAAGCATATTTATTAGCTACATTTTCAAAAGACTCCACTCCTTCATTGTACATTTGATAGAAATGTATGAGGCCCTTAGCTTCCCATGTCTTAAAAAAACCATCAATACTGTTTGGAGAAAAATCTGGGTCCCATGCTATTTGTCATAAGCAGATCATTTCTTGTTCCTTAATTTTATTTATTTTACATATTTCCCTCCAGATTTTAAATGTGTTATATATAGAGTAATTGTGTATTTTGATCTGTGCTTTTTTATATCTAGAGAAGATCAATGTGCTGAGTGATTCCACTAAATTCAACTCAATTGACTTCCATTTGGGTCTCATCTCGTTTTTCATCCATATTAGAATTGGTTTTACCTGTGCTGCGTAATAATAGTAAATTAGGTAATGCAAGTCCCCCTCCTTTTTTTTTTGTTGCAGGATTTCTTTTCATCCCATATATACATTTTCTCAGCAGCCCCTCCCAAACATTGAAACATTTAGGTGTTATGTATAATGGCATGTTTTGGAATAAAAATAGAAAACGTGGCAAGATGTTCATTTTTTTATTTTATTTTTTTAATCTTTTCCCCCCTCCTTTTTCCTCCGATTTTCTCCCATCCCAATGTTAGTCGTTATGCCAATTCCCAATCCCCTTCCTGGTCGCTGCGCACTTACCCCCCACAGTCGGTCTGGGAGAGTGGAGGCTATCACGTGCTTCCTCCGACACACGTCTAGCCAATCAACCGCTTCTTTCACCTGGCAGCGCGGACTCTCACTGAGAGGGTGTAACGTGTGGAAGGATCACACTACCCCCCTTAGATCCTATCCGCGCTGAGCAGGCGCCCCGACCGAACTGTAGGAGTCGCTGTTTACAACGACCCGGACCCACCCCGCCAGCTTTCCCACCCTCTAATACTGCCAATTGTATAATTAGTGTGAACGGCCAGCCAAGCTGGTGACAACGCCGGAGCTGTGAGCTGGATTCGAACAGGCGAATCCAGCGTCTCCGGCGTTTGGTGACGAACGCAATCTCCGCTACGCCACCTGACCGCCCTACGGCAAGATGTTCATTTTAATAATATTCATTTTTTCAAATAAAGTGAGAGGTACAATTTTCCACCTATTCAGATCTTCCTTTACAGAATTCTCCAAATGTCCATAATTTAACTGATGTAGATGGTCTAGGTTATTAGGTAGTTATTCCCAGATATCTCACTTTGTTCCGGTCCCATTTAAAGTTAAACTGTTTTTTGAAGTCTTTCTCCAAGTGGTCACCTATTTCCATAGTTTCAGTTTTATTTAAATTAAAGACAGACAGAACCCCATAGTTTGTAATTTCATCTAGTAACTCTGGTAGTGAACTATATATATCTGTATATATATACTATACTATATATAAGGTACACTATGATGTCGTCCGCGTACAGTGCTAGTTTATGTTCATCTTCCATTATTGTGAGACCTTTTATCCTCATATTTTTCCTTATGCTTTCGGCTAAGGGTTCTATGCATAAAGCAAATATTTGGGGCGATAATGGATCCCCTTGTCTTGTCCCCCTTTTTAAAATAAAGTTTGTAGAGTGTCCCATTCACTCTTACTCTTGCGTTAGGTTCTTTATATATTCCCTTAATCAATTTAATAAAAGTTTGGTGGAATCCAAAATTCTCACATACTCCAAATATGAAGGGCCATTTTCAGCATCTAATGTCAATGTCAGCATTTGTTGCTTTGTTTGTACTGCATAATCAATGATGTTAAGAGTACGCCACACATTGGCGCTTAAGAGACGATCTTTAACGAATCCTGTTTGGTCCAGGTAAATTATATTAGGTAGTATATGTGAGAGTCTGGTTGCTATAATTGATGTGAATAATTTTTGGTCTACATTTAAGAGGGATATTGGTCTATATGATGAACAGTCTGTCGGGTCTTTTCCTTCTTTAGGTATAACAGTAATGATTGCCGAATTCCATGTGTCCGGCCAGTTTCCTGTTTGTAGGATCTCATTAAAAACTCTACATAAAATGGGAGTAACTAGGTATCTAAACTCCCTGTAGAATTCATACGTAAATCCATCACTTCCAGGACTTTTTCCCGGTTTACCCTTCTGGATGACCTTTAGGATTTCTGTCTCTACTATTGGTTGTACTAATTCATTATTTTGTTTAACGGACACTGTGGGAAGGTTTAAAATGTCTAGGCATTGTTTAATTTTCTGTGGGTCCACACCTATTACTTCTGGAGTGTAGAGGTTTTGATAATAATCCTTAAGACATAATGCTATTTTTGATTTCCCCCTCCTTATATGTGGAGTTGTTATCCATGATAGTGGCTATTGCAGTTTTTTCTTTCTGTTTCTTTAGTTTAAATGCTAATATTTTCAGTGCTTTTGGGCTGTTGTCATAATACGTTTGCCTACAGAGCATGAGATTCTTTTCAATGTCATGTATTTCTATAGTTTCTAATGCTTTTTTAGCTACGTTCAATTGTATCTGTACTTCTTTGTTCCTCCCTTTCTCATGTTCTTCTTGTAGTTTTTTTTACTTTGTTTTCCAGTACCATCTTTTCTCTATCTCTTTGCTTCTTTTTCCAGGATGAATATGCTATGATTTCTCCTCGTATTGTTGCTTTTGCAGCTTCCCACAGTATTGTGGATGTCACTTCTCCATTGTCATTTATCTCAAAGTAAGACCTCATGCTACGTTTTATTTTCTCCTTGAAGTCCTGGTCGCCAAATAAGGAGTTTCCCCTTGTTCCATCTTCAAGTTTAATTCCATTATGATTGGTGCATGGTCTGCTATAGTTATAGGTAATATTTCACATTTTGTGACCTTTGAAATCTAATTTTTAAACATAAAGAAGTAATCTAGTCTTGAATAGACCTTATGTGCATTGGAATAAAAGGTGAAGGCCTTGCCTTGGGGGTGTATACAACGCCAAACATCCAAAAGTCCCAACTCTATTTGGGTTTTTCTTAATAACACTGCTGCTTGTTCTGATTTATGTTTTATTCTACTTTGGGTGTCTACCTTCTGATTCATCACCAAGTTGAGGTCTCCCCCCATTATGAGTGTTCCCTTCACCTCTGTCATTATCAAGGATATGATTATTTTCATTAGATCTGCTCCTTTTCCAGGCGGATTGTAGACATTAATCAAAGTTATTTGTTGCTCTTCTATTTCCCCAGTTACCAACACATAACTTCCTTCCTTATCTCTGATACATTTTTCTTTATTAAAAGTGAGGTTATTTTTTATGAGGATTGCCACTCCTCTTTTTGCTGATGTGTGAGAGGAGAAGAATACGTGGGCTGAGGCTAATGTCTCCAACTTTGCATGTTCCACTTTAGTCAAGTGTGTTTCCTGAAGGAAGATTATTTCTCCTCCTTCCTTCTTAAGTTTTTGCAGTATCCTCTTCCTTTTTATTGAGTTATTTAGGCCATTTGTATTGAGAGAGATTAGTTTAAGTTTCCCCATTGCACTGCTTTTGAGGTCCTTTTCTCCCTTATGTTTAACCAAAAAAATTTAAAATAAGAAAAAACATAAATAACTGAAACTTTGTGTACAAGAACACAAACATAAAACACAAACATAACACCCAACAGTGAACTGCCAATTTCTGCAACCTCTAAACGGTTACAGGAGATATTCCCCATTATTACGGTTATGTGGAAAGAGGGGTTATCAATCATTAAGTAACCCCTGCCACCAGATGGTGAGTGTGGCTCTGGTTATGGGACAAAAGCTTGCCCATATCTGCATGGTAGACGGCATGCGGGTGCACAGTCCCTCCAATAATTTCTCTATAGCTAATTTGTGTAACTCAAGTATATCTCCAATACCATTCAAAGAATAGATGATAATAATAGTCATAGTATATGCAGGTATGCATACATATACACGATACTACACAGGCCCGGACTGGCCATCGGGAGCACCGGGAGTTTTCCCGGTGGCCTGGCCTGCACAGAAAAAAAAAAAAAAAAAATTATATAATTTTTATTTTATTTTTTTTATTATTATTATTATTACATTTTTTTGCCAGGCCATTGTTTCTAGTTGTGGCGGCGCGATAGTTAGATAACCTAGGTGGGTGGGGAACAACCAGGATTTCACTGTCTGCGACAGAGTTGGAGAACTATCTCTCTTGACTCTCTCCCTTTCGCGGCTCACACGCGTTATTTTTTTTCCTAGCCGCATTTCTGGCAAGACGCTCTCTGATTGGCCGACGCCTGTTTCTACACTGGTTAAGCTTAGGCACTCTTTCGAAGTTGGTTAAGGTTAGAGTTTGTCTTAGCTTAGAGCGTGACGGCAAGTTCTTTCGATGGTTAAGCTTAGGCACTCTTTCGAAGTTGGTTAAGGTTAGAGTTTGTCTTTTAGAGCATGGCGATAAAACGGCAGGTAGTTTGCAGGCTGTTCGACGCGGAAATGGGCAAAGACACAGCTCGTCACGCGATTGGGCAAACGCGTCAGTGGCCAATCAGAGAGCGTCAGTCAGTGGCCAATCAGAGAGCGTCTGCCAGAAATGCGGCTAGGAAAAAAAATAACGTGGCTCACACACACACCCACAAAAACCGCTTTTAGCACAACATGTAGTGCACGCATTTTGCAATTGCTCCGCTCCCACCAACGCTAATTTCGTTTAAAAACATTATTTGGACAGTAAAGAAAGAGAATAGACCACATCGTATGTATTGTTAAGACCCTCTACTAACCATATCAAAAGACAAAATGGTTAAAGGTAGAAAGGCGGCAGAGAAAATAACTACGGCAACTTCAACGGCGCAGGACGCAACAAAACGAGGAAGACACGTCCTAACCGTCGTTGGTTCTGAGCCGACGGCGACAAGCTCCGAGGAGGAGAAGGAAGAGGACAATTTACCGGGATCATCGATTACGGTCCCCGAAAGAGAGTCAATAGAGACCAACATAACAGAAGGTACAGAATCAAGCTCCGTGAAAGCGAGAGCAGCCAGATTTATGGATTCCAACGTCACTGCATCTATCTACCATATGCCGCCAACTGAAGAAAGCAGAAATCCACCCGACTTCAACACACTGACTAACCTGATGGTAGAACAGTCTAACCTGATGAAAGAACAGATGGTAGAACAGTCTAACCTGCAGATTACACACATCAAGGCGCTCGAGGCAAACGTCGATGCTAAATTCGATCGCATCGAGGCTAAATTCGATCGCATCGATGAGAAATTAGAAGAAGTCAAGAAAGCGATCGATGCACAGTCAAAGCGAATCACGACAGTGGAGATTTCGGTGACAGAAAACACAAAAGCAGTCAAGGCGAACGACGGTGTCATGACAGAGATGGGAGAAGAGATGGAAAGAGTGAAAGAGGAATATCGGAGGGAAATACAAGGGCTTAAAAACGAAGCGATGGAGAGGCAACTAGAAACCCAACGTTACCACAGGCGGAATAACATCCGCATTGTGGGGCTTGACGAAGCAGTGAACTGCGAAGACACCAACTTTCCAAAAGAGTTATCAACGATTTTGGATAACACCGATCCAAACAAAGTGCCAGAAGTGGAACAAGTTTACAGAATCGGTTCCCAGGGGCAAAGTATCAACGGGCCGAGAGTCATCATTGTCACTCTGCGGAAAACTACAACAAGGGATGACATCATCAAATATGCTCGCAACCAACGTGGGAAGCTGAAGTATGGTGATAAACCAATATTTATCTACGAAGATTTGAGCAAAGAGGCCATCATCCGACGTCTACCATACAAAGATGTGATGCAAAAGCTGTACAAAGCCGGCTACAAGCCAAGGCTAGCATATCCGGCGCTGTTATCATTCTTGGGCAATAACGGCCGCAGGTCAGGTCCATATACACCTTTTGAAGCTGAGGATTTCCTGAATCAAAATGTAGCAAATAACCCAAAGCATGACGAAAATGCCGGAAACAGTTAAGCCTCTCTCTCAATATATACCAGTGTTGGAATGACTTTATTGTGTTCATCAATGAGGTCATTCCACCAGTGTTGGAATGACATTGTTGTGTTCATCAAAGTAGCAAACGATATGCAAGTCGTCTATAACAAAGTGTACTGTGTATAATACGATTCATAATACATTATAATTTCAGTCTCTGGTCTCTGAGGGGACAAATAAATATCATTGCAAAAAGATCTATCTGGAATATTCTGGGTTTATCGCTCAAATGCCCTGGGTCTCTTAGATCATTCTGGAAAGTAAAATAGTCTAGGCACTAGTATATTCTACAACCTTCTAGAATATAAGGCACCATGACAATGAAGCATACAACTCTAACAATAACATTCGGTGTGTATACACATAGCAGATAATAAATTAAATGAAGTGCAATCAGTCCTTAATAATACTTTAAAAATTAACCACACATAAACGTATGAGCACAGCAAGGTTATTCTAACAATTTAAGTAATCACTCCATTAAAGGCACATTGAAGCGCTAAAAGGCGCTGCTTTTCTATCTTATCTAATCAGTTAAATCGGTTCTAGTGGCTTCTCCACGTTGATAATTATTTATCTCTTATTCCTTATCTATATCTTTCCATTGATTTTTATTTTATTCAATTTTTTCTTCTCATTACTCTATATTTTTTAAATATATTTTAACTTACATTGTTCTTTTCCAATGTTCTTCACATTAAGGTGTCAATATTACTCTATATTTTTTAAATATATTTTAACTTACATTATTCTTTTCCAATGTTCTTCACATTAAGGTGTCAATATTGCTCTACAATCTTTTCCTTTTTTTCCCCCACACGTTAGTGGAGGGTTCAAAGGAATATGTCGATAAAGGTTTATTCTCTTTTTTTATTTTATTTTCTATTTTTATTTTTATGTTATTTATCACAATACTTCATTACAGTAAGGGAAGGTGCAAGAACAAAAGCGACATTCTATTGCAATAGAATGGAAATGTTAGATCCTATGGCAATTAGCATAGGAAAATTAGGATTACAATGCTCAGTTTGGGCAATCCGGTGGACCATGGGAGAAAGTCAATCGCG
Source organism: Notolepis coatsorum (assembly GCF_963971535.1). Classification (NCBI taxonomy): domain Eukaryota; kingdom Metazoa; phylum Chordata; class Actinopteri; order Aulopiformes; family Paralepididae; genus Notolepis; species Notolepis coatsorum. The sequence goes on along the minus strand of NC_140168.1, from coordinate 31,581,737 downwards.
GAGGATGTGTTCTTGGAACACAGGCATGTTCGACTTTCTGGGTGAGGGGAAAATAGGGGATTTTTATTTGTATATATATATGTTTTTAAGCTCAGCTCTCAACGGGACCTCATTAATTGGATGTGCATCTATTGTAGCTTCATACTCCAGAAACATTACCAAAAACTACACGAAAACATGCATAGACTATGGCTAGTTTGAATATAATGGTATGGAACACCGGTGGGATAAACAAACAACACAAGCGCAAAAGCGTGCTCACACTGATGAAAAAAGAACATGTGGACGTGGCTCTATTAAGCGAAACGCACATTTTAGAGGGAGACATAAATACGTTAGCGGATAACATATACCATAATATTAGTCACTCTTCTTTTGCTACGAGAACTAGAGGGGTAGCCATAGTCGTCAGACGCAAATTAAATATCGAATTGAAAGGGGTATGGTCGGATGCTGAGGGGCGCATAACTATAGCTAGGATTATACACAAGAACAGGAAAATTGCATTGGCAGCGGTATATGCCCCGAACTTGTACGAAGTGGGTTTCTTCACTTCACTAACAGGAGAAATGTTAAACCATCCCGAGTACTCATATATAATAGGTGCGGATTTTAATGCCATTTGGAACCCAAGGATGGACAAAACTTACCTTTCCTTCTCCAGCGAACAAAAGAATTCATCTAAAGCATTAAAAGATTGGTCGAAATCAACAGGAGTAACTGATTTATGGCGTTCACTTAACCCCATGACCCGCAAGTACTCCTGTCGTTCGGCGAGACACAACACACTATCCAGAATTGATTACGTCTTTGCATCCCCGAGAATATTTGATAAATATGAAGTGGAAATGACACCCAATGCGCTATCAGATCACTGCTACTTAATCCTGAAAGCAGGATTATGGCTTTGTTGAGTCTCTATCATGTATTTCAGAAGGGGGTGGAGATCTTCAAGAGTTTTAATTTTGACTTTTTCTCTCAAGTAGCTTCTTACTTGCAGGTATCGGTGAACTAGGACAAGCATATTTATTAGCTACATTTTCAAAAGACTCCACTCCTTCATTGTACATTTGATAGAAATGTATGAGGCCCTTAGCTTCCCATGTCTTAAAAAAACCATCAATACTGTTTGGAGAAAAATCTGGGTCCCATGCTATTTGTCATAAGCAGATCATTTCTTGTTCCTTAATTTTATTTATTTTACATATTTCCCTCCAGATTTTAAATGTGTTATATATAGAGTAATTGTGTATTTTGATCTGTGCTTTTTTATATCTAGAGAAGATCAATGTGCTGAATGATTCCACTAAATTCAACTCAATTGACTTCCATTTGGGTCTCATCTCGTTTTTCATCCATATTAGAATCGGTTTTACCTGTGCTGCGTAATAATAGTAAATTAGGTAATGCAAGTCCCCCTCCTTTTTTTTTTGTTGCAGGATTTCTTTTCATCCCATATATACATTTTCTCAGCAGCCCCTCCCAAACATTGAAACATTTAGGTGTTATGTATAATGGCATGTTTTGGAATAAAAATAGAAAACGTGGCAAGATGTTCATTTTTTATTTTATTTTTTTAATCTTTTCCCCCCTCCTTTTTCCTCCGATTTTCTCCCATCCCAATGTTAGTCGTTATGCCAATTCCCAATCCCCTTCCTGGTCGCTGCGCACTTACCCCCCACAGTCGGTCTGGGAGAGTGGAGGCTATCACGTGCTTCCTCCGACACACGTCTAGCCAATCAACCGCTTCTTTCACCTGGCAGCGCGGACTCTCACTGAGAGGGTGTAACGTGTGGAAGGATCACACTACCCCCCTTAGATCCTATCCGCGCTGAGCAGGCGCCCCGACCGAACTGTAGGAGTCGCTGTTTACAACGACCCGGACCCACCCCGCCAGCTTTCCCACCCTCTAATACTGCCAATTGTATAATTAGTGTGAACGGCCAGCCAAGCTGGTGACAACGCCGGAGCTGTGAGCTGGATTCGAACAGGCGAATCCAGCGTCTCCGGCGTTTGGTGACGAACGCAATCTCCGCTACGCCACCTGACCGCCCTACGGCAAGATGTTCATTTTAATAATATTCATTTTTTCAAATAAAGTGAGAGGTACAATTTTCCACCTATTCAGATCTTCCTTTACAGAATTCTCCAAATGTCCATAATTTAACTGATGTAGATGGTCTAGGTTATTAGGTAGTTATTCCCAGATATCTCACTTTGTTCCGGTCCCATTTAAAGTTAAACTGTTTTTTGAAGTCTTTCTCCAAGTGGTCACCTATTTCCATAGTTTCAGTTTTATTTAAATTAAAGACAGACAGAACCCCATAGTTTGTAATTTCATCTAGTAACTCTGGTAGTGAACTATATATATCTGTATATATATACTATACTATATATAAGGTACACTATGATGTCGTCCGCGTACAGTGCTAGTTTATGTTCATCTTCCATTATTGTGAGACCTTTTATCCTCATATTTTTCCTTATGCTTTCGGCTAAGGGTTCTATGCATAAAGCAAATATTTGGGGCGATAATGGATCCCCTTGTCTTGTCCCCCTTTTTAAAATAAAGTTTGTAGAGTGTCCCATTCACTCTTACTCTTGCGTTAGGTTCTTTATATATTCCCTTAATCAATTTAATAAAAGTTTGGTGGAATCCAAAATTCTCACATACTCCAAATATGAAGGGCCATTTTCAGCATCTAATGTCAATGTCAGCATTTGTTGCTTTGTTTGTACTGCATAATCAATGATGTTAAGAGTACGCCACACATTGGCGCTTAAGAGACGATCTTTAACGAATCCTGTTTGGTCCAGGTTAATTATATTAGGTAGTATATGTGAGAGTCTGGTTGCTATAATTGATGTGAATAATTTTTGGTCTACATTTAAGAGGGATATTGGTCTATATGATGAACAGTCTGTCGGGTCTTTTCCTTCTTTAGGTATAACAGTAATGATTGCCGAATTCCATGTGTCCGGCCAGTTTCCTGTTTGTAGGATCTCATTAAAAACTCTACATAAAATGGGAGTAACTAGGTATCTAAACTCCCTGTAGAATTCATACGTAAATCCATCACTTCCAGGACTTTTTCCCGGTTTACCCTTCTGGATGACCTTTAGGATTTCTGTCTCTACTATTGGTTGTACTAATTCATTATTTTGTTTAACGGACACTGTGGGAAGGTTTAAAATGTCTAGGCATTGTTTAATTTTCTGTGGGTCCACACCTATTACTTCTGGAGTGTAGAGGTTTTGATAATAATCCTTAAGACATAATGCTATTTTTGATTTCCCCCTCCTTATATGTGGAGTTGTTATCCATGATAGTGGCTATTGCAGTTTTTTCTTTCTGTTTCTTTAGTTTAAATGCTAATATTTTCAGTGCTTTTGGGCTGTTGTCATAATACGTTTGCCTACAGAGCATGAGATTCTTTTCAATGTCATGTATTTCTATAGTTTCTAATGCTTTTTTAGCTACGTTCAATTGTATCTGTACTTCTTTGTTCCTCCCTTTCTCATGTTCTTCTTGTAGTTTTTTTTACTTTGTTTTCCAGTACCATCTTTTCTCTATCTCTTTGCTTCTTTTTCCAGGATGAATATGCTATGATTTCTCCTCGTATTGTTGCTTTTGCAGCTTCCCACAGTATTGTGGATGTCACTTCTCCATTGTCATTTATCTCAAAGTAAGACCTCATGCTACGTTTTATTTTCTCCTTGAAGTCCTGGTCGCCAAATAAGGAGTTTCCCCTTGTTCCATCTTCAAGTTTAATTCCATTATGATTGGTGCATGGTCTGCTATAGTTATAGGTAATATTTCACATTTTGTGACCTTTGAAATCTAATTTTTAAACATAAAGAAGTAATCTAGTCTTGAATAGACCTTATGTGCATTGGAATAAAAGGTGAAGGCCTTGCCTTGGGGGTGTATACAACGCCAAACATCCAAAAGTCCCAACTCTATTTGGGTTTTTCTTAATAACACTGCTGCTTGTTCTGATTTATGTTTTATTCTACTTTGGGTGTCTACCTTCTGATTCATCACCAAGTTGAGGTCTCCCCCCATTATGAGTGTTCCCTTCACCTCTGTCATTATCAAGGATATGATTATTTTCATTAGATCTGCTCCTTTTCCAGGCGGATTGTAGACATTAATCAAAGTTATTTGTTGCTCTTCTATTTCCCCAGTTACCAACACATAACTTCCTTCCTTATCTCTGATACATTTTTCTTTATTAAAAGTGAGGTTATTTTTTATGAGGATTGCCACTCCTCTTTTTGCTGATGTGTGAGAGGAGAAGAATACGTGGGCTGAGGCTAATGTCTCCAACTTTGCATGTTCCACTTTAGTCAAGTGTGTTTCCTGAAGGAAGATTATTTCTCCTCCTTCCTTCTTAAGTTTTTGCAGTATCCTCTTCCTTTTTATTGAGTTATTTAGGCCATTTGTATTGAGAGAGATTAGTTTAAGTTTCCCCATTGCACTGCTTTTGAGGTCCTTTTCTCCCTTATGTTTAACCAAAAAAATTTAAAATAAGAAAAAACATAAATAACTGAAACTTTGTGTACAAGAACACAAACATAAAACACAAACATAACACCCAACAGTGAACTGCCAATTTCTGCAACCTCTAAACGGTTACAGGAGATATTCCCCATTATTACGGTTATGTGGAAAGAGGGGTTATCAATCATTAAGTAACCCCTGCCACCAGATGGTGAGTGTGGCTATGGTTATGGGACAAAAGCTTGCCCATATCTGCATGGTAGACGGCATGCGGGTGCACAGTCCCTCCAATAATTTCTCTATAGCTAATTTGTGTAACTCAAGTATATCTCCAATACCATTCAAAGAATAGATGATAATAATAGTCATAGTATATGCAGGTATGCATACATATACACGATACTACACAGGCCCGGACTGGCCATCGGGAGCACCGGGAGTTTTCCCGGTGGCCTGGCCTGCACAGAAAAAAAAAAAAAAATTATATAATTTTTATTTTATTTTTTTTATTATTATTATTATTACATTTTTTTGCCAGGCCATTGTTTCTAGTTGTGGCGGCGCGATAGTTAGATAACCTAGGTGGGTGGGGAACAACCAGGATTTCACTGTCTGCGACAGAGTTGGAGAACTATCTCTCTTGACTCTCTCCCTTTCGCGGCTCACACGCGTTATTTTTTTTCCTAGCCGCATTTCTGGCAAGACGCTCTCTGATTGGCCGACGCCTGTTTCTACACTGGTTAAGCTTAGGCACTCTTTCGAAGTTGGTTAAGGTTAGAGTTTGTCTTAGCTTAGAGCGTGACGGCAAGTTCTTTCGATGGTTAAGCTTAGGCACTCTTTCGAAGTTGGTTAAGGTTAGAGTTTGTCTTTTAGAGCATGGCGATAAAACGGCAGGTAGTTTGCAGGCTGTTCGACGCGGAAATGGGCAAAGACACAGCTCGTCACGCGATTGGGCAAACGCGTCAGTGGCCAATCAGAGAGCGTCAGTCAGTGGCCAATCAGAGAGCGTCTGCCAGAAATGCGGCTAGGAAAAAAAATAACGTGGCTCACACACACACCCACAAAAACCGCTTTTAGCACAACATGTAGTGCACGCATTTTGCAATTGCTCCGCTCCCACCAACGCTAATTTCGTTTAAAAACATTATTTGGACAGTAAAGAAAGAGAATAGACCACATCGTATGTATTGTTAAGACCCTCTACTAACCATATCAAAAGACAAAATGGTTAAAGGTAGAAAGGCGGCAGAGAAAATAACTACGGCAACTTCAACGGCGCAGGACGCAACAAAACGAGGAAGACACGTCCTAACCGTCGTTGGTTCTGAGCCGACGGCGACAAGCTCCAAGGAGGAGAAGGAAGAGGACAATTTACCGGGATCATCGATTACGGTCCCCGAAAGAGAGTCAATAGAGACCAACATAACAGAAGGTACAGAATCAAGCTCCGTGAAAGCGAGAGCAGCCAGATTTATGGATTCCAACGTCACTGCATCTATCTACCATATGCCGCCAACTGAAGAAAGCAGAAATCCACCCGACTTCAACACACTGACTAACCTGATGGTAGAACAGTCTAACCTGATGAAAGAACAGATGGTAGAACAGTCTAACCTGCAGATTACACACATCAAGGCGCTCGAGGCAAACGTCGATGCTAAATTCGATCGCATCGAGGCTAAATTCGATCGCATCGATGAGAAATTAGAAGAAGTCAAGAAAGCGATCGATGCACAGTCAAAGCGAATCACGACAGTGGAGATTTCGGTGACAGAAAACACAAAAGCAGTCAAAGCGAACGACGGTGTCATGACAGAGATGGGAGAAGAGATGGAAAGAGTGAAAGAGGAATATCGGAGGGAAATACAAGGGCTTAAAAACGAAGCGATGGAGAGGCAACTAGAAACCCAACGTTACCACAGGCGGAATAACATCCGCATTGTGGGGCTTGACGAAGCAGTGAACTGCGAAGACACCAACTTTCCAAAAGAGTTATCAACGATTTTGGATAACACCGATCCAAACAAAGTGCCAGAAGTGGAACAAGTTTACAGAATCGGTTCCCAGGGGCAAAGTATCAACGGGCCGAGAGTCATCATTGTCACTCTGCGGAAAACTACAACAAGGGATGACATCATCAAATATGCTCGCAACCAACGTGGGAAGCTGAAGTATGGTGATAAACCAATATTTATCTACGAAGATTTGAGCAAAGAGGCCATCATCCGACGTCTACCATACAAAGATGTGATGCAAAAGCTGTACAAAGCCGGCTACAAGCCAAGGCTAGCATATCCGGCGCTGTTATCATTCTTGGGCAATAACGGCCGCAGGTCAGGTCCATATACACCTTTTGAAGCTGAGGATTTCCTGAATCAAAATGTAGCAAATAACCCACAGCATGACGAAAATGCCGGAAACAGTTAAGCCTCTCTCTCAATATATACCAGTGTTGGAATGACTTTATTGTGTTCATCAATGAGGTCATTCCACCAGTGTTGGAATGACATTGTTGTGTTCATCAAAGTAGCAAACGATATGCAAGTCGTCTATAACAAAGTGTACTGTGTATAATACGATTCATAATACATTATAATTTCAGTCTCTGGTCTCTGAGGGGACAAATAAATATCATTGCAAAAAGATCTATCTGGAATATTCTGGGTTTATCGCTCAAATGCCCTGGGTCTCTTAGATCATTCTGGAAAGTAAAATAGTCTAGGCACTAGTATATTCTACAACCTTCTAGAATATAAGGCACCATGACAATGAAGCATACAACTCTAACAATAACATTCGGTGTGTATACACATAGCAGATAATAAATTAAATGAAGTGCAATCAGTCCTTAATAATACTTTAAAAATTAACCACACATAAACGTATGAGCACAGCAAGGTTATTCTAACAATTTAAGTAATCACTCCATTAAAGGCACATTGAAGCGCTAAAAGGCGCTGCTTTTCTATCTTATCTAATCAGTTAAATCGGTTCTAGTGGCTTCTCCACGTTGATAATTATTTATCTCTTATTCCTTATCTATATCTTTCCATTGATTTTTATTTTATTCAATTTTTTCTTCTCATTACTCTATATTTTTTAAATATATTTTAACTTACATTGTTCTTTTCCAATGTTCTTCACATTAAGGTGTCAATATTACTCTATATTTTTTAAATATATTTTAACTTACATTATTCTTTTCCAATGTTCTTCACATTAAGGTGTCAATATTGCTCTACAATCTTTTCCTTTTTTTTCCCCACACGTTAGTGGAGGGTTCAAAGGAATATGTCGATAAAGGTTTATTCTCTTTTTTTATTTTATTTTCTATTTTTATTTTTATGTTATTTATCACAATACTTCATTACAGTAAGGGAAGGTGCAAGAACAAAAGCGACATTCTATTGCAATAGAATGGAAATGTTAGATCCTATGGCAATTAGCATAGGAAAATTAGGATTACAATGCTCAGTTTGGGCAATCCGGTGGACCATGGGAGAAAGTCAATCGCGGAGGATGTGTTCTTGGAACACAGGCATGTTCGACTTTCTGGGTGAGGGGAAAATAGGGGATTTTTATTTGTATATATATATGTTTTTAAGCTCAGCTCTCAACGGGACCTCATTAATTGGATGTGCATCTATTGTAGCTTCATACTCCAGAAACATTACCAAAAACTACACGAAAACATGCATAGACTATGGCTAGTTTGAATATAATGGTATGGAACACCGGTGGGATAAACAAACAACACAAGCGCAAAAGCGTGCTCACACTGATGAAAAAAGAACATGTGGACGTGGCTCTATTAAGCGAAACGCACATTTTAGAGGGAGACATAAATACGTTAGCGGATAACATATACCATAATATTAGTCACTCTTCTTTTGCTACGAGAACTAGAGGGGTAGCCATAGTCGTCAGACGCAAATTAAATATCGAATTGAAAGGGGTATGGTCGGATGCTGAGGGGCGCATAACTATAGCTAGGATTATACACAAGAACAGGAAAATTGCATTGGCAGCGGTATATGCCCCGAACTTGTACGAAGTGGGTTTCTTCACTTCACTAACAGGAGAAATGTTAAACCATCCCGAGTACTCATATATAATAGGTGCGGATTTTAATGCCATTTGGAACCCAAGGATGGACAAAACTTACCTTTCCTTCTCCAGCGAACAAAAGAATTCATCTAAAGCATTAAAAGATTGGTCGAAATCAACAGGAGTAACTGATTTATGGCGTTCACTTAACCCCATGACCCGCAAGTACTCCTGTCGTTCGGCGAGACACAACACACTATCCAGAATTGATTACGTCTTTGCATCCCCGAGAATATTTGATAAATATGAAGTGGAAATGACACCCAATGCGCTATCAGATCACTGCTACTTAATCCTGAAAGCAACATTTGGTACACTATCGATAGGTTATGTAGATAACCTAGTTATATTAGTATTGGCTGAGCTCCCGCTCTGAGCCTTACGAGATACTCTATATCGCCTGTGATACCTAATGTATCTCCCACGAACAAAAACACATGCACCCCACCTGTATGGGGCCCCGCCCCTTATGGTGGCACCACCCATATAATCATGACTCTGGTCATGACACACCCTTCCTCGCCAAAAACCCGTCCCAGGAAAAGATCCCTCAAGAGGGAACTCAGGGCGCGCAGAGCGGGAGCTCAGCCAATACTAATATAACTAGGTTATCTACATAACCTATCGTTATATTTCGTATGGCATCGCTCCCGCTCTGAGCCTTACGAGATAATGGGGAAGAGCGGGTGCGAGACCCGACAGATGTACCCCCTGAGGACCCGTAAGCCCACATCAAGGGGTGCGGGGAGCCCTGTCACCCCATCCTTCCTAACGAAGGGGGGGCGCAGTCAACTCCACCTGAATGCGAACAAGAGGGAGCCAGAACCCCTTGAACACACCGTACAGGCGGAACCACGTGTGACTCAACACACTGCGGCCCATACCCATACACTCCCGCTACCCGACCAAAGGACGGGAAGCAGGAAAGGCCACAGACCCCAGAACCGCCTGGGAGACAGAACCCCCGGTCATGTCCATGAGTTAAAACCTTACAAAGGGGCCCGGTGAGGACCATGAAGCTGCAGCACAGATGTCCTCCACCGAGGCCCCACCCAGGAGAGCGGCAGAGGCAGCCACCCCACGAGTGGAGTGCGCCCTGACGCCCCCAGGGGGATCCTGCCCAGCCAACGTGTAGCAGAGGGCAATACCCTCGCACAACCAATGGGACAGGCGCTGCTTCGACAGTGCCTTACCAGCACGAGCCCCACCGTAACAGACAAAAAGCTGGTCGGTAACCCTGAAGTCCTGAGTACGGCTGAGGTAAAACCCCAAAGCACGGACTGGACATGACAGGTGAAGGCCCGCATCTAACTCACTAGTGTGAGGAGGAGGACGAAAAGCCTGAACCACAATATCCCGGGAGCGGAAGGAACTCCGGATATTCTTAGGCATGAAAGCAGGATTAGGTCGCAGAGTGGCACCGCAATCGGTCCGAAAAGACAGGCACTCTGGACGTACCGAGAGAGCACAGAGCTCACCCACGCGTTTAGCGGAAGTGACAGCCAGTAGGAACGCGGTCTTGAAAGACAGCTGTCCCAACGGCGCCTGCTCGAGCGGCTCAAACGGGGCCAAGGACAACCGACCGAGGACCAATTGAAGATCCCAAGTCGGAGCCAAGGAGCGTTGCACCGGCTTAACGCGTCGAGCGCCAAGCAGGAAACGCTTCACAAGAGGGTGGCTGAACAAGACATCCCCCTCAAATCCCTCATGATAGGAGGATATAGCAGCTGCATATACCCTCACTGTCGAAGCCGACAGACTATCAAGGAGAGACTGGAGATAACCCAGAACAGCATCCAGGGGGCAGGAGACTGGGTCCCAGCCCCCCCCCTTACACCATTCTTGGAACGCACGCCACCTGCCCGCGTAAACCGCGACAGTGGAGGGAGCATGCGCACACCGGATGGTATCAACCACAGCGGGATCCATCCTCTCCAGACTCACCCTCCCACCAGCCACACCACCAGGCGTTGACCCAACACCGGAGGCTGGACAAGCACTCCGTTGTGCTGCGAGAGGGCCGTCGCTGACCACGGAATGACCCAAGGAGGAGCGACCAGAAGCTGGATTAAGACCGGGAACCACACTGACGTGCCCCGGTCCGGCGCGACCAGGATCACCGTCCTGCGCTCCCTCCGTATCCGCTCCAACAGCTGACTCAACAGCTGTACAGGAGGGAAGGCGTACAGAAGACCGGGCGGCCACGGAAAGGTCGAGAAGGCATCCACCCCCAAGGGGGGATGATCCGCTCGACTGAGCGAGAACCACAAGGGGCACTTGTGAGAACGTCGGCACGCAAACAGATCTACCGAGGCCTCCCCGAACCGATCCCAGATCTGTCTGACTATGTCGGGGCGGAGTTCCCACTCGTCGTGACGAGGACCGCCCCGAGACATTATATCCGCCGCCACATTTTCCGTACCAGGAACGTGGAGCGCCCGCAGACTGCGCAGCCTGCGGGATGCCCATAGCAACAGTTCGCGCGCCACCCGGAGCAGGCGGGCGGAACGAGTCCCACCCTGCCTGTTGATATACGCCGCCGCCGTCACATTGTCCGTCCTGATCAAAACATGCTGGCCTACCACCAGGTGGCCGAGCCGTTTGAGGACCAGGAGGACCGCCTTCAACTCCAACACATTGATATGCAGGACAGCTGGGTCGGCATGACCCGTCCAGCTGCCCCCCACTGCGTGGGTCCGAAACGCCCCTCCCCAACCCGTGAGAGAGGCGTCGGTGAAAACCGTGACGTGGGAGCCTCTGCTGCCCATGGGGACCCCAGCGGAGAGGATACCCAGCCTCCCCCAGTGGGCGAGATCCCCCCATATCGACAAAGGAACCGTCAACCGTCTCCCTTTGCCCCACACCGGATCTATTCTCAAAGAGAGAAACCACCTCTGTATCCGCCTCATAAAGAGGAGGCCAAGAGGAACCACCGTGTGGGCCGCCGACATAAGGCCCAGCAGACGCATCACCTGCAGCGCCGTAACCGTCCCTCCCAGACGGAAACCCCCGAGCGCGTGACGGAGATCCCCCCGACGCTGCTCCGAGAGGGTCGCAAGCATGGGCTTCGACCTCAATGTCAAGCCCAAGTACTCCACCTGTTGACTGGGAAGAGGGGTACTCTTCTTCCAATTCACAGCAAAACCCAGGCTGGTGAGGAATTCCACCACCAGTCGAGTATGAGACCTGGCAACCTCCTCTGAACGGCTGAGGAGCAGAATGTCGTCGAGATAGAACAAAACTCGTATCCCCCGACGACGTAAAGGCCCCAGAGCAGCCGCCACGCACTTGGTGAATGTGCGGGGAGCCAGAGAATAACCGAACGGCATTCTGTGGTACTCGTACGCTACGCCCTGAAACAGGAACCGTAGGAACTTCCTGTGAGGAGGGAAAATGGGTATGTGAAAATACGCATCCTTCAGGTCTATGGAGGTGAACCAGTCCCCCCTCCTGACAGCAAGCAGGAGGAGTCGGACGGTCAACATCCTGAATGGTCTCACTACAATCAACCGATTGAACATGGACAGATTCAGTATAGGTCTGACCCCCCCAGTTTTCTTGGGCACCAGAAAATAGCGGGAGTAGACGCCTGACATTGCGTCCTCTCTCGGGACCACAACGACGGCCTGCTTCGCCAACAGAGATCGAATCTCGTCGGCCAGGGCTGTCACCGCGCCCGACCCTGACAATAGGGTCGGCACCAAACCTGAGAACGGAGGATGGGGCCGCGCAAACTGCAAAACCAGCCCCGCCTCTAACGTTCTCCTCATCCACCGATTCAAGGGACATTCCCGTCGCCATATGTGAATATAATCCCACAGCGCCCCCGCCGTCAACTGACGCTGGGCCGCAAGGAACAGCAGATAATTGGCCCGGTCCCCCCCGTCGTGCAAAGCACCCAAGGGGGGACCCCGACAGAAAGGGCCGGTTTGATACGGGAGGAGCGGTCATCAAACTTGTGGACACACACTCACCCCCCGAACACCCCTCCAGCACACGCTGAGGAGCCGTTCCGCAGCCAGACACGCAAGGCCTGAGGACCCCATGGGCTCCTACACGCCGAAGCCCTGCAGTGATATTACTACCACTCAAATCACGCCAGCCTCTCCTTTGCAGACCACTGCCGGTTTGACGGGAGTGGGAGGCAACAACGCGATACCCCGCCTGGCGAGGGCGAAGCCGGGGTAACCCCTGCTGAGCATTCAACAGAAGAGGCACCGAGTCCCCCTGCTGACCACTGAAGCTAGTGGCAGCTGCAACACCAGGTTCCACCCACCCACAACCTGCGGTGTAGGAACCACGCGACGACGGAACATTCTCACGGACAGACCCAGGCTCAGCCATCAACTGGGTGTCAGCCCCTGTCTCCATGAGAAGTGAAGAATGGGGCCGCATACGCTTCAAAGAAGGTTCGCGGCCCGCAGCCAAAGGAGAACGCTCAAAGCCCCGCTTCTGGGGATACCAGAGAGAGGACCGAACGGGGAGCGGGCTGCTCGCGGCAAAATGACGACGGGGTGGTTTACCAACCCCGAAATCACCAAAAATGGCCGATCCCTCGGCCGCCAAGACTGTCGGCCTTGCGAAACCCTGTCGATTCTCCAACCAGGGCACCACTGGCGGGGGAAACATGGCCGCCTGTCGAGGATCTCGCCACAGTCGTTGACGAGACCGTGCTCCCACCCCTGGCTGCACAGCGTGAGGCGGTGTAGGACCCGAATCAAAAACCGCCTGCGCCTCCACAGAACGCCCAAAAAGACTATCTGTGGAAAAAGGAGTCGTGAGGAGAGAAAACCTATCCTCTTCCCCAAGAGGAGACTGCTCCAACCAAAGATGCCTAACAACCAAAGTCGATAGCATCCGAATCCTCCCCGCAGTTATAGCTTGCGACTGAGTCAAGATCTCTATAACACCACAAACATGAATCACGTTCATAGTGTCGGTTGGACTCAAAGACCTACAACCCGACGCCATCTTGGATAGGAAAGTAGCCAGCTGAGCCACAACACTGGCCGCCGCTAAATGCCATCCTGCAGCAGTATACCACTCATCCGTCCATACTGCCACCCTCCGAGCCGACATGCTATCAAGCAACGGCCGGGCGGAACGTCGTTCATCCCCGCCTGGGCACAACAAAGAAGCTACCTGGCTACTTAGCCAAGGTACCCCCGGGCTGCACCCCGTCGTCAGCCCCTTCACCCGCAAAAAAGGTAAATAGAGCTCAGCGAACCCCCCCACACCCACCACCGACTGACCTTCATCAATGAAGGTGGCAAGAGGAGGGAAAAGCGGAATCCCGCGGCGGGGATTATTAGACATTCCAGCGTCAACATCAGCGTTAGCAGAAGAAGCAGTAGTAGCATTAGCATTAGCAGTAGCAGTAGCATTAGCGTCAACAGCATGTTCCAGGATCGCCAAGACATCGCCCACTACAGTGGAACGATCGCCAAGCCGCCCCGGCCCTGGTGCCGAAACATACTCCACAGCACGACCAACACCGACATCGACGCCTACTGACACAGACCTCACCTTTGTACAAGCCGACCCGATAGCCAAACCTTGCACGCTGCCCCTCGGTCCGTCGCCGTCAGCCGAGGAACCACCAGCACAGGTCTGCGTCGTCGAAACAAGCTCCGGAGAATCCAGGGAAACACAATCCTCCGGTAAGCCCTCAACATTATTAATCTTCCTTAATCTTTTCATTCCGCTAGCTCGCATGGTGCATAGCATCCAGTGCGCTGGGACGAAAATAGAGGAAGGGTGTGTCATGACCAGAGTCATGATTATATGGGTGGTGCCACCATAAGGGGCGGGGCCCCATACAGGTGGGGTGCATGTGTTTTTGTTCGTGGGAGATACATTAGGTATCACAGGCGATATAGAGTATCTCGTAAGGCTCAGAGCGGGAGCGATGCCATACGAAATATAACTGCCCGGGCCCCAAGATGGCGTTTTAATTCGATGCTGCTTAACAACAAGGAATTCATTACACAAATTAAAGAAGCTCTCACAGTATTCCTACGGGATAATGCTAACTCGGTGCAAGATCCCAGAATATTATGGATGTCGGTAAAGAATATGATCAAGGATTTCTCGGATAGATTTACCTCCATATTGCGCAAAAATCAAAACACAAAACTGTCTGAAATGGAAACGCTTTACTCAACGCTTTTTAATTCTTTAAAATACAACAACTCTACTAGACTAGATAACCAAGTTAACATTCTAAAGACAGAGATCAAAGCAATGTACAGACAAAAATCGGAATTGCAAATACGCAGCACTAGACAACAGCAGTACTTCCAAGGTTCTAAACCTAGTCACCTATTAGCCATGCGACTAAGAATTAATGCAAAATTTGCAGATATAACTGCCATTAGGAAACAACAAGCTCTAGTAACAGAACCCAAAATAATAAACGATACATTCAAAGAATTCTACTCCGATTTATATAACTCAGAAACGACCTTTGATCAAGACAAATTAGACACATATCTTAATCAAATTACTCTCCCTAAACTTACGGAGGAAGACGCTAAACAGTTAGAAGTACCGATCACATTAGAAGAACTCAAGAAGGCCATATCCGGAATGAAAAACGGCAAAGCTCCGGGAATTGACGGTATCCCATCAGAAATGTACATTTCTTGCTGGGACATATTTGGACCCTTATTACTAAATATGATCTTATACTCAGTCAAAGAGGGAAGCTTCATTGAACACCAAAATACCGCACTCATTTCAGTTCTTCACAAAAAAGACAAAGACCCCACTGAGTGCGGTAGTTACCGTCCTTTAAGCCTCCTCGGAACCGATGTCAAACTGTACTCTAAGATATTAGCCATCAGATTGCAAAAGCATATGACGTCTTTAGTTCATCCGGACCAAACAGGCTTCATAAAAGGTCGCCTGATCAATGATAACATAAGGCGAATACTGCACGTACTAGATACAGACAAAGAGGACATCACACCTAAGGCGATACTATCCCTGGATGCTATGAAAGCATTTGACAGGTTGGAATGGTCGTTTCTATGGGCAGTATTGGAAAGGATGGGGTTAGGAAAAGGTTTCATTGATATGATTAAAGTACTATACAAGGACCCATCGGCCAGGATTACAACAGGCACATTCATCTCCGATATCTTTCCGGTATCACGCTCAGCCAGACAAGGTTGCCCTCTTAGTCCCGGACTATTCGATCTATCATTAGAACCTTTAGCACAATTTATAAGACAATCCCAACACATAGAACCAATAGTAATCAAGGGCACACATCATAAAATTAGTTTATATGCGGACGACGTAATATTGTTCATGCAAAACCCCAACAACACATTGCCGCTTATACTCAAGTTGATAGAGAACTTTGGTGATTTATCGGGATTTAAAATAAATTGGCCTAAGTCGGCTTTTCTTCCTCTTAACACCAGTGCAAAAAAAGAGACAACCCTCCCAGGTGCGATACCCATGGTCAAACATTTCAGATGCTTGGGTGTGGAAATATTTCCCACCATAAGACAAACGGTGAAGCACAATTACACAAAAATACAGAACAAAATCAAAGACGACCTGGACAGGTGGGCAAAACTTAAAAACTCAGTACAGGCAAGGGTATCAATAGTTAAGATGGATGTATTACCAAGAATCAATTTCTTCAGCTCAATGCTTCCGTTACCTCCTCCAGAGGGCTACTGGAAAAGATTACAAACCTCCACATACAAATTTATTTGGAATAACAAACCACCTCGCATAAAAAGATCCACCGCACAGAGAAATAAAGCAGACGGTGGCATGGCAGTCCCAGATTTTTTACAATATTTTAATGCCTTCACATTAAGACCATTGAAGAAGATATGGTTTGACCCCGAGGCTTTGGTATCTTGGAGAAAATTAGAAGAAAACATAGTAGCCCCACAGAGATTGAAAGACATAGCATACACTAAACTTTCAATCAAGCATTGTGAGCGAGAATTTGGCCCAATAATTACCCATGCAATCAGGACATGGCGGGAAACACAAAGGAAATTTCCTAACCCTCAAGTATGGCATAATCACACTCCCATATTCAATAACAATGCTCTCTTAATGGGAAAACGACCTATAAGATTCCCTATATGGGAAGAGAGAGGCATACACTCATTAGGGGATATTTTTAATAACAAGGGCCTCTGTAGTTATGTCGAAATATGCATAAAGTTTAACCTCACCGAGTCCACATGGCTTTTTTACATACAGTTACGACTTTGTATGAGATCTCACGGTGTTCCATTACACATACCAATTGAACACCACAGATACCACAAATTTTTCTATGAAAGAGATACAATGGGAGGTTTTGTATCAGGTTTTTATTATCAATTACTAACGTCCTCGTATGAAACCCTTCAACTAGACAATGTCTGGAGGAGGGATATACCAGACCTGGAAAATGACTTTGATTGGCAAGGAGCCTGGGCAAATGTCCGACTTACATCAAGGAACCCGGATCATCAACAAATCAATCTGAACTATATTCACAGGACATACTTGACTCCTATAAGGCTGTGCAAAATGGGGCTTATACAAGACTCCAAATGCTCCCAATGTACAAATGGGGACGAAGGAACATTTATGCACATGTATTGGGACTGCCCACCAGTTAAGGCATTCTGGAAAGATGTGTCCCAACAATTATCAATACTCGTATTTTGGAATATACCTGTACACCCCGCGGTATTGCTATTGAATGATGTTTTTGAGTTTGCAGTGAATCCACAACTAAAAAGATTGGTTTTATCGGGTATCACAGTAGCTAAAAAACTGATCGCATCACGTTGGTTTCAACCGGAAAAAATTTGCCGGAAAGTGTGGTTTCTTACATATCTCGATGTGATATATCAGGAAATATCTACAGCAAGAATTCTGGGGCTCAATGAATCCAAAATGTCAATGTGGTTAGAAGTGGTGGAGAGAATAAAAGCTAGCCTATAATGGTAGTGTCTGGTTAGGAGTGAGGGATAATGGAGGTACTATCCAAGAGGGGGTCCGGGAGGGGGGGGTTTGAGCTGGAGCATATGTGTGTAGGGTTTTAGAAAATAGGTATTAGGGGTATATTATATACTAACATTTATATAATTGTAACTTCGCTGGATATACACTGTATACGGTTAAAATGTTATTATTGACTATTT
>NC_140168.1:31486456-31561456 GCF_963971535.1 Notolepis coatsorum | reverse complement strand
GTGCGTGCATGTGTGTGTGTGCGTGCGTGTGTGTGCGTGCGTGCGTGCATGTGCGTGCGTGCGTGGTGTGTGTGCGCACACAAGATCATTAAACCCACCACTTGTTTCAATATTCAACAAGTGTTAACAGCTCAAGTCCAAAGGCAGATGAAACACAGATAATGAGAGCACAGAAAAACGTCTAGGAGAGACATTTAGAAAAAAAGAACGATGTGGTTGAGAGAGCAGTTTTTATTTTTATTTTTTTAGGTGATCTTTGATGCCAAAACGGCATACAAATACACACACAAACACAATGACCCGATCAACAACGACTGTACTTCCTAAGAAGGCTGAGAAAATTTGGTATGCCACCTAAGATTCTCAGCAACTTCTATAGAAGTACGGTTGAGAGTGTCCTTACCAGTTCAATCACAGTCTGGTATGGAAACTGCACTGCTAAGGACAGGAAGGCACTCCAGCGAGTGATTAAAACTGCTCAGTACATCTCTGGAGCAGCCTTCCCCTCACTGCAGGACATTTACTCTACCAGGGCCACCAGGAGAGTACACAACATCATCAAGGACAGTGCACACCCCCAACACAGACTCTTCAACCTCCTGCCATCAGGCAGGTGATATAGGAGTCTGAAAGCCAGAACCACGAGACTGACAAAGTTTCTACCCACAGGCCATCAGACTCTTGAATGCCTAGCCCCCCCCCTCCCCCCCCCCCCCCCCCACACCTTATACTATGAACTATGAATCACTAAAGAAGACACTTTTAACTGCTGCTATGACCCACTGTCACCTCCATGGAACGTGCAATGTAACTCACTGTGCCTTGTTGTATTGTATATATATATTGTATCTATTTTTATCATATCTTATTTTCTAGCACTCGCTTGTATTTAATTAAATATGTTTACGTTAAGTACTATGTGATTTTTTTGTGAAGGGTGGACTAGCAAAGTAAGATTTTCATTGTATGGCAAACTGTCGTTTTAACTGTGCATATGACAATAAACAATCTTGAATCTTGAACATCTACTGGGTGTGTGCGGCAGACAATGGTATGGTGTTAAACGGTGGTATGGTGTTAAACAGTGGTATGGTGTTAAACAGTGGTATGGTGTTAAACAGTGGTATGGTGTTAAACAGTGGTATGGTGTTAAACAGTGGTATGGTGTTAAACAGTGGTATGGTGTTAAACAGTTAAACAGTGGTATGGTGCCAGATGCGTTACCTCGTCACTTTGTTTGGCAAAGCGGTCACACAGTCATCCCACCGAACGGTCTGCAGCACCGTTACCTCACGGTGAGAAGGTCCGGGCTCCCAGCGAGGGGCCTTTCTGTGTTGCAGTTTGTGTGGGTTTCCTCCCACACCGTAAAGGACATGCATGCTGGGTACACACTCCTGCCATCGCCCCTTGACTGGCATTAGAACTGGAGTTGGGGCTCTGGACTGTTGCTGCCCACCGCTCCTAAATGTATTACTTTTGTTACAAAGGATCAGATTAGAGGGCGGTTAGGTGGCCGAGCGGAGATTGCGTTCGTCACCAGCCCCGGAGCTGTGAGCTGGATTCGCCTGTTCGAATCCAGCTCACAGCTCCGGGGTTGTCACCAGCTTGGCTGGCCGTCTGCACTAATACAATTGGCTGTATTAGAGGGTGGGAGAAGCTGGCGGGGTGGGTCCGGGTCGTTGTAAACAGCGACTCCTACAGTTCGGTCGGGCGCCTGCTAAGCGCGGATAGGACTCGAGGGGGATAGTGTGGTCCTCCCACACGCTACGCCCTCTCGATGAGAATCCGCGCTGCCAGGTGAAAAGAAGCGGTGATTGGCTGGACGTGTGTCGGAGGAAGCACGTGGTAGCCTCCACTCTCCCAGATGATCTGACTGTGGGGGGTAAGTGCGCAGCGACCAGGAAGAGACTGGGAATTGGCATACGACTAACATTGGGATGGGAGAAAAATCGGAGGAAAATGGAGGGGGAAAAAGACCAAAAAAAAAAAAAAAAAAAAGGATCAGATTAAACCGAATATATATGTTTATTACCTGAGATATATTGTATAGTATTTGTATATCGTCTGATATCCCTTGTATATTCTTTGTACATATACACGGAATATCCCTTTACCTAGTACAGACCATAATATTTCGTTCTCCTATTGGACAGCGATCCCCTAGGCGCCACGGCCATACCCCCCAATGTCTAGTTCAAAGTCACCGCCAAAGACATGCCTGGACATGACCGGCTCTGCGCAAGAATACGAGACAGAAATAAGGCTGGTACTAGATTGTTCACCTAACGTATAAATACGGCGCAGGTGAATACAGCAGTATGTTAACCAATAAGTTGAAGCCTCACACCACGATACAACGTGCTGTGAAGTGGGCCCGTTTTGCCCCGAAATAGAGCCTTGAGACCGCGTGCGAATTGATAGCTGAAGTGTCAGAGTTTAACGCTGTATCGTCGAGTTTGACCTATTCTATTATTTAAGTAATAGTCTATTATGTATAGTGTATCGTGCGGCTACCGTTCTACAGTGACCAGCATTACCAACGCTTCCTCGTACCGAGCTAGTGTGCTTATCCAGGCTGGGCGGATTAACCTGGTGCCGTCATCCGAGGAGCCCTAGACGAGAACCGTGTGGATATGTACACTGGATAACCTACCCGGCGACTACAGAGCCCTTTTCGGCTGGATTATATTTGCTTTGGTCCTGTAGCTGATGGAGCGGAGAATCGTCTACACCCACAACTGTGTGGGATTTACCCTGTGAGGAGCAACGTCGAGCCCGCCTCTAGGACCCCTGAGGCTGGCTAGCTTTCCTCCATGCGGCACTGCATACCGGAGAATAGCTGTTGTTCGTCTGCGGATCAAGGGATTACTGCACTGTCTCCTGTACCTGGAGTCTCCTTATTCCTCGTTGACCCAGACTTTCGCTACCGACAAATCCTCTCCCCTGCTGGCCTACAACCGGAGGGACCCTATTAGTATCTCCAGCTGCCCTACTAGTGTACCATATATAGTTCTTATGATACAGGTGGTATTAATTATCTCCTGCGTAATATTCTCATGGACTTACGCTCTTGACCTATTCATGCACATTCTTCGCCTTACAAGCGCAACTCTCAATCTTGATAAGTAAAGTAATGTAAGATAATCTTCGTGCTGCTAATAAATATTCTTCTAAACAGTATTTGTTGTGAAACCGTGTTATTGTGGAGGTGTTCATCTCATATACATGTGTACTGTATGGCCAGTAGTAATGTACATAACTCAGTAGTGGTTTAATGATACCATACTTATTCAATACAGTCAGGGAATTGTACCCCTCAGTTACAACTTTTATGAATGACTTTTATTTATATAACACCCTTCACAGCACGTATGCACAGGGTGCTTTACACTACAGCTAGTGTATAAAAACAAAAATAAAAATATGAAATAAATGACAACAACAACAACAGACAGCAGTTAAAAACAGTGAAACCAAATAAAATAATAGAATAATAGAATTTAAATAAAATCATCAGTCACTAATTAAAAAACAAAACTATAGGAACAGTGAGGACAAGAAAGAGTGCCTATGTATGACCAAAGGCCTGTCTAAACATATGTGTTTTTAGTTGTTTTTTAAAAGAGTTTTCTGAGGGGGCAGTTCGCAGGTCCAGGGGGAGAGCGTTCCAGAGCCTTGGTGCTGTCACCTCGAAGGCTCGATCACCTAAAGGGTCAGGATGGTTTAAATGCAGATGAGGACAAATCTTCAAGTAAAATAATTGACTTGACAATAAAGATGTTCTTCTTCTCCTCACTAAGACATTCAATTACATAATAGAATAGGCATAAACACCACACACAGCTGTAAACATCACACACAGTCATAAACATCACACACAGCCATAAACACCACACACAGCCATAAACACCACCACACACAGCCATAAACACCACACACACACACACACACACACACACACGCGCGCACACACACACACACACACACACACACACACACACACACACACACACACACACACACACACACACACACACACACACACAAACACAGACACACACACACACACACACACACACACACACACACACACACACACACACACACACACACACACACACACACACACACACACACACACACACACACACACACACACACACACACACACACACACACACACACACAGGGACACCGTGGCCTCTGCCTTTCATTTAACAAGTGAATGGATTAAATCACTCGGAATGAATGAAAGTATTGATCGAGGGGTGTCATTACTCTGCCATATTGCTGAGGTTCCATTTGACGTTCATGGCTAGAGGAATCGATAGCAATAGCATCCCTGTGAGGCAGTTGAGTGTCAGTCAAGGTAAGGGTTTCCCATTAGGAGAGAAGATTATAATGGTTGATCTCCTTTTATTGGCTAATTCCTTCCTGTGACACACTTGTGTCACACACACACACACACACACACACACACACACACACACACACACACACACACACACACACACACACACACACACACACACACACACACACACACACACACACACACACACACACACACACACACACACACACACACACACACACACACACACACACAAATCCATCTGAATTAAGAGCTCATGGGTTTTCTTTTAATATTTGATGATCTATGTCTAATGCCACGTACTAGTCATGGCATGAATTATGGAGGTGTAAACATTTATGAGTTTAACCTATCGGTCTCTCTTCAGAGGAACATCATGTCAAACTCTTGCACTGTTTGTATTTCATGTGTTTTGGATAGACAGATGGAAATGAGCTTCTGCTAAATCTGGTGCAAACATATTTTAATGTAACAATGATTAATGTAAATGTACATTGTCTATAAATAAAAAGATTAAATTAAAAAAAACGAGACAGGGGTGGGAATGAGGGGGTTACAGAAGGTTTGGGGGGAAACACTGAAAAAGATTATTTCAAAGTTTGTTTTTATTATGTAAAATGTGCACAAATTCTCCCCTCTAAATTATGCTATCAACATGATTCTGAACTCCAATTGTGAGAAAGACTGAGAGGTTGTGATAATAATAATAATAATAATAATAATAATAATAATAATAATAATAATAATAATAATAATAATAATAATAATAATAATAATAATAATAATAATAATAATAATAATAATAATAATAATAATAATAATAATAATAATAATAATAATAATAATAATAATAATAATAATAATAATAATAATAATAATAATAATAATAATAATAATAATAATAATAATAATAATAATAATAATAATAATAATAATAATAATAATAATAATAACTGTATTTGTATAGCATCTTTCATACAGGGGATTGCAGTTCAAAGTGTTTTACATCAGTAAGAAATAAGACATAAAATCAGTGTAAAACAAGCAGCAAGAGCAAAGCATAAAGTGGGATAAAATAATGCAGATATATTAATGAAATCATATCAGAACCTCACGTTCCAATAGGCTTCTTGAATTTCTGTAATCTGTTACAAAAATTCAAGAAGCCTATTGGAACGTGAGGTTCTGATATGATTTCATTAATATATCTGCATTATTTTATCCCACTTTATGCTTTGCTCTTGCTGCTTGTTTTACACTGATTTTATGTCTTATTTCTTACTGATGTAAATGTTATAACCAACCTTAGAATCAATACATTATTCTGGTGTGTCCCCACGGAACATTGGTAGACTCCTCTTGGTGTGAAAAACAGAACAATAGTTTTCACTCAGTATTGCTTTGGACAGAAGGACACAGTTTGGCTATGACCCTGCTGAGTTCACACCAAGCACTACGAAGGCCGCTGCTGTTCTGTGTCGTGAGCGTGTAGTAATTTGAAAAGCAGACCAGATTCATCACCTCGTTTTAAAATGAACCATATGATACAGCAACATTCAAATTAACATATGACTGTTAACCTTTCAAAACCAGGAGTAGGGGGGGTGGAGTCAACTTCATGTTAACACGTATCTCTCGACTTCGTTTCAGTGGAATTTAAGATAATGACAAATCAAATGTAGCCTATCACACTACACTACCTTATAACCCAGCGCAAACAAGGCATAATTTCTTGGTTTGGAATGTTTAACCTGATAATCTGTAGACCGTTTTTACCTAAAGGTACATGCCTAAGTAAATGGAAGATTGCTCCACTTCTGCAAGGTCAATTTGCATGTTCTTGGTATCTAGGAACATCTAGGGACCTGGGGGTATGTATTTCCAGTGTCAGAAATATTGTGTCTGTTACTAGGCTGAGTAAATTGTAATGAATAAATTAATTATGATTAATTATGATTTATGATTTTGATGATGATGATCAAAAATGTATGCAGGGCACGAGAAATCCGACAGGCTGCCTGGGAGGAACAGGAATCGAACTGGGAACCTCCGGATTACCAGACGACTGCTCTACTTCCTGAGCCACTGAAGGTTAGCCTTCTGTAGTGTGGTAGTGAAAACATTAACCCTTTGTAGTGTGGAAAACCCAACCAAGGGACCTCAGGGCACCAAGAGCGAGACGCTCTGCCAGTATTCATATAACTAGGTTATAGGATAACCTTTTGTTATATTATCATACTGGTCATCGCGTCTCGCTCTTTGCCATTATGAGTTATGGGACAGAGCGGACGCATGACCCGACAAGTGTACCCCCTGAGGGCCCGTAAGCCCCACTACCAGGGAGGAGGGGAGTCCCGTCCACCCGCCCATCCTAACGAAGGGGGAGAGGCAGTCAACTCCACCAAAGTGCGGAAAAAGGGGGAACCAAAGACCCCTGAAAACGCACAGTACAGGCGGGACCACGTGTGACACAGCACCCCGTGGCACACACCCACACACCCCTGTTAGCCCACCAACTGGCGGGACGCAGGGGAGGTCCCAGACCTCAGAACCGCCTGGGAGACAGAACCCCCTAGTCATGTCCATGAGGTAAAACTTAACGAAGGGACCCGGGGAGGACCAGGAGGCCGCAGCACAGATGTCCTCCACTGAGTGGAGTGTGCCCTGACACCCCCAGGGGGGACCTGTCCAGCCAACGTGTAGCAACCAATGTGACAGGCGCTGCTTGGACAGTGCCTTACCTGCGCGAGGGCCACCGTAACAAACAAACAGTTGATCGGCAGCCCTGAGATCCTGCGTCCGACTGAGGTAAACCCCCAAGCACGGACAGGACAGGACAGATGAAGGCTCGCCTCTAACCCACTAGCGTGAGGAGGCAGATGAACCGCCTGAATCCCAATATCCCTGGAGCGAAAAGAGCTCCGGATATTCTTTGGCACGAAGACTGGATTAGGCCTCAGAGTCGCACCGCTATTGGCCCGAATAGACAGGCACTCAGGCCGCACTGAGAGAGCACACAGCTCACCCACGCGCTTAGCGGAGGTGATGGCCAGCAGGAACACAGTCTTGAAAGACAGCTGCTCCAACGGCGCCTGCTCAAGAGGCTCAAACGGGGCCTTCGACAACCGGCCCAGGACCAGTTGGAGGTCCCAACTCGGAGACAGAGAACGTTCCACTGGCTTGAGACGCCGAGCGCCAAGCAGGAAACATTTCACAAGAGGGTGGCTGAACAACGTACCGCCCTCAAAACCCACATGACAAGAGGATATAGCTGCGGTGTATACCCTCACCTTCGAGGCCGACAGTCTACCCAAGATAGACTGAAGGAAGGAAAGGACAGCGTCCAGGGGGCAGGACACCGGATCCCAGCCCCCCACCTTACACCACTCTTGAAAAGCACGCCACTTACCCGTGTAAACCACGATAGTGGAGGGAGCACGCGCGTTTCGGATGGTGTCGACCACAGAAGGGTCAAGACTCACCCCCTCAGCAGCCAAACCTTCAGTGGCTGGCCCAGAACAGGGAACAGACACAGAGATCTGTGTGCCTGAGAGAGGGCCAGCGGTGACCAAGGAACAGGCCACGGCGGGGCTACCAAGAGCTGGATCAGGACCGGGAACCATACAGCCATGCCCCAGTCCGGCGTGATCAGGATCAAGGTCCTGTGCTCCCGACTTATCCGCTCCAACAGCTGAGCTATCAGGTGTATGGGTGGGAACGCGTACAGAATCCTGGGCGGCCATGGATACATTGAGAAGGCATCCACCCCCAGGGGAGGATTGTCCCCCTGACTGACCGAGAACCATAAGGGGCACTGGTGAGACTGTCTGCTTGCAAACAGATCCACCATGGCTTCCCCGAACCAGTCCCAGACCTGTCTGACTATGTTTGGACGTAGTCCCCACTCGTCGGGATGAGGACCGCCCCGCGACATCACATCCACGCCCACATTCTCCTTGCCAGGGATGTGGAGCACCCTCAGGCTGCGCAGATTGAGAGACGCCCATAGCCAGAGCTTGACCGCCGCCCGGTGCAGACAGACGGAGCGTACTCCACCCTGTCTGTTGATATACGACGCTGTCGTCTTGTTGTCTGTCCTGACCAACACATGCTCGCCCACCACCAGGTGGCCGAACCGCTTGAGGACCAGAAGGACCGCCTTCAACTCCAACACATTGATATGCAGTGTAGACCGGGTAGCATGGCACGTCCAGCTGCCCCTTACTGCGTTGGTCCGACACGTCCCCCCCCATCCCGTGAGGGAGGCGTCGGTGAAGACCGTGACGTGTGACAGCCTGCAGTCCATGGAGATCCCGCTGGTGAGGGTACCAGTCCTCCCCCAGTGGTCGAGATCCCACAGTATTGACATGGGAACCTTCAGTCGTTTCCACTTGCCTCTCACCAGGTCTATTTTCATACTGGAAAACCACCTCTGTATCCTCATCATGAAGAGGAGGCCAAGAGGGACCACAGAGTGAGCAGATGCCATCATACCGAGCAGGCACATCACGGACATCGCCGTAACCGTCCTGCCAGGACGAAGCCCCCTGAGCCCGCCGAGAATATCCACTCGCCGTCGCTCTGAGAGGGTTGCCCTCATGGGCCTTGAGCTTAGAACCAAGCCCAAGTACTCCACCTGTTGACTGGGAAGAGGAGTACTCTTCTTCCAGCTCACAGCAAAACCCAGACTGGTGAGGAATTCCACCACCAGCCTG
Source organism: Notolepis coatsorum (assembly GCF_963971535.1). Classification (NCBI taxonomy): domain Eukaryota; kingdom Metazoa; phylum Chordata; class Actinopteri; order Aulopiformes; family Paralepididae; genus Notolepis; species Notolepis coatsorum. The sequence goes on along the minus strand of NC_140168.1, from coordinate 31,552,366 downwards.
GTATGAGACCTGGCGACCTCCTCCGACCGGCTGAGGAGCAGAATGTCGTCGAGATAGAAAATAACTTGTATCCCCTGACGACGTAGAGGCTCCAGCGCGGTCTCTACGCACTTGGTGAATGTGCGAGGGGCCAGAGAATAGCCGAACGGCAGCCTCTGGTATTCGTGCGCTACACCCTGAAAAAGGAAGCGAAGGAATTTCTTGTGAGGAGGGAAGATCAGGATGTGAAAGTACGCATCCTTCAGGTCTATGGAGGTGAACCAGTCCCCCACTCTGACGGAGCTTATCAGGTGTTTGACGGTCAACATCCTGAATCGCCTCGTCACAATCAGCCGATTGAACGCAGACAGATCCAGAATAGGTCTGACACCTCCCGATTTCTTGGGCACCAGAAAATACCAGGAGTAAACGCCACACATCGCGTCCTTCTTTGGGACCACGACGATGGCTTGCTTCGCTAACAGAGATTGGATCTCGTCGGCCAGAGCTGTCACTGCTGCTGACCCTGACAACAAGGTCTGCACCAAACCTGAAAACGGAGGGTGGGGTAGCGCAAACTGCAACACAAGCCCCCGCCTCAGCGTTCTCTCCATCCACTTCGACATAGGGCACTGCTGTAGCCATATGTGATGATAATCCCAAAGCGCACCCGCCGCCATTTGGCGCTGGTCCGCCAGGAACCGTAGATAGGAGGCCCGGTCCCACCCGCTGTGCGTTGCCAACCCTGGACCTGCCAACCGCGCGAGCAGGGCGTCTCGTGGAGCCGGGATATCGCACCCTGACACTACCAACGAGGCAATCGCACCCAAGGGGGGACCCCAACAGAAAGGGCCGGTTTGATACGGGGGAAGCTGACATCACACTGGGTGACAAAAGCTCCCCCACAGAACACCTCCCCGGCATGGATTGCTGAGGAACTGTTCTACAGCTGGACATGCAAGGCACGAGGTCCCCACACTGCCCGATAGGGTGGGTTCCTACACACCGTAGCCCTGCAGTGATATTACTACCACCCAAATCACGCACGCCTGCCTGACCACCGCCGGTCTTCCGGCCGTAGGAGGCACTAACGTGATACCTGGCCTGGCGAGGGTGGGCTGGGGGAACTTGCGCTGTGACCCCATGGGCCTCGAGTTCCCCCGCTGACAACCTTCGTCGTTGACAGACACAACACCAGGCTCACCAAACACAGACGCAGAACGTGTGGCATGGGAGCCACTTGACAGCACAGCATTCTCACGGACAGACCCAGGCCTAGCCAGCAACTGGGTGTCAGCCCATGTCCCCATGAGAAGCGAAACGTGGGCCCGCTTGCGCCTCATTTGGCCCGCAGCCAAAGGGAACAAATCAGAGCCCATATCCCGCTAGTGTTGGGGGGGGGGAGTGACCGGAGAGCGAGCTAGACACAGCTAGACGGCGACGGTTTTTAGGGCGTGCTCATCTAATGTAGCCGATCCCTCGGCCGCCAAGGCTGTCGGCCTTGCGATCACCTGTTGTCTTTGTGTCCAGGGTACCTCAGGCGGGGGAAACATGGCCGCTGGTTGAGGGCCTCGCCACAGTCGTTGGCGAGCCCGCGCCCTCACCTCTGGCTGCGTGGTGCGAGGCGGTGTGGGGCCTAGGTCAAATACCGCCCGCGCTCCTGCAGAAAGACCAAAGAGTCCCTCTGCGGAGAGGGGAGCCCTGAGGAGAAGAAGTCTTTTCTCCTCCTCAAAGGAAGACTGCTCTAACCAAAGATGCCTGTGAATAAGAGTTGACAGCATCCTGGTCCTCCCTGCGGTTATAGCTTGCGACTGAGTTAAAAGCTCTATAACCCCAAAAACACGCGCAATGTTTTCGACGTCGGCTGGCCCTAAGGCCCCACTACCTGACACCATTGTGGACAGAAAAGCAATCAACTGAGCAATGACACTGGTCGCCGCTAAATTCCGTCCTGCGGCGCTATAAACTTCATCAGCCCATACAGCTACCTGCCGGGCCGACTCGCCCTCTGGTGTCGGCTTCCGGGTGGGACATCGTTCAACCATGCCAGGGCAAAGGGCCGATGCTACCTGGCTACCTGGCCACACCTGCCTTGCACCCTGTTGTCAGCCCATCCACCCGTAAAAGGGGTAAATAAGCCTCAGCAAAACCCCCCACATTAGACACCAATTGACCTTCAGCAATGAACCGGTAAAGAGGAGGGAAGAGTGGTGACAGCCCACGGTGGGGAACAAAGGAACAGTGATCCAGCATCGTAGCATTAGCATTAGCCGCACGCTCCAGGATAGCCGGGAAAACATCCAATTCAGAGTCATGACGACCATGTTTACCCAAATATCCTGCCCCTCGCGCCAATACACAACTCGGCTGTCTCACGGGACAACGAGCAGTATCACAAATGCTAGCATTAATGCCTGGCAGCGCAGACCCTACTTGTGCGCGACCCAGCTCGACTGCTAGCCGTCGCGCGACGTCCCTCGATCTGCTGTCACGAGATGAGGGAACCCCAGGACAGGTCCGATGCGCTGTTAGGATATGCCGAGAAGATTCCAGGGGCTGGTGAACCTCTGGCGAAAACCCAACATTGTGTAATTTATCCCTGCGTTTCATAACAACTAGTTCACGGAGTGCACTGCAACGTCCATGTTGGAAACAAAAAAAGAGGAAGGTAGAGTGTGACCATGTCCGGCGTCTTATAGCAGGACGCGGGGGCGTGGCCTGGTCACGTGCATGAGTGCAAATTGTTTGTTCATGAGAACAGTAGGTGCTAGGAGATAAGAATATCTCATAATGGCAAAGAGCGAGACGCGATGACCATTATTATAATATAACCTTGCTAGAAGGGAACGATTTAGGTTAAAAGTCATCCTCTCTCAGAGTACTTAAAGGAACAGTCGAATATGTATTTTGACACGGATGTATAGATAACATTCCCATCACAAGAGTCAGCAGATAGGAGAATGTAATTGGTGACCTTTAATAGAGCAGTTTCTGTGCTGTGTTTTGTGCGAAAGCCGGGTTGGAAGGGTTCGTGGTTATTGGATTCAAGGTGGGATGTTAACTGAGTGGCAACAGCTTGTTCTAAGATTTTTGACAGAAAGGGGAGGTTGGAGATGGGGCGAAGTTGTTGAGGGTGTCAGGGTTTAGTCCGTTTTCTTTTTGTAGAGGGGTAATGGCAGCGAGTTTCAGGGCGGGGGGAACAAGGCCAGTGGACAGAGAGGAGTTTATGATAGTAGTGATCAGGGGAGAGAGTGAGGGGAGGCATGCCTTGACTAAGGAGGAGGGGATGGGGTCCAGGATGCAGGTTGAAGATTTCATGCCAGTCATGATGGTGGATAGGTCGGATGCTGTGATTTCAGAGAAGGATGAGTGTGGGGGATAAATAAAAGTAGTATTTGCAATTGAATGTACTTAAGTATCTAAAGTAAAAGTATGCATTCTACATAGCTAAAGGTTATGTTAAAGTGGTATGTGGTCCAGTTTTGCTGCTCTGATTAAAGGTTATGTTAAAGTGGTATGTGGTCCAGTTTTGCTGCTCTGATTAAAGGTTGTGTTAAAGTGGTATGTGGTCCAGTTTTGCTGCTCTGATTAAAGGTTGTGTTAAAGTCGTATGTGGTCCAGTTTTGCTGCTCTGATTAAAGGTGATGTTAAAGTGGTATGTGGTCTAGTTATGCTGCTCTGATTAGGTCCTCTTGAAGTTGACAGGCTTCAAATCTGAAAGTATAAGCTTCATAAACTTTTTCTTCAAAGTAACTAGTAACTGATGGGTTCAGATAAATGTAGTGGAGTAAAAAGTAAAATATTTCCTTTGAAAGTCTTGGAGTAAAAGTATAAATTTCCCAAAAATTTAAATACTCACGTAAAGTACAAGTAGCTCGTCGTAATTGTACTTAAGTCAAAAATACTTCCACCACTGCAAATTAGGTGCAAATCAGACAAAGCGTTAATGAGTAACATGTCACTTCCTGTTTTACGACATGTTTTCCAATATTCCATTGGGTGTGGTGGTTGGAAAATGAGAGACGTTGGTTCCCTAGATGTTTTGTTAGAGTCAAGCAAAGAGCCTAGGAGGACAAGGGAAAAACCTTTTCTAAATCTGACCTTTCAACCTTTTATTATACTTGTCTGTATCATGTTCTATATCGTGGCAAACAAAAATTTTGGGAAAATCTTTTCTGACCTACGGACAGACCAACTGACCGACCGACAGACCGACTTATATTAGAGTTAATTACAGCTGAATGAAATGATAAGGAGTATAATTATCATGATCATAGCAGTCCCTATAAGACAATGTATTGCTATTTTTTCATCTACATCATTTCATTGAGCTGTAATTAGCACAACACAAGAATCCACTGTCCCCAATGGCCATATTCAAACACGTTTTCTCTCAATGAACATGAACAGAGTTGTTGGATGTGCGTGAGATTATGTGCACAATAAATCAATATTGTTTTGTTTTGGTGAAGTGTCCCTTTAAAGCTAGCTTCTCATGCTCAGCTTCTTCCCTTCCTCTGCTGCTGTTGGGACTTTAGGGTTTGTCTCTGAACTGCCTCCGGTCGTCTTTAGAATGCTGTACAGTACATTTGATGACGAAAATCATGCTGTTCAGTTATTTCTCCTTGTAGTGAATTGTGTAAATGAATAAAGAAATGAATAAATAAACACACAAGGATGTAGACAAAGGGTTACACAACCATTGCAAACAAACATGGTTCCTATGCGAAGACACAGGGCCACAGAGACACCGTCTTCTCCCCCGGATGTGTCCTGTCCCCTGTGCGTCTGTGTCTGCTCAGCGGGACTGACCCACATCAGTTTCTCCTTTGACTGGAGGGAGGGCGAGGGACACTCCCCGGGTTCATTCATAATTCAACACCGGGACACAGCAGTCGGCAGAAGCATGCCGATAGGCTTCCATCAGCCGCTGCCGCTGGACTGGGAATGACATCTGTCACCTCTCCCATGTGTCACACAAATAGTGTATATAGGTGACAGTGACACGGCTGCGAGAGAGCAGGCCTCTAATAGAGCCGTCAGTCCCACAGTCAGGGTGGGAGGGAGAGGGTTAATGCTGTTACAATAGGTTTGTATTGATGTTTTGCAGATGTGTTTTCAACAACTTCGGTGTGGGGGGGATGGGGTGGGTATGAGGGAGGGGAAGGGGAAATGAAAGGGGAAGAAAAGAAAAAAAGATGGAAAATGTATGTTGTTGACAATTGTAAGTGTACAAATTACTTTTCCTGCAATAAAGAAATTTATAAAAAAGAAAAAAAAAACAATAGGTTTGTATCTAAGGTTTGTTTCCGCACGGACGGAGTTGAGTGTGACACAGCTATGTGGAGAGCTGGATGAAGAATGTCAACGTGAGATTATAATAAAAGTGTAAGGAACTTGGAGGATGCTTCAATCGTCAATTCTGTAGTTCAGGGTACAGTATAAACCAAGGCAGAATTTAACAAATGCCTTTATTACACCGATGTTTTCCCTGACTAGTACATACTGTATGCTACATACACAGACACACACACACATATGCATGCACACACGCACACCCACACACACACCTACACACGCACACACACACACACACACACACACACACACACACACACACACACACACACACACACACACACACACACACACACACACACACACACACACACACACACACACACACACACACACACACACACACACACACACACACACACACACACACACACACACACACACACACAGTACACACACACAGTTATCCGTCATGTCATATAATGGCCACTGTAGAAATACACAAACACTGTATCCATACTCATATCCACACAAGGCTGTGGCTCTTCAGTGATGATGGGCTTTCAGTTTATGTTATCATTTTAATTCACAAGCTCTCCTGAAAAGTATTATTTATTTATTTATAAATTATTTCTTCTTCTTTTTTTTCCCACTTCATTGTGCCTGTATGCTGTCGTTTCATCAAAAGGTTTTTAAATTATGGCGAGTTGAGAAATATATCCTGATATAATTAACCCTCATCAACTTAATTGGATAACAAATATTCATGCACAATAGACAAGCTATTGTACACAAAAGAGCAAAGAGATAAATCTACACACACGCGTTCTCTCTTTCTCTCTCTCTCACACACACAGACACACACAAACACACACACACACACACACACACACACACACACACACACACGCACACGCACACGCACACGCACACGCACACACAAACATAATTTCAATGCTAAGTAGAGCAGCTGTGGGTAATTTATCACCATGCCATTGTGTAGGGCTGCTGTTAGAGGGTGGTCACTTTCCAAAGTCTGTAATTGGAATATAGCGGTGTTGGGAACAGCAGCTATAAGTTTGGAACCCCTTGGCTGGACATCTTGTAAACTTTGGAAATTACTCAATAACCAACTAGGCTGCAGTAAAAAGCTTAAAACCAGATTCTCAAACATATACATAAAGACGGACAACACGCTCATCACAGAAAAGCTGGATGTATAGCCAATTACTTAAATTGTTTCTTCACAAACATAGCCACAACACTGGTAAACAAACTACCCTCCCACTCAGGGCATTATGGGGTAGAACACATAGTAGCATACTACAAGAACCTAGGGGTCCACAAAGACGACTTCAAACTGGAAATGGTAACAACAGATGAGGTACTCAAAAAACTGAGCGCCCTCCAACCTAACAAGGCCACTGGCCATGACAACATCCCCTCCAAATTCCTCAGAGACTCAGCAGCCGCCATCACCCCAGTCATCACACACATAATAAACCTCTCCATAAAACAGGGACACGTCCCCAAGGACTTCAAAATTGCGAGAGTGACCCCTCTGCACAAAAAAGGCAGTAAATTAGACCCAGGCAACTACCGCCCTGTTTCTATCCTTACCTCCATCTCGAAAGTCATGGAAAAAAATGTATACGAACAGGTCGAAAAATACCTCGCGGAAAAAAATCTAATCTACGAATTCCAATCTGGCTTCAGAACATCCCACTCCACTGACACATGCCTTCTCTATTTAAACGACCACATCAAACAAGAGGTGGACACGGGCAAATACTGCGGCATGGTCATGCTGGACCTACAAAAGGCCTTCGACACTGTCAATCACACCATTCTGATTGACAAGCTAAAAGCAATTGGTTTTGATAGTCTATCAGTGAGCTGGATGCAATCCTACCTGGAGGGGAGAGAGCAGATGGTGGAGGTAAACGGTACCCTATCCCCCCCCTCACAGTAAGCTGTGGTGTTCCACAAGGAAGCATACTAGGTCCGCTACTGTTCCTAATTTATGCAAATGACATGTCGTCAGCTTGTGACTGCAACTTGTTCCTGTTTGCGGACGACTCAGCCCTGCTGGTCTCTGACAAGAACAAGTTACAGGTTGAAAAAACCCTCAGCTCAGAACTAGGCAAAATCTGCATATGGCTCGCTGATAACAAGCTATCATTACACATGGGCAAAACAGAGTCCATTCTCTTCGGTTCAAATAACAAACTCAGCAAGACCGACGGCTTCTCAGTTACAGTGGGTGACAATATTGTCACAAGGAAAGAAGATATTACCTACCTGGGTTCCATCCTAGAGGCAAATCTTTCCTGTGACAAAATGGCATCCAATGTAATAAAAAAAGTCAACCAACGAACTCGATTCTTGTACCGGATCTCCTCACTGGTAAACAAGAATACCCTGAAGACTCTGGCAGGAGCACTCATTAAAGGGTACTACGACTATGCTTGCACCTCATGGTACCAAAGCACCTCAAAGGCGCTAAAAACAAAATTACAAACATCTCAAAACAAACTGGTCAGACTACTGCTTGACCTTACTCCTAGAACCCACCTCACCCCTGCCCACTTTGACAACCTAGGATGGCTTAGAGTAGACGACAGAGTACAGCAACTTGCAATGGGCCTGGTCTACAAGATACACTACACGACCAAGGTACCCATGTACATGTCAAAATACTTCCCAAAGGTCAGTGAATACCACGATCACAACACCAGAGGGAGCTCCACAAATCATGTTAAACCCAGATTCGGCTCAAACAAGGGACTAAACACGTTTCGCAATTATGCCACATCAATGTGGAACGCCCTACCAAAAGCTGTAAAGGAATGTGAATCACTACCCACTTTCAAAAACACTCTCAAAAAACACCTACGGGAGACTGCAATTCGAAACTGGCCCCTGTAAATGTCCTAACAACCCCCTCCAATGTACAGTAAATTACCAAGTATGGTCTTGTCAATATTCCAATGTACAGTTTTGTTTGTACAGTTGTACAGTGTCCCCCACCCACCCCTCATACCCAACCCCCCCCCCCCCCCCACTCCTACCCAACCCCCCCCCCCCCCCCCCCCCCCCCCCCCCACCCACCCAACCACCTCCAATGTACAGCCCCCCCCCCACCCCCACCTACCCAATCCAATGTACAGTTTCTACGTCAAATGTATATACTTTTTTTTCTGGACTCTTTTGGTATCACAAACAGTACTGTATTTGCAAATCTGGTATGTCATAAATGTATAGATGTAGCAGTACTGTCTAAGGCGGCACGGTGGTGTAGTGGTTAACACTGTCGCCTCACAGCAAGAAGGTCCAGGGTTCGATTCCCGCTTGGGGACCAGGTTTCCATGATGCCAGGTACCCAGGTGGGGTATCTCCCAGGCCTTTCTGTGTGGAGTTTGCATGTTCTCCCCGTGCTCGCAAGGGTTTCCCCCCCGATAAGATAAACCCAATGGAAAAAACATGCACAACAACAGATCGCTAACGCTGTGGCGTCCTTGACGAAGACGGACAGGAGCACTTGGATTGGTCCCCTGGCGCGGCTCACGTTGACGCCTGTCTGCTCCCGGCTGCCCTTGGGGGGAAGGACGACGGGATGGGTTAATCGCAGAGACGAATCCTACAGACAATGCATGCGTGTGTGTTCCGGTGTGTGTGTGTTGTGGATAATAGCCAATGCCAATTAAAGACCTCTGAGCAGGTCCTGCATTATTATTATTATTATTTATCTGTATGTCATGTATGTCATATATGTTACGATGAATTGAAAATGGGGGACCCTGATGTAAACAAGACGAAAGTCTTTCTCTGGTCTGCATCCCCTTAACAATTGTATGTATTGAGCTGTACTGTACTGTACCCATTCTGCAATCTGTTAATAAAGTTTTCAATCAATCAATCAATCAATTGTCTAACGGCCTGTCAAAGTGCTATCGATTAGCTTCACCGCAGAGAATGAGAGGGATGTTTTCCATCCATGCTACCATGGTCATACTGTAGCTGACACCATAACCCTCTGGACCCTATTGTTCCAAATCTGGCCCTTCCAGAACCAGAACCTCATGGGTTTGTTATGACACATTAGTTACGACTGTGGCCAACATCAAGGCACCAGTGGCAAGAATGGAGCAAGAATGGAGCAAGAATGGAGCTTGAGTAAAACGCCCCAAAACACAATGAGACCAATAGGAACATTATGACTGATCATTGCCAAATTGCATCTTAAAATCTGCTGTACGTGGGCATAAAAGCTTTCTTGAACAATCCACACTCTAAAAGAATGGTGGTTCTTCCAGGGTTATTTGTAGATAAAACGGTAGGATACCATTTTACTATGAATTGAAAATGGGGGACCCTGATGTAAACAAGACAAACGTCTTTCTCTGGTCTGCATCCCCTTAACAATTGTGTGTATTGAGCCGTACTGTATTGTACCCATTCTGCAATCTGTTAAATAAAGTTTTCATTCATTCATTCATTCATTCATTCATTCATTCATTCATTCATTCATTCATTCATTCATTCATTCATTCATTCATTCATTCGTTCATTCATCCATTCATTCATTCATTCATTCATGCATTCATTCATTCATTCATTCATTCATTCATTCATTCATTCATTTCATGCTACTTCAGAAGTTATGGACCCTTAATGGGATCACAGGCCCCAGGTTCATTGAAACATCTCATATAGAAAACTGACATAATGTAACATGTAACAATGTTGTCAATATTGACTCAGTGTTGTTGAGTCAATGTTGCTTTTCCAACATAAAAAGGCTGTAAGTGGTCAAAATAAATAAATAACGATGATTCTGATGTCATTTCAACATTGAGTCAATGAGTGACTTTGCTGTGTGGCATATTATCACTAGCAACATGTCAACATGGAGACCCACCAGAGGAAGACCCTGCAACACATTTTGGATTCAGACCCATAGTTTAAGAAACCAGGCTCTAATTGATTCTTCACTAAGAACCATTAGTGATTCCATTTAGCGCCAAGTGGTTCCACACACAGTAATCATATAGTGTAGAAACCTGAGTGGTTGCCACATGGTGATTTGCAATTGAAACAGCTGTCCTGTCATAATTAGCATACGTATAGCTGGTTATTAAGGACTGGGGTGAGTTGTGTCCTTGAAGCATTTGCAATTGAAAAGGCACTACAGTAGTGACATCAAGGTGTGTGTTATGCCTAATTTATACTCAGACGTCAAAGTGGTTGCGAAGGTTGTGGTGGGCCTACCGAGCTCCTCAAAGCGACGCTAGCTGACATGGACAGCGCAGAGCTGTGATTGGCCCCTGCCCTGGGCTGGGCCGTGTACGTGTTCCTCTGATGTACCTCCGTATTTACCATTTATGATCTCGGGAGCTTGACCAGAGCGTTCCATTATCGATCGTGATTAACTACATTACAAACATGGACCAAATTTGAGAAAGTATATAGCCATTTGTACAACACAATGCAGCACAAGCCACCTAGTGGTTCGACGGTGTACTGAAAAAGATCTGCGACAGCCGACGTTGAAGCATATCTCGGCCTTTAGGCACTGGAGAGCGCCAAGAACAAACATTCTTCACGAGGATACAATCTTTCCATAAGGAAATGTTGGCTGCATGTTGGCCTAGCTTAGCACAATGAATGGAAGCGGACATGGCCGGTTAGCCTTTGGGAGAGGTGTTAGTTGGACGATGCCTAGGCTAACTGGCCATGTCCGCTTCCATTCATTGTGCTAAGCTAGGCTAACGTGCAGCCAGATAGCTTTCTACTGAAATGCACAGAGAGGAAACTGGTATCTATCTTCTTGTCTCTCTCTGGAGAAGACGGTAAGCAAATTTCTCAAAATGTTGGCGTGTTCCTTTAAGTAAAGGAACTGTGTACTTATTCCACCACTGCTGGACATAGTACAATTGGTTGTATGTATTTATCTTCACCAATCAATGAATGTGCAAAGTATATACTTATGCTGATGTACCCAGAATCCCCTGCCTGCTGCGTATAAAACAACAAGCCTGGAGTTTTACTTTGTGTCAACCTTTAATCCTCATTCTTTCGTTGCACTAACCTTTCTCCTCAATCCCCAGAGCTTTACTAAAGCACAGACACCAATATTGTAGAGAGTAAAACAGAATAACAAGTATAACTTTGTCTTGAGGCAGAATCATGAAAAAAAAAAAAAAAAAAAAAAGGAATTTCAGCACAACGCAACACAGTCAACAGACCAAGTTCGTATGCAGTGTGTCAGCTCCCTGGAGGACATTAAGACTCAACCTATACTGCAATTAAGGCATGCCAGCCACATTCCCACATACGCTGAAACAGAAAGAGGAAGGTTGTAACCTTTTTACATGCTTGTTAGGCAGGGACTACAGATTACTGCTCAATTGCACAGCCCTGCTAAATATTCCATCCCACTGTATTGTTATTTGTATTCTAATTCGTGTATATACATGACCACATCATGCACAATTGTACAGCCCTGGCCTATTTTATTTTATAATTATATTATAGCCTACTCTATTGTGCTTCTATTTTAATTTAGTTTATATTTTATTTTATTCTACCTTTTTATTTTATTCTACTGTAATTGTCTGTCCGTTAATGTTGCACCAAAAACGACCAAATCAAATTCCTTGTATGTGTAAACTACTTGGCAATAAAGACCTTTCTGATTCTGATTCTGATTCTGATTCTGATTCTGATTCTGATTCTGAAAACTAGCACATTTTCGAACTCCGGTGCATTTATATTGATGTGGGAACTGAGGGTGTTCATTGATGTGCATTGTCCCTGGGTAAATGTTTTTTTATAAAAAATAATATATATAAATAATTATAGAATTTAATATTACTCAAAGTAACTCATCACACTAACTCACTCACGCTGACTGTTGAGTACCTATGATGCTACGAATGCATGCAATAGACCTGTTCAAAGGCGGTGGGGTCTGCTTTCTCACCAACAACAAATGGTGCAGCCCCAAGGAGATTAAGATTATCTCCCGCTCCTGCTCGCCGAACCTGGAACATCTGTCCATTTTATGTCATCCGTTTTATCTTCCCCGGGAATTCACAGCCATCACAGCAGTCTACATTCCATCTCAAGCTGATACCGGCAGGGCACTAGCGGACCTCCAGGACACGTTAAACCGGTATCAGATCAAGTATCCAGACGCGGCCATGGTGGTGGCTGACGACTTCAACAAGGCAAACCTAAAGAAGGTTATGCCGAACCTCTACCAGCTTATTACATGCTTCACCAGGGGAGGGAAAACATTGGACCATTGCTATACTCCATTTAAGAAAGGGTACAAAGCGCTCCCGTTCCCTCCGTTTGGGAAGTCGGATCACAACGCCATTTTCTTGATGCCCGGATATAAACATAGAGCATGTGAAGTTGTGGTGACGCGAGAAGTGATGCGGTGGTCCGAGCAATGAGAGGCCACGTTACAGGACGCACTGGATGATGTCGTCTGGGACATGTTCCAATCAAGTTCCATCGACGTCAGTGAGTTCACAGATACTGTTGTTAGCTTTATAGCAACGCTAGGTAACAGTATCGTCCCCACGAAGACGGTTCGGGTTTTTCCGAACCAGAAACTGTGGGTTGACAACTCCATCCGAGTCGCCCTGAATGCTCGCACTGCTGCTTACAACTCGGGCCGCACATCTGGAAATATGGACGAGTACAAGGCAGCAGCATACAGTATGCGCAAGGCGGTGAAGGCTGAAAAACGGAGATATGGGAACAGGCTGGAGACACAGATGGATCAGAACGACACCGGGGGCTTATGGCGGGGCCTACGGACGATAACTGACTACAATGTCAGCCCCTCCTCAATCGTGAGTGCTGACACCTCCCTAGCGAACGAGCTCAACTCCTTTTATGTGCAGTTTGGGTGAGGGGTCGGGCAGTGGCGACGCTAGCTCAACGGTCACTGACGTGCCGGCTACCGCGACGGGGGGGAGTTCCTCCGCTGGGGAAGAGCATGCGCTCTCAGTGACAGAGCACAGCATGAGGAGAGCGTTTATAGGGGTGAACACTAGGAAAGCTGCAGGCCCAGATGGTATAACAGGGCACATACTGTACTTAAGTCCTGTGCTAACCAGCTAGCCCCAGTCTTCACCACTATATTCAACCTATACCGGGCCGTGGTCCCTGCCTGCTTCAAGGTGTTCACTATAATCCCTGTACCAAAAAATACTTCCCCAGCAGGCCTAAATGTTCATTGACTATAGTTCAGCTTTCAATACCATAGTCCCCACCAGACTAGTCCCCACCAAAACTCGGGATTTCTAAATGAAACATTTTCAGCATACAGACGTCAACTCACGTAACCAGACGCCATGTGAACTAGATTAAGCAACGCCTGGTCTATCAGTGCCTGGTCTATCAATGCATTGAATGTCATTGTTGCACAGTACAACATGAAATTGGCATCTGACCAAAGGGGAAAGGAGCAATACAATGTACATACAGTATAACATATACAAGAATAAATACTCATTTACACACACCTGCAACTGACACCAGGCCATCATTGTAAATACGAAATTATGAATTCAATTGACTGCCTGGTTAAATAATGGTTACATAAATAGATGAATAAAGGCACTATGATAATAAACCAATCTAGCCAATGGTTTATATAATATGAATGTATGTGTATACAGTGTGTACAGTGTTATTATACATTGTTATTGTACAGTGTTATTTGAATAAACTATAGGTTAGACATAATTCAGAGTTCAACAGAGTTCTGGAGTAGGTTGAGTGGCGGGTGACAGAAGAAGAAGAAGAAGCTGTTCCTGAGCCTGTTGGTCCTGGAACTGAGAAAGTGATTGTGATTGGAATGAGAGGTTGCAGTTCTTTCCAGTCCAAGGCAGAGCGGTTGACGTACAGTACCAGACTGCGATGCCGTGAGTGAGAGTGTGCTTTCTGTGGCGCAACAGTAGAAGGTGACGTCTGCTGCTCCACTATAGCTCCTGAACACTGCCTTGGGCACATGGCATTGCAATATCGTTGGCCTACCTCCCTCACACCACACGCCCCAAGGATCCTGTGAACAAAATCTGACAACCAGTGGCAGACTTAGGCATGGGCAACATGGGCAGCCGCCCAGAGCAACATCTTGCTGAATTAAGTTATTATTTTTTAGTTTTCCCCTGAATGGTGACATTTGCGCGATCGGTTTTCTATCACTCATTCCACGTCACGTCAGGTCAATTGACCTTGTTGGAGTGGGCGCCCTGTTTGTGACTGTGAGCTAGGCAGGCAACCACCTGACAAGGTCCTGTTTGTGACTGTGAGCTAGGCAGGCAACCGCCTGACAAGGTCCTGTTTGTGACTGTGAGCTAGGCAGGCAACCTGTTTGTGACTGTGAGCTAGGCAGGCAACCGCCTGACAAGGTCCTGTTTGTGACTGTGAGCTAGGCAGGCAACCGCCTGGGAAGGTCCTGTTTGTGACTGTGAGCTAGGCAGACGACCGCCTGACAAGGTCCTGTTTGTGACTGTGAGCTAGGCAGGCAACCGCCTGACAAGGTCCTGTTTGTGACTGTGAGCTAGGCAGGCAACCGCCTGACAAGGTCCTGTTTGTGACTGTGAGCTAGGCAGGCAACCGCCTGGGAAGGTCCTGTTTGTGACTGTGAGCTAGGCAGACGACCGCCTGACAAGGTCCTGTTTGTGACTGTGAGCTAGGCAGGCAACCGCCTGACAAGGTCCTGTTTGTGACTGTGAGCTAGGCAGGCAACCGCCTGACAAGGTCCTGTTTGTGACTGTGAGCTAGGCAGGCAACCGCCTGGGAAGGTCCTGTTTGTGACTGTGAGCTAGGCAGGCGACTGCCTGGGAAGGTCCTGTTTGTGACTGTGAGCTAGGCAGGCGACTGAGATGAAGATACCGATACAGATACAGTCTGTTGTTTGAAATGCACTTGTTTAATAAAAGTATTTGTTCGATACAGGATTTATCTCCCAGGGCAATAAACATCACTGCTGGAAACTCTTCGGTAATCAGTGAGTAATTACTTCTTGTAAACTAATTATTACATTTTACATTTACATTTTACATGTTGTCATTTAGCTGACACAAAACGATTTACAAGTTCAGCAGGTCAAACAGTGTTGAAACTTGGGTGCTACAGTCTTAATTGCAAAGTAATAAAGACAAATTAGCATACAGTAGTATGTAGTAATATATAGGCAAGGACGAATATTTAGTGGCAAAGTGCATGATAGTAAAAGAAAATTTTCATAAAAAAAAAATTATATTGATTGAATACGTGTGTCTTTAGTCGACGGCGAAAAATGTGTTGTGTTTCAGCTGTCCTGACTGTGGTGGGAAGTTCGTTCCACCATTATGGACAGATAATAGCCTGCTTCTCTTTGATGACCCCCTCCAGAGCTCGGATAGGAGTGGGTCTGAGGCGGCCAGAAGATGTAGAATGGAGGGGTCTTGAGGGAGTGTATTTAGAGACCATTGACTGGAGGTACAGTAGGCGGGAGCCGTTCCCTTCGCTACACAATAATTATGCCAGGTCGAGGACCTTGAAGTGGATTCGTGCGGCGGTGGGAAGCCAGTGCAGCTCTCTAAGAAGTGGGTTGAGGTGGGCTGACTTTGGTAGGTCAGGCGGGCTGCGTTCTGTATGAGTTGAAGTGGCTTGGTGGAGGTAGACCAGCTAGCTGTGCATTGCAGTAGTCAAGGCGGGACATGACTGCAGGAGGAGTTGATAATAATTCCCAGATTATATTTTAATCTGCCCAACATCAAGATCAAGTAGCAGTAGGTAGTTACCACAGTATAGTCAGTTTAGTTAACTTTCCTCAACACAGCTCCCGGGACATACTGTAGGCTTAGATTATGAATGTAACTAAATATAAACAAGGCTAAGCTAAAGCCTACATTTGTCTTGGACAGTGTGTGATTAGAATAAGAATCAGAATTACTTTTATTCACAGAGTGCATGCCGGAACGGTACAAGTAGGCCTAACTCATGATACGATACTGATATTTGGCTCTCGATAACGATAACATCACAATACACAATATCTGTGATAATGTATGTTGCAATTTTTTTTTATCTATGATACGTCACGATATCTGTGTAACTGAAGAAGTATAAATACCCATAAGAAGGCAAAAAGCAGGAATTATGTATTTATTCACAGAATTGACATGAAAGCTTATCAGATTATTTAGTGTGCATCACAAACTGGCCAATTGTACATGAAACAATGTACAACAAATTGCATAGTGCCTCTTTAACACACACTGGCCACAACTTGATTATTATTAACTATTAATTATGCCCTCAACGGAAAACCTTGTTACAATCTGCAAGAATATATACATCACCTGTTTTATCTAATAACATAACGTTTCCAGTCTGTTCACCTCATTCCAATAATCCTTTATTGCAGTAAAGTGGGATTGTCAAGGATTTTTTTCCTTTTCTTTAAATATCAATACTTGGCGTCCCTGTATCGATATATTGCTGTATTGATTCCCACCCCTAGACAGTACAAGACATATTAGACTACACATAACTCCACAGATTATGCACACACACTGTCAATGTGAGCTCCTGCTCTTAGCAGTATTGACATACTGTACACGTAGCAGGAGTGCAAGAGTATAGTGAGAGTCCACGGGTCAGCGTGACCTCAGGCCAGTGTACCATAGGTCATAAAGTCAATGAAAGCATCAGGTAAACAACTCTCAAAAGTAACGAAAAAAGCGGGGGAAACCGGTAGGAAGTAGCGGCTGTATTTAGAACAAATCTGGCTACGGGTGAATTTTCTATACGGCAATAACCTCTGCTGAAAACCTTTACTATGCAACACATAGTGGCCATCGATTGTTAGGCTTTCAACCTCATTTTAATAGCCTTTTCCTTGTTTCAACGTGCACAAAAGTAATAAAAGCAACAGCTTATTGTGCATTGATTTACTAAGGGACGTTTTTGTGACTAAACAAAACCTTTCCCCAGGCGGGGCTAGAGTAGATGCCTTCCCAGACCCAGAGAGAGGGCCACCAACGGAGAGCTCTGAATGTGTGCAGGGTGTGGAGCAAACCATGCACTTACATACAGCATCTCTCCCACCAGGTTGCAGGTGAGAACAATGTTTTCATTAAGACTAGTCAATAATATCGACTGCCCACAGACCCTTCCAGCCTGACGAGGCAAATAATCCCTTGCTACCGCTACCGTAATTACTGTGTGATTACATGATGCTCTCCTGGCCCTCCTCCACTCCTCCTTCTCTCCTGCTCCTCTCCTCCCACACACATGGTCTCCCTCTCGCTTTCTCTACTCATTCATCTACTCTACTCTACTCCCCTCAGCTCGGCTGCTCAATGTCCATGTCCATCCCCCCCTCCTACCCACTCCTGGCTTCTCTCTCTCTCTCTCTCTCTCTCTCTCTCTCTCTCTCTCTCTCTCTCTCTCTCTCTCTCTCTCTCTCTCTCTCTCTCTCTCTCTCTCTCTCTGGCTCCCTCTCTCATCATCCGTCGTCTCTTTACCAGACATAACAATTATACTAGAGAAGCCCCTCATTCTAGTTAGGGGTCAATTTAATTTCCCTCAGAAAATCGAAAGAAAGAAGGGGGAGGGTTGTATACATGGCGAAATAAAAGAGCTGCACTTTTTGCCAAATTTGCATTAGAATTTTGGAATTTTGTTGAATCCTATCATCACATGAATCAGTTACAAATAATATTCTGTTTTATTATTTTATTATTTCTATTTATTGTCATTGTCATTATTGTCATTGTCATTATTATTATTATTATTATTATTATTATTATTATTATTATTATTATTATTATTATTATTATTATTATTATTATTATTATTATTATTATTATTATTATTATTATTATTATTATTATTATTATTATTATTATTATTATTATTATTATTATTATTATTATTATTATTATTATTATTATTATTATTATTATTATTATTATTATTATTATTATTATTATTATTATTATTATTATTATTATTATTATTATTATTATTATTATTATTATTATTATTATTATTATTATTATTATTATTATTATTATTATTATTATTATTATTATTATTATTATTATTATTATTATTATTATTATTATTATTATTATTATTATTATTATTATTATTATTATTATTATTATTATTATTATTATTATTATTATTATTATTATTATTATTATTATTATTATTATTATTACTACTGTTAATGTCATGTGAAGTCCTGTCTATTATTGTTTATTATTATTATTATTATTATTATTATTATTATTATTATTATTATTATTATTATTATTATTATTATTATTATTATTATTATTATTATTATTATTATTATTATTATTATTATTATTATTATTATTATTATTATTATTATTATTATTATTATTATTATTATTATTATTATTATTATTATTATTATTATTATTATTATTATTATTATTACTGTATTGTGTTTTGTCTTGTCATGTGGAAGGAAAAAAGAAAAACAATAAAAAGATTTGATTAAAAAAAAAATATTATCAGTTACAAAGAGACGAAGGGATACTAAAATAAATATTAACTTTACAACAAGCAGATTGTTTCTTTAGCAATTTGCACACGATAACGTCTGTGTGATCATCTCCATCACAATGTGCCCCGTTGGCTCCGCCAGACGAGTCGGGTCCAGACGGCCCGCTTGTCAAAGCGACGGATGGGAAGATCACGGCGCTAATATATTCCGCCGTCTCTGTCCACACTGCCGTTTGATCTCCAGAGAGGCAGCGTCTTTCATTCACACCAGGCAGGACCGACACCTGCAGCCTCCCGGGGAGGGGGAGGATGGAAGATCTTAATGTGTGGGGGGCGATGAATCCGCTCGTTTAGTCTCGTCTGTCTGTGAGAACCCTCCCGCTTGCCACTGATCTGCGGCCCGTGGATGAATTAAGCTCTCTGATGTTAACTTCCTTTTAAGAGATTTTAGGAGGTGAAATTGAGGGGGAAATTGATCTTTAATTTACAGATTAGGATGCTGAGGGGAGAAAGGAGAGGGGAGGGGAGTGAAGAGGGGAGGGGAGGGGAGACGAGAGGAGAGGTGCTACAGTACTAACCTAAAGACGTTATGTTAATGAGTTCTTGTTATTCACGATCATGCGGCACTGTGGCAGGCTTGTGAAGGAAGCATGATTGGATGTGCGTTGATCCATTGTTTCTAATCCTGTGTGTGTGGGTCACATGCTGCTCAGCATGCAGTGAAAGATCCAGGTTTCTTCCTGAGAGTGACCCACTGCTGGCCACCACTTCAAAATGAATACATTCTGACTGAGGAGCCGGTTGGCCTCGGGCCTCATCTGTGTCCACAACACACCACCTACCTGTGCTGGAATTAATCAATAGTTTCTGTGTGTGTGTGTGTGTGTGTGTGTGTGTGTGTGTATGTGTATGTGTGTGTGTGTGTGTGTGTGTGTGTGTGTGTGTGTGTGTGTGTGTGTGTGTGTGTGTGTGTGTGTGTGTGTGTGTGTGTGTGTGTGTGTGCGTGCGTGCGTGCGCGCGCGCGTGTGTGTGACATATATGTGTGTGTGTGTATATGTGTGTGTGTGTGTGTGTGTGTGTGACGTAAATGTGTGTGTGTGACGTATATGTGTGTGTGAGTGTGTGTGTGTGTTTATACAACGGCATGCAAATTTCTCGATTCTGATTGGCCATTCACACGTCTTTATTGGCAACAATCCACGGTCCTGGGCTCAGGACCCGCCCACAACCAAATCACATAACCCTCCCCGGCTCACTCCGGGAGAAAACAAGATCGCGGACAACAAATGGTTATGTTGAAAGCACCATAACGACTAAATATGAAGCGATTCTGTCAAGGGGAATGTGTTAGTCCTTTAAACAATGTTGGATGATGTAATTGATGGGTCGTGACTCAATCTAGAACAAAAGAAAAATCGCGGATTGATTGATAGATTAATTGATTGATTTAAATTTCTTCCTTCCTACTTTCTACTGAATGCAGCGTTCTCTCTCACACTGTCCGACGCTGGCGTACCCACAAACACACACACACACATACACACACACACACACACACACACACACACACACACACACACACACACACGCACACACACACTGTGACACACACACACACACACACACACGCACACACACACACACACTCCTGTCTGCAACAGCGGGGGAGTCAGACTGAGAGAGAAGCAGCGCTGTTTTAAGTGAGCATGGTCTATTGAATTGATTGATTGGTTGATTGCTAATTTTATTACTTTACCCCTGGTTTCCAACTGGTTAAGTTTAGGCTAAAAGAAATAAATAAAAAAATAGGGCGAAGAAAACAATTGTGTGTATTGAGCTGTATTGTATTGTACCCATTCTGCATCTGGTAATAAAATTTTCAATCAATCATTCCAATAATACACAGTTGGATGTGTTAGTTGGTTGGATGCACTTCAAGCTGCTTCCACATGAGGCAACTTCTCTCAATCATTCCAATAATACACAGTTGGATGTGTTAGTTTGGTTGGATGCACTTCAAGCTGCTGCCACATGGAGTTGTGGGAACTACTTTTTCTGGCGGATGGTTTTTTCAATAAATCTTCGATTAATGTGTGTTTATTGTATAGAAATAAGGTTGGATGAATCTGGCAGTTGTATAAAAGCTTTACACCACGTGCAGTCGTGATTTGTGACCAATAAACCATGCCTAGGGGGGTCTAACGACCCTCGGCTGCGCCTCGGGCCTAACAACCACCCCTAGGCATGGTTTATTGGTCACAAACCACTCCTGCGTGTGATGTAATGCTTAATTATGTGTGTGTGTGTGTGTGTGTGTGTGTGTGTGTGTGTGTGTGTGTGTGTGTGTGTGTGTGTGTGTGTGTGTGTGTGTGTGTGTGTGTGTGTGTGTGTGTGTGTGTGTGTGTGGTGTCTGCGTGGGCACACATGCAAAATGTATGTGCCATATAAATACATGTATCAAATCAAATCAAATCAAATTTATTTGTAAGGCCAGACAACACACGTTAATGTCCCCATGGGCCGGACACGTCTTCTTTAAACAAGTCAAGAAGAAACATAACAATAAGTCAAGAACAACAACAAATTAAAAATAACAGCAAAATAAATGAATGAATGCATTCACTCCCAGACATACCCCACACGAAGGTAAGGAAAAACTCACTAAAACCTAACAATAGAAAAAAAATGCACCACAGGCAAGGCGGGAAACCTTAGAAGGGCCATTCAAGGGGGGATCTCCCTTCTTAGATGTCGGTGATAGTAGTGTTGCAGACTGACAGTTGGTAAGCATGCACTCATGTGTGTAGTGAAACACAGATGAGTGCATGCAATAGCAACTGAACATTTTGAAAAATTAAAGATAGAGCTGATAGCGAATCTATTTGAGGCACAGGGGCGGCGCAAAGAGGGTCGCGTCCTCCCCGTCTTAATCACGGGACGTTCAACACTCCGGTCATCGCTCCGAGACAGCCGGAGACAGGGAGATAGGGGGCGGCGCAGAGAGGGTCGATTGATGACCTCTGAGCAGGTCCTAAATTATTATTATTATTATTAACCTCCCCGACATCATCGCGGGACGTCCAGCACTCCGGTCATCACTACGAGACAGCCGGAAACAGGGAGACAGGAGGGCACGCAGAGAGGGTCGCATCCTCCCGGTCTTCATCACGGGACGTCCGACACTCCGGTCAACACTCCGGGACAGCAACTCACAGGGAGACAGGGAGACAGGGAGACAGGGAGACGGGACAGGCGTTAGACAGCTTGCGTGATTGTAGTGGGCGGACATAGCAATAGATACAAGTGGTAAGCATGTATGTGAATAGAATAGATAAATGAAGTAAGCATATTATGTGAATAGAATAGAAGTACTTAACCCAGCAATGAAACCACGTTGACAGACCACAAACCATGTTGACAGACCACGGACACAAGATGGTAAGGAGCTGATCCATGGCCTCGGTGGTGCACGTAGAGCAGTCACGGCAATCTTGGCCAAGACCCCGAGACATCCATCACCTTGGTCAGCACTACGAGACAAGCACTCAGAGAGATGGGGGGGGGGGGTTAGAGAGTTCCCATGTTTGTAGTGCTGCAGAAAAGCAGACATGGGAGAAAATAGACATCCTAACTAAACTAGACAGATTATGAACACGTAAAAACCACTAACCCTTGAGTGCCATAGTCACATCAGGCACATCTGAATGTGATGATAATTGTGGTAATGTACGGCGCTGTGGTGAAGAAGATGGTGAAACCCTGCGATGGAGACTTGGGCCCTGTTTAGACGGAAACGCTAGCAGGTGAATCCGCAATTTTTTTTTTTCGGATGTGCCTTTCGTTTATACGGAAACGGCGTTTTTACGGGGTGAAACCGTAAAAAAGTGAGACCACCTTCCAGGGTAACCTTTGCGCTATCATCTAAACTGTCAAACCGCATAAAACGATGACGAAAGGGTTGTCAAGGCTCTCGTCGCGTGTACTGCTTACATCACAGGCATGCGCCAGTAGCCTAGAAGCGTAAACAAAGCATGTCTGATTCTATCCATGGCGATCACCTGAAGGCTACATTGGCAGTACTTTTAAATACACAAGAATCTGTCCTGCGGCTATCACAACTATTAGTACTGGACCCACTGTCTGTGAGTGACTCTGCTTTGGTCCAATCACATTCCCCACCCACAGTCTGCGAATCAGAGGCAGAGTAGGGCGGGTCTTCACAGCACGTCATGTCATGTGACATATGCGCCAATCGTGTGACAGTGGGGCTCCGTCGTTACAGCGTCGTCTGCACGCAGAATTCCATCCCAAAACGCTAGTCTAAACGCAAAATTTAAAGTGAGACCGCAAGACGACTTTTGCGGTTTCTGTTCAGACTCTCTCCGTCTAAACGTAGCCTTGATGACGAGGACAGACGTGAGTCTAGCCTATGTCAGCAAGCGTCACAGTAAAGTGCTCCCTGTGAGGCACGCGCAGCGCCGCAGGCACGCGCAGCGCCGCTGACCCCCCCCCCCCCAAATATAATGAGCTCCCCCGAAGACCATGGTATGGTTCGCACACTGGACGTGACTGACGCTTCTATGACGTACAATTGACATGCATGGTTTCACGTCTTATTAACGCTACTCATGCGTGCACATAATATGACAATTCACACGCACACACATACACACAAACCCACACGCACACATACACATACATATACACACAAATGTGCATGCAGGCAGACACACACGCACACACACTCTCACACAAAGTCAGTGGAGATATTCTTGTACACGTTGACAGATGGATGCATAGAGCCCCATGCTGCTGAGATGAGTCGTACTGTGCATGAGATTCATGCCGCAGAACAGTATTCAACCAAACAGATACTGTACCCTTAGGGAGAAGTAATGAGAGAATTGGAAAACAAAAGATAAATGCCAAACCAAAATACAAAATGAGAAATATTACCATGTGGCTCCAACCGTCAAACATATAATTGGAGAGTATAGCATCTCTGTAAGGGATTGTAAGGATGTGTGTGCAAGTGTGTGCACATGTGTGTATCTATGTGTGTGTGTGTGTGTGTGTGTGTGTGTGTGTGTGGTCTGTTTGTGTGAATGCACTGCATTAGTAACTGAATGGATTTGTGTGTGCTTGAGCGCCCATCTCTCTCTCACTCTCTCTTTCTGTATGTGACAGTGTGTGTGTGCCAAGATGAGACAAGTCCGCTTAGACAGATGCATTAATAGATCCATGTATTATTTATTATTGTGTTTACTAAGTGTACTATTGCAAGGCTGTCACCACAACACGCCCTTGGCTTGCCCCCCCCCCCCCCCCCCTCTCTATCCCTCTCCCTCTCCCTCTCCCTCTCCCTCTCTCTCTCTCTCTCATCTCTCTCTCTCTCTCTCTCTCTCTCTCTCTCTCTCTCTCTCTCTCTCTCTCTCTCTCTCTCTCTCTCTCCTTTATTGCCTCCCCCCCTCTTCCTTCACTACCACTCCCTCTCGAGATGCTCCTACCTAGAGGGTCATCGGCCGTATGTTAAATTCAACTGTTTATCGATTGTGATGAGAAGTCTGTGTCTCCAGAGTCACGTGAGACGCTGTGTATATAATTCGATGTTCACTCCAGATGTGTTTTGCAGCGTAAACACAGTGTACTCACTCACTCGCTCACTCACTCACACGAATTAACCTCCTGCTTCCTGCACCGGGGGAGAAAATGAGTCCAATGCAACAGGTTGCCTTGAGGCAGCCATGAATCCAACACACATAGTTGCGTGTGCATACGTATACACACACACACACACACACACACACACACACACACACACACACACACACACACACACACACACACACACACACACACACACACACACACACACACACACACACACACACACACACACACACACACACACACACACACACCTACACACACACACACACACACACACACACACACACACACACACACACGTGTGCACATATGTACACATACATGCACATGAATTATGCACACAAAGACACAATATGGATGCAAGATCGATATTGTAGGCTGTGGGAGACTGCCATACGTGCACACACACACACACACATACGCACGTCCGTGTGCACACACACACACCACACACACACACACACACACACACACACACACCCACCTCCTACACTGCTAATCAATTGTAATTGGAATGGCCTTGGCCTCACCTCCTACACACAGGTTATGGCATCCATTCAGCTGGCATGACACACAGAGAGACTGAAGGTACTGGAAGAATCTCAGTAGGAGAGAGAGAGAGAGAGATGGAGGGAGAGAGAGAGAGAGAGAGAGAGAGAGAGAGAGAGAGAGAAAGAGAGAGAGGGGGGGGGGGGGGCAAGCCAAGGGCGTGTTGTGGTGACAGCCTTGCAATAGTACACTTAGTAAACACAATAATAAATAATACATGTGTAGCAGCCCTGAATATTCTACCAGTATTCAGAAGTGCTAACTAACTGTTACTTTCCCTGTGTGTGTATATAGGTCCAATTCTATAGTATCCTACTACCCAGTGTCTGTGTACTACTACTCCCACAAGCAGGGATAATCCACCCTTCTACATTTGGCGTCACGAACAGGATCAACATCCTACTCCACTTCCTTGACACAGACCAGTAGAGAGACCATGACGTCCGAAGAAGGGACCCGCGCCACGCAGGAGATGGCGGCGAAGTTCGAGGAGCTGCAGGAGACGTATCGGATGCAAGCAGCACTCCTAAAGCAGCGGGCCGACGCTGTGAAGGAGTTGCAGGAGACGTGCCAGACACAGAAGGCACGAATGACGACACTGGAAGAAGCAGTGACAAGACCGTGAGGGAGTGGGAGCAGGCACTCCAAGAGAAGCGTTGCTCCCAGGCGGCTCTGAGGGAGCAGAGAGACGGCCAAGACGCCGTCACCGAAGTGAGGAAGGAGGGCACGGAGGCCGTGGAGGAGCTGACCGCCCAGGTGAAGGCCCTGGCGGACAAAGCCCAGTGGCGAGCAGACCTCCTGGACCGACAGATACTGGCCCTGGAAAGGACCCAAGCCGCCCTCGACGGGGGACGGACGTTTCTCGACCCGACGATGGCGGCGATATAAACGGCGTCAGAGGAGGAGATGGTCCTGCCCCCCACGAAGGGTCCCGCCCCTTCCCCCGCTCCCGAAGCGCCGGGCCCGTCGGGATTCCGACCTGGACCGCTAAGGGCGATCGACGCCGTCGCGACGGGAGCCGTCAACCCAGTCGCGCACAACGGCTGCGTGGTGGTCCGGGTGAACGAAGTCCGGGCTCTGCTAGGCCCAGAGGGACGGACCGAACAGAGAGAGCCCGAACGAAGAGGGCCCGACAGGAGAGAGCCTGAGAAGAAAGAGCCCTGACCAGAGAGAGCAGGAGAGAGAGCCGGACCGGAGGGGGGTCTGAAACGAGAAAGGCCGACCAGAGGGGGCCTGAACAGAGAGAGCCCGAACGGAGAGGGCCTGACAGGAGAGAGCCTGATGAGAAAGAGCCTGACCAGAGAGAGCAGGAGAGAGAGCCCGACAGCAGGGGGTCTGAAACAAGAAAGGCCGACCAGAGGGGGCCCCGAACAGAGAGAGCTCGAACGAAAAGGGCCTGACAGGAGAGAGCCTGACCAGAGAGAGCCTGACCAGAGAGAGCCTGGCAGGAGGGGGTCTGAAAAGAGAAGGGCCGACCAGAGGGGGCCGGCACAGAGAGAGCCCGAAAGGAGAGGGCCTGAGGGGAGAGAGCCCCACAGGAGAAAGCCCAGCAGGAGAGAGCCTGACCAGAGAGAGATGGACAGGAAGGGGTCCGAAAGGAGAAAGGCCGACCAGAGGGGGCCTGAACAGAGAGAGCCAAAAGGAGAGGGCCGGAAGGGAGAGAGCCCAACAGGAGAGAGCTCGACAGGAGAGAGCCTGACAGGAGGGGGCTTGAACAGAGAAAGCCCAAACGGAGAGGGCCTGACAGGAGAGGGCCTGAGAAGAGGGAGCCCGACAGGAGACGGGACAGGTCCCGGAGTGAGGTCCGAGACCGCGGGAAGACAAACCCAGGAGACAGAAGTACTACAGAGGCTTCCGACCAAGGGGTTTCCCCCGTCCCAGACTGGTGCGAGACCGAGAGGAGAACAAGGAGAACAGGTCGGACGGAGGTCGAGGAGGAGAGGTAGAGTTGGTCCCCTCAGGAGAGGACGGCGAGGACAGTGAATACGGTCCAGAGCAGGGGCCTCGTCGGCGTCCATACCGGCGCCGACGCTCACCGGCAGGTGTCAAGCCGGGCCCAGAGGGTGGCAATGGGAACGTCGAGAGGACGTCAGGAGAGGTAAAGTCAGTCCCCTCAAACGAGGGTGGAGAAGACGGCGGAGACGGGGGCGAGGAGGGCGCCGCGGGCGGCTCCTCAGAAGCCTCGGAGGGCGAAGCCGTGGCCGAGGGCCTACCAACAGAGACAGATGAATCTGACACAGAATCAGACGCAAGGGAGGTTGAACGAACCCGGCCCCAGAGGACCCCGAGATGGTGCTCGTCCAGGGAGGACCCAGAGATGGTGCTCGCCCAGGGAGGACCCAGATATGGTGCTCGTCCAGGGAGGACCCAGAGATGGTGCTTGCCCAGGGAGGACCCAGAGATGGTGCTCGCCCAGGGAGGACCCAGAGATGGTGCTCGCCCAAGGAGGACCCAGAGATGGTGCTTGCCCAGGGAGGACCCAGAGGTGGTTCTCACCCCAGAGGAGTACTAGAGGTCGGTTCCCTGCCGGGTATCGCCAGGACTACGTGTTGAAGAGTGTGGTTGTAGAACAGTGTGTGGTAATGAAACAATGTGTGAAACTGTGGGTCTAAGGACCGTTTTCATGTCATTAACCTGGTTTCATTGAGTAACTTGCAGAGGACTTGGCAAGTTTAAAGTGGGGGGAAATGTAGCAGCCTGAATATTCTACTAAGTATTCAGAAGTGCTAACTAACTGTTATTTTCCCTGTGTTTGTATAAAGTGTGATAAACAGTGTTCCTTTTGATAGCTCGCCCAGTTTAACAATGAGGTGAGGTGCTACTCTTCTCCAGCTTCAGTATGGATCACTAACAACATTGGAGCACCTTTTCCCTTTCTGGAGTGTCCTAGAGTGGGATCAGTGGCGGTTGCCAGCAGGGGGCGAAGTGGCAGTGGTGGCAGGTAGAGCGGAGGAGAGAGGAAAGCAACGAGGAAGAGGGAGTTACTTGGGAGCGAGAGTACCAGGAAGCTCTCTTCGGCAGTGGACTTGACCGTGATCAGTCGCAGTCACAGCGGGCGTGTGCTTTGGAATAACCCCGTTGAAGAAGTTATGAGGAGAGCCCCGTTGGAACGAGCAACGGGTGATAAGAAGTACTTGCTAGTTGACGGGTTATCCTAGAAGTACGGGCGGGTACTCAAACGAGCCCGTGGAAGAAGTGACGTTGAAAAGCCCCGTTGGAACGAGCAACGGGTGACAACAAGTACTTGCTAGTTGACGGGTTATCCTAGAAGTACCAGCGATAGTGTGTGAGTAAGCGATACAGAACCGAAGGACTAACGTCTAGAGTTAACGGGACTAATGTCTATCGTTAGCGGGTTATAGTAGTAAGTGTGCGGTGTATTAGCATGCTGCTAACGGCTCCGTCTGACTTCAGTAGACTACCGGGGCGCGCGGCGCTGAAGACCGGTGGTATAGCCAGCCACGTTGCGTTAGTAGTACAACCGATATAGCAGGAGGGTGCATCCAGACCCAAAGCTTAGCTGTGTTTAGGGTAGCAACAATATTAGCTCGCGCGACAGCAGCAAGCAACAGCCAGCAGTGGACGTCTCCCAGACGGTACAGAGGACGCCTCTTCCCACCAGCAGAGGCCGCCATCACAGCACGCTCCTCCAGCTAACCACTGCCTATGCTGTTCGCCCAGCCTGCTGGCTGTGCTCGCGGGATCGCCGACGCCATCTTGTCACCTGGACGAGTGGTGATAAGAGTGGGTCCGCCATCTTGGCTAAGTACTAACGGTACCTCGTGTATCAACAGCAACGTCCATTCAAGTGAACGCTAACAACCAGTGTCTAAGGGGTACCCCAAACAATTTAAGCCGGCTTAGTGTAGGTTTATTTTGGTAACGTGGGCCCACATTTACTTGGTTTTATTTTGTTATTTTGTTATTTGAATTCCCAATGTTTCTCTACTTTATGCCTGGGTTCCCCTAGTACAAGCGGGGTGTTTTAATGTATTGAGCATGCGGTGCCTATGGTGGGAAGAGCTTCCCCTATTAACAGTGAGAGCACCCGGTGCCCTGTATGAATAAATGGAAAGTGTTAACTGTAACTGATAACCTGCCCAGGCTTCTATAAAGTAGACCTTATTGGGAGCATTGTCTGTGTGTCTGTTTCTTCCATTTGCTATTCTAACCCCTGGGTAAATATTGTGACTGCATAATTATTTAACCCTTACACCCCATTCCCAGAATAGCATTTGAAGGGTCTATACAGGTGGTCAAGGAAGGGTACTGCTTAAAGGGAAGCCCAATAATACTATTGAACTGACAGTCACTGGGTGTGGGAGGACTGTCGGAGGTACTGGGGGAAGTGAAAGTGTGTGGGGAGCTACTGCTGACCGCCTTGGAAGGCGAGGGAGACCAGAGTACCAGTCCCCAGGTTAGTAAATCCCATCCACTCCAGCTGCAAGCCCTCCAGAGCGACGTTCCGGGCCAAAGACGGGGGTACATATAGGTCCAATTCTATAGTATCCTACTACCCAGTGTCTGTGTACTACTACTCCCACAAGCAGGGATAATCCACCCTTCTACACATGGATCTATTAATGCATCTGTCTAAGCGGACTTGTCTCACCTTGGCACACACACACATACAGAAAGAGAGAGTGAGAGAGAGATGGGCGCTCAAGCACACACAAATCCATTCAGTTACTAATGCAGTGCATTCACACAAACACACAGACCACACACACACACACACACACACACACACACATAGATACACACATGTGCACACACTCGCACACATCCTTACAATCTCTTACAGAGATGCTATACTCTCCAATTATATGTTGACACACAGAGAGACTGAAGGTACTGGAAGAATATCAGTAGGAGAGAGAGAGAGAGAGAGAGAGAGAGAGAGAGAGAGAGAGAGAGAGAGAGAGAGAGAGAGAGAGAGAGAGAGAGAGAGAGAGAGTGGATATGACTGTATGTCTGTTTGTGTGTGTGTGTGTGTGTGTGTGTGTGTGTGTGTGTGTGTGTGTGTGTGTGTGTGTGTGTGTGTGTGTGTGTGTGTGTGTGTGTGTGTGTGTGTGTGCGTGCGTGCGTGCGTGCGTGTGTGTGTGTGTGTGTGTGTGTGTGTGTGTGCAAGCCCGGACTGGCCATCAGGAGCACCGGGTGTTTTCCCGGTGGCCTGGCCTGCACAGATAAAAAAAAAATTATAATTTTATTTTTAATTATAATTATTTTATTTTTTTGCCAGGCCATTGTTTCTAGTTGTGGCGGCGCGATAGTTAGATAACCTAGGTGGGTGGGGAACAACCAGGATTTCACTGTCTGCGACAGAGTTGGAGAACTATCTGACTCTCCCCCTCTCGCGGATCACAGACACACAAATGGAGCCGTGCTGCCGCTTGTGATTGGTGGAGGCGGGACCAGGCGATACAACTGATTGACAGCGGAGGCGGCGAATGGAATGGCAGATGGCACTCAGATGCAGAATAACAGCCAGGCAGTGAGCCAGGTAGTGAGGGACTCTGGAGAGATACAGTAGAGCGAAAGTCAATTAACGTTGATGTCAAGATGGACAGTGGAAGAAAGAGAAAGGGTGGAGGAGAGAGGGATAAAACAAAGAAAAAGAAAGGCCCT
Source organism: Notolepis coatsorum (assembly GCF_963971535.1). NCBI lineage: Eukaryota > Metazoa > Chordata > Actinopteri > Aulopiformes > Paralepididae > Notolepis > Notolepis coatsorum. The sequence continues at coordinate 31,521,685 of NC_140168.1, read as the reverse complement.
TACAGGAGATGCTGCTAAATCCGGCACCAAGGTCAAGGAACCAGCAGGTTAGTCAGTGATAAAAATAAACATGTGGATGTTAGCTAGCTAACGTTACCATGCAATGCATCATCTCCCCTGTCAAAAGCCCAATGTTAAATCTGCCAAGAAACAAATAAATAATTTAACACTTGTGTCTGAAAACTAAAGTGTTATACTCTTACCAGGGGACTAAATTGAAAAACGCCATAAAAAGATTATATGTTGAAATAATTTCCCACTTTCTTTTCCATAAATATTTTATTCAACTTCAGATTAAAAATGAAATACTCCCACTTTTCTGAAAGGAGTTGTTAAATCTGACATTACAAAAAACAATATGTGGTGGTTATGATCGGGGCTGAAGTTGAATAAACAATTTATGAAAGAGAAAGTCAAAATAATTCCAAGATAATTCAAAGAATACACACCTATGCCACATATATTGGCTACAAACATAATCACTGCAAAGTTATAAAAAAAATAAGAATCTGATCAGACACAAGGCCAGGGTTAAGTTGTTGTTCCCTTTCTAATTTCCTCAAAAACATCTAGTCTAGTTAATGTGATCAATATTATTTGACAATTGATGCTTTTTGTTGGAAATTTCAGTCAGTGAGCTCATACTTTAAGCAAATTTTATAGTTAAAATGATTGAGACAATGCAATCTTCTGTCTTCGTTGTGCATGCATGCGTGTGCTCACCACACGCGATACATGTGTCACTATTCTGGCAGTGGCTACTGTTATTATAGTATTGTAATGAAAGGTCTGTTATTTAATGTTTGTGTAAAGGGCTATTTTAACTGTTGGTGGTAAACTGAATAGGGTATTGTGCTCTTGCTCTGTTTGAATAGGTGGAGAGAGTGGTTAACTGTATTATAATAGTAAATAGAAAAATATGTTGTGCTCTTGCTTTTTTCTTTTTGAAGGTGGAGAGAGTAGCATTGCTAGTGCCACAACAGTTTTATTTGAGGTTCATTACAGTATATTGTACTAAGCAATTGTTGGCTCATTAGTTTGTGATTCACATGCACTAAAATTCACCAGAATGCAGGAAATTCCTGGTGGGGGACCCCCAGACCCCCCGCTTAAAAAGTGGCCTGACTGGGGCAGTCCGGCCCTGTGTGTTGTGTGTGTGTGTGTGTGTGTGTGTGTGTGTGTGTGTGTGTGTGTGTGTGTGTGTGTGTGTGTGTGTGTCAGTGGCGGCCCGTACTATCTACTGTTGGGTGGTCGCAGGGGGTTCACGTTAGGTCGAGTTGAAAATGTAACGTTAATAAATGCTCTGGAGCAATCTCTCTCTCTGTCTCTCGGATCAATCCAATAAAATAATTAACACATGTGTATATGTTGTCATTTTAAACAACTCACCATTCATTCATTCATCCATTAATTATGCATCAGCAGCAGCGAAATTAATGTTATAGTTCACAACACAGCAGCGCGTTTTGAAGCGCTATTATCATCTCAGCAAGCACCGTCAATACTTTCCGTAGCCGCATTTCTCGGAGACACAGGAACACAGCATCGCTGTGTTGAGAGAGCGAGAGCGAGAGAGAGAGAGCGAGAGAGAGAGAGAGAGACTCACTGTTTAGTTGAAACGTCCAGGGCAGGAGGGCTTGATAAAGTGTATAATCCACTGTCCCACAGTCCCAGACTGTTGATGTATATCCAGACCACTGTCCAGACTGCATCCGCCATATAGCTTCTTGTTAGCCAAGTGTTAGCACCACACAACACAAGTACTGTGATGATTTCTTTGCCCATTTCCACATCGAACAGACTGCAAACTACCTGGCGTTCTATCGCCATGCTCTAAGACAGGGGTCAGGAACCTTTTTGACTGGGAGAGCCATAAAAGCCAAATATTTCTAAATATATTTCATTGAGAGCCATATAGTATTTTTAACGTATAATAAATTAAATATATCTTACTTTTAATGCGACTTCTGGTGCTGCATGGTTTTGCTGATGGCCTTGTAATCTGGTTCATACGTGGTGAGGTTGAGCTTCATGCAGGCGTTGAGGCTTCCATCAGTTAAACGTGAGCGTAGGTTGGTCTTAATGTTCTTCATATGCAAGAATGACTGCCCACATGCATATGTAGAGCCAAACATGGTCAATACGGCAATACTCACGCTGCATTGTGTGGTATGTCACAGGAAGCTCGTTCCAAGTTTTAAGAATCAGCTGGTCTTCAGGTTGAATTTCTGTCGACTTGTGTTCCCTCGCCAGCTCTGCTTGCTATATCTTCAGCTACAGATACTATTAGCTGTATCTTCAAAACTAATTTCTGTTTACTTTAAACTGACACAGTATTATTAAGAAATATCACAAGTATATAAAAAATAAAATAAAAAATAAATCTTTTTTTTTACTCAAAAATTTCTGGGAGCCATATGCTGTCACCAGAAGAGCCATATATGGCTCGCGAGCCATAGGTTCCCGACCCCTGCTCTAAGACAAACTCTAACCTTAACCAACTTTGAAAGAGTGCCTAAGCTTAACCGTTGAAAGAACTTGCCGTCACGCTCTAAGACAAATAGCTGCATCACAACAACACAAGTTACACAACAGCTACAACAGAAACTGGCATCTGCCAATCAGAGAGCGTCTCCGCGAAATGCGGCTACGAAAAAAAAACTGACGTCGGCCAATCAGAGAGCGTCTCCGTGAAATGCGGCTACGGAAATTATAGACGCTGCTAAGGCTGCTGGCTTAGACCGCTTCAAATCGCGCCCGGCTTCCATCATAATACATCATATTTCAACGCACAGCGCGTTACGCACTGATTGGCTGCGACGGATACAGCGATGAAACAGTGCACAGCGTGCACGCGCACTCAGAGCACTATTGCGTCTAGCCCGAGACGAGAGAAATAAGGCTAGGAGAAATGAGGCTACGGTAACGGAACGTGAGTCACTTCCTGTTCAGGAAAACGATTATTTATATTTGATATTATTAACGTTATATTGTGCATTGGAAACACAAACATACTTAAAATGAGTAAATATTATTCATTTTAAACATGTTTATATTATTTATAGGGCTATAAAACAAAAAACAAAAAAAAAATATTTCTTGTTCATCTCTCTTTTAACCAGGGTTAACCAGGGGGGGCGGCGCCCGAGCGCCCCTAGTGGTGAGCCGCCACTGGTGTGTGTGTGTGCGTGCGTGCGTGCGTGCGTGCGTGCGTGCGTGCGTGCGTGCATGTGTGTGTGTGTGCGTGTGTGTGTGGGAGAGAAAGGGTGAGAACAACGAATGACTCCTGGATTATAGCACTCTGAGATTTGTCCTTCAGATGTGTTTACGACTACAACATAATAATAAAAATAATAATAATACATACATTTTATAAAGCGCTTTTCCGAATGCTCAAAGACACTTTACAGAGCAAAATAAACAATACATTTACATTTAGTCATTTAGCTGACGCTTTTATCCAAAGCGACTTACAAGTTCTGTACGACAAGTCATCAGGAAGGGCACAACTCTATCAGCTGAGTAACAATGTTCATCAAAGTGTTGAGTGCTACAGTGTAGGTTAGTTTATTAGGACAAGTGCATGACAGTAAGGTTAGTTAGGGTTAGATTTATTTTTTCAGATAATGGTTGAAGAAGTGCGTCTTTAGTCTGTGGCGAAAGATTGGACGGGTTTCGGCTGTCCTAACTGGGGTGGGTAGTTCATTCCACCATTGTGGGACAAGGACTGAGAATAGGCAACTTCTCCTTGATGACCCTCCCGGAGCTCGGATAGGAGTAGGTCTGAGGAGGCCAGAAGATGCAGATTGTAGGGGTCTTGATGGTGTGTAGTTACAGACCATTGACCGGAGGTAGGCGGGAGCGGTTCCCTTTGCCGCACGGTATGCCAGGTCGAGGGCCTTGAAGCGGATTCGTGCAGCAATGGGAAGCCAGTGCAGGTCCCTAAGAAGAGGGGTGACATGGGTCGACTTCAGTAGGTTTGAGATCAGGCGGGCCGCTGCATTCTGAATGAGTTGAAGAGGCTTGGTGGCAGTGGTCGGAAGGCCAGCAAGCAGTGCGTTGCAGTAGTCGAGGCGGGAGATGGCTGTTGATTGGACGAGGAGTTGGGTGGCTTCTTTTGTCAGGAAGGAATCTGACGTTGCAAGGGTAAAAAGGTGGGTTTTTAGGGCTTTTTTAAATTATGAGAGGGTGTCTGCATGATGGATATGGTTGAGCAGGGAATCACATAGAATCACCATCCAGGAGCATCTGTGACTTTATTTCATGTCAAAACGACCTTGTTGTATTTCTTTGACTCCACTTAAAACACAACGCTGGATGACTCTGGATCTTAATGTGAAACGGAACCAATTCATTATTTATTTTACATGAATGGGAACATGATTCCATATTCCATTGATTTTCACGCTCCTGAGGTGAAGTTCCCATTGAGTGCTGCCTGGGGATCAGTTTCGGTGACCCCCTTTCCTGTGTGCAGGGGAATTGCAAACCTGCCCTCAATCAACTACAATCTCACCCCATTCTTTCTCTCTTACCGCTTTCTTTGTTACGGTATAATAGGCTATTTAGCTTAATGTGATTGCAGCGAAGCAAGGATGGTCAAGTGTGATAAAGCACAGCTACAAGCCGGCCAGAGTACTTATATTCATTATGTTATAAATTATAGTATATATAATTAAACCTGCACTATATCACTTTTTCATGGTAGAAATATCGCTCATTTAGCAATCTAAATCAGGAGTCTCAATGGCGGACATGAAACCGTGAGAATTAGTGTTTGTGTCTTTTTTATCTTGTAGTACCATGCATTTCCTGGGGGGGGGGGGCAGATAACACTATTATTATCTTGTTATTAATATGGTTTTATTATTATCCTAAAGTAAGTTAATGTAGATGACTCAAAAGTATAATTGCCTGTATTAAAAAAAAAATACGTCACAAAATAAACAGGTGCTTGTTACTCTGTTTGACAGAATGAGCGATTGTATACTACAGAGCACATCAAAATGTAAGTGTCTGTCAACCTAATAGTGTGCTTGAGTAGACTATTTGTGTTGGAGATGGGATTACAGAGAGACAGGACAAGTAACAGCTTTTGTATGTTGAGTTAAGTATCAGAAAACATTGTCACAAGAGTAGGGGAAAATATATGCCTAGCCTAGTGCGACTCAAGGTTCTTTGGTAGACTATTGCATTGGTCCATTCATTGAAGATGAACGCAATGCGACATCCTTTACTAGGCTCACCCACCAACAGTTCAGGTGCTGAACTGCTGATCCGAATGTATAGGTAAAAACCATATTATGCGTTTTCATCAATAAATAAATGTCCCATGCCCCATTTGTGGGCCCTAATCCATGCTGACGCGCACTCGCATGGATTGCGGGCCCACAAATAGATTCTTTCATGGGGCCCAGAATCTTCAGCTACGCCCCTGCATCCAGGAACAGTTTTCGCTTCACCAGCACTTTATTTCAGATTCAGATCCAGATAATTTTATTGTCACAGCTTTAAAAAAATTTTTTTTAAATGTGCATACATTCAGAAGAAAATGTGAGATGCTTGTTTTTCCCGGCTGCTCAACCATAGACGATCTATACAGTCTGAATAATGCAAGGTATATGTTTTCTACAACATTAAAGTTGGGTCATTGGTGCATTATTATGAATCACACTGCATCTCTGGGCAAGACCCCGCCCTGTTGCGTGACGAACTGCCATGGCCTCCGATGTCACACTGTGGTTGGCTGAGACCACCTCTGGTCTCCCTCTCTCTACTGGAGCTAAATGCTAACATGATGCTAGCCAGCCAGCCCTATTGTTGCTAGTCATTTATGATGGGAAATCAATGAATATAATTTGACAGAATGTTTGTTAGAATAGTTAGCAATAGCTACTAGTGCTACTGTACCTAACTAGACACTTCATTGTCTCAAAAAATTTGCCTAAGCAATCTACTGCTGGATTCCTCTGCCTGGTTTACACTCCATATTAGTATTCTTGAAGCATCTGCAGTATTGCGCTATCTATCTGCCTGATTGTGTTGATGTACGTAAATGACATGCATATGTAATGAAAATGTCTCTGAATATCTGGCAGATATTCCCATGTTTGTATCTATCACTTGCCTTTTTGTAGTGTATGTTGTTAGGAATGAGAGGAAACAGGAAGGGTTTCGCTACGTTCCTTTTGCATTTTCTTTCCTTTGAGTCAACTTTTGTCTAAACTGGTTGTCAAGCGATCGATTGACAGATGTGTGGGAATGAATGTGCATGTGTTCACTGGAAACGGGAACTGATCACCAATAAAGGTCAGATGGTGTTTCAGAAGGAGACAAAAAGATACTCATGGAACACTGATGTACTTGTGTTCGATTAGAACACCAGTATTTAGTTTTTCACCAGCCCAACCAAAATATAAAACAACCTGAACGTAATATTGTATTGACCATTGTGGCGGGGGTTGGGGGAGAGACAGTGCTCATCCAGGCTGGACATCATGTGGGCAGATTCTGGTAAATGTGTGTGTTTGTGTGTGAGCGTCATAGGTCGAGGAACTCGACCTGGACGGGGGATAGTAGGTTCCAAGATAGAGCAGACAGAGACAATGGGTGGAAAATAAGAACAGTACATTTGATTTGATTGGACAATGAACACAGGAAAAGTCCTTTTTTATGCGGCTGAGTGGGAACAGCCAATGTTCTTTCTCACATAGATAGGTGGTATCGGGCTTTCTGGCAGGCAGCAGTGTCAGGGGTCAGCACCCTGGATAGGAGGTACCGGGCCCTCTGGCAGGCAGCAGTGTCAGGGGTCAGCACCCTGGATAGGAGGTACCGGGCCCTCTGGCAGGCAGCAGTGTCAGGGGTCAGCACCCTGGATAGGAGGTACCGGGCCCTCTGGCAGGCAGCAGTGTCAGGGGTCAGCACCCTGGATAGGAGGTACCGGGCCCTCTGGCAGGCAGCAGTGTCAGGGGTCAGCACCCTGGATAGGAGGTACCGGGCTCTCTGGCAGGCAGCAGTGTCAGGGGTCAGCACCCTGGATAGGTGGTACCGGGCTCTCTGGCAGGCAGCAGTGTCAGGGGTCAGCACCCTGGATAGGTGGTACCGGGCCCTCTGGCAAGCAGTAGTGTCAGGGGTCAGCACCCTGGATAGGAGGTACCGGGCTCTCTGGCAGGCAGTAGTGTCAGGGGTCAGCAGTGTCAGGAGTCAGTAGGGTCAGCAGGGTCAGGGGTCAGCACCTACTGGGTCACGCTCACTACGTGGGCAGTGTGGTTAGTAACTAAGGTTTGTAGTGGCGTGACGGTCAACCAGAAGACGGAAAACACAGTAAAAGCACTACTACTCTACTTGGCATGTCCACACACATTATTAGGCCACACTAGGGTCACAACACACCTAGTTACTCCGTACGTTCACCGTACAAACCCACCTAGTTACTCCAGACGTTAACCTAGTTACTCCATACACTCACCATACAAACATACCTAGTTACTCCATACGCTCACCATACAAACATACCTAGTTACTCCATACGCTCACCATACAAACATACCTAGTTACTCCATACGCTCACCATACAAACATACCTAGTTACTCCATACGCTCACCATACAAACATACCTAGTTACTCCATACGCTCACCATACAAACATACCTAGTTACTCCATACGCTTACCGTACAAACGTGCAAAGGGGGAATATACACTCTTAGTAGGTAGTTAAGGGAATTACAGCCACGAGGATGCCCCCTAAACCAGGGGCTAGCAGGGAGCTAGCAGAGGGAGGACAAAGGAACACACACAAGGGACGGCTAAGAATACTACCTGAAATGCAATCTTACCTGGTTTAAAAACAACAAAGGTGGGGTAAAGAGAAGGCACCAACACAATGGCCTATCAGATCTCCCAGCAGTTCGCCCGGTCCGGCCCTGCCTGGTTGTGGATCTTGATGGATACACCGGCACAAAGGACTGCCTGACGCGCTTAGTGGTATGTCGGGGAAGGATAAGTCCATGACTCTCATCATGGGAGGGGTTCACAAGGATAGTGTACAGCTTCCTCCTCGCTGCTCAGCTGATTGTTCCGATTACGTTACACAAAAACTCAACTCGGTTTAAACTTTTCTGAAATGATGCAACAAAATGATCACAACTTCCCCCAGAAGTGTCAGATGTGCTGCTGATATTGTAACACATGATGGAGCAAATGTAATATGTTCATTAAAATATTGTTTATAGCCATGTAACATTCCGTGCCTAATCATATTATCTCGTGGGACAGTACGAGTACCATTAGGTAGCCTAATAATATGAATAGAACTGCTCCCAATAATAGTTAGATAATAGTTAGAACTGTATCCCATCAAAACATGTTGGTTCGTGCATCAGAATATTGGCCGGCGCTTCTCTCTTCATCTTGCTTCAGAAAGCAAGAAATATGGTTTATATGAGACATGAAAGAAGCTGCCCAATAATAGTAGATTGTTGATGTAAATGTTTTTTTCTGACATTGCTATGTTTAATGTTCAGGTACAATGTTTATTCGCTTCAACCCAACTGATGGAAACACACCTACTATACATATTAATATGCATTCTATTTTTTGCAACATTTCAGAGATTTGCTTATCTATCGCTTATCACGATAATTTGCTTTAATTTATATGGAAACGCGGCTATTTCAATTGACGACTCAACTGTATTTATTAATGCTATGTTGGCAGCTGGTACTCATAAGAATAGCATCTCTGCTGTAAATCAAATCAAATCAAATGTATTTGTAAGGCCCGTCCCCATGGGCTGGACACGTCTTCTTTAAACAAGTCAAGAAGAAACATCACAATAAATCAAGAACAAAGCAAAAAAAAATAAGAAATTATTAATAAATTAAATAAATGCTGTAACAGACTGTCACTGTTCCTCTCTTGCTGTAGGGTGCGCCAAAATAAATAAGCTAGAGTGTATTTTGTACAGCAAACCGCCTCACAATAGCTCAGTGCCGGCAGCAGCAGGACCTATTTCCTTGTATGAATTATTTATTAATTAAATGATCACCAAAAACGTTAAAATTAGGTTGGGTCTATAACTTTCATATTGCCATACTTGGTGACTTTATAAAAGAAATTTATAAAAGCTCACTTCAGGCCATGATCTATGGTGATTATATCACAGGTTTGTTGGCCCCGCACGGATTTAGCTGTGACATAATAAGCCTACAGTATACCATGGGCCATGGTGAGCTATTGGTTTAATTATATTATATTGTATTATATGAATTAATATATTATGAATATGTCCCTGTTTCCCTATTCCCTGAGATGGTAAGAGTCCTGACTGTGCGGTGACAGGCAACTAATCCCATGACGGATCACCACCCTGTCAGGCTCATTAACAAAAACATTAACCGACAACAGCTGATCAATAGCTATCGATCACAGCTGATCGATTGGGTCCACCTGATGATCGATGAGTCAGGTTAATCCTACATAGTTACAGACAGAGGGAGAAAGGGAGAGACAGATAGAGGGTGATAAAGAGAGAAGTGAGGAGAGAAAATTAGACGGAGAGAGGGGGATGGAGGGAGCTTGAGAGAGAGATGGAGAGACATGGAAAGGAAGCCAAATAAAGGGAGGGAGAGAGAGAGAGATGGAGAGAAAGCAGGGTTACAAACAAAGAGAGAGCTAGAGATAAAGTGAGACAGAGAGAGCTAGAGAGAGGAGAGAGAGAGAGAGAGAGAGAGAGAGAGAGAGAGAGAGAGAGAGAGAGAGAGAGAGAGAGAGAGAGAGAGAGAGAGGGAGCTATATGAGAGTGAGAGCAGTGGCGGCCGGTGGGTACTTCGCCACTAGGGGCGCTATACCAAATATTTTGCAAACATGTACTGTACCACGCAAGACTCATGGCAAGACGTGAGCGATTCGACTCACGCTCACGGCAATGAATCGGCTCTTATGAACGAGTCGCTCAGCTGTTACTACAACAACACACAACCAGTCAAATAAAGTATAGTCTAGACTCTAATTCACAACTTGAAACACAATATAAATAGAAAAGTTAGAAACAAAACTCGCCCGTCTCCAAACACAGGCAGATCTCTCCCTCTCTCCTTCTCTCTCTCACACACAGCGCGACGTGGAATCGATTCGTTACACAATCAGACCTATTATATACCAAGAATAACTTCAGTATGAGTACAGGGCTGTACACATATTTTGCATATTGTTAAACGAGCCAAGGCTAGCTATTAAACTATCGATATGAATCGAAAATCTGGGACCCTGATGTAAACAAGACAAACGTCTTTCTCTGGTCTGCATCCCCTTAACAATTGTGTGTATTGAGCCGTACTGTATTGTACCCATTCTGCAATCTGTTAATAAAGTTCTCATTCATTCATTCATTCAAACATAGACGATATTGAACAAGCCATAATCCACGTATTTTCAATCCGAGAGAGCTGCAGTAGTTAAATCAATGAGCCATCGACATAGTCAGTGTGGTAAGTAACGTTATTATTGCATCCAAGATTGATACACGGCTGGCTAGGCAGTTGGTAGTTATAAAATAAATAAACAATCAGCAATGTCTCGCTTCATGAATGGCCAGCAGTAGTACTGCTCCTAAAAAAAACTATTTACAAACGTTAACGTTAAGCACAGAGAGAGAGAGAGAGAGAGAGAGAGAGAGAGAGAGAGAGAGAGAGAGAGAGAGAGAGAGAGAGAGAGAGAGAGAGAGAGAGAGAGAGAGAGAGACTCACTGTTTAGTTGAAACGTCCAGGGCAGGAGAGCTTGATAAACGTGTATAATCCGCCATATAGCTTGTTAGCCAAGTGTTAGCTGAGCTCGTTAGCACAACACTCAACAAGTACATTCCTTTGTCCATTTCCGCTCGAACAGACTGCAAACTACCTGGCGTTCTATCGCCATGCTCTAAGACAAACTCTAACCTTAACCAACTTTGAAAGAGTGCCTAAGCTTAACAGTCTAAAGAACTTGCAGTCACGGGCACGGCACGCTCTAAGACAAACAACCTAGACCAACCTAGGAACCAAGCTAGAAGCTAGAATTGGAACATTCGAAATTGGATTCGGCCAATCAGAGATCGTCTCTGTGAAATTCTGCCATGGAAAAAAATACTGGCGTCGGCCAATCAGAGAGCGTCTCCGCGAAATGCGGCTATGGAAATTCTTCACGGAAGTTCACGCTGCTGCCTAGACCGCTTCAAATCGCGCTCGGATTCCAACATAATAGTCATATTTCAACGCACAACGCCGTATGCACTGATTGGCTGTGACGGAGACAGCGATCAAACTGTGACGCGCACTCAGAGCGCTATCGCTTCTAGCCCGGGCGAGAAATACAAAAAAAAAAAAAAAACGTCACTTCCTGCTCATGAAAACGATGTTTTTTTAATTTAGATAATAACGTTATATTGTGCATTGGAAATACAAACATACTTAAAATGAGTAAATATTATTCATTTTAAACATGTTTATATTATTTATAGGGCTATAAAACACAAAAACGAAAAGGTTTTATTGTCTTCTTCTCTGATTTAACAGCAGCTGGCCAGCAGGTGGGTCGGCGCCCTTGCGCCCCTAGTGGCGAGCCGCCACTGAGTGAGAGAGAGCTAGAGAGAGAGCTAGAGAAAGTGCGATACAGAGAGAGCTAGAGAAAGCTAGAGAGAGAGAGTGAGCTAGAGAGCTAGAGAGAGAGTGAGCTAGAGAGAGAGAGGGAGAGAAAGCTAGAGAGGAGAGACATGGCAAGGAAGGAAATTAGAAGGGAGAGCGAGATGGAGAGAGAAAATAAGTGTAAGGGAGAATGAGCTGGAGAGAAGGAAAGACAAGGAAGAGAAAGAGAGAAAGGGAGTGGGAGAGAGAGCGAACAGGAGAGAGAAAGGGAGTGAGAGAGAGAGAACAGGAGAGAGAAAGGGATTGTGAGAGAGAACGATGGAGTGATGCGGAGATAGACACGTGAAAAGGAAGAGAAAAAGAGGGGAGAGACAGATGACACAGAGAGAGCGGGGGGGGGGGTAAGATAGAGAGAGCTACAGTCAGATAACAAGAGCGTGAGAATGAGAAATATAGACCAAGGAAGGTGGAGGCACAGAGGTAAGGATGGAGTGAGATGGAGAGAGAGAGAGAGAGAGAGAGAGAGAGAGAGAGAGAGAGAGAGTGTAGTGTGCAAGACAGTGGAAGGGTGAGAGAAATGCTTACAGCCACAATTCACCCTGTTAACGAAACATCTCACTCCTCTTCCCCTGTCATCCATAGTCGAGACTGATTAATTGATCGATTGATTGATTGACTGGGTGCCCAACCCTCATGGGTTTATAAGACACCAAAAGTACTGTTCCAGTGTTCCATTATTACATTACAGTTCTGTCTGTCTGTTGCACTACCTCCCCTGCAGGCTCTATACAACAAGAGGTGCAAATCCAGAGCCTGCAGGATAATGAAAGACCCCCACCACCCCAATAACAGCCTGTTCCAGCTGCTGAGGTCAGGCAGACACCTGCGAACCCCAGCCACTAGGACGGAGAGGCTTAGGCTCAGCTTCTTCCCCCAGGCCATTAGAGCCTTGAACAATGAACATTGAGTGCCACAGAACACTGAACTACTGAACACAGAACACTGAACTATCCACACACAAGCACACATGAGCACACACACGACACGCACGCTGTGCACGCTCACACACTAGCAGCCACTTTAACACTTTAACAAGAGCGGGCACACACTCATGCCGCACACACGCACACTTATGGCCAAGAGGAAAGGCCACTTTAAACTAGTGTAGCAGGGTGGATTATCCCTGCTTCGTGGGAACTGTGGTGCACGGTCACTAGGTAGCGAGACACAGTAGCACTCTGGCCAGCTGCACCTCCGTCTTTGGGGTCCGGAGCGTCAACTGGAGGCTGGCAGTGGGAGTGTATGAGGCCCAGGATTTACAAGCCTGGTCCGGTACTCTGGTCTTCCTCCCTCTCTCTTGGGCAGTCAGCAGTACTCCCCAACACACCCTCACCCTCCACAATTGTCTCCTTAGCCCTCCCACACCTAATGACTGGATGGTAAAGAAATAACTTGGTTCCCCCCGCAAGCAGTACCCTCCCTCAGTAACACCAGAAACCTTACAGTGGGAAATGGAAGGTTGAATAGGAAGGGGTTAATAATGGATATATTACCCGCATCAAAGGGTTAGGATTAGGGTTAGGCTCAATAAAAGACACACACACAGTGCTCCCGTTCTGGATGAGTGTTATTGTAACGTGGCCTAGTTACAACAATGCTACGTCTGGTGATTATTGCACCATGGGTATCAACACACAATGATTACACTGGCATAAATCAATTATATAATTACACCCAGGCACCAAGTGCTCTCACGGTACCCAGACTAAGTGCTGCCCACGTCTGGGCTGAACACAGTATCTACCTTCCCTAAGGGATTACATATACTGCTCCAGGTCGGTAATATGGGGAAGGAAGGGGGAACATAGGGGAGGAAAATAGAAGGATTCACTGAACGGGAAATATTATGAAACACACACCTTATCACGCTCAAAGAAAAGGAATGAAACAAAAGAGTGAGCCCACAAAATACCAGTAAAGTCCTATCTTAATGCCGGCATATATTGTTCGGGGTACCCCTATGGAATGGTAGTAGCAACATTACTTTCGCCCGCAGGCTGCACCACACTGTGTATTGCATAAGGAATCGGGAGCCTCAATGCTCATTTGTACTCATCCGAAATGGCCGCCTCGCCACTCCACTGTTGTCCGGGAGGCAAGATGGCGTCGAACGCTCTCGGCTAGGATGTTAGCAGGCGGAGCTGGGCAGAGAGGCAGCGCCGGCTGAGAGCGTGTGCTGAGCGATGACGACCCCTGCTGGATGGGAGGAACTCCCGTAAGCCGCAGGCAGCCTGGTGCAGGTCTGAGTGAAGTCCGCCGGAGCAGGCTGAATGCAGGCAGCCGGGTGCAGGTCTGGTCGAAGTCAGCCGGAGCAGAATGGTTGTTGGCCCACGCTCGTCCTGGTGCGTGCACTCTATACCGCACACTGTAACTACTATAACTCGGTGGTTAAAGACTTGGATACTTGGTTAACCGCACGTTACTTATACCGCACACAGTAACTATCATAACCCGATTGCTAGTGCCTGGCTCTGCACTAATTGTTCGTATACTATCGCTGGTACTGCTAGGATATCGTGTCCACTAGCCAGTACTTGTTATCACCCGTTGCTATCTCACGGGGCCCTCTGGCATAACGTCAGCAACAGGGCTCTCCAGAGCCCCCGTTAGCTGCGACTACTCGTTGTCCAAGTTCACTGCCGAAGAGAGCGTCTTCCGTTTCTCTCCTCCATTTATCTCCTCCCAACTCTCTCCGCCACTCTCTGCCTGCTACCGCCCCCTGCTGGTCCCGCCTGCCAGTCACAAGGGGAAACGCATTGTAGAATATGATCCAGTACTGTCATTTATAATCCATATTCCAGTGCTCTTCGGAAGGGGACGCTTGCGTCATTGTTTGTGTGAATATCAAGGATGTCTTTGTGTACAAAGGGAATATAAAACACCAGTCAGCAGTCTCGAATAATATACAATATTTTCAGACTGCTACACTAGTATAACAAGAGGAACAGTGTATTGCACTACTAAAGCTACCTAGCATGTCCTATATGCTCTGTAAATAACTATGTACAGATACCGAGATGTCACACCATGTTACCTGTTACCTGTTTATTGCACAATGTTGTTTTTTATTGGATTCTATTATATGTTGTACCACTGTATTGCACATCGTCGCGGGCAAGACCACCCGCATTTCATTGTATACTTGTATGCCGTGACAAATAAAACTCTTGACTTGACTTGACTTGTCTTAAACAAAGTATTCTGCCTTCTCTCCCGAGCTTGGCAAATAAAATCTGCTACAAAAAAGGTTCCCTTCTTGAAGCACAATAAATAAATGATGATGATGATGATGATGAAGTTTTTCAAATTCATAAGTGGAGGACATTTGACTAAAACGTACATCCCTTACATCCTCGTAAACAGGACAGTAAAACATTTTTTTTTACCTTATTCTCAATTTCACTCCCCCACCAACTCCCACACCAAACAAAGTCTGTCCTCCTCTGGGGTGGCATTAACTATGTCAAGTCAAGTCAAGTCAAGAGTTTTAATTGTCACGGCATACAGGTATACAATTGTCTGTCTCTAGTAGTAATGGCCCTGTGTCCCTGACCCAATCTGTGCACATAGGGATCGTTGTCTTTTGTTTAAATAAGTTTGTTAATTGTAACTATTCTTTATGAGAGTGTACGTGTAATTTTTTTTCATATACTATATATCAACAGACTTGGGACTTTTATTTATAGATACATTTTACTCCTATACTCTCCTGAATATCACACAATAATCGGTTCTGGAAAGGTAACGCCAAATCATTCACATAAAATAAGGATTTCAACTCATTAGCCCACGGATGACCATGCGACATGTCCTATTTAAATATATTTTTTGTGAGTCTCTGATCAGACGTCTTCACAAGTCTATTCCAAAGCCTTTGACATTTACTCATGAGCGCAAATTACATTACAAAAGAATATACACACACACACACACACACACACACACACACACACACACACACACACACACACACACACACACACACACACACACACACACACACACACACACTTCTCTTTTGTTATTGGGAGTTAAGTGGGTTTAATATGCCATGCATTATTACACAGGCTTTGAGTGCAGTGACCCCCATAACACATAACGACAATAGATTCATTTTCATTAAAGGAGAGTTCTGTTTGTGGCTCTCTGTTGAGAGTTTTTCTATACACCTCAAGGCATGGCATCCAAATGATGTCACTCTATTGCGTCACCAGTGTGATCACACCACCACGGACACGCACACAAACACACACGCACACACATTACTTTCCAAATATATATATCTATCTTCTTGTGTCTTCATATTGTTCCCTATTTCCCTGTGGTTCTATGTTTCTTTGTTTCTTTTCTTTTTTGCCTATTGTCAGCGACTTTGGGTAATTGAAAAGCGCTATATAAAATAAATGAATTATTATTATTATTATTATTATAATCCATTACAGACTGTTCTAACTGGCTAAACATCGCTGCTTATGTGCAAAACATTTTAATCAGTGATGACAATCCATTGATTGCACCAAGCAATGTAATCTGATCAATTATTCTAAATTGGTTGCAGTTACTGTACGTTTACTACAACCATGATCAGCTGTCCTTTCAAATTATGTCAAATTATGTTTGCATAGTAATACTATAGAAATAGTAACAATAATACACGTAACTAATTTCCTTCAAGTGTATCATATATAGCTGTTATTTACAACTGTTTACTCAGTATTTTACTTAGAGAACATTGAACTCTGGTGTGCAGGTCAGGATGCACACAGGCCGCTTCGCAGCAGTTTGTTTGTTTTATTAGGATCCCCATTAGAATGCTAGTCGTCCTGGGGTCCTCACAAGAAAATAATACAAGAGAATACAAATACAGAATGTAATTAGTAATAGAATCAGCTCAGTTAACCTTTGTGATTTGTGAGCATGAGTGATGCCCTACCGCAATCAGAATCCTTTATCATATCCCTTCCCCCTCATAGCCCTGGGCTGTGCCTTTTCATGATCATAGCAAAACTCCAAAACGATGAACACACCAGGAACACAGTCATAATCTAACAGACATTCATCATTTTCTTTTATTTGTATTTATTTTTTCATTTAATTTATTTGTTATTTAAGCACCTGAGACATAAATTCATTGTGAATGAATTCAGGAGAAAAACGATGTTAGCGATGAGTTATTAAGAAATATATATTAGGCACACAAACACACATAGACAAACACACACACACATATACGCACATGCACACGCACACGCACATGCACACACACACACACACACACACACACACACACACACACATGCACAAACGCACACACACACACACACACACACACACACACACACACACACACACACACACACACACACACACACACACATGTACACACACAGGATGCTGGACTGGGAGTATATAAGGGGCGTTCTTCCCTCTCAGCAGAGAAGTACCCTTATCACTCTCTCACTCACTCCTCGCACACACGCAGAACCTCTCTCTCCCTCTCTCTCTTCCCTCAAGGTAAGAAAAGTACTCTCTCCTCTCTCCCTCCACAGGAACAAGGCTGTGGAGGTTTGATCATTTTGGGGCTTTTATTGGGATTGTGCTCAGTCTGCTATGATGAGGTGGTGGTGGGTTTATTTTTCTCCTCAGAATCGTGTGATTCTCAGAGGTATGGCATGCAGGTTATGTTAGTATTAAGAGATCTCTGATGCATAATGAGGTCAATTATTTTGCTGCTAATGTCTGTATGGATTTTGTATTGGATTTCTTTGGAAATGAGTGTTTTCAAGAACCGTGCACATTTGATGTGTGTAGTTTGATGTATGACACGAGTATGGACATGTCAATTTAAAGGTGTTTCAAGTGAAAAAGATAGAATGGGAAAAAAAACACAGACCATGTCACCATTGCTTAGACTATTATAAAAGATATTTGAACAATGTAGATTATTTCTAGAGATGATTCCTGAAAACAAAATTTAAATCAATAATCTCACTGGAACCTGGAAATGAGCTCATTTGAAGCTGAAATAAGGTTAAAGAACAACCTTCCTCCACACTGTGATGCTCTGTACTGTGTGCAAAGAGGAGAATGTGTGATATTTCACAGGAAAAAAAACAGTTGCAACTAATTGACCATTAACTACAAACAAGCAGGTGTGTAATGGGAGAGCGTGCTGGTTGGTATGATGACTGAAAGCCTGAGAAACAATAACACCTGTAGGTAATGCTGTTTGCCTACACCTTGCTGTTACGCAAGATGTCACTTATAGGAACGAGCGTCACAGGGCAGTGAAATCGACAGATTTTCTTTTTAGATCATTTTAGTTGCCGTTTCATTGCGTTTTAAGACTTTCCGATATTTAATTTTATTCGAGATTTAACCCAAAGGTGGCATTCTGGGTTCCTCATTACTGAACGCCCCCCCCCTGTCACCTCTCCTGTCCTCCTCTGCTGTCCTCCTCTCCCACATCCCACCTCCCACCTCCCTGGTCCTCCGTGCCTCTCTTACAGATGAATGCAGGGCTGTGTGTGTGTGTGCTGTTACTAGTCCTGTGTACGAGCTGTTTGGGACGTCCGCACTCCTCTCAGACCCTGGATGTGGGACCGCCCGCCTTCGCCCCCGCCTCTGACGGTAAGGCTTTACCTGGGAGGCTTGGCCGGAGGGAGCGGCGGATAGGAAGTAGAGATTGTGAGAATGTGAGATGTTTTCCATCTGATCTCTGACGTCTTCTCCTCTGTGTTTGACCCCCGGGGGTCAATAGCTCTCCTGCAGACCGACACCCACATCCTGGTCAAGCCCCCCCCACTGGGAGAAGAGGTACGCGACACAAGAGCCAATCTCAGCGAACTACTGGCACGACTCATCTCTTCTAGGAAAGGTGTGTGCATGTGTGTATGTACATTGTGGTGTGCATGTGTGTGTGTATGTGTGTGTGTGTGCGTGTGTGTGTGTGTGTGTGTGTGTGTGTGTGTGTGTGTGTGTGCGTGCGTGCGTGCGTGTGTGCGTGCGTGCGTGTGCGTGTGTGTGTGTGTGTCCGTGCGTGCGTGCGTGTGTGCGTGCGTTAGTGGACAGCTGTAGGAATGCAAGGGGTTAAATGTATGTGGTAATTAGTACTTACTACTCAAGTTCATTTTCCGTTGCAAGTATGTTTTCCTGTCAATGCCTCCCTCCCAGTCTCTCACTAATTGCTGGAATCGGTCCCCGGCTAAGTTAGTCAAATTAATTTATGGCTCTGAAAAGCTTTTGTGGTTTTGAAGGGGATTGTGCTAGAGGGTTCCAGCCTTCCGGTCATCCTCCCTCTCTCTCTCTCTCTCTCTCTCTCTCTCTCCTCTCTCTCTTCTCTCTCTCTCTCTCTCTCTCTCTCTCTCTCTCTCTCTCTCTCTCTCTCTCTCTCTCTCTCTCTCTCTCTCTCTCTCTCTCTCTCTCTCTCTCTCTCTCTCTCGCTCGCTCCGCTCCACTGAGGAAAACAAGCCCTCAGCTAGCTGTCTGGTGTTCTTCGGTTGCCTGGTGCTGCCACCGTGCTTCTGAGACCGGGTGGCTGGATTCCTCAGCGACCAAATTGCCTGCTTGGTCTCCATAGATAGAAACCACTAAAGCGCACGCATGTACAGTATTCGTCCACACGCTCGCACATATACAGTATACAAAGACACACACACACACACACGCACACACACACACACACGCGCGCGCGCACACACACGCGCGCACACACACACACACACGCACACACGCACACACACGCGCACACACACACACACACACACACACACACACACACACACACACACACACACACACACACACAGCCCTTACCATAGCGTTACTACAAAGAACAGAGCTTTCCTACTGCCTGACATGCAGATTAGTGATGGGAATTACGGCTCTCCTAATGAAGGGATCGTTTTTTTGGCCGCGGGGGTGACTTGGTTTATTAGTCTTTGGAATCAAAACCTTTGGTTTATCCACAGAATGATCACTAGGATAATGATGGCATAGGATTTGGATCAGATTCAAACTTAGATACTTAAAGCCCCTGGCAACAACGTCTCAATTCTTTAAAATGTATGTATGATTTTTTATGAAAGAATATAGGCCTCTATTTTAGGTGACAAGACGTATCTGATTCGTTCTAACAGTAAAAAGAAAAACTGCTTGGGCGCAACGAACGATAATAATAAATAACGGCTCCCGCCAAGTATGACTCGGTTCCCGCTCAAAATAATCTGATGGCTCCCGACGGTCACATCACTAATGCAGGCACTGAGGCCCGAGGACAGTTAACAGCCAGACCGGGCGTCTCAAAGCAGCATCAAAGATGACACTTGGACACTAAATGTCCTGAAGAGAGGCCGCTGACACAGTGGAGAAGACATCTCTTTCATCATGAGTCACGGGCTCCGTAGAGCCTTCTATCCAGATTGACCCCACAGGAGATTTGAGGATCTAAACTCTTTCTTATCTCAGAGAGAGGGGATCGAGAAGCACTTAAGGGAATACTGCTCATCTTTTTCAAAGGCTGCAGAGTTTTTTTATGTTTTCTTTTTTTCTTTTTCTTTTATACACAGTAGATGACGACACCCTATCAGGGCTGAAATACATAATGCACGGTTAGAGACACACTCACACGCACATACAGAGACACATACGTAGACATGATCTGTGTGGCTGTGGTGTCCCTACCCTCCCATTGCCTTTACCAGACAAAGAGGCATCCTCCAAACCAGGGGTCTCAAACTCGCGGCCCGTGGGCCAATTGCGGCCCGCTGGATGATATTTTGCGGCCTACATAATTTATTTTATGAGTAAAAAAAAATCATAATAATATCTTTTTTTTTACAATAAAGTTTAATAAAAATCTTAGTCAAACTTTTAGTATTATGGATATTAAACATGCTGGCAGAGTACATGCATCCATGTTGTTGTGAACATTTTAATTAACCCTTGTGCAGGCTTGGCGCCGGCTGATCTCATGAGGCTTAGAGCACAAAAGTGTGTATCAAGTTCAATGTCATATAATTTTTTATTTTTAATATTTTTAAAACATTTTCTTCCCCACGATTACCACTAAGAGCCTAACCTCAAGATATCTATAAAATATTACAAATATTTCCAAATTTTAACCACTTATATTCTTGTTTGTTTGATAGTAAGTGCGTTTTTATGGGGAAAAAAGCTGAAAACGGCATATTCTTCATATTTATAGACGTTTTAGACCCCATATTCCAGCGTGAAAAACCTGCACAAAGTCCCGGTGAATGAGATTCTGTCCTTATATATACAAATGATTGACTAATTTGGTCAGAAATAGCTGAGACGCTAACGTTAGTTTTGCCTTTGAGAACCAATGGTTCTCGAGCCGTAACGGCACATGGGGCAGGAGCCTATCTCCTGTTTCTGTAGCGTGTGGCAGCTTGATGTACAAGTACACCCCCTTGGACATGACGCTAGTATGTCGCAAGGACTTCCCCCCAAACCAACCTTTGATGCTGAGTGTCAAGCAGGGAGGCTATGGGTACCATTTTTAAATAGTGTTTGGTATGATTCGGCCGGGGCTTGAACTCCCAGCCTCCCAAACTCAGGGCGGACACTCTACCCACGAGGCCACTGAGCCGGTAAATTCTGAAGACACAAGTGCTGTCTATTGAAGCACCAGCCCTCTTCCGCATAGAGCGAGCTCAGCGATGAGCCGAGGGGGCCGGCACCCATCAGAGGGATCCGTGATTCAGCTGTGTGACACAGTTGATACCAGAGCGAGGAGGCGGGGAGAGGAGTGGTGCTGCACGCTGCTCGCTCTCCTCGCAACCCCCCAAATAAAATAAAATAAATTCCCTACCTACCCATGGCCTTAACATGTTCCACCCCAGGTGAAAATCTGCATAAAATGTATACCTAGGTAAATGGAATATTGCTCCACTTCTACAAGGGCTATTTGCATATTCTTGGTATCTAGGAACATCTATGGACCTCAATGAATGTATTCTCAGTGTCAGAAATATTATGTCTATTACTAGGCTTGCTTAAATTGTGATGAAACAAAGGAAAATATGAATTATGATTTTTCTTTTCATCTTTGACAGTGAATAAAACCATGATAATAATGACCAAACTTAAAAAATGCATTCAGTACCCTCTTGAGATCATGTGTACAAAAGATCTAAGGAAATTAATAAAGGGAAGATGATCAAACTGAAGGTTCTGTATATACAGTACTGAATTCTCCCATCCGGACCAATGCAATTTGAAATATTATTATAGAATATAGAATATGCTTATACATTACCTTATTATAGCCAATTCGCACATTTATATATATATACATAGTATCTTTCAAATGGCCGAGTTCAATTTGGATATAGTATCACCAGGCGTGCATAATAACAGATACTGATATTTACTGTAATCGACTGTACTATTTTATTTCCCCCACAGTGTAACCATTTTGAAACTAATTTCAGATCTAATTCTTCCTACATGGTAACAATAGTGTGGGGAAACTGACTGCGTTTCAATATTTGTCAAAAACGTTACCTTTTGTAGCTTATTATCGCGAATCATAACAATTATTGACATAATTCATTCAGAACACTGAACTTTGAACCCCCATAGAACTTGCCAGGAAGTGTAGATCGGAGAAATTTCAACGCTGGCAGATAGCTAGCGATCTCCTCTACAAAATGCAAAAAAGCTTCAATTCCCATGGTTCAACATTTCCATTTCCGGTTCCGGGTCAAATTGGCGATCGCAAATAGAAAACTTAAAATGATATAAGTACACTTTTAACCTATTGCTAAACTATTGCCAACCTAACGTTTTACATTCTACATGTATTTGTGACATAGTAGTGATGTTAATACTTGAAAACGGTTGATTTTAAAATCACAAATTATTTTGCATCTTCATAAAAATATGCCTATAATTTAATAAGGTCAAAAGGGGTCGGTACCCCTGCTCTAAACAAAGTGTTGGTTCACTTTGTTTCAAAGGGTTATACAGTATAGATTAAATGTGCATAATGTCAGTCCCAGTTGTAAAGGAGCATTAGAATCAATACACAATTAAAGCAGTGACTGTGTGTGCGTGTGTGTGTGTGTGTGTGTGTGTGTGAGTGTGTGTGTGTGTGTGTGTGTGTGTGTGTGTGTGTGTGTGTGTGTGTGTGTGTGTGTGTGTGTGTGTGTGTGTGTGTGTGTGTGTGTGTGTGTGTGTGTGTGTGTGTGTGTGTGTGCGTGCGTGCGTGCGTGCGTGCGTGCGTGCGTGCGTGCGTGCGTGTGTGTGTGTGTGCATGTAGTTGGTTGTGTGGGTGTATGGTGTATTGGTGCTGTCTCAGTGTAGGAGCCGGAGGTGTTGCTCAAACCTGTTGTAACCAGTCTTCTCACTACACTAGGGAACTGAAACTCTGAGTATGTGTGTGTGTGTGTGTGTGTGTGTGTGTGTGTGTGTGTGTGTGTGTGTGTGTGTGTGTGTGTGTGTGTGTGTGTGTGTGTGTGTGTGTGTGTGTGTGTGTGTGTGTGTGTGTGTGTGTGTAGCAATCTACAGTATGTTACTAATATACTTAGAGTAGCAATCTATGTTACTATACTTACATTAGCAATCTGGATTACTATTCTTATAATCCTACTACGCAAAACTCAAACCCTGTCGTGAACCAATAATCTGACCATGCCGGTGTGAGTCTAACCATGGCCTGAGGAAAGACGGTAGGCTGAAATGTCCGTTCTATTGGAGTTCAATTCCCAATTTAGCTGTTCCCTCAGTGACCTCACACACGG
The DNA here is from genome assembly GCF_963971535.1 of Notolepis coatsorum. Lineage (NCBI taxonomy): Eukaryota > Metazoa > Chordata > Actinopteri > Aulopiformes > Paralepididae > Notolepis > Notolepis coatsorum. Next base: position 31,498,237 of record NC_140168.1, on the reverse strand, counting down.
ATACACACATGGATGTGCACACGCACAGCAAACATGCATAAACACAGACTGAGGCTAATTACATTTACATTTACATTTAGTCATTTAGCTGACGCTTTTATCCAAAGCGACTTACAAGTTCTGTGCGACAAGACAGCAAGAAGGGTATAACTCTATCAGCTGAGTAACAATGTTCATCAAAGTGTTGCGTGTTACAGTGTAGGTTAGTTTATTAGGACAAGTGCATGACATTAAGGTTAGTCGGGGTTAGATTTTTTTATTTTATTTTTTTTATCATTTCAGATAATGGTTGAAGAAGTGAGTCTTTAGTCGACGGCGAAAGATTGGACGGGATTCGGCTGTCCTAACTGGGATGGGTAGTTCATTCCACCATTGTGGGGCAAGGACTGAGAATAGGCGGCTTCTCTTTGATGACCCTCCGGGAGCTTGGATAGGAGTAGATCTGAGGCGGCCAGAAGATGCAGAGCGTAGGGGTCTTGAGGGTGTGTAGTTAGAGACCATTGACCGGAGGTAGGCGGGAGCGGTTCCCTTTGCCGCACGGTATGCTAGGTCGAGGGCCTTGAAGCGGATACGTGCAGCAATGGGGAGCCAGTGCAGGTCCCTAAGAAGTGGGGTGACATGGGCCGACTTCGGTAGGTTTGAGATCAGGCGGGCCGCTGCGTTTTGAATGAGTTGAAGAGGCTTGGTGGCAGTGGCCGGGAGGCCAGCTAGCAGTGCGTTGCAGTAGTCGAGGCGGGAGATGACTGTTGATTGGACGAGGAGTTGGGTGGCTTCTTTTGTCAGGAAGGGTGCGTATCCTTCTGACGTTGCTCAGGAGGAATCTGCAGGTTCTGGTTGTCGCTGCGATGTGAGCAGAGAAGTTCAGCTGGTCGTCGAGGACAACACCAAGGTTCTTGGCGGTCGGCGACGCGGTCACAGCTGCATTCTCGACTGTGATGGAGAGGTCGGTCAGGGGGGAGGATTTGGCCGGCAGGTGGAGCAATTCTGTTTTGCTTAGGTTCAGTTTGAGGTGGTTGGTCGTCATCCAGGCGGAGATGTCGGACAGACAGGCCGAGATCCGCTCAGAGACGTGGATATCTGAGGGAGGGAAGGAGAGGAAGAGTTGAGTATCATCGGCATAACAATGATATGAGAAGCCATGAGACGTGATAATGTTACCCAGTGATTTAGTGTAGAGGGAGAAGAGAAGGGGTCCTAGGACCGAGCCCTGGGGGACACCCGTCCGGAGGGGGCGGGTGGCCGACAGAGTCCCTCTCCATGACACTTGGTAGGAGCGGTCATTGAGGTATGATGTCAGCCATGTCAGCGCAGATCCAGCCACTCCCATTCCTGCGAGGGCCGCGAGGAGGATCTGATGGTTGACTGTGTCGAAGGCTGCAGATAGGTCTAGGAGAATCAGGACAGAGGAGAGGCCTTTCGCTTTTGCTAAGTGAAGTGCCTCTGTGACCGCAATGAGGGCCGTTTCTGTGGAGTGGCCAGTCCGGAAGCCAGACTGATTGGGGTCTAGGAGGTCATTCTGTAAGAGATAAGCAGTAAGTTGGTTGGATACAGCACGTTCAAGTGTTTTAGAAAGAAAGGAGAGAAGAGAGACAGGACGATAGTTGGCTATGACGGTGGGGTTCAGGGTTGGTTTTTTTATGAGGGGCGTGACTCTGGCTTGTTTTAGGGAGGTGGGGACCACCCCCGAGTTGAGTGAGGAGTTGATGGTTGCAGTTAGGAATGGGAGGATGTCCGGTGCTATGGTCTGGAGGAGTGGGGAGGGTAGCTGGTCCAGCTGCCATGTAGTCGGACGGTTCGACGTTACCAGTGTCAGGGTCTCGGCTTCTGTAATGGGAGAGAAAGATGACAGAGTGAAGGATGAGGTTCTCGATTCAGCGTTTGGAATGGGTGGGGGTTGGGAGAAGGAGCTGCGGATGTTCTCCACTTTTTCCTCAAAGAAGATCGCAAAGTCTTTGGCAGAAAAAGATGAGGGAGGAGGAGGTGGGGGGGGAGTGAGGAGGGAGGACATGGTAGCATGCAGTTTGCGAAGATTCTTGGCAGAGGCCTCGATCCCTCTCTGCTGTTGTAATTATGTGCTGAGCAAATAGCACGCTGTCCGTTTCAAGTCCATCTGTTGTTGGAGCGTCCCTCTTGTTTCGTCACAGTGCGTGTGTGTGTGTGTGTGTGTGTGTGTGTGTGTGTGTGTGTGTGTGTGTGTGTGTGTGTGTGTGTGTGTGTGTGTGTGTGTGTGTGTGTGTGTGTGTGTGTGTGTGTGTGTGTGTGTGTGTGTGTGTGTGTGTGTGTGTGTGCGTGCGTGCGTGCGTGTGCGTCTGTGTGTGGGCTACAACCGTCGTAGTCTTTTTTTGTTATATCAAATAATAGCTCTCTGACCATTATCACTGGTATAGAGTGGGTCAGTGAGTAACATGGGTCTCCCAGTCCCTCTTCTCTGCAGTAAACACGAAAGACATTTCCTGGTATCCCGTTCCCACTTTATCCAATCAGGAAAGAGAGAACTCCACACTGGAAAAATAAGAAATAAAAACTACTTTTATGCAAATGATGTGCTTGAAATAAGTATAATAATCTGCCAGTGCAGTAAGCTAATTTGGCCTGGCAAGATTTCTTGAAATAAGTACAAATATCTAGGCTTCTCTCTCCTGATTGGATAAAGTGGGAAGGGATACCAGAAAATGTATTATTATTCCGTTTACTGCAGAGCGGAGGGACTGGGAGACTCATGTTACTGACCAAACACTCTATATCAGTGATGGCTGTTGGAATGTAGAGCTATTTAACACTTATTCTAACCAAATAAATACCACTTACAGCATCTTTAATGCACTAAGGAGGACAGAGCCTTTGGTCTACTGGTCTGTTGGCAGGCCTCATTCCTGGTGTCGTTTTATGACACTGAGTACCATCACATGACTCTGCTGAGGCTTGAACCTGCACAATTACTAATTTCATAACCGATCCTTTAACCAGACGGCCAAATAGCTGTGTTTGATAAGGTACAGGAAGCGACAGAGCGAATGGAGAGGTTCCAGAGAGTATAGGCTACAGAGCGAAGGGAGAGGTTCCAGACAGTATAGGCTACAGAGTGAAGGGAGAGGTTCCACACAGTATAGGCTACAGAGTGAAGGGAGAGGTTCCAGACAGTATAGGCTACAGAGTGAAGGGAGAGGTTCCAGACAGTATAGGCTACAGAGTGAAGGGAGAGGTTCCAGACAGTATAGGTTACAGAGTGAAGGGAGAGGTTCCAGACAGTATAGGTTACAGAGTGAAGGGAGAGGTTCCAGACAGTATAGGTTACAGAGTGAAGGGAGAGGTTCCAGACAGTATAGGTTACAGAGTGAAGGGAGAGGTTCCAGACAGTATAGGCTACAGAGTGAAGGGAGAGGTTCCAGACAGTATAGGCTACAGAGCGAACATATGAATAGACGGGAAAGGGATGCAGGATGACCAGCATGACGTCGTCCGCTGAGTTAGATTCCATTCATTTTATTTCGAGTGAATGTAATTTCTGCTAAATAAACATCCGAACAAACCCTTTCACTGCCGCACCACCAAAACGGTTAACCCTTTCACTGCGACTATTCACAGACGGTTAACCCTTTCACTGCCACACACAACAGCCGGTTAACCCTTTCACTGCCACACGACATAAGGTTAACCCTTTACTATCACACACAACCGAAGGTTTTTGGTGTATGAAGACGGTATTCATTCATATTTCCAACCCCCGCTTTGCAAATCCCACATTTCAAAAACCAGACAACTTCAAAGAGAAATCGTGTGTTTGTTTTTGAGCACTTTTTTAGTGTGTCAACAGAACACCAGTAATTGAGTCTGTCTACCGCTGTCGCTGTACAAACACGGCGGTCTTCAGCTCGGCTGCTCTGCTCTCCAAGACAAGATCACTTGTTTTTTTTCGATCCACTCTCTCCACTAACTCTGTGTACGATCGAACAAACACCCCTGAGCGCAATAGGACGCCATCTTGTGCCCTCGCCGGTGCTCTCGGACATTTCAGACATTTCTCTCGGTGCACTCTTCTCTTGCCCCGCTGGAGGGGAAGCATGCTAATCTCTCTAGCGCTCTGTTTCTCTCCCACACTCTTCCTCTGACCTCCATCTTCTTCCCTCTCTCTCTCTCTCTGTCTCTCTCTCACTCTCTCTTCTCTCTCTCTCTCTCTCTCTCTCTCTCTCTCTCTCTCTCTCTCTCTCTCTCTCTCTCTCTCTCTCTCTCTCTCACCCCATACTTGCTCTCCGCCGCCTATCATCCCAGGTTCCGTGCGGAGGAACTCGGCGGTGAACAGCAGAGCCAGCAATCACCGGATAAAGGACCGGGACTACCTGGGATGGATGGATTTCGGTCGTCGCAGTGCAGAGGAATACGAATATTCCTCATAGGAGAGGAGACGCCACAAAACAGCCCTCTTTTGGGGAGGAGGGGGGGGGGATAATAAACCTCACTTGTCTCACAACGAGATTCTATTTATTATGTATTTGATGTACATTTGTTTGTAAAACTAAAATAATGCAATATACATATGCCAAATTTTGCAGAAAACGTAATGTCCACATTTTGATTCTTTCTCTCTCCTTGTCATGTTTTCGATGGCAAAATTATTCGGTTTGGGATTCTGAGGAGGCTAAACCCAGAGGACGAATAATCTATGAAATATATTTTCAAATATGATGTGTATTAATTCAAGCAAGGAGTTAAAATTCAAATCCATCGTGTAATGCTCATGGTGTGTCTCATTCGGAAGTATGGCAGCACATACTTATATGCAGTGATCTCAAACTAGAAACGCAAATCTAACAGAATCTATAGGTCAGTATGGATCCTCGCCTCGCATCGCTGCTTTCAAATCTATAGAGCAGCCGGTGATTGTTGTAAACATTATTGATCTCTTTTTTTTAACAGAAGTGATAGGATATGAATCCATTATCAAACAGTTGATTAAATGATTTTACCATGTACCCTTGAGACACAACGTTGATGAATGAAAACGCGTGAAGTCATATGGTATGTGTACTTTGTGAATATCCCCCCATGAACCCAAAGGTATGAAGACAAAACAGTATAACTCCATTCATATAGAGATGCTTCTTTTTGTCTGTTAATTTTTCTAATGTAATTATTCTAATTAAATAAAAACTGTCTCTCAGCTATTCTGGTATGAATAAACCATTCCACACACACACACGCACACACACACACGCACACACAAACACACACGCACGCACATATTATATATTTATATCCTATGATTAGAGTTCACATTCATCTGAATATCAGTATCACTGAGCTCAATGGGAATCCACGCCAATAATTCAGAAAAAATACATTAAATCAACAGATTCCAACCATAACTTGACAATACAACGGATGATGAGAAAGCTCTTGGAGAAACCTGAACCACGGTTGTTCATTAGTAAAGTACAGCTGACCTACATTTACATTTTGTCATTTAGCTGACACTTTTATCCAAAGCGACTTACAAGTTCTGCATGACAAGTCAGCAGGAAGGGAACAACTCTTTCAGCTGAGTAACAATGTTCATCAAACAGTGCTGAAACGTGGGTGCTGCAGTGTTGAGCTAAGGAGAAGGATTGATTGATTGATTGATTGATTGATTGATTGATTGATTGATTGATTGATTGATTGATTGATTGATTGAAAACTTTATTAACAGATTGCAGAATGGGTACAATACAGTACAGCTCAATACACACAATTGTTAAGGGGATGCAGACCAGAGAAAGACTTTCGTCTTGTTTACATCAGGGTCCCCCATTTTCAATTCATCAGGAAATCCATGCCAAAGTAATAATAACCCACCCAGATCATGTCTTGGATAGTAATGGTCTTGCACATTTTTTAATAGCATCCAAATAATTTTAGTAGTGGGAGGTATACCAAATATTGGTTTTGAGGTAATTTGTTGTAATATGTTGAACTTCAGTTGAACCTGTTAAGCCCGTAGGTCCCCTGCTTTTCTTTATCATAAATCGATCAATATTAGATCCCCAATTATCATATCATGGGGTATCATTGGAAAGCCACACTCATTGGCTACAACCCTGTCCAAAAGTTTTAGAGATCGCCAAATGATTGACGGAGCTAGAGCCCCCGGAGGTCGGGGGTGGTAATGTGTACTTTGGCGCACGCCTCACATATCGGCATGTAACTCGAGAACCGCTGAACTGATTTTGTCACCTGAAAGGGCAATTGACAGGCAACAAATAGGGCTTTAATTCTATCTATATATTGTATTAAAGGAAATGCATACCCAAGCCGCTAGAGGTCGGCAAAGTGGCGCGTCATGTGGGCCCTTGGATGTTAAGAGGTTCTGTTTTAAAAAAAAAAATTTGTAGCCAAGAGTAAATACAATAACCCTATCAAAACAGTAGTCAAAGTATATTTTCATTTTTACCAATGTTTTATACGATTTACCGAAAATACGAATTTATCGGAAAAATGCTAATTATATCTCTTTTATCGTAAAACCGCAAGGAAATGACTAAATCCAGATTTAACCCTGCCATTGGAAAGAGGAGCCTTTTCCTTATCCATAGATGTATGATTTGGCCATAATAAGGTCAAGGTCAAGTTCAAGGTCAAATATGAATTTATAATTAAAATGTATTATCATTTATTACTGTATCTACAAATCCTTCTGTTTAATCATCTTCCCTTTATTCATTTGCTTAGATATTTTTTTGCTTGATCTCAAGAAGGTGCTGAATGGGCTCAGTGAGCGAGCTCGGCTTGCTCACAATTGTAACATGGTGTTATTCACCGGCACAGGTGCAAAAATAAATCATAATTTATATTCTCCCTTTTTTCATTACAATTTACTCAAGCCTAGTAACAGACACAATATTTCTGACACTGGAAATACATACCTCCAGGTCCCTAGATGTTCCTAGATACCAAGAACATGCAAATTGGCCTTGTAGAAGTGGAGCAATCTTCCATTTACTTAGGCATGTACCATTAGGCGAGATTTCTGAAAATAGGGCTACAGCTTAACAGGCTAAATTAGATACATACATAGATCCGCTTTTTTATAGTTAATGTGAGAATCAAAGAGAGAGTGATGCATTAGTTGGAAGAAAATATTTTTATTTTGTAATGACAACCGATGCTAATGAGAAAGTACTGGTTATTTTGTTAAGCTTGATGACATTCTTCTCTGTGTAGTACATTTGTGCTCCAGGGAACCAGTACACTTGTAGTTTGCTATAATTTAATTACCTTCTAATTGTGCATGTGTACAGTACATATTGCAATAATAATCTAATTATATTTATTTTGATAGATAATAGACATTGGACCTCATTCTCAAACAACCTCGTAAATAACCTTGTAAGAAGTTTGTAAGAGGAAACTTACGATAGAGTTAGCTGGTATGAGAGTATTCAACGTGTGTGTTGGAGGAAGCCAGGGCAGAGGAGAGGAGATGCATCGTTCAGAGACAATGGAGTGATAAAGAGGGGTGTCAGATAAGGCTGTCCCCGAAGCCTGTTTTTGGGATTCGAACTTCGTCAGGGTTTTTCGAGCGGACGTTCGAACCTTCGTTTTTAATTAAAATATATATATATATTTTTTAAGATTTCAATTGTTATTTATAAAAAAAAAATTATATCCTCAAACTAAATCCTCAATTTGAATAAAGGGATTAATCTGATTAAATTAGTAATTTTTTTATTTTTATTAAATCAACTTTCCAGACCCAGCCCAGGGAGAAGCCCCAGCCCAACTAAATCAATTAAATCAACTTTCTTTAATGAATATAACTCATCAGCCATTGGTTTAAACAGAATGAATAGAAAAGAATAAAAAAAAAAATATATGAATTTTTTTTATTCCAATGTTGATTTAGAATTCGAATGCCAACATAACGAACGAAGGTTCGAACGTTTGGGCTCAGCCCCAGTGTCAGAAGGGAGAGATGGCGGTGCGCTGGCACAGTGGTTAGCACTGCTGCCTCACAGCAAGAAGGTCCTGGGTTTACACCTCAGCAGGGAGCCTTTCTGTGTGGAGTTTTCATGTTCTCCCTGTGTGTTTGCGTGGGTTTCCTCCAGGTACTCTGCATTTCCTCCCACACCATAAAGACATGCATGTTAGGCAGGGACTACGGATTAATACTAGCTCATTAGCCATCTCCGACCTATTTACATTGATGTGGAAACTCAAAGTGTCGATTAATGTGCACTGTCCCTAAAAAAAATATAATAATAATTGAATCGGTTTGGATCACTTAGAAGACTCATCTTGAACTACAGTAACCCCAGCAGTCTCCTAAGAAGTCTGAATGACTGCCTCTGGGCTGAGAGAGATATGATTGACAGGCTCCACCAGTCAAGACGATATATTAAGTCAAGATGAAAGATTGAAGACACATGGAGACACTATAGAACATTTGAGCGACCCCCTCCCCCTGGCTCAATATGTCCCAGTTAAGGTTTCACATAATTCAACACAATGGAGATTTTCAGATGTGATGTTGAATGCTGTTTTGAGAACTCTCTTTTTCCTCCCTCTCCATCCCCTCTTTCTTGTTATCTTCAAAATAACAACAACAACAACAACAACAACAACAACAACAACAACAACAACAACAACAACAACAACAACAACAACAAAAGCAATCACCTCAGCAGCTACATTAATTAACTATTTGAATGAGTATTTCCTGTAGTTCATCCTGTGTCACAAAATCCACAGCTGAATTACGATGAAGCGGAGTCCATTATGCATTAAGTGAAAGATGTGTCTGTGTGAGTGAGAGATGGAGAGAGAGGGATCAATGAACCAAGTAGGGTTGGTGAATTATTCAGAGAAGTGGTTATGGAAGCCTTTGGGGGAAAGAGAGGAGTTCAATGCGTGGGAGACTGTGTGTGTGTGTGTGTGTGTGTGTGTGTGTGTGTGGTGTGTGTGTGTGTGTGTGTGTGTGTGTGTGTGTGTGTGTGTGTGTGTGTGTGTGTGTGTGTGTGTGTGTGTGTGTGTGTGTGTGTGTGTGTGTGTGTGTGTGTGTGTTGTGTGTGTGTGTGTGTGTGTGTGTGTGTGTGTGTGTGTGTGTGTGTGTGTGTGTGTGTTTATGTATGTAGGGGAAACCGGGGTAGGATGCCCCACCGAGGTAATAACTCATCCAGATCATGTCTTGGATAGTAATGGTCTTGCACATTTTTTAATAGCATCCAACTCATTTTAGTAGTGGAGGGATACCAAAGAACAAATTAGGTAATTTGTTGTAATATGTTGACATAGATCCGCTTTTTTATAGTTAATGTGAGAATCCATTAGCTATACAGTGAGAGTGATCCATTAGTTTGAACAAAGAATATTACATTTTTAATGACAACCGATGCTGTTGACATTCTAGTTGTAGTTTTTTCTTTTTTTTTTTTCACTTTTTCTCCCATTTTCTATATTTTCTCCCATCCCAATTTCGTATCATCCAATTCAACCCTCCCCTGTCACGAACGCTGTTTCTTGCCTCCCACACGCCGGCTGCAATGTGGACTAAGTCATACATAGCACAAGTCCCCTCCGGCACTTAAGGTAACAGCAGTCGCATCTTTTCACCTGAGCAGCTCGATCTCTCAGTGGCGAGGAGTAACGCGTGGGAGGCTCACGCTGCCCCCGACACTTCCTGATTCTACTGCGCAGGCGCACCAACGGACCTGTAGGAGTCGCTGTCCACAACGCCTGATCCCCACCCATCAGTTTCCCACCCCTAATACGGCCAATGTGTATTAGTATGAACGACCAGCTAAACTGAAAGCAATGTGGAGTGCTGGGATCGAACAGGCGAGCCCAGCGTCTCCGCATTCGTGGCGAGCGCCTTGCCCACTACGCCATGTAGCCGCCCACTCTAGTTGTAGTTTGTTATCATTTAATTACCTTCTAATTGTGTTTACTTAAGCATATAACTTGTGTACATATTGCATTAATATTCAAATTATATTTATTTTGATAGATAATAGACATTGGACCTCATTCTCAAACATTCTCGTAAGTTTCCTCGTAAATAACCTCCTAAGAAGTTTGTAAGAGGAAACTCTTAGATCTAAGAGGAAAACGATATAGATCTCCTCCGGATACCTGAACGCGTGGAGAGGTGCTCGTAAATGGCCAAAATGATCGCAGCTGCCATCCCCTGAATGAAGAACGTCACTCATTCTTAAACTGAAAGTGCGTTCTCGTACACCTGAATTTGCATACAGAAATGCCCCGCCAGTTCCTTATAAGGGAAGGGAGAGGCTAAGCATTGCACTCCGATTGTGCTGACCCCTGTGAATTCCCCACATGTGGCAATGTCGATTGCATAATTAGGCTACTGATAGTGGGGTCAGATTCCTGCCGATTCCTCCTGAGCAACATCAGAAGGATCCGCCCCTTCCTGACAAAAGAAGCCACCCAACTCCTCGTCCAATCAACAGTCATCTCCCGCCTCGACTACTGCAACGCATTGCTTGCTGGCCTTCCGGCCACTGCCACCAAGCCTCTTCAACTCATTCAGAACGCAGCGGCCCGCCTGATCTCAAACCTGCCGAAGTCGGCCCATGTCACCCCACTTCTTAGGGACCTGCACTGGCTCCCCATTGACGCACAAATCTGCTTCAAGGCCCTCGACCTGGCATACCGTGCGGCAAAGGGAACCGTTCCCGCCTACCTCCGGTCAATGGTCTCTAACTACACACCCTCAAGACTCCTACGCTCTGCATCTTCTGGCCGCCTCAGACCCACTCCTATCCGAGCTCCGGGAGGGTCATCAAGGAGAAGCCGCCTATTCTCAGTCCTTGCCCCACAATGGTGGAACGAACTGCCCACCCCAGTTAGGACAGCCGAAACCCGTCCAATCTTTCGCCGTCGACTAAAGACGCACTTCTTCAACCATTATCTGAAAAATATATATATTTTGCACTTGTCCTAATATACTAATCTACACTGTAGCACTCAACACTTTTGTTTGTTTGTTTGTTTGTTTATTAACACAGTTAAACAGAAGTAAAAACAATACATAATAAGTTATAACCTTCCTGATGACTTATTGTACAGAACTTGTAAGTCGCTTTGGATAAAAGCATCAGCTAAAGGACTAAATGTAAAATGTAAATTAGGGGGAAATATTCAACGGGTAGCACGAAAGCAACTTGCCAATTTAGATTCAAATGTATTGTCATTATACAGCACAAATACAGTACAACGAAAATAAGTTTGGCATCCAACCAGAGTGCAAATGTAGCAGTAAAGTGCAATAGTATTATACAATGTACAGGAGATTAAACTTGGTATAAAATATATAAATCAGTACTACTACTACTAGTGCTAATCAGATCTACAGAGTTGTAGTATATATATATGTACAGTGATACTGGTATAAAGACAGTATGGTAGTCACTAGTCAGTAATACTGTACTGGGGATTAAAGTCACAGACTCTGACTTAAATCACGTTGTTCTACTAACTTCAAACAGGGTTGAGAGTTGACTCAAAGCAGGGGCATCGTTCTGGTATGGCAAGGTATGGCACTCGCCATACCTTGGCAATTTTTTTTCTTTATATATAATTACAATTTTTTATGTTGATTTAGAATTTGAACTATTCGGTACAGCCCTAGCATGTTTTGATATTGTCAATTATCTCACTTTTACTAGGTGACTTTTACTGTGACTAACTGAAATATGCCACAAAAAAAGGAAAATGGACATACAGACGTTTTCTAATCAAAGGGCAGCAGAGACAAGTGATACAGGGACACAGGTAAGGCAGTAGCGG
>NC_140168.1:31456765-31486256 GCF_963971535.1 Notolepis coatsorum | reverse complement strand
GAGAGAGGAGAGAGAGAGAGAGAGAGAGAGAGAGAGAGAGAGAGAGAGAGAGGAGAGAGAGAGAGCCACGGCGGGTGCAGCATAACAGAAGAGAGAGGAGAGAGAGAGAGAGAGAGAGAGAGAGAGAGAGGAGAGAGAGAGAGAGAGAGAGAGAGAGAGAGAGAGAGAGCATTAGTTAAGCATTAGCTGAGTGGCTAACAGCAGCTAAAGTTAGCTGAGTTGGCTAAGAGAGAGAGAGAGAGAGAGAGAGAATTAACTCACTTTGTTTAATTGAAACGTGGTCCAGCCGGAGGGCTTAATAAAGTGTATGTCCACTGACTGTCCCCCAGACTGTTGTCGATGTATATCCATTCCACTCACTGCCCACTGTCCAGACTCCAGACTGAATCACAAGTTCACAACACACAGCTTTGAACATGTTGCAAACTGTGGCTAAGGAAAAACTGGCATCGCCGCGTCGGCCAATCAGAGAGCGTCTCCGCGAAATGCGGCTATGGAAATTCTAGACGGAAATTCTAAACGCTTGACTAGACCGCTTCAAATCGCGCCCGGATTCCAACATAATAGTCATATTTCAACGCACAACGCGTTACGCACTGATTGGCTGTGACGGATACAGCGATCGAACAGTGACGCGCACTCAGAGCGCTATCGCGTCTAGCCCGGGCCGAGAAATACAAAAAAATAAAAAATAAAAATAAAAGTGAGTCACTTCCTGTTCCTGAAAACGAGTATTATTTATTTTATATAGTAACGTTATATTGTGCATTGGAAACACAAACATACTTAAAATGAGTAAATATTATTCATTTTAAACATGTTTATATTATTTATAGGGCTATAAAACAAAAAACTAAAAATAATTGTTCTTTTTTTTTTATATATTTTTTTTTTATTATTGCAAAACAAAAATTATTAAAAGTCAGTACTCAACACATAATGCATATTGAAACTTTCAGTCAAGGTGGTTAAAATACATGTAAGTACAGAAACAAGATAAAACAAAAATAGTCTATAATAACATTTTAACCGTATACAGTGTATATCCAGCGAAATTACAATTATATAAATGTTAGTATAGAATATACCCCTAATACCTATTTTCTAAAACCCTACACACATATGCTCCAGCTCGAACCCCCCCTCCCGGACCCCCTCTTGGATAGTACCTCCATTATCCCTCACTCCTACCAGACACCACCATTATAAGCTAGCTTTTATTCTCTCCACCACTTCTACCCACAATGACATTTTGGATTCATTGAGACCCAGAATTCTTGCTGTAGATATTTCTTGATATATCACATCGAGATATGTAAGAAACCAAACTTTCCGGCACATTTTTTCCGGTTGAAACCAGCGTGATGCGATCAGCTTTTTAGCTACTGTGATACCCGATAAAACCAATCTCTTTAGCTGTGGATTCACTGCAAACTCAAAAACATCATTCAATAGTAATACCGAGGGGTGTACAGGTATATTCCAAGACACGAGTTTTGATAATTGTTGGGACACATCTTTCCAGAATGCCTTAACTGGTGGGCAGTCCCAATACATGTGCATAAATGTTCCTTCTTCCCCATTTGTACATTGGGAGCATTTGGAGTCTTGTTTAAGCCCCATTCTGCACAGTCTTATAGGAGTCAAGTATGTCCTGTGAATATAGTTCAGATTGATTTGTTGATGATCCGGGTTCCTTGATGTAAGTCGGACATTTGCCCAGGCTCCTTGCCAATCAAAGTCATTTTCCAGGTCTGGTATATCCCTCCTCCAAACAGTGTCTAGTTGAAGGGTTTCATACGAGGACGTTAGTAATTGATAATAAAAACCTGATACAAAACCTCCCAATGTTTCTCTTTCATAGAAAAATTTGTTCTTGTTCTCATATAACCAGGGCAGAGCCTGAGGGGGGGCGGCGCCCTAGCGCCCCCCAGTGGCGGCCGCCACTGAGGTAAGGTCTTACAATGGCTTAGTGATTATAACAGTGCAGTTCAGCATTCAGTAACCCATACTTTTTGTGAATGTGTTTTTGATACTACATTCTGTTGAACACACACCTCAAAACTGTACCTAAGGAAAATTGGCTCAATTGCAAGAAAAATAATAGACAGTTATATTACATTCTGCATAATTCGTATGCAAAATATTGTGGTTCCCTGCTTTAGTCTGTTGACACATTTCTATACTAAAAATGCTTGTGTAGTCCTGTGTCATACCTAAATGTCATATAACTGAATTGTATAGAAACAACTCACCAAAAGTGACTATTGCACAACTGATTTGACAAAAAAAATCAACCTCCCCCATCCCCCCCCCCTCCCTCCTCGCCGTACCTTGGCTTTTACTGAAACGACACACTGACTCAAAGTCCTGTTCAACGTTGAGATCACTGGCAAAGAGACTTCCAAAAATCCTCTGCACTTGAAATTTGATCAGGATGTGTGCTCAAAGACTATGGCTTGACATGGATTTACTGCACCTGTGTGTGTGTGTGTGTGTGTGTGTGTGTGTGTGTGTGTGTGTGTGTGTGTGTGTGTGTGTGTGTGTGTGTGTGTGTGTGTGTGTGTGTGTGTGTGTGTGTGTGTGTGTGTGTGTGTGTGTGTGTGTGTGTGTGTGTGTGTGTGGCACATAGAACGTTTTAGTAGATGCCCACAGGGTCTTGGATGTACAGTATGTATACAGAACTTATACAGCTGCTCAAATGCATAGCAGCCATACATACTGTAAATACGTGCTTTGGCCCCCTGCACTAGGACAGAAGGTCAGATGTTGGCTCATGAAAAGAACATGAGTCTTGCAGTGCGCCTCAGACAAACCCTCAGCTGTAGTCTTCCTCAGCACACGGTAGTCTTCCTCAGCACACAGGATCTGCAGCCTTCCGCTGCTTTGTTTAATGAAACGAGTCTGAAAAATAGAATTGGTTGTTTTGAGTAGTAGTCATGTTCAGGGGCTTCAGAGAGATTGAATAATCAAATCTTTCTCTCATTCCATTTCCCATTTCTCTTTTTTTCCCCTGTCTCGTTTCTGTCTGTCTATCTACATGTAGAAAACGATGAAGAAAGTAATCTCTCATAGTCGTTTGATTATCGTATTGAGAATAGCAGGGTAGGACCTATTAAAGGGAGAGTCCATTTCCATTTCCGTTTGTTATTCAGTTCAGTATTCATTATATTTCTGACCATAATAGTCCTACATGTGGGGTGTATATATATATATATAGATCAATTCTTGATCAGTTTGATTTATAGATGGAAAGTCTGCTTCTTTTTGTAACTCCCTTAACCCATTGCAAATCAGAACATAGGTGTGTTTTTACTCCAATGTTTACAAACATTACAAATGTTAATAAATCCAAAACGAATACAGCAAATACATTAAAACATCAACGTCCTATTGACCCACATTCACTATAGTGGCAGTCCTCGTATCAAAAGCTAAGTCGGGTAACAGGGGAATGAAAACACGTCTCCGTTCAGGTTTCTTTTCATTGGTGTCGGGGCTACTAGCCCAATCATTTATGTTTGGATCTCAGATTGGACCTTTTAAAATGAACAAGAAGTCTCTCAAAATGTAACCTCGTTCCCAGTTTTATCTCCGTGAGATAAAGCCTGGTAAATAACTACTGCCGAAAGTGTCTATGTGGGGTCTATGGGGTAGAATTTCCGGTGTATGTACTTCCCCTGGAAGCTGCCTCCGAACGGACCGAACTTTTCCTGAATCCTGTCGGCAAACAAGCTAGAATGTCCCGGTCATGTAGTAAATTCTTCAGGCAAAGCCGTTGCAGTGGCTTAAACGAGGAAATATTGTGCACTTCACACGTTTCTATGATTGTTTTGTCGAAACCGGAACGTCTGTAGCCTGTACTTCCTATACTTCCGTTTAGACACTTTAGGAGGCATATCTTATCCAGCCTATCTGGGTCCAAAATGAGATGGGAGAGTGACGATTCTCTTGATGGTGTCGTCAAGTGACTAGTTCTACGGTCCCACTCGGAGACAGAGAACGTCCAACACAGGCTCGAGACGCCGAGTGTCAAGCAGGAATGTTCCACGAGACGGTGGCTGAACAATGTTCCGCCCCCACACTCGACCATACGCCACTCCCCAGCGTAAGCCACGGTAGAGGACGGAGCGTGCGCATACCGGATAGCGTTAACCACAGAATAGTCAAGACGCATCCCCACCAGATTCACACTGTCAGCAGTCAAGCCTAGAGGCTGCCCGAGAACAGGAGGCAGAACAGAGTTCTGCGTGCCTGAGAAAGGGCCCGCGGTGACCACGGAACAGGCCACGGCGGGGCCACCAAGAGCTGAATCAGGGCCGGGGACCACACAGCTGAGCCCCGGCCCAGCGCGATCAGGACCTAGTCCCGCGCTCGCGACGTACCCGCCCCAACAGCTGAGCTATCAGGTGTAAGGGGGGGAATGCGTACAGAATCTCGGACGGCCACGGAATCGGTCCCAGACCTGTCCCAACTATGTCTGGACGTAGTCCCCACTCGTCAGGGTGAGGACCAGAACGTCGTCCAGGGTAGAATCAAATTCGTAAACCCCGACGACGCAGAGGCCCCAGTGCGGTCTCCACGCACTTGGTGAAGATGCAGGGAGCCAGAGAGTAGCCGAACGGCAGCCTCTGGTACCTGTACACTAAGCCCTGCAAAGGAAGCGTAGGTAAGCCCTAGGATGGAAGATTGGGATGCGAATACACATCCTACAGGTCTATGGAGGTGAACCAGTCCCCCACCTGATAGCATCTAACAGGTGGGAGACGGTCAACATTCTGAACCTTCCATGGGACAGGTCCAGTGTGGGTCTGACACCCCCCCCGGGATATCGCACCCTGACACTACCAACGAGGCAATCTGGCTGCGCGGTGTGAGGCGGTGTGGGGCCTAGGTCAAATACCGCCTGCGCTCCTGCGGAAAGACCAAAAGTCCCTCTGCGGAGAGGGGAGCCCTGAGGAGGGAAAAAACCTTCTCTCCTCCTCAAGGGGAGACTGTTCCAACCAAGATGTCTGTGAACAAGCGTCGACAGCATCCTAGCCCTCCCTGCGGTTATAGCTTGCGGCTAAGTCAAAAGCTGAATAACCTCAAAACCTTGCGCAATGTTTTGACGTTGGCTGGCCCTAAGGCCCCACCCGACAACATTTTTGACAGAAAAAACAGCAATTTGAACAATGTTGCCAGTCGCTATACCACGGCGGTATAGGCTTTAACAGCCCACCAGCCACCTGCCGGGCCGACTCGCCTCATGGCGTCGGCCGGGCAGGACACCGTTCCACCATGTCAGAGGCAAAGGACTGATGCCACCTGCTTCACAAGCACGGAACACCAGTGGTGGCGGCAGACCAAAGTCTACTACTAGTGAAGCACTGCCTCACTAGTAGGCATGCAGCAACCTCCACTGTGGTGTGCACCCATGAAGGGGTAAATGAATAAATGAACGAAAACTCCACTAACACACTGCAGAATGGGCTAGCCCATACACACAATTGTTAAGGGGATGCAGACCAGAGAAAAACACCAGTCCCATCCACACAATTCATAGATTCACAAAAAGCACACCAGCCCATCCACCCATGTAAATGGTAAACAAGCCCCTGTTAAACCCCCAACATTAGACACCGATTGACCGTCAGCATGAATGGTTAAGAGGAGGGAAGACCTTTTAGTAAAGACATCCCTCGGCGGGGAACAAAGGAACGGCGTCCTAGCATTGTAGCATTAGCATTAGCCGCACGCTCTAGGATAGCCGGGAAAACACCCAAAACAGAGTCATGACGACCATTATATAAAATATATAAATTAGTACTACTGAGTATAGTGCTATCAGATGTATACATGTAGAGTTGTAGTATTAATATGTAGAGTGATACAGGTATAAAGACACTATGGTAGTAGGCACACTGGCCAGCAGCGTAAGAGTAGGTAAGTACAGATATAGATCTACAGATAATGCAAAAAGGATTATATGCAGGTATGTACAGACTACAGACAGATGTATATATATACCATCCTCATCATCTGCAGCCCTGCCATCATCATCCCCATCATCCACCCTCACTTCCTGCCTGGAGGAGATAAAGTCGTGGATGAAATCAAACTTCCTACAGTTAAACAGCTCAAAAACCGAAGCCATCGTCATTGGTACCCCCCACCAGGTCCAAACTTCCCCCATCACCAGCATCTCTTTCTCCGGCCATGACCTTCCCCTCTCATCCACCGTCACCAACCTGGGTGTGAAAATGTACCCCCACCTAAATGTTGAGACCCACATTATGCAAAACCTCATACTCACTCTCCCAGATGCTGAAAAACTGGTCCACGCCTTTGTCTCCTCCAGGCTGGATTACTGTAACACACTTCTCATCGGGATTCCTAGCAAGAGTCTCCAGAGGCTCCAATACATCCAGAACAGCGCTGCTAGGATCCTGATGAGTGCGTAAACACGACCACATCACACCCATCCTCCACTCACTTCACTGGCTCCCCATCACCTCCCGGACTGAATACAAAATATCCCTTCTGACCCATCAATGCATC
Source organism: Notolepis coatsorum (assembly GCF_963971535.1). NCBI lineage: Eukaryota > Metazoa > Chordata > Actinopteri > Aulopiformes > Paralepididae > Notolepis > Notolepis coatsorum. The sequence continues at coordinate 31,479,716 of NC_140168.1, read as the reverse complement.
GACGGAACCCTCCACCCGTAACCTTCGCTCCGCCAACACTAACCGCCTCCTTCCCCCCAGGACCAAGCTCTGCACCATGGGCGACCGGGCCTTCTGCTCGGCTGCTCCTCGCCTGTGGAATGCCCTCCCTGACTACCTGAGAGCACCACAGACCACTGCTTCCTTTAAAAGAGAACTTAAAACATACCTCTTCACGAAAGCCTTTCTTTAGTTTTAACCTTTTTATACATGCCGTGTTTTATCCCTTTTTTTATGCTTTTATGCCTTGTTTTTTTTATTGCCTATGTTTTTAAAGTCTGTTTTAGCACTCGAATGTATTATTATTATATTATTACTGTGTATATATATATATATATATATATATATATATATATATATATATATATATATATATATATATATATATATATATATATATATATATATATATATATATATATATATATATATATATATATATATATATACACAGTAATAATATAATAATAATACATTCGAGTGCTAAAACAGACTTTAAAAACATAGGCAATAAAAAAAACAAGGCATAAAAGCATAAAAAAAGGGAATCAGACCCAGGCTATACTTAGTTTAATTAACAACTCACATCGTATCCATCACATTTCTACCGATACGGACTAATAAGATAATGAGTGTGTGTCTATCTGGACTGAAATTAGAAAGAGAAATTAGAAAGAGAGACAGACTACAAATGTCCTAACCTAGTTGTACAGTAAATGACCAAGTAAGGCTTTGTCAGTATTCCAATGTACAGTGTAAAATGTGTGTGTCCCCTACCCAACCCCCCCTCCCCCCCCCCCCCCCACCTCCAATGTACAGCCCTCACCCACCCACCCAACCCCACCCCACCCACCCAACCTTCTCCAATGTACAGTTCTACGCCAAATGTATATACACTCTTTTTCTGGACACTTTTGTATCACAATCAGTACTGTATTTGCAAATCTGATATGTCATAAATGTATAGATGTAGCAGTACTGTCTATCTGTATGTCATGTATGTCATATTATGATGAATTGAAAATGGGGGACCCTGATGTAAACAAGACGAAAGTCTTTCTCTGGTCTGCATCCCCTTAACAATTGTATGTATTGAGCTGTACTGTACTGTACCCATTCTGCAATCTGTTAATAAACTTTTCAATCAATCAATCACTTGGCTTCATTAACTGAAGGTTGTGATTTGTGTACTCAGGTTGTTCAACAGCGCCATCTGGTGGATCATTCGGACCAATTTCCTCCTTCGATCTTGCCAATACTTTTGATCGCTCCACACGCTGCAACGTACAGCACGTGGGGGTCAGCCCTATGTTCCCACAGCCCAATGTTCCCACATTTTTAAGATTTCTCTCAAAATGAGGCCATATGTTCCCACAGCCCAATGTTCCCACATTTCTAAGAAAAAAATAATAATTAGGCCCTATGTTCCCACAGCCCAACGGTCTGATTGATTGAATTGATTGAAAAGTTTATTAACAGATTGCAGAATGGGTACAGTACAGTACAGCTCAATACATACAATTGTTAAGGGGATGCAGACCAGAGAAAGACTTTCGTCTTGTTTACATCAGGGTCCCCCTTTTTCAATTCATCATAATCAGCCCTATGTTCCCGGACGAACCCTCTACTACCAGAGGATAATTGGATAGGTTAGGTTGGCTACCAAATTAAGAGAAAAGGGGATAAAATCAGATAAAGATTTATGAAAAAAGGAAATGTGGGAACATAGGGCTGTGGGAACATAGGGGGAACATAGGGCTGTGGGAACATAGTGGGCTGTGGGAACATAGGGCTGTGGGAACATAGGGGGAACATAGGGCTGTGGGAACATAGGGGGAACATAGGGCTGTGGGAACATAGGGGGGCTGTGGGAACATAGGGCTGTGGGAACATAGGGGGAACATAGGGCTGTGGGAACATAGGGGGGCTGTGGGAACATAGGGCTGTGGGAACATAGGGGGGCTGTGGGAACATAGGGCTGTGGGAACATAGGGGGGCTGTGGGAACATAGGGCTGTGGGAACATAGGGAGGGCTGTGGGAACATAGGGCTGTGGGAACATAGGGGGAACATAGGGGGCTGTGGGAACATAGGGCTGTGGGAACATAGGGGGGCTGTGGGAACATAGGGCTGTGGGAACATAGGGGGAACATAGGGGGGCTGTGGGAACATAGGGCTGTGGGAACATAGGGGAACATAGGCACACTCCCCAGCACGTGTACAACACTGATTGATACAATATGGTTACTGGGAAAAAGAGCGACAAAAACCCCACAGATTCAATCGTGACATGATTTTTTTATTCGGGAAAGAAGAACAGCCTCAGATACTCTTGATTGCATGCTCAACTCAATAATTACAACAATGTGTGGTTAGTACGGAACATCCTCTACTACGCATAATCTGTCTGAAGTGAATTTGGTTTCTAACCCACAGTGTGTTGTCATCACTGATGTGACGTCCTAACGGAAATTAACAGTACTTTATATATATATACACAGTGAGAGTGTGTTAAGTAACACACAATAATAATAACCTTTTGAAAAATAATTTTAAATACAGTATAAGATCTTTTAATAAATAAAACACATGATTACATTGCGAGTGTAACAGCGGCTTCAACACCTCCAGTGAATTGAGACGGATGCCCTTCGTATCACACAGATGTACGCCCGACGCGTAGGAACATTAACATCATGAACACGGTGAAAGACACAAGGTTGTCGAGGCACTATATTGCTTTGTTTCGTCCAAAGGGAAAGCGACAGGAAGGGGGGAAAACGACAGGAGGGTGGGGAAACGACAGGAGGGGGGGGTGGGGCGCAGAAAACTTTCGACCACATCTTCTGATGAGCCTATAGCCACTATAGCTTCACTCAATCCCCTCTCTCTCTCTTTCTCTCCGACGTCCATCCCTCCTTTCTTTAAGCTGTGGCTACGGGTATTGATTTATCTAGTCCGACGGAAGAGCCAACCACTTCTCTCAGTCTAATGGCCAATTAGGAAACTAAACGGATGCATCTTTAATACTGACAGAAAATCACTCCAATGATTTCCTGAAAATGACTTACTGTTCCGAAGGGGCGGGGGGGGGGGGGGGGGGGGGGGGGTACAGGTTGATAGCTTGGTGGAAATGTTATAACATTTGATAATGCACTATTAATAAAGAATAAAGGCATGTTAGAGTGCTACTGCAACTACAAAGTCAGCTAGTGAGATGGCAAATTCGATGGTGTGTGTGTGTGTGTGTGTGTGTGTGTGTGTGTGTGTGTGTGTGTGTGTGTGTGTGTGTGTGTGTGTGTGTGTGTGTGTGTGTGTGTGTGTGTGTGTGTGTGTGTGTGTGTGCGTGTGTGTGTGTGTGTGTGTGTTTAGCTGGTAGGATCAGGAGCGGAGGGGTTAGAATGATGCTAGCAGCTTCGACGAGTGTAACCTTTGGATCATCTTTACCATTGTAGCATCTCGACGTCCTTACTGGAGATGCTGTTCCCTTGTTCCAAACACAACGGCAGGGGTAACCGAGCAGCATTACCAGAGGCACGCCCAGATAGAGAGGGGACAGTGTCACTATGGCTGTGTGTGTGTGTGTGTGTGTGGGGGGGGGGGGGTTCAGTAGTAGTGCTAGTGCTGTTCAGCTGCTACAGTGAGGCCTGTTTAAAACGTCAGTGCGTAAGCTCCAGGTGACCGGTCAACAGCCGGAGCCGGTCGACCCCCTGAACGTGTCCCTACTTCAGGCTGCTCTGCTTGGCCAGACTGGGGGCAGACAGCAGCAGCTCCGGCTCCTCCTGGGGCCCGGGGCCCTTCATGGCCATGCTGGCCCCCACCATGGCCGGATAACTCCTATTCCTCCTCATCACGTCGGGGCCGAAGGGGGAGCCCGACCTCCGCAGCCCGCCCAGAGGCGCCAGCATGGGGCCGGGACTCGCCGCCCGCGCCCCCCCCCGGCCCCCCCGCCACGCCGAGACGCCTCACCTTGTCCACCAGGTTGAGGTTGTGGACGGTGACGCTGACGTCGGTCTGGCTCTCGCAGTCCGCTCTCGACGTCTGCCTGCCCCTCATCCCCCCCGTGACCTCCTTCAGGAAGGAGCGCGCCGGCTTGGAGGCCAAGAAGTTGTCATAGGAGGGGCTCTTGAAGTCGAAGCCCGCGAGGGTGTCCGCGCCCCCGCCCGGGGGCAGAGCTGAACCTCCCTGGCCCGTGGGGGAGTTGGGGGGTGTGGAGGGGCGCATGGGGTCGGGGTGGGGAGCTCTTTGGGGGGTGACAGAGGTGCTGAGTAGGACCCCTCCGCCACCCTGGCCATACTCCATGCACTGGCTCTGATGGTACATGGCTGCTGAGATCCCTCTCTCCTGCAGGAGGCGCACTAACCCCAGGGAGGTGCTGGTGGTTCGTGTGGCATCTCTGCAAGAAGAAAAAACAGACTTATTATGGCCAAGTCATACATCTATGGATCGGGGCAAATTTCCTCTTTCCAATGGCAGAGTTAAATCTGGATTTAGTATCACCAGGCGCTCGTTACAGGGCAGCAAAGACCGTGAATGAAATCTACTGTAAGTACAGTTACTTTTGTACGATGTCAATTTTTACCGGATTGCGACGCAGTATTTTCTAGACGTTGACAGAAAGGTAAAGAAATAAAATATACGTCGTATTTTATGGCAATAGCGTTGAATAACCCGTCACTCGCCTGAGATTGGTGGAGGATTCAGAGGGTCTGATGCTGCGTCGGAGTGCACAGGGTGTAGCCACGGGAGTCGCCAGCAGGGCACTGGTCATCACGCAGGAAGACGTGGAAAGGCCTGGGTTAAGACTAGAGAGAGAGAGAGAGAGAGAGAGAGAGAGAGAGAGAGAGAGAGAGAGAGAGAGAGAGAGAGAGAGAGAGAGAGAGAGAGAGAGGCAGTGAGAGAGAGAGAGAGTAAGTAAGTAGACACAAGAAAACACATTGTTATATATTTACAAACATTTGATTTGATTTGATTCGACAAATTAAGTATACACATACAAATTCATCAGGATTACGCAAAAAAAGTCTAACTTATTTACATTGCGGTCCTTAGGTCACGGCAGTAAGCAGCACTGTAGTGGGAAACTTGTATACAATTGTTGATTCATTGATGTTATCCTATAACCTGCCCCTCATACACTTTTTTTAGCTGGACTTTAAAGCTAAGTCAGTTACTGAGCCGTTTTGATGGCATTCAGAATGTTGTTCCATTCTTCACTCCCTGTGTAAAGAAATGTACTTCTGGCTAAGTGTACCTTTGTTTGTAGTTAGGAACGTTCAGATCTGCCACACTGGCCCTGGTGTTCATGTTATGGGCATCCCTCCCTGACCTGCTGAAAGTACCCGTTGCAATCATTTGGACACTGTCCTGCCAGAATGTTGTACATCAGAATCAGTGTGAGCTGTTGAACTCTATTTTTGACAGGGAGCCAGTTTAGCTTTTTTTTTTAATGGTGGTATGGGCAGTTACGAGTTCTATAACTAAGATGTAAGACTACTCAGTTTGTTCTGGGCTTTCACAAGCTTCTCTTTAGTTGATTCGGTAATGCCACTGTACCAGGTTAGGCAGGTGTAATCGAAGTGGCATTGGAGCCACGCTGAGGCTAACGTTCTCATGGTGTCCCTTTCCAGGAACTTTGTCCTGGCATGGATCTTATTTAACACTTACAGCTCCTTTAAATTACCAACAGAATTTTGTTGTATTGCATTGCATTGACCTGTTTGGTCAAGATGATGATTTATTCAATGTTGCTACTCTGGTTCCCAACTTGATCAAATGGTACTTTATGATTCGCTTGGGTTTTTATTGGGAATGCAGATGATTCTGGTAGAGATCAGATGAACTGAACATTTGACATTAGCTACGTGAGGTGGCGCTTGTCTCACACAAAATGTGCACAGAGACACATCACATATTTCAGTTGCATTTCGGTTTGTGTCATGTTGTTGCTAATACACTGTTAAGATAGATACTTCCGTGTATGTAGGTTATGTAATATGTAAGTTGTTCGGTTTGCCGAATGGTTAGTTTTCAGTTTGTAAAATGAGTGCATTTGAAGTGAGTTATGAGCACCGGTGAGTGAGTGATTTTATTTGATTTTATTACGGATCCCCATTCTCTGGTGCCATAGCAACCAGCTAGTCTTCCTGGGGTCCACACAAAAATTATTATTATTGCAAAAACTAAATTATTAAAAGTCAGTACTCAACACACAATGCATAATTAAGATGGCTAAAATAACATGCAAACACAGAAACAGAAAACAAAAAAACTAAACAAAATACTTTACAGTGTTAAATACAATTTAAGATTATTTTTTAAAGTGAATCTACTGTAAATGCAGCAGAGGTTTTGAGGCAGGTTATTCCAAAGAGTTAATGCTCTAAAAATAAAAGATCTCCTTAAAGCGTTGGTTTTTGGACCTGGCAAATCAAGCTTCCCACTACTGGAACCTCTATGTAATGCTCATGCACAGTATTACTAAAAACAATCCTTTATGTATACAATCAGCTTCATACCGTCTTCTGCCCGACATACGTCTAAACCATGCCTGTTCTAGTTCATTGCTGGGTTAAGTACTTCTATTCTATTCACATATATGCTTACTACATGTATCTATTCTGTTCACATTATATGCTTACTACATGTATCTATTCTATTCACATTATATGCTTACTACATGTATCTATTGCTACAGTATGTCCGCCCACCACAAACACGCAAACTGTCTAACGCCTGTCCCCGTCTCCCTGTCTCTCTGTGAGTGGATGTCTCCTGGTGATGACCAAGGTGGTGGATGCCCCGTGGTGATGGCCAGGATGATGTGATCCTCTCTACGTTGCCCCCATACTTCAAATGGTCCCCCCTATAACGGCCCTTCTAAGGTTTCTCTCCTCCACATTGCCTGTGATGCTTCTTTCCTATTGCTAGGTTTTTAGTGAGTTTTTCCTTACCTTCGCTGGGGTATGTCTGGGAGTGTTGTTTTGGATGGGTTCATGATGGGTTTTTTGTTCTTGAATTATTGTGATGTTTCTTCCCGACTTGTTTAAAGAAGACTTGTCCAGCCCATGAGGACATTAACTTGTGATTGCAGGCTTTACAAATAAATGTTATTTTATTCGATTTAAGTGAGAATGAGAGTTCCCAGGCAAAACTCATCACCTGTATTGTTCTAAAACTAGTAGAAATGCTGTTACGTTCCAGCATGTGGCTGTTGTATGTACTTGTGTGTGTGTGTGTGTGTGTGCGTGTGTGTGTGTGTGTGTGTGTGTGTGTGTGTGTGTGTGTGTGTGTGTGTGTGTGTGTGTGTGTGTGTGTGTGTGTGTGTGTGTGTGTGTGTGTGTGTGTGTGTGTGTGTGTGTGTGTGTGTGTGTGTGTGTGTGTGTGTGTGTGTGTGTGTGTGTGTGTGTGTGTTGGGAATTGGAGCAGGTAAGGGGCCCAACAAATTTGGTGCTACACGTAGTGGTATTATTGTGTAGACACACTAGGTAAGGGGTGATGCCACTCATTGTATGTTTTGGACATATGTTTGGTTAGGTAATGAGCAGTAGGTTTTATTTAGTTCAAGTTTAAGTTCAAGTTTCTTTAATAGTTGTCATACAGAAGTACAGAATACTTTTGTACAAAATGCTTCTTACTGTTGCGCTCCAGAGACTGTGCATGACAAGATAAGTATGAAATAAAAACATAGTAAAAATAGTAAAAATTAGAAGTAAAAAAGAGGTCACAGTGTTCAGTTTAGACATATGTACAATGTTCGTAGACGTAGTTACCATACAATATACAATACTGTGCAGTGTACTAATATACAATACTATATAGTGCAAGGCATAAATGGACGAGGTGCAGTTTAGGTACAATTCACAGTAGGTGTACGAGTTGTAGTGCAAATCCTTTATCAATAAATATAAAGTGTAAGTGTGTTTGTGTGATCTAAAGTGTGGAGAGTGGGTGCTGCAGTGTGTTGTTTGTTTGAGTGAGTGTGTGCGTGTGGGTGTGTGTGCTGTGTGCATTTGATGGTTGTTGCATAGTGATTATTGTTCGTTTAGCGATTATTGTTCGTTTAGCAGCCTGATGGCCTGGGGATAGAAGCTCCTTCTGAGTCTTTCTGTGCTCGCCATAAGACTCCGGTATCGCTTGCCTGACGGCAGCAGTTCAAAGAGGCAGTTGTTCGGGTGGCTCGAGTCCTTAATAATTCTCTTAGCCTTCCCCTTGCACTGCTTGTTGTAAATGTTCTGGAGGGTGGGAAGCCCCCCTCTAATTGTGCGTTCGGCTGAACGTGTCACTCTTTGTAGTCTGCTACGGTCTTTTGCAGTGCTATTCCCAAACCAGGAGGTGATGTTGCCGGTCAGGATGCTCTCTATTGTACATGAGTAGAAGTTCCTAAGGATCTTCTGACTCTTGGAACTTCCTTAGGCGCCTGAGGAAGTAGAGGCGTTGTCGTGCCTTCTTCACAACACTGTCAATGTTTAACCTTTGTGTTTATGTATAGGTAGACAAGATATTCCTTACTGAGTTAGTTGTGTTTTGTTTTACTTAGTTTATTCCTTTGGCATCATTCAAGCTCCTTTTCCCTTCATTTAGAGCTGACCTCATATAAATATGAGGAAACGTTCAGAAAATGTTTGTGAATGGGGCCCAGTGAACATGTGACTTTCATAAAAAATAGGGAAACAGCAGCAGGGACAGAACGGCGGGTCTGTGACCTACCTGGGTGTGATGTGGGTCTGTGACCTACCTGGGTGTGATGTGGGTCTGTGACCTACCTGGGTGTGATGTGGGTCTGTGACCTACCTGGGTGTGACGCGGGTCAGCTCATCTGTTGGGTGGAGGATCCTGCAGGTGGTGAAGGTGTAGGTGGAGCTGGTATGGGCCATGCATTTACCTGGATAGTAAGCAGCTAGAAACAACAACAGACAGACAGAGAGGTAGACAGACAGAGTAGTCAGACAGAGAGTAGACAGACAGAGTAGTCAGACAGACAGACAGACAGAGAGGTAGACAGACAGAGAGGTAGACAGACAGAGACAGACAGACGGGTAGATACAGACAGACAGACAGACAGACAGAGAGGTAGACAGACAGACAGACAGACAGAGAGGTAGACAGACAGACAGACAGACAGACAGACAGGCAGACAGACAGACAGACAGACAGACAGAGACACACAATAGATTCTAGACTAAAAAGCTCTTCATAGTCCATGAAAGAAAAAAAAGAAAATTGTTCCGAATAAAAAAGAAAAATGTTCCGAATAGATTTCACGAGAAGCGTTGATGACAGCAGCCTATCAAAGTGTGTAGATAGTGTGTGGATTGTGTGTGGATAGTGTGTGTGGATAGTATGTGGATAGTGTGTGGATAGCGTGTGGATAGTATGTGGATAGTGTGTGGATAGTGTGTGGATAGTATGTGGATAGTGTGTGGATAGTATGTGGATGATATGTGGATAGTGTGTGGATAGCGTGTGGATAGTATGTGGATAGTGTGTGGATAGTGTGTGGACTGGATAGTATGTGGATAGTGTGTGGATACTGGATAGTATGTAGATTGTATGTGGATAGTGTGTCACGATCAGGACTCAAGCCTGCCAGATGAGGAGCAATCAGCGCAGCTGCAAGGGATCACCTCATCAGGCAGGCTCTATATCACCTGGCAGATCCAGTCATCCTGTGTCGCAGTGTTAAACTGCCTTCCCAGGTACGACGTCTCGACCTGAAGCTCTGCTACCCGCTCTTGTGCCCAAGGACATCCGTTCCAGTGTCAACCAGGACCTCCGTTCCAGCGTGCCCGTCTGGACCCCCTGGTGCTTGACTACGGAGTTCCTGCTATCAACCCCGACACAACCAGTGTCTCCCATCCTCTCATACTGCACGAGGAGTGCACCTACTCAAGGACCATCTCGTACTGCCCAAGGAGTACCCCTGTGCTACCCCCCCAAGAACATTCATCCCCGACTGTTGAACATTCTTACAGTTGTTACTTGTCTGTTTGGGGGGAACTATTAAAACACCCTAAACCGCTCCATTCTCTCTCCTCCTGTGTTCGCTATTTGGCTCCACAAGAACCCCTTTTCCTCACATAGTGTGTGGATGGTGTGTGGATAGTATGTGGATAGTGTGTGGATAGTATGTGGATGATATGTGGATAGTGTGTGGATAGCGTGTGGATAGTATGTGGATAGTGTGTGGATAGTATGTGGATGATATGTGGATAGTGTGTGGATAGCGTGTGGATAGTATGTGGATAGTGTGTGGATAGTGTGTGGATACTGGATAGTATGTGGATTGTATGTGGATAGTGTGTGGATATAGTAGTGTGTGGATAGTATGTGAAAATATAATAAATAAAATAAAATAAATCTAACCCTAACCCTTACTGTCATGCACTTTTCCTAATAAACTAACCTACACTGTAGCACTCAACACTTTGATGAACATTGTTACTCAGCTGATAGAGTTGTGCCCTTCCTGATGACTTGTCGTACAGAACTTGTAAGTCGCTTTGGATAAAAGTGTCAGCTAAATTACTAAATGTAAATGTATGTGGATAGTGTGTGGATAGTATGTGGATAATAATAATAATAATCTTTATTTATATAGCACCTTTCATACATAGAATGCAGCTCAAAGTGCTTAACAGAGCAAACAAATCTAAACACAAAATTTGACAATAAAGCAAAAAAAAGTAAAGAAAAAAAAATCAGGAGTTTAAAACCACAAAAGAAATAGCAAAACATGATTAAGAAAATAGCTAAAAAGCATAAATGACAACAGTGACTTTAAAATCAGCTAAAAGCGAGAGTATAGAAATAGGTCTTGAGCTGTGCTTTAAAGCTATCCACAGAGGCTGCCTGTTTTATATGTAGTGGGAGATTATTCCAAGCCGTCGGCCCATAGAAACAAAAAGCTGCTTCGTCGTATTTTTTATATATCATTGTAGACACCTCGAGCAGGTCCGCACTAGAGGACCTGAGGGGGCGGTTTGGAACATATCTATGTAGGCACTTTTCTTTTATATGTAGGTATAGCACTTTTCATACAGAAATTGCAGCTCAAAGTGCTTCACAACAGAAAAAAGACAAAAGATAAAATGAGCACAATATGGATAGTAGTGTGTGGATAGTGTGTGGATAGTGTGTGGATAGTGTGTGGATAGTGTGTGGATAATTTGTGGATATTGTGTGGATACTGTGTGGATACTGTGTGGACACTGTAGACACATTCACTAACCCGCAGGGTCTGTGTTGCTGAGGTGCGGGGAGGGGGAGGGGGAGGGGGATGGAGACGGGGACGGGGACAGGGGAGAGGGCGGGGCAGCACCGGGCTGGGGCTGGCCAAGGTTGGGGGTGCCTGTGGTGGAGGTGAGGTTAGAGGTCACGGCTGGGGAGGCGGCAGCGGAGGAGGTGGGCAGGTTCTGGAAGTACTGGTCCCCCGGTTCATCCTCCTCAAAGCCACCCCAGGGATACACCTGCAAACACAGTAGGAGAGGACATGTTTACACTGACACCTGCAAACACAGTAGGAGAGGACATGTTTACACTGACACCTGCAAACACAGTAGGAGAGGACATGTTTACACTGACACCTGCAAACACAGTAGGAGAGGACATGTTTACACTGACACCTGCAAACACAGTAGGAGAGGACATGTTTACACTGACACCTGCAAACACAGTAGGAGAGGACATGTTTACACTGACACCTGCAAACACAGTAGGAGAGGACATGTTTACACTGACACCTGCAAACACAGTAGGAGAGGACATGTTTACACTGACACCTGCAAACACAGTAGGAGAGGACATGTTTACACTGACACCTGCAAACACAGTAGGAGAGGACATGTTTACACTGGCACCTGGGAAAACACAGTAGGAGAGGACATGTTTACACTGGCACCTGCAAACACAGTAGGAGAGGACATGTTTACACTGACACCTGCAAACACAGTAGGAGAGGACATGTTTACACTGGCACCTGGGAAAACACAGTAGGAGAGGACATGTTTACACTGGCACCTGCAAACACAGTAGGAGAGGACATGTTTACACTGGCACCTGCAAACACAGTAGGAGAGGACATGTTTACACTGGCACCTGCAAACACAGTAGGAGAGGACATGTTTACACTGACACCTGCAAACACAGTAGGAGAGGACATGTTTACACTGGCACCTGGGAAAACACAGTAGGAGAGGACATGTTTACACTGGCACCTGCAAACACAGTAGGAGAGGACATGTTTACACTGGCACCTGCAAACACAGTAGGAGAGGACATGTTTACAATGACATGTAAAAAAAACACAGAGAGAGAGAGAGAGAGAGAGAGAGAGAGAGAGAGAGAGAGAGAGAGAGAGAGAGAGAGAGAGAGAGAGAGAGAGAGAGAGAGAGAGAGAGAGAGAGGGAGAGGGAGAGGGAGAGAGAGAGAGAGAGAGAGAGAGAGAGAGAGAGAGAGAGAGAGAGAGCTACTTCTCAATTACAAACGCAGCATGGAGCAGCAGATGAATGAATGAATGAATGCAGCATGGAGCAGCAGATATGAGCAAGCTGCCTGAATATGAATTAATTCATATACATTTTTAAATAAATCACATCATCATTACAGCTCGATCAGTTTACACTCATACATACATAAAAAGGACACATGCAGAGACACATAGACACACACACACACACACACACACACACACACACACACACACACACACACACACACACACACACACACACACACACACACACACACACACACACACACACGTATGTACACATGCATACACAAACACACCTGTTCCAGCTCCAGCTCCAGTGGTCTGTAGCCCTTGGGAACGACTCCTGGCCTGGCGTCTAGTATCACACCAAGATGAGGCTGGGCCAGCTGCTGCCAGTGGTGCAGAGTGGCAGAGCCTAGTGGAGAGATAACATTATTATATTATATCAGAACCTAGTGGAGACAATACTATTATATTATATCAGAACCTAGTGGAGACAATATTATTATATTATATCAGAACCTAGTGGAGACAATATTATTATATTATATCAGAACCTAGTGGAGAGATAACATTATTATATTATATCAGAACCTAGTGGAGAGATAACATTATTATATTATATCAGAACCTAGTGGAGACAATACTATTATATTATATCAGAACCTAGTGCAATATTATTATATTATATCAGAACCTAGTGGAGACAATAATATTATTATATTATATCAGAACCTAGTGGAGACAATACTATTATTATATTATATCAGAAGCTAGTGGAGAAATAATATTATTATATTATATCAAAAACTAGTGGAGACAATAATATTATTATATTATATCAGAAGCTAGTGGAGAAATAATATTATTATATTATATCAAAAACTAGTGGAGACAATAATATTATTATATTATATCAGAAGCTAGTGGAGACAATAATATTATTATATTATATCAGAACCTAGTGGAGACAATACTATTATTATATTATATCAGAACATAGTGGAGACAATACTATTATTATATTATATCAGAAGCTAGTGGAGACAATAATATTATTATATTATATCAGAACCTAGTGGAGACAATACTATTATTATATTATATCAGAACCTAGTGGAGACAATACTATTATTATATTATATCAGAACCTAGTGGAGACAATACTATTATTATATTATATCAGAACCTAGTGGAGACAATACTATTATTATATTATATCAGAAGCTAGTGGAGACAATAATATTATTATATTATATCAGAAGCTAGTGGAGAAATAATATTATTATATTATATCAGAAGCTAGTGGAGACAATAATATTATTATATTATATCAGAAGCTAGTGGAAACAACACATCAGACAACGAATGGCACAGAGTCTAGGAATCAGAATTTGTAGAGACAGTCAGAATGCAGTGTAGCTTCATCCCTCGTAGAAACACTATTAAATTAATAAACGCAGGAGGAAGTGAGGTGAAAGGAGATGAGATGGTGAGACCTTACCGTGGTGGAGAGACATGGAGACAACTGAAGAGACAAAAAGCTACTGGAAGAAGATAAATAAAACTAAAACAATGAAGGAGAAGAAGAAGAAGAAGAAGAAGAAGAAGAAGAAGAAGAAGAAGAAGAAGAAGAAGAAGAAGAAGAAGAAGAAGAAGAAGAAGAAGAAGAAGAAGAAGAAGAAGAAGAAGAAGACAGAGAAGGAGAAGATGAAGAAGGATAATATGAAGAAGAAGAAGAAGAAGAAGAAGAAGAAGAAGAAGAAGAAGAAGAAGAAGAAGAAGAAGAAGAAGAAGAAGAAGAAGAAGAAGAAGAAGAAGAAGAAGAAGAAGAAGAAGAAGAAGAAGAAGAAGAAGAAGAAGAAGAAGAAGAAGCAGAAGAAGATGAAGAAGGAGAAGTAGAAGGTAACCGAAGCACAAAGTGAAAATGAAAGGAAATGAAGGAGATATTAAAATGAGGAAAAAAAGTGTTTTATTGGTCAAACTGGTAAGAGAGATTACATAGAATGACAGGAAGGAAAAATAAACAAAAATAAAAAAATGTGATGCTATAGCTGAATACAGATTGTAGTAACAAGAGGATATCTAATGTCTACAATGGTAGATACTGTTTATGGCCAGCAGAGGGAAGCAGAGACAAACAAAACATCTTACATCAGTGATGGCCATTGGATCACTAGCCTACATTCTACTCTAATGAAGGCACACTTCTTATACCCTCAATGGCCTTCATCTTTGTGTCTTTGTGTGTCTGTGTCTGTGTCTGTGTCTGTGTCTGTGTCTGTGTCTGTGTGTGTGTGTGTGTGTGTGTGTGTGTGTGTGTGTGTGTGTGTGTGTGTGTGTGTGTGTGTGTGTGTGTGTCTACACACAGGCCCGAGGCTGTGCGTCTCTGCAGTAGGAGCGTGGAGACATCAGACCTCCTGACTTGTGGTGGTGCATCAGCGACCAGAAGGAGTGGAACAGCACAAGCGACAGAGCCGAGGCCTCTCCTCTCTCTCCCTTTGTCCCTTCGTCTCCCTCTCCTCCGCCTCGCCGCGGGCCCACCTCTTCCCCCTCTCCCTCTCTCTCCCCGCCCTGCTCTTCCTCACCCAACCCCATCCCCCCCTCTCTCTCTCCTCCTCATCCTCTTCCTGCTCGCTCTCCCCCTCAGTCTCCCGCTCACTCCCCTCCCACATGCTCACCGCCTCGCTTTCCCTCGCTCTCTCCTCCCCCTCACCTTCCAGGGGCTTAACGATCTGCAGCTTGTCTGGGAGGTAGGACCTCGGGGCCAACAGGTGGATGCTCCCCAGGGACATGATGCTGTCGGAGGGGGTCATCCCCCCGTCTTGTCCCAGCGCCAGGCCGTCCTGCAGCCCTCCGTGGCCTCTCCAGCGCGTCCGCTCCTCCTCGAAGAAGCGCCGCTCGCTCAGGTTGTTCTGCCGTCGCAGGGACAGGCGTCGCAGGGCCAGCCGGAGGTCCTCCACCCCGCCCGCCTTCTTCTCTCTGCTTGCAGAACGGAAAGGAGCAGAAGATGGGACCGTTTGTCAGAACGGCTCGTCTGCACTCGTCGGGGTTATTCCATGAATAATTGGCTTGTCTTTAGGCAGACACGGTTTCCATGTGAATTAATTTGTCGTGAACTACGGTTGACTGTTTTGAGTCATTCAGTGAGATAGTGTCAGTATAACTGTCATTTTGTCAGTAGACATGTAATTTTGTCAGTAGAAATAAAAAAAAATCTGATCATGTAGTGTGGCTGGTACCATGATCATGTAGTGTGGCTGGTGTCATGATCATGTAGTGTGACTGGTACCATGATCATGTAGTGTGGCTGGTGTCATGATCATGTAGTGTGACTGGTGTCATGATCATGTAGTGTGGCTGGTGTCATGATCATGTAGTGTGACTGGTGTCATGATCATGTAGTGTGACTGGTGTCATGATCATGTAGTGTGACTGGTGCCATGATCATGTAGTGTGACTGGTGTCATGATCATGTAGTGTGACTGGTGTCATGATCATGTAGTGTGACTGGTGTCATGATCATGTAGTGTGACTGGTGTCATGATCATGTAGTGTGACTGGTGTCATGATCATGTAGTGTGACTGGTGTCATGATCATGTAGTGTGACTGGTACCATGATCATGTAGTGTGGCTGGTACCATGATCATGTAGTGTTGGCTGGTGCCATGATCATGTAGTGTGACTGGTACCATGATCATGTAGTGTGGCTGGTGTCATGATCATGTAGTGTGACTGGTGCCATGATCATGTAGTGTTGGCTGGTACCATGATCATGTAGTGTGACTGGTGCCATGATCATGTAGTGTTGGCTGGTACCATGATCATGTAGTGTGACTGGTGCCATGATCATGTAGTGTGACTGGTGCCATGATCATGTAGTGTGACTGGTGTCATGATCATGTAGTGTGACTGGTGCCATGATCATGTAGTGTGACTGGTGCCATGATCATGTAGTGTGACTGGTGCCATGATCATGTAGTGTGACTGGTGCCATGATCATGTAGTGTGGCTGGTACCATGATCATGTAGTGTGACTGGTGCCATGATCATGTAGTGTGACTGGTGCCTTTGATCATGTAGTGTGGCTGGTACCATGATCATGTAGTGTGACTGGTGTCATGATCATGTAGTGTGACTGGTGCCATGATCATGTAGTGTGACTGGTGCCATGATCATGTAGTGTGGCTGGTGCCATGATCATGTAGTGTGACTGGTGCCATGATCATGTAGTGTGACTGGTGCCATGATCATGTAGTGTTGGCTGGTGTCAAGATCATGTAGTGTGACTGGTACCATGATCATGTAGTGTGGCTGGTGCCATGATCATGTAGTGTGACTGGTACCATGATCATGTAGTGTGGCTGGTACCATGATCATGTAGTGTGACTGGTACCATGATCATGTAGTGTTGGCTGGTGCCATGATCATGTAGTGTGACTGGTGCCATAATCATGTAGTGTTGGCTGGTGTCATGATCATGTAGTGTGGCTGGTTCCATGGCTCTATCCCTGCCAGCGTCCAATAGGAGCACAGCAGACAATGACAGCATACACTGGTAAAAAAGAAAATAATAATAATAATAAAAAAAGATTAACTTTATGTCAAACTTGAGTAGCAGCCGGACGGCACAGCAGGGATTTTGTGGAATATATGAAGCAGGAGAACAAATGCCTTTTCATGTGTCATCTGAGCCCCAGACCTGTAAAAGGCTCCACAGCTAGGTTTTAGTCCTCGAACGTAACTCGCAGCAGAAACACTCTCAAGTCGACGCAAACCGACTCCACCGGCTCCGATGACACGCGTCTCAGCTCTGCGGGGAGCGTCTCCATGACCCGCTGCTCCCGTTTCTATTTCACACACGTCTCAAGAGCGTTTCCAGCCTATTGAGTTGCCATTTAAACCATTATATCCAAGTATTTCCCATATATTTTCATTTGTCATATTGACGGACAAGAGTTAAATCCAAATTCCCTCTGCTTATTGGCTATATGCGACCTTGTCACTCCCCACTACACACCCACTGTTTATTCGCTGGTCATGTCATCACATTAAGCCCCGCCCACAGACAACAAACATAAAGATGCTGCACACTTACATAATTGAATCATCCGGCTTGATTTACTTTATATCAAGTAAAAAAAAAAGAACTTGTACTGCTAGGTTGCTTCATTATGCGCGTCTCGTGATATGCAAGGGACGACAGTGGCTCGGTAGGTAGAGCAGTCGTCTGGTAATCTGGAGGTTCCCGGTGCTATTCCCGCTCCTCCCGGGCAGCGTGTCGGAGTGTCCTTGAGCAAGACACTTAACCCCTAACTGCTCCCGATGAGCAGGTTGGCACCTTGCATGGTTGAGTGAATGGGTCAATTGTGAGAAACAAATTGTAACGCGCTTTGGATAAAATCGCTATATAAATGCACCATTTACCATTTTATATGCGTGTCTTTATAATGTGTGAGTGACGCGTGTGTCATATGATGTGCATTGTGAACCTCCACTGGGTAAAGAAGTCTCTGTAATCTCCATTTGTGACACATTCCTACCGGGTGGACGTCATCGAACATAGCTCTGCTGCGGGGCCCTCTCCCACTCACTCACCTGTCCTGATTGGACGCCGTCTCCATCAGAATGCTCTGAGCACGGTTGTCGAGGTCGTACAGGCCGGATCGGGGCGTGGCCATGCCGCTGGACTGGGGGGAGGTGCAGGACGACGAGAGAGTCTGATTGGAGCCTGGGATGTTGGCGTTGGACGGGATTGGTGAGCGCTGTCGTGCCGTCTGATTGATGTTCTTCACGGTCTCAAACACTCGCTTGCGGTGGACCCTGTATGCAGACACACACACACACATGTTGGTTATTGGCTGGTGCCATGATCATGTAGTGTGACTGGTACCATGATCATGTAGTGTTGGCTGGTGCCATGATCATGTAGTGTGACTGGTGCCATGATCATGTAGTGTGGTCTCAAACACTCGCTTGCGGTGGACCCTGTATGCAGACACACACACACACACACACACACACACACACACACACACACACACACACACACACACACACACACACACACACACACACACACACACACACACACACACACACACACACACACACACACACACACACACACACACACACACACACACACACACACACACACACACACACACACACACACACACACACACACACACACACACACACACTATTTATATCTGCAGATTAGAGTGTGTTGTACTGTTAAGGTGAATGGGACGAGTGTAATGAGGTCACTGGAGTCCATACTTCTGCTCCTCGCAGTCAGGGTCTTCCAGACTCAGCTCCTTCCTCATGGTCACCTCTATCTCAGCTGCCAGAGAATCCTGCAGTGCACACACAGTCATCAGAATCAGAAAGGTCTTTATTGCCAAGTAGTTTTCACATACAAGGAATTTGATTTTTAAGAACTTTTTAGTCCCACTTAGAGCAACATTTCACGACCATACTAGCCAAAAAATAAAACATAGCGACGGTGAACTGGTGGTGTCAATTTAAATTCTTGCGTGTTCCATACTAGCTCTAGCCACTTAATTAATCCAAATCTTAATTTAAACTCAATAGGCAACTGAGGGTTCCCTCATTTACAGTCACGGCGAGTGTACATACAGAAATAAGCAACGAAAAGGCATAGAAAATCACACGGCATAGAAGATCACAACAATAAGACAACAAGGCGAGACAAAAGTAAGGATAACAAATAAATTAAAACACATAGAAGCTCAAGCTTTAAGGACTGTAATATCTGTGCAAATGAAAATTTAAGAGTTTGTCATACCTTTTAAGGCCTCAAGTTGAGAATTATGAATCGAATACTTTTTAAGACTTTTCAATACCCCGCAGATACCCTGTCCCTCACATACGTTCACTTGCACACACTCCGTGCCTGCCTCCCTCCCTCACCATGGGGTAGAGTCCCAGGGGGTGGAAGCGCCGGGGCAGCCCGCCGGGGTAGCTTTTGTTCCTCAGGTTCTTCAGCTCCTCCTGGGCCTCATGGAGCATCTCGATGCACTCAGAATACTTCTCCTCCAGCTCCTGAAGCTGCCGATTCAGAAGGCAAACGCCAAACATCACTACACTAATTGACAAGCGTTATCGCACGTAGCAAGGAATGTATATAGACCACTGCACTTCCGCGTTACATTGAGCTCATGGGAGCGAGAGAGCGGGGGGAGAAATGTATGAATGTGGATGAGAGCCTTGACATTAAAGGAACACGCCAACATTTTGGGAAATTGGCTTACCGTCTTCTCCGGAGAGAGACAAGAAGATAGATACCAGTTTCCTCTCTGTGCGTTCAGTAGAAAGCTATCTGGCTGCACGTTTGCCTAGCTTAGCACAATGAATGGAAGACGACAGTGGCGGTTAAGCTAATTTCCCAAAATGTTGTCGTGTTCCTTTAAGTGTTTGTAGCTCCGGCTGTGGGGGTGCTGGAGACATGATCCAATAGAGTTTTATACGCCCGAGTCTCCTGAACACGGAGAGACCAAACCCAAGTCGATTCATTTATTTTCTCCCCCCGCTCTCTCTCGCCCATGATTTCAGAATACCGGAAGTGTTGCGGTGGTCTATACGGAGTGATTGTCTACAGTTGTATATCTCACACTTCATCGTGTGAGATCCTATTGTTTTTGTACTCATGTGCCAATTGCACTGATCTTGTGTGTCAGTATGTACTGTAAAACCCTTACGTTGTTTTTCCTACCAGTGTCACTGAGACAAATCCCTGTACGTTTCTTGTACTTGGCGAATAAAGTGATTTCTGAGTTTTCGTTCTGATTCTAACATTAAGGGTGACGGTGGCTCAGGAGGTAGAGCGGTCGTCTGGTAATCGGACACTTAACCCCCAATTGCCTTAACTTAACCCCGTTGAGCAGGTTGTCACCTTGCATGGCTGCCTCCGCCATCGGTGAGTGAATGTCTGAGTGAACGTGAGGCATAAGTTGTGACGTGCTTTGGATAAAAGCACTATATAAATGCAGTCCATTTAAATACGGTCCATTGATTATTGTTGGATGAGCAGTTTTTTGGAGAGTGAACTAATAAGACTATCAAGGGTGTGTTCTCAAGTTCTCAAGTTCTTTAATAGTTGTCATACAGAAGTACAGAATACTTTCATACAAAATGCTTCTTACTGTTACGCTCCAGAGACTGTGCTAGACAAGATAGTATCAAATAACATAATAACATAATATAGCATGAATTTAGAAGAAGAAAATGAGGTCACAGTGTTCGGTATAGACATATGTACAATGTTCTGAGTTACCATATAATATACAATACACAATACTATGCAGTGTACTAATGTACAGTACTATCTAGTGCAAAGCAGAAATGGGATGAGGTACAATTTTAGGTACAATTTACAGTAAGGTGTACGAGTTGTAGTGCAATCCTTCATCCATAAATATAAAGTGTGGGGAGTGGGTGCTACAGTGTGTTTGTTTAAAGTGGGTGTGTGCTATAAAGTGTGTGGAGTGGGTGCTACAGTGTGTTTGTTTAAAGTGAGTGTGTGCGTGTGGATGTGTGTGCTATGTGCGTTTGGTGGTTGTTGTTGTGTAGTGTTCATTCATTGTTCGTTTAGCAGCCTGATGGCCTGGGGATAGAAGCTACTTCTGAGTCTTTCTGTGCTCGCCTTGAGACTCCGGTATCGCTTGCCTGACCGCAGCAGTTCAAAGAGGCAGTTGTTCGGGTGACTGGAGTCTTTAATGATTCTCTTAGCCTTGCCCTTGCAACGCTTGTAGTAAATGTTCTGGAGGGTGGGGAGCCCCCCTCCAATTGTGCGTTCAGCTGAACGTGTCACTCTTTGTAGTCTGCTTCGGTCTTTTGCAGTGCTATTCCCAAACCAGGAGGTGATGTTGCCGGTCAAGATGCTCTCTATTGTACATGAGTAGAAGTTCTTAAGGATCTTCTGGCTGACTTGGAACTTCCTTAGGCGCCTGAGGAAGTAGAGGCATTGTCGTGCCTTCTTCACCACACTGTTAATGTGTGTGGTCCATGTCAAGTCCTCGGATATGTAGGCTCCGAGGTACTTGAAGCTGTTGACTCTCTCAACCGGTGCCCCGTCGATGCTGAGGGGGCTGTAGTCCTTGACCCCCGACCTCCTGAAGTCCACAATCATCTCCTTTGTTTTGCTGACGTTCAGGGAGAGGCTGTTTTCCTGGCACCATCCCGCCAGGACCTTGACCTCTTCCAGGTAGGCCCTCTCGTCGTTGGCAGAGATCAGGCCCACCACCACTGTGTCGTCAGCAAATTTGACGATTGTATTGCTACTCCGCTGAGCCACACAGTCGTGTGTGTACAGGGAGTAGAGGAGGGGACTCAGAACACAGCCCTGGGGGGCCCCTATGTTGAGGGTGATGGATGAGGAGGTGCAGTTGCCTGCTCTCACCACCTGGGGTCTGCCAGTCAGGAAGTCCAAGACCCACTGGCAGAGGTCATAGCCCAAGCCCAGGTCCCTGAGCTTGGCTATGAGTATGGAGGGGACTATGGTATTGAATGCCGAGCTGTAGTCGATGAATAGCATTCTCACATAGTTCCCCTGCCTCTTGTCCAGGTGTGATGCTGCTGTGTGCAGCACATGGGATATGGCGTCCTCCGTGGACCTGTTGGGGCGGTATGCAAATTGCAGGGGGTCCATGTTGATGGGGAGGGAGGAGCAGATGTAGCCCTTTACTAGCTTCTCAAAGCACTTCATGGCTATGGAGGTGAGAGCTACAGGGCGGTAGTCGTTGAGGCAAGCAGGCTTGGATTTTTTGGGTACAGGGATAATAGTGGACTTCTTCAGGCAGGTGGGGATGACAGCCTGTTCTAAGGACAGGTTAAATATGTCAGTGAATACTGGGGCCAGTTGGTCGGCACAGACTTTTAGGACGCGGCCGGGGATGCCGTCCGGACCTGCTGCCTTCCTGATATTCACTTTTTTAAAGGTCCGCCTCACCTCATGCTCTGTTACCCTGAACACTGCGCCTCCATCAGCAGCCGACCCCCCCCCCCCCATTGCCGAGGCTTGTGAGCTGGTGTTGTTATTACCAGCATCAAACCTCGCATAGAAGGTATTGAGGTCGTTTGCTAAGGAGATGTCACTGTTCAGTTTGAGGGAGGCGCCTTTGTAGTCTGTCATCGTTTTGAGCCCCTGCCACATAGCTCTAGAGTCAGCTTGTTCAAACTGGAGTTCAATTTTATCCCTGTAGCGCCGTTTGGCCTCTGACACTGTCCTCCTTACGTTGTGTCGCGCCACCTTGTGGTCATTCATGTTGCCTGCCACTAGGCCGTCATTGTATGCTTTGGTGCGCTCTCTCAGAGCTTCACGGACGGATTTGTCTACCCAGGGTTTTTGATTTGGGTAAACTTTCATTTTGGTAGTGGGTGTGTGTGTGTGTGTGTGTGTGTGTGTGTGTGTGT
>NC_140168.1:31439265-31454265 GCF_963971535.1 Notolepis coatsorum | reverse complement strand
CCCATTTTCAATTAATCAGGACATAAATGACATACATGACATACAGATAGACAGTACTGCTACATCTATACATTTATGACATACCAGATTTACAAAAAGGTACAAAAAGAGTCCAGAAAAGAGTGTATATACATTTGACGTAGAAACTGTACATTGGAGGAGGTTGGGAGGTGGGGTGGGGTTGGGTAGGAGGGGTGGGTGGGGAACACTGTACAACTGTACAAGCAAAAAAGCAAAACTACATTGGAATATTGACAAAACCATACTTGGTAATTTACTGTACATTGGAGGGGGTTGGGTTAGGACATTTACAGGGGCCAGTTTCGAATTGCAGTCTCCCGTAGGTGTTCTTTGAGAGTGGTTTTGAAAGTGGGTAGTGATTCACATTCCTTTACAGCTTTGGGTAGGGCGTTCCACATTGATGTGGCATAATTGCAAAACGTGTTTAGTCCCTTGTTTGAGCCGAATCTGGGTTTAACATGATTTGTGGAGCTCCCTCTGGTGTTGTGATCGTGGTATTCACTAACCTTTGGGAAGTATTTTGACATGTAAATGGGTACCTTAGTCGTATAGTGTATCTTGTAGACCAGGCCCATTGCAAGTTTCTGTGCTCTGCCGTCTACTCTAAGCCATCCTAGGTTGTCAAAGTGGGCAGGGGTGAGGTGGGTTCTAGGAGTAAGGTCAAGCAGTAGTCTGACCAGTTTGTTTTGAGATGTTTGTAATTTTGTTTTTAGCGCCTTTGAGGTGCTTTGGTACCATGAGGTGCAAGCATAGTCGTAGTACCCTTGAATGAGTGCTCCTGCCAGAGTCTTCAGGGTGTTCTTGTTTACCAGTGAGGAGATCCGGTACAAGAATCGAGTTCATTGGTTGACTTTTTTTATTACATTGGATGCCATTTTGTCACAGGAAAGATTTGCCTCTAGGATGGAACCCAGGTAGGTAATTTCATCTTTCCTTGTGACAAGATTGTCACCCACTGTAACTGAGAAGCCGTCGGTCTTGCTGAGTTTGTTATTTGAACCGAAGAGAATGGAATCTGTTTTGCCCATGTGTAATGATAGTTTGTTATCAGCGAGCCATATGCAGATTCTGCCTAGTTCCGAGCTGAGGGTTTTTTCAACCTGTAACTTGTTCTTGTCAGAGACCAGCAGGGCTGAGTCATCCGCGAACAAGAACAAGTTGCAGTCACAAGCTGACAACATGTAATTTGCATAAATTAGGAACAGTAGCGGTCCTAGTATGCTTCCTCACTGTAGGGGGGGGGGGGGGGGGGGATATAGTACGGTTTACCTCCACCATCTGTTCTCTCCCCTCCAGGTAGGATTGCATCCAGCTCACTGATAAACTATCAAAACCAATTGCTTTTAGCTTGTCAATCAGAATGGAGTGATTGACAGTGTCGAAGGCCTTTTGTAGGTCCAGCATGACCATGCCGCATTGCCCGCGTCCACCTCTTGTTTGATGTGGTCGTTCAAATAGAGAAGGCATGTGTCAGTGGAGTGGGATGTTCTGAAGCCAGATTGGAATTCGTAGATTAGATTTTTTTTTCGCCAGGTACTTTTCGACCTGTTTGTAGACTCTTTTCTCCATGACTTTCGAGATGGAGGTAAGAATAGAAACAGGGCGGTAGTTGCCTGGGTTTAATTTGCTGCCCTTTTTGTGCAGAGGGGTCACTCTCACAATTTTGAAGTCCTTGGGGACGTGTCCCTGTTTTATGGAGAGGTTTATTATGTGTGTGATGACTGGGGTGATGGCGGCTGCTGAGTCTCTGAGGAATTTGGAGGGGATGTTGTCATGGCCAGTGGCCTTGTTAGGTTGGAGGGCACTCAGTTTTTTGAGTACCTCATCGGTTGTTACCATTGCTAGTTTGAAGTCGTCTTTGCTGACCGCTAGATTTTTGTAGTATGCTACTATGTGTTCTACCCCATAATGCCCTGAGTGGGAGGGTAGTTTGTTTACCAGTGTTGTGGCTATGTTTGTGAAGAAGATGTTTAAGTAATTGGCTACATCCAGCTTGTCTGTGATGAGCGTGTTGTCCGTCTTTATGTTTATGTTTGAGAATCTGGTTACGTTTTTTACTGCAGCCTAGTTGATTATTGAGTAATTTCCAAAGTTCCCGTGGTTTGTTTTTGTTTTCCTCAGTTTTGTCATTGGTGCATTTTTTTTTTTGCGGTTTTGATCATGGTGTTTACGTCATTTCTTAGTCTGTTTCTTTGAATTTTTTGTTCAACCACGTGGGCTTGGAGTTCACTGTTTGAGCTTTTGGAAAGCTTTGTCTGACTTTTATGAAGTTCAGAGCATTTTTTGTCTCTGGTTTTCATAGCGGCCAGTATTTCAGTGTGCATCCATGGCTCAGCGCGATTTTTAACCCTGGTGGTTCTTAGGGGTGCCATGTTGTTGAGTATTGTTGTGAATTTGGTTTTGAATCCAAGCCATGTTTCTTCAACCTATGTCCCACTGAGTTCATCTGACCAGTCCATGCTCTCCAGTTCTTGGTTAAAGGCCTCTCTAGAGTAGGTTTTGAGGTCCCTAGATGTGACTGTTTTGTGACAGCCAGCCTTTTGTTTTAGCTTTTTGCGGGTACAGAAAATCATATAATGATCACTTAACCTGCATGCTATCGCCCCTTTATTGGAGATCATGGACTTGTCAGAGGTCAAAATGAGGTCAATGGTGGTTTGTGTTGAATCACATACCCTTGTGGGTTGGGTGATTAGCTGGCTGAAACCGTGCAGATCAGAAAACCTACTGAAGGCCTTGAAGATGGGTGCTGCTTTACGTAGCATATCCGTGTTCCAGTGGAGACAGAGTGGAGACAGAGTGGAGACAGAGGAGACAGTGGAGACAGAGTGGAGACAGAGTGGAGACAGAGAGGAGACAGAGAGGAGACAGAGTGGAGACAGAGAGGAGACAGAGAGGAGACAGAGTGGAGACAGAGAGGAGAGAGTGGAGACAAGAGTGGAGACAGAGAGGAGACAGAGAGGAGACAGAGGAGACAGAGAGGAGACAGAGAGGAGACAAGAGTGGAGACAAGAGTGGAGACAGAGAGGAGACAGAGAGGAGACAGAGAGGAGACAGAGAGGAGACAGAGTGGAGACAGAGAGGAGACAGAGAGGAGACAGAGTGGAGACAGAGAGGAGACAGAGAGGAGACAGAGTGGAGACAGAGAGGAGACAGAGAGGAGACAGAGTGGAGACAGAGAGGAGAGAGTGGAGACAAGAGTGGAGACAGAGAGGAGACAGAGAGGAGACAGAGAGGAGAGAGTGGAGACAAGAGTGGACAGAGAGGAGACAGAGAGGAGACAGAGAGGAGACAGAGAGGAGACAGAGAGGAGACAGAGAGGAGACAGAGTGGAGACAGAGAGGAGACAGAGAGGAGACAGAGTGGAGACAGAGAGGAGACAGAGAGGAGACAGAGTGGAGACAGAGAGGAGACAGAGAGGAGACAGAGAGGAGACAGAGTGGAGACAGAGAGGAGACAGAGTGGAGACAGAGTGGAGACAGAGAGGAGACAGAGAGGAGACAGAGTGGAGACAGAGAGGAGACAAGAGTGGAGACAGAGAGGAGACAGAGAGGAGACAGAGAGGAGACAGAGTGGAGACAGAGAGGAGACAGAGAGGAGACAGAGTGGAGACAAGAGAGGAGACAGAGAGGAGACAGAGAGGAGACAAGAGAGGAGACAGAGAGGAGACAGAGTGGAGACATAGAGGAGACAGAGAGGAGACAGAGAGGAGACAGAGTGGAGACAGAGAGGAGACAGAGTGGAGACAGAGAGGAGACAGAGAGGAGACAGAGTGGAGACAGAGAGGAGACAGAGTGTGCCATGGTTGGTCTTGGGCTGAATGCCAATTCTGTATTTGTGAAGTAGGACTCCTTCTTAGTCCTTGTGTATTTGGGAAATTCCTAAATGTCCTTTCTCTTTTGTGTATTTTTTTTTTATTATTATTTAAGAATGCCCGTATTGCTTTGCAATATGGATATTTTTGTCCTTTCAAATTGCGATGTTAATATGATATGTTGTTCAGCCCTTGATACATGCATACCTACATACATAGATGGATAGACCTTAACATGTATTTGACCATGCATTTTAAACTGTATGTACATTATACCTGTTATGTCTTATTCTTATTACTTGTATTATTGCACAATGGCTGCGGGCATGACCACCCGCATTTCACTGTATGCCCTGTATGCTGTGACAAATAAAACTCTTGACTTGACTTGACTTGAGATACTCACTGAGTTCGTTGACACACTCGTTGACCAGCTGTTGTTCCTTCTCCTCGTAAGTCTCAGTCTCTGACTTCAGATGGTGGGCCTGCATCACACACATTATAGCACTTGTTATATTATATTAATATATTAATATATATATATTATAGCATCCGATGAGCAACGTGTGCTTTTGTATCAAACTGATGGTCTTGTCAGTAAAAGTGACGGATCAGATCGGTACTCTGTATCTGCTGATACTGAAGATCTAGGACTGAATCGGCAGGGAGGAACTGGTATCGGTGCGTCCCTAGTGTGTGTGTGTGTGTGTGTGTGTGTGTGTGTGTGTTCACGTACCTCTGAACGGAGTGAGACGTTCTCCTCCTCCAGCTCCTTCAGCTTCCTGTGGAGCGTGTCGGCGGCGCCGAACCCTCCTGAGGCGATCCCAAATCTACTCCTCCTCCCCCTTTCGAGTAAAGAGATATTTTTTTTTGCTTGAGATCAGTGCGAACGATCACAAGATATACAGGTACACTTACTGCATTGTTCCTGCTGTACGACGTCGTATGTGGAAGGACGCCGCCGAGAATCATTCTCATAAAAGATAAAGAATACAATTTGCCTGATTTGGTACTTGGTCTCAAATTAAGACTTGTTTTGCTCTTAACCCTTTCACTCCCACACTACAGAAGGTTAACCCTTTCACTACCACACTACAGACGGTTAACCGTCTGTAGTGTGGTAGCGAAAGGGTTAACCTTCTGTAGTGTGGTAGTGAAAGGGTTAACCCTTTGTCGTGTGGCAGTGAAAGGGTTAACCTTCTGTATTGTCGCAGTGAAAGGGTCAACCCTTTGGTAGTGTGGTAGTGAAAGGGTTCATTCTGGTACTGGGCTACTTGGGCTAAACCCCCCTTCATTCCTGGTCTTGATTTGGACTCAAGACACCCCCCGCTGGTACGTTGTGGACTCGACAACAGAGCTTTGGTTGTAGCTGACAGTCATGACGGAGCTACAGAGCTACTGTGATGCTAGGCTGGTTTACTAACGTTGGGGAGCCGACGGAGTCATCTTCACTCTCCTCGGCTGCATTGGTGTAAAACTGCAGCAGTTCATCCTTCAGGTTCAACTCATGGTGAAGCTGGGCCACCTGGAATACACATGGAATACACATGATACACATAGACATGGAATATACGTGGAATACACATGGAATACACTATACATATAGAATACACATGGAATAGATATAGAATACACATGGCATAGACATGGAATAATCATAGAAGACAATGTTTTGCATCTGATGTGTACCTCCTCTCACCTTCATGCGCGTGCAAGTGTGTGTCCTTGTTTTACTATTTCTGTGGAGACCAAAAGTCCCATAAGAATTGTTGTATCCTTGTGGGAACATTGGCCAGCCCCAACAATGACAAGTGACTATTTTACGGTTATCGTTATCGTAGTTTAATTAACCCTTTCACTGCCACACTACCAAACGGTTAACCCTTTCACTGCAACATTACACAGAAGGTTAACCCTTTCACTGCCACACAGCAGCAGGTTAACCCTTTCACTGCCACACTACAGAAGGTTAACCCTTTACTATCACACTACCGACGGGTAACCTTCTGTAGTGTGGCAGTGAAAGGGTTAAGGAGAGTGTTAAGTTAAGGTTAGGGTAAGGGGTTAGTCAATATGGTTAGGGTAAGTGTTTTTTGCAATTAATGTACAGTATGTCAATGGAGTGATGATGAAAACATGGCTGTGTGGTGTGTGTGTGTGTGTGTGTGTGTGTGTGTGTGTGTGTGTGTGTGTGTGTGTGTGTGTGTGTGTGTGTGTGTGTGTGTGTGTGTGTGTGTGTGTGTGTGTGTGTGTGTGTGTGTGTGTGTGTGTGTGTGTGTGTGTGTGTGTGTGTGTGTGTGTGTGTGTGTGTGTGTGTGCGCGTGTACCTCCTCTGTGATGTGTCCCACTTGTTCCTCCAGGTAGTCATTAGTTTCAGTCAGAGTTCTGTTCTTCTTGAGTAGTGATTGGCCAATTCTGGCAGCCAGCTCCAAATCCCGCTCTTTCTATTGGTTAGGAGGAGAGATGACAGAGGAGAAGAGAAGAGAAGAGAAGAGAAGAGAAGAGAAGAGAAGAGAAGAGAAGAGAAGAGAAGAGAAGAGAAGAGAAGAGAAGAGGAGAGGAGAGGAGAGGAGAGGAGAGGAGAGGAGGAGAGAAGAGGAGAGAAGAGGAGAGGAGAGGAGAGGAGAGGAGAGGAGAGGAGAGGAGAGGAGAGGAGAGGAGAGGAGAGGAGAGAAGAGGAGAGAAGAGAAGAGAAGAGAAGAGAAGAGAAGAGAAGAGAAGAGAAGAGAAGAGAAGAGAAGAGAAGAGAAGAGAGGAGAGGGGAAGATAAGAGAAGGGAAGAGAAGAGAAGAGAAGAGAAGAGAAGAGAAGAGAAGAGAAGAGAAGAGAAGAGAAGAGAAGAGAAGAGATGGGAAGATAAGAGAAAGGAAGAAAAGGGAAGAGATCAGAGGAGCCATGATATGGAAAACATAGAGTTCCTTCCAGAAACAAGATGGATGACAGCAGTGTCGTGCCTCACCTCCTCCAGCAGACGAGTGACAGCATCAATGTCATTGTAAGTCTTTGTCATCTGGCCCACTCTGTCTGCACATAACACTGTGGAGAAACCAGACATATGTTTCACTCTGTCTGCACATAGGGACGTGTAGTGGTTACGTCATTGCCGTTTCCGGCCGGTCCACCTCGCAAAATTGCAACGTATTTCCCCATTGCCCATTTGTAAATCGTCTCGTTTAAACCAAATAAAGCATGAACATTTGCATGGTGTACCTTTCTGTGCGTATTCATCCACAATCTATAGCTGAACATGAAAATATTCGCAATTAATCATAAAAAAAAAATCACAGAATTTTATTTCAACCAAGAATGCTTAAACAATAATGTTAGTGATAGAAGGGAACTCCTTTTGTGCAAAATGGAAAGCTTTCCAATGTTCATGAGGCAGAATTGTTACAATAGCCGATAATCCATTTTCCCAATGATAAATCCCTATACGGGTGGACCTCGCGGACAGTCCAAAGTGACGTCAGATTACACCTCCCTATAGCACTGTGGAGAAACCAGACACATGTTTCAGTCTGACAACTCAAGAACTGAGATTAAAAGAGACTGATGAGAATAAATGTAAATTACCTTTATCAAGGCTCGATTTCTAAATCACTCCTTGCTTAAGCACTTGTTTAAAAATCAGCCAAACTGAACTGGTGATAGAACTTCATAGTGGTTGAATCACATCATGTGACTGGGAGTCACTCAATGTATAAATATAACCATCCTTTACCAAGTGGATGGTAAAGGTCACATTAGGCTGTGAGCCACGGGTACCATCTTGGGGGACTAATACATACACCCCTACTGCTAGAAAAGACCTGATAGCAATGCAGCAGTTGCCTCCAAATGTGTGCTATCACCCATTTTATAACACTACCAAGCATATTTTTCAGGCCTTCTGTCCGAAATTACATGCCCCAAATTAATCATGATAGCTACTGAACAATAAGGCCTATATAATATGCATGTTTCTGGTCTCCTTTGATAGGTAACAAGCTAGGACATGTGAAAAGTAAACCCACATCTATTACCATTCCAGAGTAAATGGAGATACAATGAAGGAACACATAATTTTTTACCTTGCCAGGTACATATTCTACATTTAAAAGGCAATATCACCATTATAAGCAAGATCCCTGGATAATAATGCAACTGAATGTGTCCTCCTACTCCTTGACTACAAATGTAACTCTGGATGTGATGAAAATACACTAAAAATACAACATTATGATACAATTTATAAAGATATCCCATTCGATCCATGGACATGACTTTTCAAGGCTGTCTAGATCTATAATTATCCATATGAACAAACATTTGATTGGATGTCTATAAGCCAACCACTGTTCCATATCATCTAAAGTGGACTGCATTAGAGCCACACCCCTCTTTCAGCAAGCATGGGCGATCGTGATGCTAGGAGAAAGCGTAAGGAACATTTTAATCAATCATGTTTTAACATGTTATACTGTGCAGGTTAAGATGTGTTAACATGTTACTGTGGAGGTTAAGAGGTTAAGCTGTTACTGAGCAGGTTAAGCTGTTAAGATGTTAACATGTTACTGTGCAGAATAAGATGTCATAATCTGTCTAATACTACTAGTACTTAATCTATCTGAATTATATATTACTTATACATGTCAAAATATCATATGAAAGAGTGGATACTAGGTGAAAACGTAGGAAAGGTTGTGCATTTTAAAATGAAAACATAGTATGGATGTAGCCATAGATTAATATCACCTTTGCAGCAGGTGATTCTTTTCATCAGCAATGTTAGTGAAAGCATTACTGGTGAGACATCAAAAGGCCAAGGAGGAGATCTTCATCAGAAGCAAGAGTGTATGATAAAATCAGCATTTTTGTGATAAGATGAAGATGGTTCTAAAGGCTCCACTGATGAGACTCGCATGGACAGAGTTCACACTGTGGGTTGAGGACAGTGTTCCAGAGAAGAGTGGGATGATCAAATCATTCTTGGACAATGTGAAAGACATGGCCAGTGACTTGAACCAACAGACGGCGAACAATATGCTGCAAAGTCCACTCTTAGCTGAGCTGATAACCCTGTGGACAGACTTTCTGGAACACCTCCGTCACAACAATGAGTTTTCCAAAATAAACAAATATTTTTCTGGAAACCAATAAGCAATATATCATTGTATAGGTCTAACTGAGCTGACAATATTGATAGGTCACATGGCATGAAGCTGTGCCCATAGTATGTTGAATATGCTTGGGATAAACGTACGAAAATAACATAATGTATATGTGATGTATTTACTTTGGCCTCTGATGGTGTGCATGGTGTAGCTTACAAACCTTGGGAAGTGAAAGTTATGTTCAATTATTGTTTTTGGTGTCGTATAATCCAGTAAGGGATGGGTCATCGGACATGACACGAAAATAGTCATTCATTCATTCATACAGGAAACATGGAATATGCGACGGACAACATATCATGAGTCAACCATGGCTCTCTGGCGTGCTTTGTTGGACTACTAGAACATGTGTCCACTCCAGTCAGAGGTGGTAATACCCTGAAGCTACTCTCTCAGAGAGACATGTTAGCATTTACATGCTAAATACAACAGCTCCAGCTGGTTTAAATGATGAACTTGAAATGCTTGAAATGTTGCTCTAAATTGATAGATTTTTTTGCCATATTCAGGATCAGCAGTGGTGGTATTGATTTGCCTCCTATAATGGACCTTATAGGTCAATTGCTGCTGGCCACTATTATTGTATGTTATTGGACTGATTGCTTGGCCCCCTAGAGGTGCTGCTGCTTACTACATTGTTTTTGGTTTGTTAAAAAGAAAATCAATATTGTTTATTCCCCTGTATTCATCTTTATTCTGTGATTTAAAATAATTTATGAATTTAGATTGTCACCTTACCTCAAACATTTTATTAGCATTAATATGAAAAAAAAATGTACCTTTGTGTTGGTCTGTCTGTGATTATGCCGATCTATACCATGTGACCTTTACCATCCACTTGGTAAAGGATAGTTATATTTATGCATTGAGTGACTCCCAGTCACATGTGATTCAACCACTATGAAGTCCTATATAGTCCACATGACAACTACATTTGCCTTACCGTACATCTTGATGTTGTTTTTTGGAAGTACCATTATGTTTTTCGGTTTAGCACCAGAGGAAGAGCTTCTTTCTAGGAAGGCACATCCGCCCACTGCGACTAAGTGACATCTACCCTGTGTGCCCCGTGAAGTAGGTCTCAGTTAGTTCCAGTCATCTAGTACAGACGGCAGCCTGGCCCCATTGACTTTACATTCGTCTGTGGCTAACTAAGCAGAGCTGTGGGTTTCCAGCATGAAAGAACAGCATGGATTCAGCTGAGAAAGGTCTATATACCGATCAACATCACTGGTAAATAGGAATAGGGCTCCAAAATGCCTTTTACCTTTTAACCAGGATATGAGCTAGTATTTAGGCTGTGAATGTAGACAGCCTGAGCCCAGACAAGGACAACTGATTCCATATTGCACTCTCCTTCTCTCTCTCTCTCTCTCTCTCTCTCTCTCTCTCTCTCTCTCTCTCTCTCTCTCTCTCTCTCTCTCTCTCTCTCTCTCTCTCTCTCTCTCTCTCTCTCTCTCTCTCTCTCTCTCTCCTCTCCTCTCCTCCCTCTCCCCTCTCTCTCTGTATGCACCAGGTATGGCCGCCGCCCCGCTCTGCTCCTGTCCATAGCGCTGCAGAGCGTGTTCGGAGTGGCAGTGGCCTTCGCACCCAGCCTCCCTGTGTACGTGGTGCTGCGCTTTGTAGTGGGCACCAGCATGTCTGGAATCATCATCAACGCCTTTGTACTGGGTACACACACATGCACACACACACACATGCACACACACACACACACACACACATGCACACACACACACATGCACACACACACACACACACACACACACACACACACACACACACACACACACACAGTGACCTCATCAGACCTCATAACAGAGTAATCATTAGCAAGACCAGGCTGACATCACTAACAGACTAATTACATAACAGTCACACCTGACTCCGCATCCGATGAGCCACGCGTCAAGAGACTGCAATGGGGGGGGGGGGGGTCATATTCAGTTCAGGTTCAGGATGTGAGTCAGTCAACCCCCTCCAGTAACACGACCTAACATGAGGCCGAGGGGGAAGAGGGGTGAGATCGAGGGGAGAGGGGAGAGGGGAGAGGGGGTGAGGGACAGGGGTGAAGCTGAGAGGGTGAGGCCGAGTTTGTTCTCCATGGTCCCCAGCCTGTTATTGATAGCGGAGCTGCGATCGATGTTGTGCCAGTTTACCAGTTAGCTGACGTCATTCTGCTTTTAAAGCGTCTCCTACAGCAGTTTCCCAACCGGTGGTACGCGTACCACTAGTGGTACGTGGGTGGTCCCAGGTGGTATGTGAAATTTTGAAAAGTAAAAAAAAAAAAAAAAAAAAAAATGTTTTTTTATTTTTTTTATTAGAAATTGTACAGGAAAACTGTACCCACATAATGAATAATGCATAATCTGTAATAATGTAACCAAAATTGGGGGCATTCAAATTAAGTAATCATTTGCTGGCTATAATTATATTATTATTGGCGCTGAGTTCAGCTTCCCGCCCGCCGCGGCCGGACTGTCTGTCAGCTGTTCAGGTGTTCATTGAAGAAAAAAAAACTCTGAATTAACATCATTGTAGTGGCGCGCTGGCTAGCAAAACAACATCCTATCAAGTGAATGCGCTGGTGTTATTGAGATAAAATCATTATGGATCAATGGCTGAGTCGAGCTGGTTCATCCAGAAACAATGTAAAGCATATAAATTATGTTCGCTTTGCAGTTGATGAATAGACGGATGTCAGTGGGGAAGCACAACTGAGGCCATGGTTAGACTAGTGTATTCCTGGCGTTTTTTTCCGTTTTTGACGACGTTTGATGTCCCTATTACACAGAAATGCGAATCGACAACAGCGTGTAGTCAGCACGGAGCCGTTGTTGCGAAACGCCCATGCGCAGTAGATACCATCTGCGTGCCCTTCCGGTGACAACAGTGTGTGTGTTTGGGACATAGCTCCGTGTCCCAAATAGCTTCAGCTACCATGTGTTGTCAAGTTATTGTTATAAGGACCCCAGTCCAAGCTACAACAGTCTGCATTCCCTTACAATTGTTTGTATTGAGCCGTATTGTATTGTACCCATATGCAATATGTTAAATAAAGTTTACATCCATTCATTCTGCTAGCATTACCGATTGCATGAGCAGCTGGCTAACGTGAGCTATCAGGATTCAGACCCTGTTAGCTCAGAGCTCCTCTTTCAACTTAACAAGCATTAAACAAAATGGCCCAGTCATCTATTCACCTTTGTTTAATACACACAGCGTTGTCTCTAATGTTATCTAACTACTGATAGCTCGCGATATCATCAGTTTTGGTGCTGGCTAAGTAGCGTGAGCTAACGTTAGCTTCTAGCCACAATGCTATATTGTTATAATGGCATACTCCATTGACGTTAGCATGCAGCTAACAATGCTACCGATCGTTTTTAGACTAAACTATCCGCTCTTGGTGGTCACTTGTGTTGATGTTAGTTTTGTTTCATCAACAAATGACAGCAGAACACACAGTGAATGTATCCGTTTTGATTATTGCACTTTTATTAGCTTTGCTGAAAAAGAATTGCTGCATTGAGTAAATAGGCAAGATGGTGGCGCGGCATAGCGCCTGCCTTATTGACATTTTCTTTGCTGGAGCTTCCAGGAAGTGTATGGCACATTCGTTCTGATTGGTTGAAATTGCCTTCATGTTTGCCACCTACTGCCACCTACTGCTTTGGCAGTGTACTACATCAGTGTGCTCGGGTGACAAAACGAAAAAAAACGAACGTGTGACTCGAGGCGCACGACGTCGCGGCGAAAGCATATGAAAACAATACGAAGATGATACGAAAGGTGTAACCGACGCCTGATTGCGTTTGTGCATTACAAAGACACTTTGGAGATGAACGAGCACATTCTGTTTTGCAAGAAACTCACGGGGAGAACTACTGGACTGGACGTTTTAACGTTATTGACAATTTTTCTCTCAACACAAGCTGGATTGGAAATACTGCTCTCATGTGTGCACAGACGGCGCTGCGGCGATGACCGGCAGAGTAAATGGATTAATGGCACACGTAAAAAAAAGGTAACCCGGCCCTGACGTTACATCTCAGCACTAGCTGAGAATGAGTCCAGAGTTAAATGATGTTTTGAATGATGCCGTAAAAGTGATCAACTTCATACAGTCCAGGCCTTTGAATCATAGACTGTTTCAGTCCACTTTGTGAAGACGGTGGGTCAGAACATAAACAGCTCCTGCTTCACACCGACAGTTATCCCGAGGGAAGACGTTACAGCGAGCAGCTGTTCGAGCTGCGCAATGAAGTGGAGGGCATTTCTGTCTGAGCACACACCCCCTTGTGGCGATGTTCGACGACACAGACTGGGTAGCTTGGCTGGGAAACCTCTCTGACATTTTCAGCAAACTCAACCAGCTGAATTCTCTCTCTTCAAGGTAAAGACACAACTGTTCTTAGCTTGTATGACAGGCTTTCTTTTAGTCTTTAAACAATGGCTATTATAATTTATATGATTAGTTATGATTGAATATATGATTTAAGTGTCACATTAATTGTCGCATTGGGTCACACAGACAAAATCTCCTCTTCTCTATCCCCTCATCACTTCTCTCCTTCTTCCACTCCCAGGTTTCACCTTAGCTACACACACACACACACACACACACACACACACACACACACACAACACACACACACACACACACACACACACACACACACACACACACACACACACACACACACACACACACACACACACACACACACACACACACACACACACACACACACACCACACACACACACACACACACACACACACACACACACACACACACACACACACACACACACACACACACACACACACACACACACACACACACACACACACACACACACACACACACACACACACACACACACACACACACACACACACACACACACACACACACACACACACACACACACACACACACACAGGATGGGCCGCCTGTCAATTTAATGTAGGCCCGTGTGCACGTATCGGCCGCCGTGCCAATTTTAATGTACGTGCCGATTTGACTATACACTGCTCTGTGCTGTCATGGTGGCTGGTGGCTATCCATGGTGAATGGTGTCTCAGAACTAAAGCTTTACTTCAATAACACACACACAACACACACACACACACACACACACACACAGCCGGTCTGCCACAATATATAGACTATTAATTTATTAATTATACATCCTGGGCATCACCACGATTGATTGCGTAGTAGGTGGTACTTTTGGTTGGCTTGAAATGCTTTGGTGGTACAGTACTCAAAAAAGGTTGGGAACCACTGTCCTACAGTATCACCCATCTGGGCACTGCATCTGTGGTTTAATTATTAATCAGGGAAGCATATTGAAATTGTTAAAATATTAAACATAAAAAACGATGTTTCCTTTCATTTTCGCCGTTGGCTAAAAACACACTTCACTCAATATCTGAAATGAAGATGGGAGAGAGAAAGGAAAAAAAATACTAACCTTCTTAGGCTTTTACTAGTATGCACTCTGCTACTAAGGAATCGACCTTAGTATTGTATTACCTACTATGCTAGTTCGACACTGTTTGATGAACAATTTTACCTACCCTTAGGTGTCAGAGTTGTACCCTTCCTGCTGACTTGTTGTACACAACTTGTAAGTCGCTTTGGATAAAAGCGTCAGCTACTGTAAATGTAAATGTAATTAAACAACCTTCATATTGTTTGTTATTGTTTCTGAAAAAATAAATCTTTACAAAAAATAAAGCACAATCGATAAGCTAGTGACCCAACTTGGCTTACAGAGGTAAATAAAATCTGAAAGTGTGTGTGTGTGTGTGTGTGTGTGTGTGTGTGTGTGTGTGTGTGTGTGTGTGTGTGTGTGTGTGTGTGTGTGTGTGTGTGTGTGTGTGTGTGTGTGTGTGTGTGTGTGTGTGTGGTGTGTGTGTGTGTGTGTGTGTGTGTGTGTGTGTGTGCGTGTGTGTGTGTGTGTGTGTGTGTGCTGGTGTGTGTGTGTTCTCTGTCTGTCT
>NC_140168.1:31365307-31439065 GCF_963971535.1 Notolepis coatsorum | reverse complement strand
TCTCCTCTCCCTCTCTCTCTCTGTATGCACCAGGTATGGCCGCCGCCCCGCTCTGCTACCTGGTCCATAGCGCTGCAGCGTGTTCGGTGAGTGGCAAGTGCCTTCGCACCCAGCCTCCCTGTGGTACTGTGCTGCGCTTTGTAGTGGGCACCAGCATGTCTGGAATCATCATCAACGCCTTTGTACTGGTACACACACATGCACACACACACATGCACACACACACACACATCACACACATGCACACACATACACATGCCACACACACACACACACACTCACACACACACACACGCACACACACTCACACACACACACATGACCTCATCAGACCTCATAACAGAGTAATCATTAGCAAGACCAGGCTGACATCACTACAGACTAATTACATAACAGTCACACCTGACTCCGCATCCGATGAGCCACGCGTCAAAGAGACTGCAATGTGGGGGGGGGTGGTCATATTCAGTTCAGTTCAGGATGTGAGTCAGTCAACCCCCTCCAGTAACACGACCTAACATGAGGCCGAGGGGGGAAGAGGGGTGAGTCGAGGAGAGGGGAGAGGGGAGAGGGGGTGAGGGACAGGGGTGAAGCTGAGAGGGTGAGGCCGAGTTTGTTCTCCATGTCCCCAGCCTGTTATTGATAGCGGAGCTGCGATCGATGTTGTGCCAGTTTACCAGTTAGCTGACGTCATTCTGCTTTTAAAGCGTCTCCTACAGCAGTTTCCCAACCGTGTGGTACGCGTACCACTAGTGGTACGTGTGTGGTCCCCAGGTGGTATGTGAAATTTTGAAAAGTAAAAAAAAAAAAAAAAAAAAAAAAATTGTTTTTTTTATTTTTTTATTAGAAATTGTACAGGAAAACTGTACCCACATAATGAATAATGCATAATCTGTAATAATGTAACCATAATTGGGGCATTCAAATTAAGTAATCATTTGCTGGCTATAATTATATTATTATTGGCGCTGAGTTCAGCTTCCCGCCCGCCGGCGCCGGACTGTCTGTCAGCTGTCAGGTGTTCATTGAAGAAAAAAAAACTCTGAATTAACATCATTGTAGTGGCGCGCTGGCTAGCAAAACAACATCCTATCAAGTGAATGCGCTGGTGTTTATTGAGATAAAAATCATTATGGATCAATGGCTGAGTCGAGCTGGTTCATCCAGAAACAATGTAAAGCATATAAATTATGTTCGCTTTGCAGTTGGATGAATAGACGGATGTCAGTGGGGAAGCACAACTGAGGCCATGGTTAGACTAGTGTATTCCTGGCGTTTTTTTTTCCGTTTTTGACGACGTTTGATGTCCCTATTACACAGAAATGCGAATCGACAACAGCGTGTAGTCAGCACGGAGCCGTTGTTGCGAAAACGCCCATGCGCAGTAGATACCATCTGCGTGCCCTTCCGGTGACAACAGTGTGTGTGTTTGTGGACATAGCTCCGTGTCCCAAATAGCTTCAGCTACCATGTGTTGTCAAGTTATTGTTATAAGGACCCCAGTCCAAGCTACAACAGTCTGCATTCCCTTAACAATTGTTTGTATTGAGCCGTATTGTATTGTACCCATATGCAATATGTTAAATAAAGTTTACATCCATTCATTCTGCTAGCATTACCGATTGCATGAGCAGCTGGCTAACGTGAGCTATCAGGATTCAGACCCTGTTAGCTCAGAGCTCCTCTTTCAACTTAACAAGCATTAAACAAAATGGCCCAGTCATCTATTCACCTTTGTTTAATACACACAGCGTTGTCTCTAATGTTATCTAACTACTGATAGCTCGCGATATCATCAGTTTTGGTGCTGGCTAAGTAGCGTGAGCTAACGTTAGCTTCTAGCCACAATGCTATATTGTTATAATGGCATACTCCATTGACGTTAGCATGCAGCTAACAATGCTACCGATCGTTTTTTAGACTAAACTATCCGCTCTTGGTGGTCACTTGTGTTGATGTTAGTTTTGTTTCATCAACAAATGACAGGCAGAACACACAGTGAATGTATCCGTTTTGATTATTGCACTTTTATTAGGCTTTGCTGAAAAAGAATTGCTGCATTGAGTAAATAGGCAAGATGGTGGCGCGGCATAGGCGCCTGCCTTATTGACATTTTCTTTGCTGGAGCTTCCAGGAAGTGTATTGGCACATTCGTTCTGATTGGTTGAAATTGCCTTCATGTTTGCCACCTACTGCCACCTACTGCTTTGGCAGTGTACTACATCAGTGTGCTCGGGTGACAAAAACGAGAAAAAAAAACGAACGTGTGACTCGAGGCGCACGACGTCGCGGCGAAACGCATATGAAAACAATACGAAGATGATACGAAAGGTGTAACCGACGCCTGATTGCGTTTGTGCATTACAAAGACACTTTGGAGATGAACGAGCACATTCTGTTTTGCAAGAAACTCACGGGGAGAACTACTGGACTGGACGTTTTTAACGTTATTGACAATTTTTTCTCTCAACACAAGCTGGATTGGAAATACTGCTCTCATGTGTGCACAGACGGCGCTGCGGCGATGACCGGCAGAGTAAATGGATTAATGGCACACGTAAAAAAAGGTAACCCCGGCCCTGACGTTACATCTCAGCACTAGCTGAGAATGAGTCCAGAGTTAAATGATGTTTTGAATGATGCCGTAAAAGTGATCAACTTCATACAGTCCAGGCCTTTGAATCATAGACTGTTTCAGTCACTTTGTGAAGACGGTGGGTCAGAACATAAACAGCTCCTGCTTCACACCGACAGTTATCCCGAGGGAAGACGTTACAGCGAGCAGCTGTTCGAGCTGCGCAATGAAGTGAGGGCATTTCTGTCTGAGCACACACCCCCCTTGTGGCGATGTTCGACGACACAGACTGGGTAGCTTGGCTGGGAAACCTCTCTGACATTTTCAGCAAACTCAACCAGCTGAATCTCTCTCTTCAAGGTAAAGACACAACTGTTCTTAGCTTGTATGACAGGCTTTCTTTTAGTCTTTAAACAATGGCTATTATAATTTATATGATTAGTTATGATTGAATATATGATTTAAGTGTCACATTAATTGTCGCATTGGGTCACACAGACAAAAATCTCCTCTTCTCTATCTCTCCTCATCACTTCTCTCCTTCTTCCACTCCCAGGTTTCACCTTAGCTACACACACACACACACACACACACACACACACACACACACACACACACACACACACACACACACACACACACACACACACACACACACACACACACACACACACACACACACACACACACACACACACACACACACACACACACACACACACACACACACACACACACACACACACACACACACACACACACACACACACACACACACACACACACACACACACACACACACACACACAGGATGGGCCGCCATGTCAATTTTAATGTAGGGCCGCTGTGCCATGTATCGGCCGCCGTGCCAATTTTAATGTACGTGCCGATTTGACTATACACTGCTCTGTGCTGTCATGGTGGCTGGTGGCTATCCATGGTGAATGGTGTCTCAGAACTAAAGCTTTACTTCAATAACACACACACACACACACACACACACACACACACACACACAGCCGGTCTGCCACAATATATAGACTATTAATTTATTAATTATACATCCTGGGCATCACCACGATTGATTGCGTAGTAGGTGGTACTTTTGGTTGGCTTGAAATGCTTTGGTGGTACAGTACTCAAAAAAGGTTGGGAACCACTGTCCTACAGTATCACCCATCTGGGCACTGCATCTGTGGTTTAATTATTAATCAGGGAAGCATATTGAAATTGTTAAAATATTAAACATAAAAAAACGATGTTTCCTTTCATTTTCCGCCGTTGGCTAAAAACACACTTCACTCAATATCTGAAATGAAGATGGGAGAGAGAAAGGAAAAAAAATACTAACCTTCTTAGGCTTTTACTAGTATGCACTCTGCTACTAAGGAATCGACCTTAGTATTGTATTACCTACTATGCTAGTTCGACACTGTTTGATGAACAATTTTACCTACCCTTAGGTGTCAGAGTTGTACCCTTCCTGCTGACTTGTTGTACACAACTTGTAAGTCGCTTTGGATAAAAGCGTCAGCTACTGTAAATGTAAATGTAATTAAACAACCTTCATATTGTTTGTTATTGTTTCTGAAAAAATAAATCTTTAAAAAAAATAAAGCACAATCGATAAGCTAGTGACCCAACTTGGCTTACAGAGGTAAATAAAATCTGAAAGTGTGTGTGTGTGTGTGTGTGTGTGTGTGTGTGTGTGTGTGTGTGTGTGTGTGTGTGTGTGTGTGTGTGTGTGTGTGTGTGTGTGTGTGTGTGTGTGTGTGTGTGTGTGTGTGTGTGTGTGTGCAGGTGTGTGTGTGTGTCTCTGTCTGTCTGTCTGTCTGTCTGTCTGTCTGTCTGTCTGTCTGTCTGTCTGTCTGTCTGTCTGTCTGTCTGTCTGTCTGTCTGTCTGTCTGTGTCTCTCTCTCTCTCTCTCTCTCTCTCTCTCTCTCTCTCTCTGTCTCTGTCTCTCTCCCTCTCTCTCTCTCTCTGTCTTCTTCTTCTCTCTGACAGTCATGCTTCTTACTGTATTTCATGCATGTGTGTTTGTGTTTGTGTGTGTGTGTGTGTGTGTACCCGAGGGAAGACATGTCAAGACTGAGTGATCTCAAAGTCACTGAGCATCGATAAAATCCCCTTAATGAGCCGAACAAAGCCTGGGCCAGACTCCACTATAAACCTATTACACACACACACACAAACACGCACACGCACACACACACATACACACACACGCACACTGTGAGTCCAGCATACACAACTGTGTTGCCGCTACGCCTCTGAGAAACACCAGTGACAAACAATCAGAGTCTAAAAACCTGCTCCCCTGGCGCAGCAGAACAGCTAAATCATAACATTTCTAGTCATACATCACTCAACACTCTGTTGTACAGAACATAATGAGATAATAAACAGAGAGGAGTCCAAGTTTAACTTGATATCTACTATATATATACAGTATATAGACAAGTCCGCGTCAGAACGCTGGATAGAACAAACATTCCGTGATCCGACTATAAAAACAACAACATGTTTACGACGACGTGTCTATTTCTATTTACCATTCCTTCCCTCCTCGTGGTGCCAGTGGTGTCGCTCACATCCATCTCCCGTTATTCTCTCCATCTCGCTGCCCACCTCTCCTCCGGTGACCACGGATACGGAGCACCAGAATTGATCATAAGCCTGTCCCTGGGTGATTTTAGATAACACGCGTTCGCTCAAGAGGAACTCTCTCTCTCTCTTTCCCTCTCCCTCCCTCTCTCTCTCTCACTCCTATGCTCGGCTACTGTAGAGCTGTCTCGTTTACACTCCTCCCTCCCTCCCACACACACACACACACCCACATGCACACACGCACACAGTCACACGCACACACACACACACACACACACAAACAAAGTAGTTAGGAGGAGTAGGAGGAGAGACAGAGAGGCAGAGAATGGGAGAGAGATATAGAGTAGCAAAAGAAAGAGGGAGAGGAACAATTATAGCTGCTGAGTCTGAGGTGAACGTGAAGCTGAATTTGTGTTCTGATTGGAGGACAGGAGGTCAGAGGGCACCAATCAGAGGAAGGACTGACGGATCCTCCTCCAACTACTCCATTACAGTAATAGACCTCTCCGGTTTCTCCCTTTCTCTTGCAGGAATGGGAGTCGCAGGTACAGCGCTGGCATGGCTGTCATCCTACCTCTACGTCCGCTCCTACCAAGTATCTTGGAGAGGCACCCTGTCGGCCCCCCACCACCTCTGGGTAACATTATCACTTCTCACCACTATGCCGATGACACTCAACTCTTCCTCTCCTTTTCTCCTTCAGATACCCAAGCCCGCCTGTCCGCCTTGGTGACGGCCAACCACCTCAAACTGAACCAGAGCAAAACGAAGCTACTTCACTTGCCGGCTGAATCCTCCCCACTGACCAACCCTTCAGTCGCAGTGGAGAACGTAGCCAATCTACCAAAAGACAGCCCACTTCACCACACTTCTCAGGGAGCTGCACTGGCTTCCTATTGCCGCACGAATCTGCTCAAGGTTCTTGACCTGGCATACCATGCAGCGAGGGGAATGGCTCCTTCCTACCTCCAGTCAATGGTCTCCAACTACAGACCTTCAAGACCCTGCGCTCTGACCGAAGCAGCCTATTGTCTGTCCTGGACGCGTGTAGTCTTTTACCAACGGAGTTGCAGTTTTCCACAATCTGATTGGCCACTGACGTTTCT
Organism: Notolepis coatsorum; assembly: GCF_963971535.1. Taxonomy (NCBI): domain Eukaryota; kingdom Metazoa; phylum Chordata; class Actinopteri; order Aulopiformes; family Paralepididae; genus Notolepis; species Notolepis coatsorum. The sequence continues at coordinate 31,432,777 of NC_140168.1, read as the reverse complement.
CTCAGCGCCAATCGCGTGACGCCTAGTTCTATCATTGGTTAAGCTTGGCGACTCTTTCGAAGTTGGTTAAGGTTAGTTTGTCTTAGAGCAGGGCGATAGACCACCAGCCCATACCTGTCAACCATCACGTTTTTCCCAGGATTGTACTGTATTTCAACCTTCCTTCCCGCCGTCATCCCATTAAAATATTTCCCCGTATTTTTCCTGTTTTTTTTACATTTTTTTTTATTTTTACAAAATGGCTGCAATTCCCCTCTGTGACAACAGGTGGCAGCAGTGTAGATTAGAACGTTAGCACAGGAAGTCAGACCGGAAGACGGTTGCGACCCGAAGAAGAAGAAGAACAGTGTATGTATGTATTACATGCGTGATTACGAAACCAAGCCTCATTTCTCGGAGACGCTCTCTGATTGGCCGACGCCTGTTTCTACACTGGTTAAGCTTAGACACTCTTCGAAGTTGGTTAATTAAGGTTAGAGTTTGTCTTAGAGCGTGACGGCAAGTTCTTTCGACGGTTAAGCTTAGGCACTCTTTCGAAGTTGGTTAAGGTTAGAGTTTGTCTTAGAGCATGGCGATAGAACGCCAGGCTGTTTGGCGTGGAAATGGGCAAAGACACAGCTCGTCACGGAGTGGCCAATCAGAGATCTCCGAGAAATGCGGCTTGGTTTCATAAGAACACATATTACATTCTACAACTACCTACCTACAAAGGCAGAGACGCAATACCGGCAATGTGGTGTTGTTCCGGAGAGCTCACTCTCGGCCGTGGTTTCTCAGTGTATAATGTATGGTGCTCTCCCTCAACATGCGAGTAGGGTGAGCCAACACCATTCTTTAGTCCAAATAATACCCTACTTTATACTATATTATTGTCATTCGTTTAATGTAAAGTCAGTCTTACATTGGCACTGCTTTAACATTGCATTTACCCATAATCCATTGCTGTATTAGACCCATGTGCCAGTATAAAATTCAATTACGTGCCCCCCTTCCCACGGTGTATATAGAAAGAGACAATAAACACAAAAGTAACATAGGACACAATATACAACACACAGGACTATGTAGAATATAAACAGTGCCTACAATTAAATGAATGAATGAATTAAATAAGAGGTAAAAGAGAACTTAGTGTAAATATTCTTTAATTTGTGTCAACGTTATAAAAATACTATTGTATTCAACAAATTAATTATGATACACCACAATTTGCCCTTTCTATCTATTCTAAATCTATGGCCTCGCGATTCCACGGCTGCGCAGTGCAGACAATATTATATATATAATCATACGAGGGGGAGGAGACTACATTGGGAGGGGGCGGGGCCGGGGGAAGGGGGCGGGGCGAAATATCCAGTTTTTTCAAATCCCAATGTTGACAGCTATGCACCAGCCCTGATTCCAAACTCTAACCTTAACCAACTTCGAAAGAGTCGCCAAGCTTAACCAGTGATAGAACTAGGCGTTAGCTAGCTAGCAGGCTGTTAGAGGCAGAAATAGGCGTAACGCGATTGGCGCAGAGAGAAACGTCAGTGGCCAATCAGATCGCGGAACCCGAACGTGGAACTGCAACTCCGTTGGTAAAAGACTACACACGTCCTGGACAGATGAAACCCACCTCTTCAATCAATATCTGAACGAACCTTCTTACTGTCTTTTACTGTTATGTACTTTGCTAATATGTCTGTACTACTATCTACTATGTTCAAGTTCAAGTTCAAGTTCTTTAATAGTTGTCATACAGAAGTACAGAATACTTTCATACAAAATGCTTCTTACTGTTACGCTCCAGAGACTGTGCTAGACAAGATAGTATCAAATAACATAATAACATAATATAGCATGAATTTAGAAGAAGAAAATGAGGTCACAGTGTTCGGTATAGACATATGTACAATGTTCTGAGTTACCATATAATATACAATACACAATACTATGCAGTGTACTAATGTACAGTACTATCTAGTGCAAAGCAGAAATGGGATGAGGTACAATTTTAGGTACAATTTACAGTAAGGTGTACGAGTTGTAGTGCAATCCTTCATCCATAAATATAAAGTGTGGGGAGTGGGTGCTACAGTGTGTTTGTTTAAAGTGGGTGTGTGCTATAAAGTGTGTGGAGTGGGTGCTACAGTGTGTTTGTTTAAAGTGAGTGTGTGCGTGTGGATGTGTGTGCTATGTGTGTTTGGTGGTTGTTGTTGTGTAGTGTTCATTCATTGTTCGTTTAGCAGCCTGATGGTCTGGGGATAGAAGCTACTTCTGAGTCTTTCTGTGCTTGCCTTGAGACTCCTGTATCGCTTGCCTGACGGCAGCAGTTCAAAGAGGCAGTTGTTCGGGTGGCTCGAGTCCTTAATAATTCTCTTAGCCTTCCCCTTGCAACGCTTGTAGTAAATGTTCTGGAGGGTGGGGAGCCCCCCTCCAATTGTGCGTTCGGCTGAACGTGTCACTCTTTGTAGTCTGCTTTGGTCTTTTGCAGTGCTATTCCCAAACCAGGAGGTGATGTTGCCGGTCAAGATGCTCTCTATTGTACATGAGTAGAAGTTCTTAAGGATCTTCTGGCTGACTTGGAACTTCCTTAGGCGCCTGAGGAAGTAGAGGCGTTGTCGTGCCTTCTTCACCACACTGTTAATGTGTGTGGTCCATGTCAAGTCCTCGGATATGTAGGCTCCGAGGTACTTGAAGCTGTTGACTCTCTCAACCGGTGCCCCGTCGATGCTGAGGGGGCTGTAGTCCTTGACCCCCGACCGTCCTGAAGTCCACAATCATCTCCTTTGTTTTGCTGACGTTCAGGGAGAGGCTGTTTTCCTGGCACCATCCCGCCAGGACCTTGACCTCTTCCAGGTAGGCCCTCTCGTCGTTGGCAGAGATCAGGCCTACCACCACTGTGTCGTCAGCAAATTTGACGATTGTATTGCTACTCCGCTGAGCCACACAGTCGTGTGTGTACAGGGAGTAGAGGAGGGGACTCAGAACACAGCCCTGGGGGGCCCCTATGTTGAGGGTGATGGATGAGGAGGTGCAGTTGCCTGCTCTCACCACCTGGGGTCTGCCAGTCAGGAAGTCCAAGACCCACTGGCAGAGGTCATAGCCCAAGCCCAGGTCCCTGAGCTTGGCTATGAGTATGGAGGGGACTATGGTATTGAATGCCGAGCTGTAGTCGATGAATAGCATTCTCACATAGTTCCCCTGCCTCTTGTCCAGGTGTGATGCTGCTGTGTGCAGCACATGGGATATGGCGTCCTCCGTGGACCTGTTGGGGGCGGTATGCAAATTGCAGGGGGGTCCATGTTGATGGGGAGGGAGGAGCAGATGTAGCCCTTTACTAGCTTCTCGAAGCACTTCATGGCTATGGAGGTGAGAGCTACAGGGCGGTAGTCGTTGAGGCAAGCAGGCTTGGATTTTTTGGGTACAGGGATAATAGTGGACTTCTTCAGGCAGGTGGGGATGACAGCCTGTTCTAAGGACAGGTTAAATATGTCAGTGAATACTGGGGCCAGTTGGTCGGCACAGACTTTTAGGACGCGGCCGGGGGATGCCGTCTGGACCTGCTGCCTTCCTGATATTCACTTTTTTAAAGGTCCGCCTCACCTCATGCTCTGTTACCCTGAACACTGCGCCTCCATCAGCAGCCGACCCCCCCCCCCCCCATTGCCGAGGCTTGTGAGCTGGTGTTGTTATTACCAGCATCAAACCTCGCATAGAAGGTATTGAGGTCATTTGCTAAGGAGATGTCACTGTTCAGTTTGAGGGAGGCGCCTTTGTAGTCTGTCATCGTTTTGAGCCCCTGCCACATAGCTCTAGAGTCAGCTTGTTCAAACTGGAGTTCAATTTTATCCCTGTAGCGTCGTTTGGCCTCTGACACAGTCCTCCTTACGTTGTATCGCGCCACCTTGTGGTCATTCATGTTGCCTGCCTCTAGGCCGTCGTTGTATGCTTTGGTGCGCTCTCTCAGAGCTTCACGGACGGATTTGTCTACCCAGGGTTTTTGATTTGGGTAAACTTTCATTTTGGTAGTGGGGATTGTTTCTTTCACCCTAGTACAGACATAGTCCAGCACTACTACCTACAATGTTAATAGGTCTATACTACTATGCACTCAGAGTGTAGCACAAAGGTTCAACACTGAATGACAAACAATACTGCTTACCCTTAGCTGCCAGAGTTGTACCCTTCCTGCTGACTTGTTGTACACAATTTGAAAGTTGCTTTGGATAAAAGCGTCAAAAGCTAAATGACTCAATTAAAATGTACTCGTTCTTTCTTTCCTTCTCTGCCAGTCCTTCATATACCAGCGGCCATCAGGCTCCACAACAGTGGGCAGGGACTGCTGCCAGACATCCAACTATAGGAACCTAGTAGCTGACTCCCACCTAAAAGGACAATATAATACCTCATGCATACCACACCTTATGTGAATACTGTATACTTCATCAGATCACATATTTAGCATTTTAGCATTTTTAGATTATATATTAGATTTAAATTATTAGATTATATATTGCATATATTTAGCATTTAGCATTTTAGCATTTAGTTTTTTAGATTATATATTAGATTCGATTTAGATTAATAGATTATTAGAATATATATTGTAACTATTTATTGTAGGGCAAATATAACTGAGAGGGAATACATACCCTCATCTCACACCTTGTTGCCCATATGCACATGTCCAGAGTTAATTATATTGATTTGTTATATTGTTTACACTGCTTTTTACTACCTTGTACCCCCCCCCCCCCCTCCCCCCATGCTGCTATGATGCCTGAATTTCCCCAAGGGGATCCTGAAAGGAATATCTTATCTTATCTCTCCTCCTCTGCCTGCATCCTCAAGGTCACACATCTCCCTGATCGACACAAGAACAGTCACTATGGTGATTGTCTTCTACAATCCCCTGACTCTCATTTACACACAGACACATGGATGCACACACACACACCCACACACACACACACCCACGCACACCCACACCCACCCACACCCCCACACACACACCCCCACACACACACACACACACACACACACACACACACACACACACACACACACACACACACACACACACACACACACACACACACACACACACACACACACACACACACACACACACACACACACACACACACACACACACACACACTGATGGAAACAAGACAAACGTCTTTCTCAGGTCTGCATCCCCTTAACAATTGTATGTATTGAGCCGTACTGTATTGTACCCATTCTGCAATCTGTTAAATAAAGTTTTCATTCATTCATTCATTCACAGTGGAAAGTGCTGGCACAAGTCTGGCTGTATCTTATATATCACCCACAATAGCAAACACAAAAGATCAGGAAGCAACTATCTGACTTCCTCCTGGACCCTCTTCACACAATGATTCAGCAACTTCCTCCTTCTAAACAAGGAGAGTAAAATTGAGGATAAATCACAGTGACATGTTGCATCATATCATTGGAGTATTGCTCACGTGCCGTTAAGATTTGGTCCCCAAACACTCCACCAGTGCAATCTGAGCATGCACCCCTCCCCCACCCCACCCCACCCCCCACCCCATCTCCCATTGGACAGCTGACCCTCCTTGCTTCTAAACAGAGCACCTCACAATACAATTGACCTATCTGAAACTTTGCCCTCTTTTCTTGATCCTCCAATTGAAACCGTTGTCGTCGCGAGGGAAGCAACAGTTTTGATTGGAGGATCAAGAAGGACATTTGCAACATTCTGGCGTTACACATAAAATAAACCCTTGTAGTTTTCACTGATACATACATGAAGATCATTCTTTCAGTTAAAGTGTCGCAAACGACATACAAATTGACAAAGGCTCACAGTAGAAGAGAGCAGAACCCCCCCATCCCCCCCCACCCCCAATTTGAAGCTCCTCTGGCAGACTTACAGAAGTATTTGAGTGTCTCCTCTAGCTGCTCTGTGGTCAGGTCGATCCGGGCGTCCGGCGAGAGGAGGGGAGTGTGCAGCCAGTCATCGTGGTCGTAGCCGTAGACGGTGTCGGCCCGTAGCCGGTAGACCGGCAGCTGCTCCTCCAGAAGACTGAGGATCTCAACCTCTGGCAGGTCGGTACTGTTACACACATCTGTGAGAGAAGAGAGAGAGAGAGAGAGAGAAAGAGAGAGAGAGAGAGAGAGAGAGAGAGAGAGAGAGAGAGAGAGAGAGAGAGAGAGAGAGAGAGAGAGAGAGAGAGAGAGAGAGAGAGAGAGAGAGAGAGAGAGAGAGAGAAATTATGCCACAACAAACAGTACTGTATATTTGTATTGTCTTTCTCTGGTCTGTATCCCCTTAACAATTGTGTGTATTGAGCCGTACTGTACCCATTCTACAATCTGTTAATAAAGTGTTCAGTCAATCAATCAGAGAGAGAGAGAGAGAGAGAGAGAGAGAGAGAGAGAGAGAGAGAGAGAGAGAGAGAGAGAGAGAGAGAGAGAGAGAGAGAGAGAGAGAGAGAGAGAGAGAGAGAGAGAGAGAGAGAGAGAGAGGGGATGTGAGATATACTGATGTAGTAGACAGGATATGAGTGAGGTTGTATGCTGCCATCTAGTGGTGGATTGTAGACCTACAGTATATAAAGGTCTACAAGCGTTTCTGTACTTCATGGTGAGGCTGTCTGTCTCCCGATGCACCATGGCATAATTACGTCTGGAGCACAGTGTTCTTCATCAGACTAATATCATCTCATCGAGAGCCATCAGTGTGCAGACTCTACACACTTGTGGGGTGACAGTGGCTCGGGAGGTAGAGCAGTTGTCTGGCAATCCGGAGGTTCCCGGTTCGATTCCCGCTCCTCCCAGGCAGCGTGTCGGTGTGTCCTTGAGCAAGACACTTAACCCCTAATTGCTCCCGATGAGCAGGTTGGCACCTTGCATGGTTGCCTCCGCCGTCGTTGTGTGAATGTGTGAGTGACTGGGTAAAATGTGAGGAACAAATTATAAAGCACTTTGGATAAAAGCACTATATAAAAAAGCAGCCATTTACCATTTACTTGGCATATGCAGATTCTCATTCCAGCAACCATTTTAAGTACAGTGGATGTGTGTGTGTGTGTGTGTGTGTGTGTGTTTTGTGTGTTTTGTGTGTTTTGTGAATGTTGTAGTGGATCCACTCTGGGCACCATTCTTGGTTTCTAGTTATGAATGTCCACCAAAAGCACCGTAAGCAGGTTTGAAATGAACAGCCAAGTGCTGGTAGCTGGTAAGTCTAGCAATTCCACAAGCCAGTTCGGTGGGTGGCCTGGCCGGCTTGTGTTCAATCTGTCTTTGTTATTCTAGAATCTACTTCGATAGTGAAGGAATTCATTTAGCTACAGTAGGGGTGTTCTGATACCTCCTGCCAGTGTAGCTGTCTGACGAAAAGGTCAGTGTAGGAGCCATAATGTAAATTTCAGTATTCTCTACGATGGTGTTGTATAATTTGTTGTACTGTCACTTTAGGTGGTGGGCGTATTCACGGGGGTTTGGCGGTAATGGGAGTGTTCATATGGAATTGCATTCGCCTTTTCACTTGGTTGACAGTTTTATGGAAAGTGGGGGTGAGATTGGAGCGCATAATCTCTATTGACCACAAGAACGCAAGCAAGAACGCAAGATAGTATTACAAGAACGCAACAGTATTAGTATATTAGTGTATGTAATTATTTACGTGTATTTCGTCTGTTTCATAAAGCAAGCGAATAAAAGCTTGAAAAGCATATTCTGGACGTGGAACGGAGTTATTTCACGACGCGCGTCAAAGTGTTTGTACTCCTCTGCTTAGCCTCTTGGCACGGCTTGTTTATGACAGCCTACTGCCGCAACAGTCAGTATCATCCACTGATAGTAAACTACCACTCTTTCAGTGTCTCTAATGAAACATGCATGTGCACGCACACACACACACACACACACACACACACACACACACACACACACGCACACACACACGCACACATTTGAGTGATTTATTTTTTGTATGTCCACATGAATACAAGTGGAGGCGACAGCGGCTCAGGAGGTAGAGTGGTCGTCTGGTAATCAGAAGGTTCCCGGTTTGATTCTGGCTCCTCCTCCTGGCAGTGTGTTGACGTGGCGCCGTCTGTGTGTGAATGTCTGAGTGAACGGGTGAATGTGAGCCATAAGTTGTAAAGCACTTTGGATAAAAGCTGCTATATAAATGCAGTCCATTTACAAGTATATCAAGGACATAACCACTAATAATGCAATGAGGTATTGAGAGACGGTTAGATACTAAAGTGCCCGATTGGCCACATTTTTGCACACAAACAGGATAATAATAACACACGATGAAAATGACTTTAGCTGCCAAATATAAAAACTAAAGGTTTACACTTCTGTGAAATGGTCTGCACCAGTTGTTGATATTTATATATACTTGGTTAGAAAGGCTTCCTCTAGGCTGTTGTCGAAAGTACAACCTCGTCTAGAACGATCACCTCCCTAGGATCTCTGGCAAGAAACTCATCAGGGGCGTTAGCCGTGATGTTAGAGGGCACTTATGAATCATCACTACATAAACTAAACACGCTCAGCTTCACAGTAGAGTTTATAAAGCACTATGGAAGAACTAAAACGGGAAGTGATATCTTTTTAAATCAAATCCACTATTCTGTCGTGCCTAATAATGTAATAATAATAATAATAATAATAATAATAATAATAATAATAATAATAATAATAATAATAATAATAACTTTATTTGTATAGCACTTTTCATACAGAAGTTGCAGTTCAAAGTGCTTCACAACAGTAAAAAATATAGGCATAAGCGAGCATGAAAAAGATAGAGAGGTAAATCACAGTGTTTCACATTAGGATCTAGCATCCCAATAGGCTCTCAGTTTACAGTTTCATTCAGTAATACAAATAATAAAAATAGTTTAAAATGATTCGGTTTAAAAATAGTCTAAAAATGATCAAATAGAACGGACATACAACAGGGTATTTAACATACAACAGAACCTTGTATACATGGAAACCTTTTAAATGGTAAATGGTAAACTGTGCATTTATAGAGCAACTTTTATCCAAAGCGCTTTACAATTTGTTCCTCACATTTTACCCATTCACTCACACATTCACACACCGACGGCGGAGGCGACTATGCAAGGCAGTTAGGGGTTAAGTCAAGTGTCTTGCTCAAGGACACTTCGACACGCTACCCGGGAGAAGCGGGAATCGAACCTCCAGATTGCCAGACGAGTGCTCTACCTCCCCGAGCCACTGTTGCCCCGTTTAAGTTGTAAGACATGGTTTTTTCGGCTATTTGTTTCATGACCATGATGAATACAGTAAGAAGCATGACTGTCAGAGAGAAGCAGACAAGAGACACACACACACACACACACACACACACACACACACACACACACACACACACACACACACACACACACACACACACACACACACCTGTGATGGTCTCAGCATCCCTGCAGTCTGGCGGCGGTGCTGGGGTTAGTGTGCTGCTGCAGAGCTGCAGGCTGGGCTCCCCCTCGCTCACATACTGCTCCTCCTGGTCGCGTCCGGGGCCAGCGGGGGGCCCGGGGTTCAGGTCCGGGTCCGGGTCCGGGGCCGGAGGAGGAGGCAGGGAGGGGGCCGGGGAGGCCAGCTTGGCTCACCTCTCACTGGGGGAGAGAAACGGTGGCCATGGATCCGCGGAGCGTGAGCCACCGGCCGGGTATACCCTGGTCGTCGTAGGTAAGGATGACGGCGGTCTCTGTGGCCGGGAGGAGGGAGACGGGATGGGGACAAAGGGCCGGGCTGAGAGACAGAGAGAGAGAGAGAGAGAGAGAGAGAGAGAGAGAGAGAGAGAGAGAGAGAGAGAGACAGACAGACAGACAGACAGACAGACAGACAGACAGACAGACAGACAGACAGACAGACAGACAGACAGACAGACAGACAGACAGACAGACAGACAGACAGACAGACAGACAGACAGACAGACAGACAGACAGACAGAAAACAGAGAAAACAGAAGTGTTATGACAACCCACGCCTGAGCAGAGTGGAACAGGCTCTCTTCGCCCACAAAGGCCTTCCAGCTGCTGACTCTGCACCGGGCAGCCTGCCAGCCGGCCAGGCCGCATGGATCACAGTCCATTCACTGCAGACACTATACCTTTCAGGCAGACATACTGGATCGAATCACCGTCAAAGCGGAGATGTACCCTGGGGCCGGTTTGGAACCCCGATTGGCACCACCACTAGATCCATCCCTGAGGAAACGCCTATAAAAACCCTCAGTCCAGGAAGACAACGTCACTGGCGGCTAACGGCTGAGCTTGTTTAATATTAAAAACCGAAGGTTTGACCTCTACTCTACCTGTGTGTGTAATCCCCACAGGATCTGTCTGAAGTTGAAATCCACAGCGGTTAGTCCTATAGCTATATAGCGATCTCCATCTTGATTCTGCGCGGCTCAGTCTCGCTGCAAACATTATTATTGACAGTGCATGTGGCTATACGGTCGTTTGCGAGTCGTTCAGTGGGAAATTATTCACCACTGTGTTAAGAGATTAAACAATCAGGGAGCAGACAGGTGGGGGACACGCTGTATAGACTCAGATAGGAGACGTGTGTGTGTGCGTGTGTGTGTGTGTGTGTGTGTGTGTGTGCATGTTCTCATTGCAGAGGGGCACTGTACAGCTGCCCGTATTACCTAACAGAACAAATCACCTGGGGGAGGATAAATCCATCATTCAAATAGATGTGATGTGATGTACTGTATCTGCCCAACGATACATGCCCATACATGTGCACAGTCTCTCTCTCTCTCACACACATACATACACCTCTCAGGACAGGTGTATGACTGTACTGTACCCATTCTGCAATCTGTTAATAAAGTTTTCAATCAATCAATCAATGCCTCAGAACTTCCTCAGTCTAGTGTGACAACAACCTTGGAATGACTCCCTCGTCGCAGCATGCTGTGGCAGCCGTGGCTGGATGTTTCTTATTATGAAACACCGGGTATGATTATGGTTGTAACAACGGACAAATCACACGCGATCTCCCGTCACACTATAGCGTGTTTACGATGGGAAAGGAATTCGCCTCGCCCCGTTTAAAGCCTTGGTCCAGAATTATACGTTAATCCTGTCGGGTGGTGGACTATGGAACATGATAGGATCCAAGAGGAGGGAGAGGAAGATTTGGGATTAGAATTTAAGAATGTAATCTCCCACGGAGCATCGATCCTTCCTCACCACAGCTGGGATGACGTGTAAAAATTTGAATCAAGCACGTCCTCCTTGTGTTCTTATGAGATATAACTGGGTTATTAATTCATCTTCACCTTAGCCCACACTTTAGGGGTCATTCGTTCATGATTAGGATTATTTCACTTCATATAGTTGATGATGGTGGTGGAGGTAATGGTGATGGTGATGACGATGGTGGTGGTGATGGAGGTGACCGTATCAAATAGCCATGTATGTAGTATGACCATATTCATGCATTATTATCCGAGGGTGTAGCAGCGTCATCATCTGCATCCACGCCTCGCGTGACGTCACGGATGCGGTTCGTCCGCGACTTTCATAAATCGTATTGTTTGAATAACAAAATACATAATACAACATTATAAGTAGAGCTACTTCAGGTAGTCAGCGTGAACACTAAATTATACATTGTTTAACCGAAAACGGGATACACGCTACTACTCACAATATTGATTTATCCGGCCTTTGTCTGACAAAATATTCTAAATCCAAAGCGAGGTGGGTTCAGAATCAGCTGCAGTCTGCAAGGGGAACGGGCCAGAAAACGCTTAATTCCTCCGGTAGCGTAAACAGAAATCCTTCCTTTGCGATGTGTGAGAACTAGCTCCCTCTGGGCCAGGGGGAGACCAGACGAGCGTCCCTCCGGTACCGTACAACAGTACGCTGCGGTGACAGGTCTGTTATGTCCAAGCTCACGTTATTAGATGTATTCCCAAATTCGCTTGTGACCCCGTGCACTCTTCCTTCCCTACGGCCATCTCTCTCCTCTCCGCTCCTCTCCGCTCCTCTTGCCCCGTTCGTTGCGCTGTAGTGTCAACACCGGACGGAGCGTCGGTGACGTCACGGGCATCCACGGCAACCGGGTTGATTGATTGATTAATTGAAAACTTTATTAACAGATTGCAGAATGGGTGTACAATACAGACACAGTACAGCTCAATACACACAATTGTTAAGGGGATGCAGACCAGAGAAAGACTTTCGTCTTGTTTACATCAGGGTCCCCCATTTTCAATTCATCAGGACATAATATGACACACATGACATACAGATAGACAGTAGGCTATAGGTACTGGCAGTGGCTGTTCTGGCGTTATTATGGAAATGTAACAAGAACAACACACAATAAAATATTCCCCAGACATCAAAACCGATGCTTACATGGAGTGAGAGCAGCAAGTGGGGCACAGACGGGGAGGACTGTACGGCCGAGTCCCCGCCCAAAAAGGGCCACCAAAAATAGCACAGGCCCAGTGCCCTTTTCAGCCTTTGAGCACCTGCCCCTCTAAAGTCCTGTGCACGTCCCTGGTCATACTAACTCATTGGCAGAGGTAGCGGGTGGAAGTCGATGGGTGGGGATTTGGACGTTATGGACAGCGACTCCTACAGGTCGGTTGGGGGACGCCTGCACAGCAGAGAAGGAAGTGGCGGGGGCAGCGTGAGCCTCCCACACGTTACACCTCGCCACTGAGAGTCCGCGCTGGCAGGTGAAAAGATGCGACAGGCTGCCTACTTGTGTATCGGAGGGGACACGTGATGCAAGGCTTCTATCCTCCCTACAACCGACCAGTGGGGGGCATAGTCGAGCAACGTTCAAGACAGGGGAGGGAGAATTGGAAACTCGAAATTGGGATGTGGGAAAAATAGAAAACAAGGAGAATAAGTGGATAAAAAAAAGGAAAAAAATGTTGACATCTGTATCACACATTTTGGTTGTGTGCTAGCCTAGCAGCTTTCTGGTCCTCCATATTTGAGCTCTACTCAGAGGAGCTAGCTTGCAGGTCGGATACTTGAACCCTTTCACTGCCACACGACAGCCGGTTAACCCTTTCACTGTGACAATACAGAAGGTTAGCCCTTTACTATCTGTAACTGAGGGGTACAATTCCCTGACTGTATTGATAAGTATGGTATTATTAAACCACTACCGCTTGTACTTTAACTTCTGGCCATCCAGTACATGATATAGATATGATGAACACTTTCCCACCTGATGAAACGAAGTCCACACAAATGTATAAATCGAATATTTTATATAGCAAGGGGTATATACAACGTTCACTTAATGACATTTATGATTTGAAATGCACTTGTAAGGCAAATGAGTATTCGTAGGTAAATCAACATTGAATGTCCAATCTCTGGTTACGCAGGGAGCAAGTATACAACCTGGTTCTTTAGGGAACTATAGCGATGGTACTTAAATGATTATAGCTGGATACACTAAAGGGGGGGGGGTCCCGCTGGTTGTAAGTCAGTAGGGGGGGGGTTAGGAGAGCCGCTGGCGGTATCCCATCTGGCCGACGATTTCTTGGGAGAATTCAGAGTGCTGAACACGGTGCCCACAGAACCTCGGTCCGCAGATGAATACAGCTGGGCCCTCTGGTGGACGGTAGCTGCCGGTCCACAACGAAGAGACGTGAGGCGACCTCACTCGGGGTAGAGCGCCGTCTCACCTGGACTCCTCTCGGGGGGTAGTTCCAACACTCAGCAGTGTTGGCCGTTATCCATGGAATAATCAAAGCACCCAAAGCACGTAGATAATCCAAGCCGTGGAAGGCTCGCCGTCGTCCGGGTAAAGTAATCCAATGTACAGGTCCACTCGTCCTGGCCCGGAGCTCCTCGGATGCAAGCACCACACGTGGTCTGCCCAGCTTGGTTAAGACTCCAGATAACGTCAGGAACAATGGGGGTACTGCTCACTTTATAACTCTAACCGAACGATGCACCATACATAATAGACTATTATTAACTTAATAGAAATACGTCCCACTCGACGGTATAGTGCCAAACTATGACAATTCAACTATTAATCCACACGATGTCTCAATGCCTATTCTGAGGCCAAGTAGGCCTTACTACACCACACGTGCGTCGTGGGTGAGGCTTCACGTCTGTTACTAGGTTGGAGGGTAAAGGACTAATGGACTAAAAGAAAGTTCTACTTTACTTGCGCAATATATATATGCGCTGTGAACAAATAGTACCATTCGTATTTCGCCAGACGTATTCCTACGCGGAACCGGGCCTGTAACGACATGTTCGTCGGCACGATTGAACTTGAACCAAGGGGCTTGGCTGCTGGCGCCAGGTTCTCGTCCAATGGTAGAATGAAACTATTATGGGCTGTTAGTAGACTAAAGGGATATTCAGTGTATATGTACAAGGAATATACAGGGGATATCAAACGATATACAAATACCATTAAATATATATCCATAAATAAATATATATATTCGGTTTAATCTGATCCTTCCCAACAGCCGCCCCCTAATTAGTCCCACCTAATTAGCTAAGCAGAGACAGATTAACCGCACTGTCTACCACTCAAGGTCCGCTGTAAGGGTCAGTCAACTCACAAAGTCATGGGGTCATGGTCGTCATCGATAGTGTCTGGGAGTCTGGGCAGTTCTATTAGCCTCGCCACGGGTCGTGTGTAAGTTCGCCCTTGGACGAGCACTTCAGCTGCTCGGACCTTGCCATCGGCACCGGTGATCACTTTGCTTACGCGGCCAGCCGGCCACATAGCTCTGGGTAGTGACTGGTCGATAATCATGACGACTGTTCCTTCTGTCAAATTGTCTCTCTCTTTCACCCACTTCTGGCGGGTCTGTAGAGACGGTAGGTAGTGGAGTAGGAAGCTGTTCCAAAACTTGTCAGCTAGTACTTGACTGTACCTCCACATTCTTCGGCCGTTCGCTTCTTCAGGCCTGTACATTGTCTGGGGTAGCGCTGGGTCTAGCCGCCCCATCAAGAGTGTGTTGGGGGTGACTGGGTCGACATCTGCTACATCACTGGAGACGTAGCCGAGGGGCTTGGAGTTCAATACTCCCTCGATCTCCGTGAGGACTGTCATTAGGACTTCCTCCGCCACAGTCTGGGCCCCAAGCACGGCGTACAGGGCTGTCTTTATAGAACGTACTTCTCGTTCCCAGGTTCCACCGAAGTGGGGTGCGTTCGGGGGATTAAACTGGAAGTCAATCTGGGATGGAGCGAGGTGGGTCTTAAGTTCTGGGCCCATAGCTTGGAAGCTCTCTCTCAGCTCTCTTTCTCCGCCTTTGAAGTTTGTCCCGTGATCAGACAACAATGTAGACGGTTTTCCTTTCCGTGATGTGAATCTTCGGAAGGCCATAAGGAATGAGTCTGTGCTCATGGTTGAAAGGAGTTCGATATGTATCGCTCTGGTGGTCATGCATTTGAATACAATACCCCACCGCTTCTCGGTTCCTCTTCCTTTCTTTATATACAACGGGCCAAAACAGTCCATGCCTGTGGAGTGGAATGGCTTGTCGCCGAGTCGGAGGCGACAGGGAGGTAGGTCAGCCATCCGGGGTATGCTGGGCTGCGCGCGCCACTCTCGGCAGTCTAGACAGGTTCGCTGGAAGCGTCGCACCGCTTCTCCCCCCTGAAGCATCCAATAGCGACGTCTGATCTCCGCGAAGACTCTCTCTGCTCCTGCGTGGTGTACATCCTCGTCGTATTTCTTTATGATCAGCTCTGTGACCTTGTGTCGGCTGTTCAAGACTATCGGGTACTTAACGTCATCCGGTAGATCGGGGGCTCTCCGCAGGCGACCACCCACTCTGATGAGATTATGGGCGTCACTCTCGGGTGCCAGGTGGAGCAGTCTGCTGTCTGATGGGACGGGCTTTCCTCCCTGTAGACAGTCTAGCTCATCGGGGAACGAGTCTCTCTGGGCTCGTTGTAGTAGAAGAAGCTCTGCTTCTTCGTAGTCAGCTGCTGAAATGTCAGTGGTGGACTGAATCTCTGGGTGGCGCCACAGGAATGTCTTTAGCTGCGCACTCTGTAGGGTAATGCAGTCATCTATGTTGGGGTCTGTGGAGGCGACTGTGCTCAGTCCACAGAACATAGGTTTCTTGTTCTCAGCCTCCTCTTTACTTGCTTCCCGTGGGGTGGGCGTAGGCCACTCTTCTTCCGGGAGCTTGAGGAATTCTGGTCCGTCACTGTAGATGTTGCGACGGGTGAGGTCATCCAGGGACATTCCCCGGGTGATGACGTCAGCTGGGTTGTGTTTGGTGTCCACATACCGCCAGCTCGCTGCTTCTGTTAACTCTTGAATCTCGGTGACTCTGACTCCCACGAAGACCTTGTATCTGCATGAATCAGACTTGATCCATGTGAGTACTGTCGTGGAATCTGACCACAAGATTGTTCTGTGCACCGGAATGGTGAGTTCACGTTGGATTAACGTGGCTAGATGCGCTCCTGCTAGGGCTGCGCAGAGCTCTAGACGCGGGATAGATTGTTGCTTTCGTGGGGCTATTCTTGAGCGAGCCAGGATGAAAGCAGTGTGTATCTCTCCTCCCTTCTCTTGGGCACGCAAGTAGGCCACCGATCCATAGGCTACTTCGGAGGCGTCGCTGAAGACGTGTAGATCCATCTTGCATGTCTCTGGCCTCACTGTGGGTGGGAAGTAGCTGCGGCGTATATTGACGCCTGGGAGTGAGCGGAGTTCCGTCTCCCACTCTCTCCATGTGGAGGCAAGGTGTGCGGGTATTGGGTCGTCCCAGCCCTGGTCCTTGTCCCATAGTGCTCGTACAATCATCTTTGCCCTGGTGGTGTAAGGTAGAATACATCCCAACGGGTCATATTGTCTGGCGAGTGTTCTGTACACACTCCGTCTGGTGGGCGGTGTGGCAATGTATGACGCCGTGGATGGCTGATACATCGGCGAGCGTTGGGGGAGAGGCCTCCTAGGCGAGTCTCCTCTTGCGCCTCTCTGTGGGCTGGTACCGGCAGGGTACCATGGCCCGCTGGTCCAGGTGCTATTCCTCGGGGCTGGTCGTGCGTCATGCTCACCCGTGAATAGAGTCGGGGGTCTGTAGCGCAGCGCCGCGGGGGTATAGCCTGGGCTGTACTGGACCTCCTGGTCCGGTGGAGTACTGTGCTGTCGTCGGGCTTGGTTCTCCTCCTCTCCCTCTTCTTCTTCTATCAGGTCCTCTAGATCCTGTAGTCGTTTATTTAGCTTCTCCGCAGTGTATGCCGCTCCTTCCTTGTAGCTGGGTCTCGCTTGGACCGGTCGGGGAAGGGGGTCTGCGGGGGGTATAGGCTTGGTCTGTTGGTCAAGTTCAGGGTCGCTTGCTCGGTTAGGAGACGCTGCCCTTGACTGTTGTCTCGACGAGTTCCTTGAACCCCTGGCGGAGGGAGAGGGTGTTGCCCTGGGGATCAGCCGCTTCATTAGCCGCGCCCGTAACTTGTCGCGCTCGGCTTGTAGTCTGTCGCGCTCGGTTTGGCGCTGGATGAGATCTGCTTCTCTTTGGGCACCGGCACCGGCGCGCTGGGCGTCGGCCCGGTCTCTTGCCATATTCATTTCCGTCTGAAGGCGTCTCATCTCCAGGCGTATGCGCTCTTCTTCGCTCCGTTGCTGCGCTTGGAGTTGTTCGCGCTCGATAAGCATCTGTGCTTGGAGTCGATCGCGTTCACCCTGAAGTCGATCGCGTTCAGTAGCGGCTGTCAGGCTGACGAGGAACGCCTGTGATAGCATCCTCTCCGCTTCGCTGGGGGAAGACGGCTGTAGAGGTGAGCCGCTCCTGGGTGAGCCGCTCCTGGCTGTACTCGTTGGGGAGTCCTGGCGCTCTATTTTCTCGGCGCTCTCCTCCTCTTCTTCCGTGCAGAGTTCTCTCTCTGTAGGGTTGTCTTCCTCCCGGGGCTGGTCGGGGACTACTTCTTCGGTATTGGCGGGGGGTAAAGGCATGTCAGCTCCCTCCTGGTCCCCACCGTGAGCTTGGTCAGTTACATTAGAACCCACTAGGGTCTCTGTGGTCGGGGAAACCTGGTCGTTAAGGTCAGACATAATTTTACTTTCTACTTTTACCGCGTTTACCGTTTGTCGAAGGCTAGGTAGTTGACTGACAGCGTAATCCTCTAAGTACTGAGGTGGCTGTCGTCTGCGCTGCGGGCGTTCTACGTTAGGAGGACCGTTTCGTGGAGTGTTCATCATAGGCCATTTCAATATTAATAACACTATATTAATATTACACTAGTTACCCTCCGGCTCGAAGGACCAATTGTAACTGAGGGGTACAATTCCCTGACTGTATTGATAAGTATGGTATTATTAAACCACTACCGCTTGTACTTTAACTTCTGGCCATCCAGTACATGATATAGATATGATGAACACTTTCCCACCTGATGAAACGAAGTCCACACAAATGTATAAATCGAATATTTTATATAGCAAAGGGTATATACAACGTTCACTTAATGACATTTATGATTTGAAATGCACTTGTAAGGCAAATGAGTATTCGTAGGTAAATCAACATTGAATGTCCAATCTCTGGTTACGCAGGGAGCAAGTATACAACCTGGTTCTTTAGGGAACTATAGCGATGGTACTTAAATGATTATAGCTGGATACACTAAAGGGGGGGGGGTCCCGCTGGTTGTAAGTCAGTAGGGGGGGGGTTAGGAGAGCCGCTGGCGGTATCCCATCTGGCCGACGATTTCTTGGGAGAATTCAGAGTGCTGAACACGGTGCCCACAGAACCTCGGTCCGCAGATGAATACAGCTGGGCCCTCTGGTGGACGGTAGCTGCCGGTCCACAACGAAGAGACGTGAGCGCCGTCTCACCTGGACTCCTCTCGGGGGGTAGTTCCAACACTCAGCAGTGTTGGCCGTTATCCATGGAATAATCAAAGCACCCAAAGCACGTAGATAATCCAAGCCGTGGAAGGCTCGCCGTCGTCCGGGTAAAGTAATCCAATGTACAGGTCCACTCGTCCTGGCCCGGAGCTCCTCGGATGCAAGCACCACACGTGGTCTGCTCAGCCTGGTTAAGACTCCAGATAACGTCAGGAACGATGGGGGTACTGCTCACTTTATAACTCTAACCGAACGATGCACCATACATAATAGACTATTATTAACTTAATAGAAATACGTCCCACTCGACGGTATAGTGCCAAACTATGACAATTCAACTATTAATCCACACGATGTCTCAATGCCTATTCTGAGGCCAAGTAGGCCTTACTACACCACACGTGCGTCGTGGGTGAGGCTTCACGTCTGTTACTAGGTTGGAGGGTAAAGGACTAATGGACTAAAAGAAAGTTCTACTTTACTTGCGCAATATATATATGCGCTGTGAACAAATAGTACCATTCGTATTTCGCCAGACGTATTCCTACGCGGAACCGGGCCTGTAACGACATGTTCGTCGGCACGATTGAACTTGAACCAAGGGGCTTGGCTGCTGGCGCCAGGTTCTCGTCCAATGGTAGAATGAAACTATTATGGGCTGTTAGTAGACTAAAGGGATATTCAGTGTATATGTACAAGGAATATACAGGGGATATCAAACGATATACAAATACCATTAAATATATATCCATAAATAAATATATATATTCGGTTTAATCTGATCCTTCACAACACTATCACACAACCGACGGCGATGCGCATCATTAGGTGTCGTGTGGCAGTGAAAGGGTTAACCATGTCATTTTCTGGGACTTGTTGGTGTTCTCTCTCGGGGGATTCTGATCTACCAGAAGCACAGCTGAACTGTATTGCCATTTGCTTACTCCTCCCTTCTAGCAAGGCGTCTCATTCTTCTGAACTGGAAAAATGATCGTCCTCCCTCAGGTGGATTTGTGATGTTATGTATTGTTTAAAAGTGGAAAAGATAAAATACACATTGCGAGGATCAAGTGGAAAGTTTGATGTGGTGTGGCAGCCCTTTATTTCTCAGGTGGAACGGTTGACTATGTCTCTCACCTCCTGAGATAATGACTCTGTATTGTATTGTAACGGTTTTGTATTGAAGTGCTCTGTGAACTGTTTTTATGTTTTCTTGGTTTTGTTTTGTGTGTGCTTATGTTTGATACGTCTGTAATGTCTACTGTAACGTCTAAAACTTGAAAAACACATTGACTAAAAAATAAATATATAAAAAACATAACAATCTTACATTGTAAAAATACTGTTAATTGTTTGACATGCATGCAAATAAAGCACCTTTGAATTGAATTGAGAGAGAGAGAGTACAGTATAGTATATTTTTACATTAGAAGTACAGTATAGTATCTGTTTACAGTATAAGTACAGTATAATATATGTTTACAGTAGAAGTACAGTATAGTATATGTTTACATTAGAAGTACAGTATAGTATCTGTTTACAGTAGAAGTACAGTATAGTATATTTTACAGTAGACGTACAGTATAGTATCTGTTTACAGTAGAAGTACAGTACAGTATCTGTTTACAGTAAAAGTACAGTATGGTATATGTTTACTAACCAAGCTAACCTGAACCAAGATAAACTTACCCGAAATAGTCACTGCAGTCACACAGGAGGGCCTTGTGGGCATTAAACTCAGTGCTGTTGACTTTAATAACCACATCACAGATCCTTCCCTCCAGACACAGCTCATTAAGGATTGTACAGGACATTGTTTCCTTTTCCATGTGGGAATTTTAAACTGTATCTACAGAATATATTCAAGCTTACAGACAAGTAGCCGGAAACAACAAGTGATATCTTCACTTGGTCTTCTGAGATATAAGATCTTCTTCTTCTTCTTCTTATTTGAATTTCCGGCAGTGTAGACGCATCGTGGCGTATTACTGCCCTCCGCAATTCTTTTTATGGGCTCTTCTTCTTCTTCTTCTTCTTCTTCTTCTTCTTCTTCTTCTTCTTCTTCTTCTTCTTCTTCTTCTTCTTCTTCTTCTTCTTCTTCTTCTTCTTTTTCTACTGGACCCCGTCATCAACTACATTGTCCATTGGAGTGCAGCTAATGCTGCTACTTCCTGTCTGAGCCCCCCTCCGCGGGACCCTCCTTGCCCCCTGCAATCTTATTCTGGGCTGCTTTGTCCCTCTCAGCCCCCTCAGCCAATTCGCTATACACCTCCTCCCAGTCCAGACCTTCCAATCCCAGATGTTGAACCGCTATCCTAACAATCATCTTCACCATCGCTGTTTTACCCTTAGCCTCTGCCATACCAGTAACTACCCCTGCCACGAAGGCCACAATACCTAATTTCTCCTTCCTTCCCCTCTCTCTTTCCACCTGCTCTACCCTCTCTGCCAAATGCCCTCCTTCAACCCCCTGCACCCTTTCTTGGCTGCCCTGGCCTACCCTGCTAACCGCCTCAGCATACGACAACTTACCCTCCCTTCTCACTCTCCGATCCGCGACCTCCTTCTTCATCACCTCACACCCCCTAAACGCTACACTATGCTCCCCACCACAACTACAGCACATCGGCTTCACTCCCTCTCCACACTTCCCATATTCATGTTCCCCGCCACACCTAGCGCACCTCAGCCCCTTCCTACGCGTGGTAGCTATATGGCCAAACTCCTGGCACCCATAGCACCTAAGAGGATTCTGAACAAATTCCCTAACCCTATACATCCTACGCCCTACAAACACCTCCCTAGGAACAGCCCCACCCTCAAACGTAATCACTACCGTCTCCGTCACTGCCCTCTCTGCTCCCCTCTTCATCCTTTCTGCACTCTTAACTATGCCATTACGCCCATTCTCCTTTAGCTTTTCCACCAGCTGCTCTACTGTAACCTCGACCGGTACCCCAGCTATCACCCCCTTACATCCCCCCTCCCCTACTCTCACCACCCTACTTATACCCACCCCACCAATGCTCCCCATCTTCCTAGCCCTCTCCACCTGCCCCTCACTACCAGTACCACACCCTACGGCCAGATTCCCATCCCACAAAACTCTCGCGTACTTTACCTCACCTAATTGCTCGGCAATGAGTTTGGGCAACTCGAGCCTACCTACTTACCCCACTCCCCTCTCCCCCTCAAGCCTGACCACTATATGAATCACTTCCTCTTTTGCCACATCATTTCCAGCACCCTCGCCTCCCGGCCCACTTGAGCTATCGTCCCTCGCTTTCTTCCTCTTTCCCCCTTCTTCCCCACTCTCCTCCCCCCTACTCTCCACGTCACCACCCGACCCCTTACCCTTGCCCTGGCTACTCTCACCCCCATCGCTGTCGTTCCTCTCCATCTGTTTCTTCCTCTTCTTCACCATCGTTACCCACCCCTCTTTCTCATTCTCCTCCCCACTCTTCTCCATTCTGTCCAGGTCTCTGGTGTCTGCCTCCTCCCCCTTTCCATTCCTCATTCTGTCCCGGCTGTCCAGGTGTCTGGTGTCTTCCTCCTCCCACACGGTGTCTTCCTCCCACATCTTATGGTCTCTGGTGTCTTCCTCCTCCCATATGGTGTCTTCCTCCCACCTCTTCTTTCCGTCCAGGTCTCTGGTGTCTTCCTCCTCCCACATGGTCCTCACTTTCCACAGCAAAACGGTCGGCAAGGCACCTTGGTTGAGAAATGCAGGCTTCAATCTATGTTGTTTGGGGCCGGATGAAGTGCTTGAAGAAAGTGAGGCCGGGACCTCGCATTGACCATTATCTTCTGAGAGAAAGGTCAAGTCAGGCGAGTGAAGCTCAGCGGCAGGATTTAACCCACAGTCCACCGAGCATCAGTACCCCAGTGGCTGAAAGTAATTCAAGCACATCAGAGAACTTGGAACCAAGTCACTTGCAACCTTCTTTGGAGAAGAACATGCAAGGCCACAGACCTCATGTGAAGTGGCCAAAGTCCAGCAGCAAGAAAGAGTGGGCGACAATCGATGCAGACCTGATCAAAATCCTGGATGGAATCAAAGGAACAGTGGAAAAGAAACTGGATAAAATGGGCGATCTGATCTACTTTATGGAGCAGAAAGGTTCGGAACAAAAGAGACAGGAAAGAAGGACATGACACCAACAACCCCTCCCAAGTCCAGAAGGCAGCAAGAAATCAAGCGCCTTGTCAAAGAGAGAAGGGACTTGAGGAAGCAATGGAAGAGAGCCTCATTGGAGGAAAGAGTGGGCATCGACCTCCTGCAAACAGACCTGAAGGGACGCCTGGGAAGACTGCGGAGAGCTGAAAACCTCAGGACTCGACGCAAGAGGAAGGAAAGAGCGAGAACATCCTTCTACAAGGATCCCTTCAGATTTGTGAAAGGACTCTTCACAAAGGAAAAGAGCGGGTCACTTAAGGTGCCAAAGAGGGAGTTTGAGGACCATCTGAAAACAACTCACACAGACAGCAAAAGATATGAACAGAGGGAACTACCACCAGACATGCCACCAATTCCTCAACCAGAACACCAGCTGGATGACTGTCCTCCAAGGTGGAGGGAGGTTGAGGAAGCAGTGAGGAAGGCAAGGGCAGCTTCAGCTCCAGGACCAAATGGAGTTCCATACCGGCTGTATAAAAACTCCCCAAATATCTTACGCTATCTGTGGAGGCAAATGAAGGTGATGTGGACAAAGCAAACCATCCCAAAAGCGTGGCGAAGAGCAGGGGGAGTAGTAATCCCCAAGGAGAAGGATGCCTCAAACATCGATCAATTCCGGCAGATCAACCTGCTGAATGTTGAAGGGAAGGTCTAAGGTTGCTAAAAGGATGACAACATACCTGAAGCAAAACAACTTGATTGACACATCTGTGCAGAAGGCCGGCATTCCTGGTTTCTCAGGATGCTTGGAACATACAAGCATGATATGGCACCAAATCCAATCTGCCAAAAGGGAAGGAAGAGACCTGCACGTCTTATTCCTGGAGCTAGTCAACGCTTTTGGATCCGTCCCCCATTCTCTCATCTGGACAGCCTTCAACTTCTTCCACATCTCAAATACCATCACAAACCTGGTGAGTAATTACTTCCAAGATCTGCAATTCTGTATCAAAACAACAGAATACACAACATCATGGCAATCTTTGGAAGTGGGAATAATGGCTGGATGTACCATCTCCCCACTAGCCTTCACCATGGCAATGGAAGTGGTCATTCGAGCTTCCAAGTGGGTTGTGGGAGGAGAACGTCTGCAATCTGGACAGCATCTACCTCCTATTCGCGCCTACATGGATGACATGACCACCTTGACCTCAACCATAGCATGCACCAAACGTCTGCTGGGAAAGCTTCATGCCAACATTACATGGGCACGGATGAAGTTCAAACCCAGCAAATCCAGGAGCATATCCATCATCAAAGGAAAACTTGTGGACCAGAGGTTCCACATCAAGGATACACCCATTCCTTTGGTGTCAGAACTGCCAGTCAAGATCCTAGGGCGATGGTACAACGCGAGCCTCAAAGACTCAGACCAGAGTGATCAGCTGAGGGAAGAAACCAGCAAAGGCCTTGTCAGCATAGACAAGACCTTGCTCCCTGGAAAGCTGAAACTCTGGTGCCTGCAGTTTGGATTGCTCCCCCGCCTGATGTGGCCTCTAACGGTCTACGAGATCCCCATGATCAAAGTCGAGAAGCTGGAGAGGACAGTCAGTTCATACATCAAGAAGTGGCTTGGCCTCCCGCGTTGCCTCAGCAACATCGGCTTGTATGGACACGGGGCCCTGGAATTGCCTGTCTCTAGCCTCATAGAGGAGTTTAAATGCACCAAAGTGAGGCTGAACATGACCCTGACCGAGTCTCAAGATGAAGTGATCCGAGCGGCTGCTCCCAGACTGGCAACTGGGAGGAAATGGATCCCATCTGAGGCCGTACAGCAAGCAAAATCTGCTCTCAGGCATGGAGACATTGTAGGACAGGTGCAGCATGGAAGAGGTGGGTTTGGACTTGGGACAAGTCGACCCACATGGCACAAGGCAACATCAACCCAGAGGAGAAAGCTGGTGGTGGCTCAGGTTCGGCAACAAGAGGAGGCAGACAGATGCGCAAAGGCAGTCTCACAGTCCAAACAGGGCCAATGGACTAGCTGGGAAAACCTGGAGCACCGTAAGCTCACATGGAAGGATCTTTGGGAGATGGAAGGAAGCCAAATCAGCTTCATCATCAGAGCCACCTATGATGTTCTCCCCACGCCCAAGAACCTAAACCAGTGGTTTGGAGAAGATCCTTCTTGTGCGCTTTGCAAAACCCCCGCAACACTGAGGCACATCCTCACCGGCTGCAAAACCAGTTTGTCCCAAG
Organism: Notolepis coatsorum; assembly: GCF_963971535.1. NCBI lineage: Eukaryota > Metazoa > Chordata > Actinopteri > Aulopiformes > Paralepididae > Notolepis > Notolepis coatsorum. The sequence goes on along the minus strand of NC_140168.1, from coordinate 31,407,549 downwards.
GGCGCTACACCTGGAGACACAACCAGGTCCTAAGACAACTGGCAATCACCCTGGAAGGAAGGAGAACTACCAACAATGCCCTCCCTCCCCCAATGCCTAGACACTCAAACACCACTTCTTTTGTAAGAGCAGGACAGCTCCCAGCAAAGCCATCTGCAAGAGTGGAGGCAACCCTCCTGGACACTGCCCGGGACTGGAGAATGCAGGTTGACTTGGACCAGAAACTAATCTTTCCGCCTGAGATAATTACAACTAACCTCAGGCTGGACCTGGTCTTGTGGTCAACCTCCCAGAAGTCTGTATTCATTGTGGAACTAACTGTACCATGGGAGGCTGCAGTTGGTGAAGCATATGAACGTAAATGACTGAAGTACTCCGACATAGCAGCCGAGGCAGAACAACGCGGCTGGCGTGCCCAGGTGCTTCCGGTGGAGGTTGGTTCTAGAGGATTTGTTGCCATGTCCACAACCAAGCTTCTTAAGGGGATGGGAGTGCGAGGACAGGCGTTCCGACAAGCTGTCAAAACACTGTCAGAGGCTGCCGAATGAAGCAGCAGATGGCTATGGATTAAGAGAAAGGACCCCAACTGGGCTGCAAAATGACCATCGAGGGGTAAAAGCAGAGGGGGGCACACCTGGGACACCAGGTGTTGCCGAGCCCTTCGGAGGTGTCGTGGGCCTGTCAACGAAACACCAATGAAGGAGGGTGCCCACCTGAAGACCCCAGTGAAGCTTTTACCACTACCCCATTCAAAAAAGTGCTGATTATCTAAGGGATTGTAATATCTAGTCCTATAAGCTCAACTGTGACATCACAAATGTTCTAGAATGTGCCATTATGACATCCTACTGTGACGTCACACCGGAACATGTTTGAGTTGAATAATATAAATAATATGTTGACATTAAAAAAGAACAAATAAAATGATAGAAAAAACTACATAAAACAATGATACAAATTATAATAAAATATTTAAGTAAAATGTATAGAAATAAAGAAAAGACAATGAAATAAAGATAATAATTAATTTAAAAGCTATTTTAAAAACGTACGTTTTGAGCAGTGCCAACCGAGTCTGCTGTCCTAACAGACTTGGGGTCTGTAGGGTAAGCACTTATTCCCTCCCCCCTGAACATTTATGGAGATGTATGGGCCTTTTAAGTCAGTGATAAAAGTGTCTTTCAAGGATAAGTGAGCTCCTGCACTGATTATTATAGTTCAATATTCAATATTTGATCACCAAAACCCCCCAAAAAGCATAAAAAGGCCCCTCCCTGCCCAAAAAGGGCCCCCAAAAATAGCACAGGCCCAGTGCCCTTTTCAGCCTTTGAGCACCTGCCCCTCTAAAGTCCTGTGCACGTCCCTGACTGGTGGGCAATCCCAGTACATGTGCATAAATGTACCCTCATCCCCATTTGTACATAAGGAGCATCTGGAGTCTTGTTTAAGTCCCATTCTGTTCAATCTTATAGGAGTCAGGTATGTCCTATGAATATAGTTAAGATTAATTTGTTGATGGTCCGGGTTACGTGACGCAATTCGAGCATTTGCCCAGACTTCTTGCCAATCAAAATTTATTTCCAGGTCTGGTATATCCCTCCTCCAGACTAAGTCTAGGGGGAGGATTCCATACGAGGACGTTAGTAATTGATGATAAAAATCTGATACAAAACCTCTTGATGTCTCTTTCATAGAAGAATTTGTGATATCTGTTCAATTGGTATCCTTAATGGGACTCCATAAGCCTTCAAACATACTAATAACTGTGCGTAAAAATAATGTGTGGAACTGGTGAGATTAATTTTTTTATGTATGTCTTTATATCTACAAAAACCCTGTTTGTTGAAAACATCTCCTAATGTGTGTATGCCCTGCTTTTCCCATTTAGGGTATCTTATAGGTCGTTTTCCAATCAGGAGTGCATTGTTATTGAATAGGGGAGTATGACTATGCCATTTATGTGGGTTAGAATATTTTTTTTGTGTTTCACGCCATATCCGGATCGCATGAGTAATAATGGGGCCAAATTTCAATTCGCATTGCTTAATTGATAATTTGATGTATACTATGTCCTGCAGTCGATGTGGTGCTACTATATTTACTTCTAAGTTTCTCCAGGATACAGATGCTTGGGAATCAAACCAGGTTGTCAGTGCTCTTAAAGTGTATGCCTTAAAATAGTGGTAAAAATCTGGAAATGCCATACTTCCGTCGGCTTTGTTTCTCTGTGCGGTGGATCTTTTTATACGTGGAGGTTTGTTATTCCAAATAAATTTATATGCGGTAGAGTGTAATTTTTCCAGTAACCATCTGGAGGGGGTAATGGTGGCATTGAGCTAATGAAGTTGATTCTAGGTAGGACATCCATCTTAACTATTGATACCCGTGCCTGTACTGAGTTTTTAAGTTTGGACCACCTGTCAAAGTCGTATTTGATCTTATCTTGGATTTTTATGTAGTTGTACTTCACCGTTTGGCTTATAGTAGGGAATACTTCAACTCCTAAACATCTGAAGTGTTTGACCATTGGTATTTCTTCTGGAAGGAGTATATTTTTTGCAGGGGCATTAAGTGGAAGGAAAACCGACTTTGGCCAATTTATCCTAAATCCCGATAGATTGCCAAAGTCATCAATCAACTTGAGAAGATGAGGCATTGAGGTGTTAGGGTTTCGCATGAACAGTATTACACCGTCCGCATATAAACTAATTTGATGTTGTGTGCCCCTGATTGCGATTGGTTCTATGGATTGGGATTGTCTTATATATGAGGTGTTTCTATATGGGTGACATGTCCCCATACACAGGGCATACGAGGGCATTTGCATGCAGTCACCAGCTCTCCACCCAATCCAATGCCTACTGTATATGGGAGATTTCCCAAGCACCTGCCCTTTTGTGCCTCATAAAAAAGTGCCCTTTTTATGCCAATTATTTTTGCCATATTTTCTTTTTTACCTCCATATAGAGAGAGTGATCTGCAATCTGCTTGGGTTGGGGGTGCAATTCCTAACAGGCTCAACCATATGGATAAAAGTTCCCATATTATGTGCATTACACAAACTAAAAACAGATATTACATTACATTACACCAACTAAAAACAGATATTACATTACATTTCACAAACTAAAAACAGATATTACATTACACAAACTAAAAACAGATATTACATTACATTACACAAACTAAAAACAGATATTACATTACACAAACTAAAAACAGATATTACATTACATTACACAAAAAAAATATATTATATTGTCTGAATTACTAGAAGAAAGAAATGCACCACCTTTGGCTGATAGTAATTTATTAATTTCTTAGGATTTCTTTTGGTCTAATACATGTTTACGGTTCTTAGATGGATCCCCTGCTGCCTCCTCCTCCTCTTCCTCCTCCTCCTCTTCCTCATCTTCCTCCTCCTCCTACTCTTCCTCATCTTCCTCCTCCTCCTCTTCCTCCTCTTCCTCCTCCTCCTCCTCCTCCTCCTCTTCCTCCTCTTCCTGCTCCACCTCCTCCTCCTCCTCCTCCTACTCCTCCTCTTCCTCCTCTTCCTTCTCCTCCTACTACTCTTTCTCATCTTCCTCCTCCTATTCCTCCTCCACCTCCTCCTCCTCTTCCTCATCTTCCTGCTCCGCCTCCTCCTCCTCCTCCTACTCTTCCTCATCTTCCTCCTCCTCCTAATCCTCCTCCTCCTCCTCCTACTCTTCCTCCTCCTCATCCTCCTTCTCCTCCTCCTCCTAATCCTCCTCCTCCTCCTACTCTTCCACATCTTCCTCCTCCTCCGCCTGCTCCTCATCCTCATCCTCCTCTTCCTCCTCCTCCTCTTCCTCATCCTCCTCCTCATCCTCCTCATCCTCCTGCTCCTCCTCTTCTTCCTCCTCTTCCTCATCCTCCTCTTCCTCCTCCTCCTCCTCCTCCTCCTCCTCCACGGGGACAGCGTACTGGCTCATATTAAATGGCAGGCCATGCATTATGCAGCAGCTTAGGTCACCGCGCTGGATCTTCATGTCCTCGGCTACAGTCCACCTGTCGCTGCTCTGGTCGTAGCGCTCCACGTTGGCGATGGGGTAATCAACGTTGCTGCCGAAGTCATTGAAGCCTCCGACCACGAAGAGCAGGTCGTCCAGCACCGCGATGCCAAAGTAGCTGCGGGGGGTGAGCATGTCGGGCAGGGCGCTCCAGGAGTCAGTCAAGGGGCTGTAGGCCTCCGCGCTACGCAGGTCGTGTCCACAGCCCCACCCTCCCACCTGAAGGCAGGAAACATGAGAGGAATGTTTTAGTGTGTGGCTCAGGCAGGCAGGCAGGCAACTCTTCTGCCCCCTTAGCGACTATTTTGTGTTTTTTGCCTATATTTTTTGTGTTTCTGTGTACAACGATGGCTGTGTTGATTATTATGTCATGAAATTGGGTCAGTTTGCTCATTTTCGAAATATATCCAATGCGCGGGGGGGGGGGGGGGGGGGGGGGCGCGGTGAGCGAGCAAACAGTGCTTGGAAGGAGCAACAGTGCTTGGAGCAAAGCAGTGCTTGGAAGGACTCTCTCCTCCTTCCTCTTCTCCAGTAGAGCCCTGAGCTGAACACTTTGAAGCCGGGGGGGTGGCACCTCGCGCTGCTCTGATCTCACTATGTGCGGAAGAGGGCTGGTTCTTCAGCATGTACCGGGAGACAGTTTACTGTAACCCAGCGGATATAATAATCAATAAGCAGTGCTTACTAACGTTAGCGTCTCAGCTATTTCTGACCGAATTAGTCATTCATTTGTAAATATAAAGACAGATTATTTTTCACAAGGACTTGGTGCATGTTTTCCACGCTGCAATATGGGGTTGAAAACGTGTATAAATATGAAATAAATGCAGATTTCTGCGTTTCTTTTTGTCATAAAAAGGGATTTACTATCAAACAAACGGAAAGATAAGTAGTTAAAATTCTGAAATATTTGTAATATTTTACAGATATATTGAGGTTATGCTCTTAGTGCTCTTCCTGAAAAGATTTTTTTTTTAAATATTAAAAATTAAGAATTATATGGCCTTGAACTTGATGCAACACTTTCCTGCTTAGCATTATAACTCTGCTAACTTGTTACAGGGGAAAATCCACTTAGGGAAATGAGGGCATCACAGCAGCATTGCAAGTCAAATGATACATATCTATAGAAATATCTAGTATAAAGCATTTGTCTCTGTGTGCACCTACCGCATAGAGTTGTCCTCCGTACGCAGCGACTCCCACTCCGACACGCCTGCTGCTCATGGGGGCGATCAGAGTCCACTGGTCGGTGTCTGGGCTGTAGCACTCAGCTGTGAGCAGACAGTCGCCACCACAGATGTAAACCTGTAATAAGAAAGAATATTCTAATTTAGTTGATATATTCCATTTGATTTCATTCTACTTTAATTGTCTGCTAATGTTGATGCACCAAAGGACCCAGACACATCTTTTGTATGTGCAAGCTTACTTGGCAATAAAGACATTTATGATTTCTGATCTAACGTTCCTTGTGTTCATCTAGCACCCTGTGTCCCTCAGTTCCACCCACCTTGCCCTGGAGGGTTGCTGCCCCTGCGGAGCTCCTGTGCTCCAGCATGGGTGAGATCAGTGTCCACTGGTTGGTTTCAGGCTTGTAGCGCTCGGTGGTGTTCAGATCCACGTCTCCGTCGGACCCTCCCATGGCGTAGATACAGCCGTCCAACACGACCACGCTGAGGTAATTGCGGCATGAGTGCATGGGAGCCACCTGCAGCCAGCTGCGAGTGACGGGGTTGAACCTGCGCACACTGTTCAAAGACTCAAATACAAGTGCCGGCCGGTTTAAGTGCCGGCCGCCGACGTAGTAGACCAGACCGTGGAGATAAGCGGTGCTGTGCTCGGTCCGGAGACTCTCCCCCTCAACGCTCACGTCCATCCATCCACCGGCTCGGATATTGTAAGCCTCCATGCCACTCCCGCATCCGATGGCCAATAGGACCTCCTGGGGCCGGCGTGGGCGGGTCAGGGGGTTTGGGAGCCTGTCGGAGCCAGGGGGGTTCAGGACGCTGAGGATGAGGGCCCTGCAGTCATGGCTGTCCCTCACCACAGGGTTGTTCTGGACGTTGCTCCTGAAGTAGTCAGGCCTCATCAAGCCCATGCGAACCTGGGAAGAGACAAGCAGACAGCGGGTACAACTTAGACATCGGTTGTAGACGGTTTCTGTTGCTAGGGAACAGTTTGGACCCGAATGTTTGAGAACCACTGTACTAGGGAACCTAGTGTTATTTTAATGTAATGCACAGTAATACAATTTTTATATTTATTTTTTTATACATGTTTTTATTTTATTTTATTTTCATACATAAAACAGAACATAACAGTACAATAATAATAATAACAATGACAACAGCGACGACAACAATAATAACAGTAACATGAATCATAATGACCTTGACAAGAGACAGACAAACAAGAAAAAGTAAAATAATAAAAATGAAATAAAAAATAAATGTGGCTCAGGCACTAGCAACCATGTTTGTGTATCCGTAATACAATTAGTTACCTTGGGCAGCAGCAAAGGGATGTGTGTTTTACGCTCCTCACGGGAGTGGTCGATCCAACGGAGGACGGCCTTGAACACCGTCTCCTCGCTCTTCACGTTCAGATCATCCCTCTCGATGATGTCCACCAGTTGCTGCGGGGACAGCTCCACAAACTCCTGTGAGACGTGCAACATCTCCTCAAAGTGGCACACGATGAAGAGATGGGCCTTGCGCCTCAGGTCAGGGCAGTAGTAGATCTTCGCAAACCTCCAGATGCCGACACAGTTTTCCAGAGACAGCTGGCCTTCTAGGAAGTCAGAGCACGCTCCTACTATGCCAGTGACGAGAAGCTGGTCTGCAGCCACCAGAAGCTCTTTCACATTCTCTGCTGTCACCAGCACAAAGCGTGTGTAGGCGTACTCTATGATGAGCTGCATCATACCCGGGGACACCCCAGGGATAATGTAGACTGCTTTCTCTGAGTCGCTCCAGCGAGTGAAGAGGGCTCTGTGGGACACAGAGTACAGAGATATCTGATGAGTAAACAGTAAGCAACATTCTGTCCTGTGTAGTAATTAGGGCTGACCCCTATTAGTCGAATAGTTGACTAATCGGTTGAAAGGAGCCGTAGTCAACTGCCAACCTCTTAGAAGCGTGGCTAACGCTAATGGCACGCATACCAGAGGCCAACTGCCTAAGAAAACAGGCACAGAGGCACTGAAAAAGGATTTCACCCATCTAATGAACACACTAGACTAGACAAATATCAAGATGTATCCATCAGTGGACCAATTGCATGCTTTTGCAGAGGACAAGAAGCCTTCAGTCGACTCCTTCAGACATTAAGCACCCCCCACAGCCCAAATGGAATGATAAAAAAATATATATATATATTATACTTTTTTTTTTTAAATAGTCGACTAACGGCAAATTTTGGCCAATCATAGTTGACTATCCAAATCCTTATTTGAGGACAGCCCTAGTAGTAATATATTTTCACTGTAGAAGTATAGGGTCTTAGCACAGTAGAAGTATAGTATCTTTTTATAGTAGTACAGTATAGTATCTGTTTACAGTAGAAGTGCAGTATAGTATATTTTTACAGTAGAATTACAGTATAGTATCTGTTTACAGTAAAAGTACAGTATAGTATCTTTTTACAGTAGAAGTACAGTATAGTATCTTTTTACAGTAGACATACAGTATAGTATCTGTTTACAGTAGAAGTACAGTATAGTATATGTTTACAGTATAAGTACAGTATCTGTTTACAGTAGAAGTACAGTATAGTATATTTTTTTCATTAGAAGTACAGTATAGTATCTGTTTACAGTATAAGTACAGTATAGTATATTTTCACAGTAGAAGTACAGTATAGTATATTTTTACAGTAGACATACAGTATAGTATCTGTTTACAGTAGAAGTACAGTATAGTATCTGTTTACAGTAAAAGTACAGTATGGTATCTGTTTACTAACCAAGCTAACCTGAACCAAGCTAACCTGAACCAAGCTAAACTTGCCTGAAATAGTCACTGCAGTCACACAGGAGGGCCTTGTGGGCATTAAACTCGGTGCTGTTGACTTTAATAACCACATCACAGAGCCTTCCCTCCAGACGCAGCTCATTAAGGATTGTACAGGACATTGTTTCCTTTTCCATGTGGGGATTTAAATTGTATCTACAGAATATATTCAAGCTTACAGACAAGTAGCCGGAAACAACAAGTGAGATCTTCACTTGGTCTTCTGAGATCTGAGATCTTCTTCTTCTTCTTTTGAATTTCCGGCAGAGTAGACGCATCGTGGCGTATTACTGCCCTCCGCACTTCTTTTGATGATCTCTTCTTCTTCTTCTTCTTCTTCTTCTTCTTCTTCTTCTTCTTCTTCTTCTTCTTCTTCTTCTTCTTCTTTCTTGGCGTATTTCTTCCCTCCTCAGTTCTTATACTACACTAGTGGTGTGCCATCTTTAGGCCTCTTCAACTCACACTTTCTCCTTCTTCTCTGCTCCTCTTGCCTGTCCAATACTAATACATACACTAACTCTATATCCTCTGATACAACTCTGAAGCATGCAGAAATGTCAGCACTGCCTCTGTGATCAGCTGGTGGTTCTCATTATCCATGCCAAAGAATGATTTAAGAGAGAAGGAAGAGACTCCCAGCTCTACCAGACTTTTATAAAAGATTTCCCTCTCTTTCCTATACCTTTCACATTTTAGGAAGACATGCCCGACAGTTTCAGTCTCTCCACATTCACACACCCCATCTGGATGTTTGCCCACAATGCACAAGCTACTGTTCAACCCACAGTGTCCCAGCCTCAGTCTACACATCTTCACCCTATCACTCCTTGACCCATATCCCTCCACCTTGATCTTGACCCAAGAGAGAATTGTTAATATACTGTACACAAATGTTCTAGAATGTTCTATTATGACATCATACTGTGACATCACGAATGTTCTATTTCATACTGTGACATCACAAATGTTCTAGAATGTTTGATTATGACATAATACTGTGACATCACAAATGTTCTAGAATGTTTGATTATGACATCATACTGTGACATCACAAACGTTCTAGAATGTTCTATATGACATCATACTGTGACATCACAAATGTTCTAGAATGTTTGATTATGACATCATACTGTGACATCACAACGGAACATGTTTGAGTTTATTTGAATAATTTAAATAATATGTTGACATTAACACTTTGTGCGCCATTCACGTCGTAAAACGGGTTTCAAGTTCATGTGAATTCTGCCTGATCACGGCGTACAACGTTATTCTGATCATATTTCATATTTTCGCCATGGTATTCATATTTCAGTCACTGAGGCTTGTCTGATGCTGTGTGAGCCGGCACAACTCTGCAACGCTTCAATACTGCCACCTGGTGGCTGATCGGCGAGTTTCCAAACCGGATATGCCCGTTGGAGCTCGGTGCGTCTCCCAAATCCGTCCGGCCACTCGTATATCGTTGCGGGACTCAAGACACACACCGTGGATATGGATCGTTGCCATAACTCAATAATCTACATGGTTTGGGCATGTATTAGTATTATACAAACCGGAAATGGATCGCCTCGATCCCCACCACATAACTGGGATCTGTTTGCTCCAGTGTGATCGCCCCACGGTAAGAGGAGACTGACGTGAGTTTCAGCATTTTTGCTTATTATTATCCATACAAACTGCTCTGATCTATACTACATGAATCATTTAACGACGCTCACGGAATTATAAACGACCCCCCCCCTCCATTCACCCGCGCATGATCAGTCATAACGTTTAGGACCATGTACAGTTGACATTTTTAATACAGCGTGGATCGGTATCAAACGGCATTTGATTATCTAATATCCTATGCATTTATGCCTATATCTCACGTTCTATGAAATACTGCAGAAAACGATAAAAACATATTTATAATCTAGACGGTATTTTCGTATGAATGTGTGAATGAAAAAGTAAAACGTTCCTACATCCTGAACGATAGATAATTGATGTTGAATGGGCCATAGTAATGTCAATTTAGCAATACAATTAAAAAAGTTATAGCCCTGCAAAGAAGGTGAATATCTCCAGAGACTTACAGTACTGGCAGAGAATGGTATAAGATGCTGAAAGTGCGTGGCAGTTAATGTGTTAAAAAAGAACAAAGAAAATGATAAAAAAAAAACTACATAAAACAATGATACAAATTATAATAACATATTGAAGTAAAATGTATAGAAATAAAGAAAAATAAGACAATGAAATAAAGATAATAATTCATTTAAAAGCTATTTTAAAAAGGTACGTTTTGAGCAATGCCAACCGAGTCTGCTGTCCTAACAGACTTGGGGTCCGTAGGGTAAGCACTTATTCCCTCCGCTCTGAACATTTATGGAGATGTATGGGCCTTTTAAGTCAGTGATAAAAGTGTCTTTCAAGGATAAGTGAGCTCCTGCACTGATTAATATAGTTCAATATTCAATATTTGATCACCAAAACCCCCCAAAAAGCATAAAAAGGCCCCTCCCCGCCCAAAAAGGGCCCCCAAAATTAGCACAGGCCCAGTGCCCTTTTCAGCCTTTGAGCACCTGCCCCTCTAAAGTCCTGTGCACGTCCCTGGTCATACTAACTCATTGGCAGAGGTAGCGGGTGGAAGTCGATGGGTAGGGATTTGGACGTTATGGACAGCGACTCCTACAGGTCGGTTGGGGGACGCCTGCACAGCAGAGAAGGAAGTGGCGGGGGCAGCGTGAGCCTCCCACACGTTACACCTCGCCACTGAGAGTCCGCGCTGGCAGGTGAAAAGATGCGACAGGCTGCCTCCTCGTGTATCGGAGGGGACACGTGATGCAAGGCTTCTATCCTCCCTACAACCGACGAGTGGGGGGCATAGTCGAGCAATGTTCAAGACAGGGGAGGGAGAATTGGAAACTCGAAATTGGGATGAGGGAAAAATAGAAAATAAGGAGAAAAAGTGGATACAATTTTTTTTGTTTAAATTGACATCTGTATCACACATTTTGGTCGTGTGCTAGCCTAGCAGCTTTCTGGTCCTCCATATTTGAGCTCTACTCAAGAGGAGCTAGCTTGCAGGTTGGATACTTGAACCCTTTCACTGCCACACGACAGCCGGTTAACCCTTTCACTGTGACAATACAGAAGGTTAGCCCTTTATCACACAACCGACGGCGATGCTCCATCATTAGCATCATTAGGTGTCGTGTGGCAGTGAAAGGGTTAACCATGTCATTTTCTGGGACTTGTTGGTGTTCTCTCTCGGGGGATTCTGATCTACCAGAAGCACAGCTGAACTGTATTGCCATTTGCTTACTCCTCCCTTCTAGCAAGGCGTCTCATTCTTCTGAACTGGAAAAATGATCGTCCTCCCTCAGTACAGGTGGATTTGTGATGTTATGTATTGTTTAAAAGTGGAAAAGATAAAATACACATTGCGGGGATCAAGTGGAAAGTTTGATGTGGTGTTGACGATTGACTATGTCTCTCACCTCCTGAGATAATGACTCTGTATTGTATTGTAATGGTTTTGTATTGAAGTGCTCTGTGAACAGTTTTTATGTTTTCTTGGTTTTGTTTTGTGTGTGCTTATGTTTGATACGTCTATAATGTCTACTGTAACGTCTAAAACTTGAAAAACACATTGACTAAAAAATAAATATATAAAAAACATAATAATCTTACATTGTAAAAATACTGTTAATTGTTTGACATGCATGCAAATAAAGCACCTTTGAATTGAATTGAGAGAGAGAGAGAGAGAGAGTACAGTATAGCATCTTTTTACATTAGAAGTACAGTATAGTATCTGTTTACAATATAAGTACAGTATAATATATGTTTACAGTAGAAGTACAGTATAATCTGTTTACATTAGAAGTACAGTATAGTATCTGTTTACAGTAGAAGTACAGTATAGTATATTTTACAGTAGGCATACAGTATAGTATCTGTTTACAGTAGAAGTACAGTACAGTATCTGTTTACAGTAAAAGTACAGTATGGTATCTGTTTACTAACCAAGCTAACCTGAACCAAGCTAACCTGAACCAAGATAAACTTACCTGAAATAGTCACTGCAGTCACACAGGAGGGCCTTGTGGGCATTAAACTCAGTGCTGTTGACTTTAATAACCACATCACAGATCCTTCCCTCCAGACGCAGCTCATTAAGGATTGTACAGGACATTGTTTCCTTTTCCATGTGGGGATTTTAAATTGTATCTACAGAATATATTCAAGCTTACAGACAAGTAGCCGGAAACAACAAGTGATATCTTCACTTGGTCTTCTGAGATATGAGAACTTCTTCTTCTTCTTCTTATTTGAATTTCCGGCAGAGTAGACGCATCGAGGCGTATTACTGCCCTCCGCAATTCTTTTTATGGGCTCTTCTTCTTCTCCTTCTTCTCCTTCTTTTTCTTCTTCTACTGGACCCCGTCTTCACCTACATTGTCCATTGGAGTGCAGCTACTGCTGCTACTTCCTGTCTGAGCCCCCCTCCGCGGGATTTCTTATACTACACTAGTGGTGTTCCATCTTTAGGCCTCTTCAACTCACACTTTCTCCTTCTTCTCTGCTCCTCTTGCCTGTCCAATACTAATACATACACTAACGCTATATCCTCTGGTACAACTCTGAAGCATGCAGAAATGTCAGCACTGCCTCTGTGATCAACTGGTGGTTCTCATTATCCATGCCAAAGAATGATTTAAGAGAGAAGGAAGATACTCCCAGCTCTACCAGACTTTTATAAAAGATTTCCCTCTCTTTCCTATACCTTTCACATTTTAGGAAGACATGCCCGACAGTTTCAGTCTCTCCACATTCACACACCCCATCTGGATGTTTGCCCACAATGAACAAGCTACTGTTCAACCCACAGTGCCCCAGCCTCAGTCTACACATCTTCACCCTATCACTCCTTGACCCATATCCCTCCACCTTGATCTTGACCCGAGGCTGCAGAGAGAAATAGTGCCTTCCCTTGGTCCCCCTTTCCCACTCATCCTGCCACTCAGCCTCAACTCCTTTCTTTATCTTATCTCTGAGTTCTACTCTTCCCATTGAAATACCTATCTCTTCCTCCCTTCCCAGGCTCTGTTTGGCAAGGGAGTCAGCCATCTCATTCCCCGCAATCCCAGCGTGTCCCGGGACCCAACAAAACTCCACTGACCAGCCTGCCTTCGCAATCCTATATAAAACCAACATTATTTCCTGAATGAGATCAGGGCAAGCTTTAGACCCACCTGCACTCAGAGCCATCAGTGCAGCAGCCGAGTCAGAGCATATAATCACCTGGCTTGGTCCCACTTCCTCCACCCACCACAATGCCCAGAGGATGGCAAGCAACTCTGTCACAAATACTGAGCTGCCATCGGATATTCTTTGTCCCTTACCGATCCCTAACCAAGGCACCCACCACCCAAATCCTGCCCTCCCACTTTCAGGATCCACAGAGCCATCAGTGTACACCTCCAGAGCCCCTGATTCCAGAAGGAACCTCTCTATTTCCTCCACAATCTCGCCCTTATCCTCCTCCTTCAAGAACCTAAGTTCAATGACTCGATCAGGCAATAGCCAAAATGGCACTGATAGCCACTGAGTGTGCTCCGCCACTCCCCCCTGATGCAGTCTCAACTTCCTGGCCCACTGATCAATACTGGCCAAAAAAGGTTTATACTTATCCCCATCTCCTGAAAGTAAACACCTAGCTGGGAAGGACAGACTTGTCCCACTCAATTTTGCCCAGTACTGTAGCCCTAACTTTACTCTCCTCAGGTTTAGGGGCAACTCCCCCATTTCCACCAATAGTGCTGAAGCAGGGGTGGTCTTAAAAGCTCCACAGCAGATTCTCAAAGCCTTGCACTGAAGCACATCCAGCTTTCGCAAATTAAACTTGGCCGCAGAGCCGTACACATAACAACCATAATCAATTGTTGACCTGATCATCGCCTGGTATATCATGCACGTGGTCTCTCTATCCGCTCCCCACCCACTCCCAGCCAAACTTCTCAGCACATTCACTATTCTTTCACACTTTGCCAGGATTTTCTCTATATGAACAGCCCAATTCAATCTTTCGTCAAACCAAACTCCCAAAAATTTAAACACCTTTACTCTCTCTAAGGGAGATCCATACATAACCAGCCTTCCCCTAGGCACCCTCTTTCTAAAACCAAAAATCATATAATTAGACTTAGAGGCGGATATTTTAAAACCCCACTTGTCTCCCCATTCCTCTACATCCCCCAGAGCTCTTTGTACCTGCTTTAAACAATACTCAACATTCTTCCCTCTTTTCCATATGGCCCCATCGTCCGCAAATAAAGACAACCCATATCCTTTTCCAATTTGCCCAAAAATGTCATTAATCATCACATCGAAGAGGACCGGGCTAATCACGCTTCCTTGCGGGGTGCCATTTTCTATTTTTACAGTTTTTGAGGTTTGCCCCCCCACACGTACTTGGATCGTCCTGTCTAATAGAAAATCCTTTATCCAATTAAACAATCTCCCTCTAACTCCTAGGTCATACAATTTCAAAAGCAGCCCCTCTTTCCACAAAGAGTCATACGCCTTCTCAATATCCAAAAATACACTTATCACTACTTCCTTATTGTCAAAAGCCTGTCTAATGTCCTGGTCTAGAACAGCTACTGATTCCATTGTAGACCTGCCATTTCTAAACCCATTCTGATACCCAACATAAAGATCCTTACTTTCTAAAAAGTAAACTAATCTATTAGTAATCATCCTTTCCATAATTTTACACAATACAGACGTCAAGGCTATGGGTCGGTAAGACCCTGGGTCAGCCGCTACTTTACCTGGCTTCAAAATAGGAATGATGACGGCATGCTTCCACTCCTTTGGCAAGCAGCCTTCTAGCCACACATTATTAAACAAACCCAGTATTTCAATCATTACAAATTCGTCCAAATTCTTAAATAATTCATAGGATAATCCATCTCTGCCAGGCGTCGTATTTGCACCAGCCTGGATAGCATCCCCTAACTCTTTCATTGTAAAGTACAAATTAATCAGATTATTATTTTCTGAGCTTCTTCTCAACTTCCACTCATTCTGCGATAGCAGTTCAGACCTCTTTCTCCCTCTCTCCTCCCCCAGACTCCCAGAGTTATGCACTGCCTGAAATGCCTCCACCAGCATGTCTGCCTTCTCTTTATTGGTTACTGCTTCTACCCCCCCCTTCTGAATCACTGGAATCGAGCTTTTTTTATATATTCCAGCCATTCTGTGTACGACTGCCCACATCTGCCTCACAGAAGTCTCAGGGCCTAGTGTTTCACAGAACTTCCTCCAACTACTCTTTTTAGCATCTTTAATAACTCTTCGTGCTACTCCCCTTAACCTCTTATATTCTACTGACTGGCACAACCCTGGATACTGTCTCACCCTCTTGTATGCTTTATTCCTATTCCTTACAGCTACGTCACATTCTTTATTCCACCAGGGAACCATCCTTCTAGCTCTGGGTTCCTCCTTCATAGGGATTGTGCCCTGCGCTGCCCTATGTATCATCTCACTAAGAGAAGCATTCCACTCGTCTACACTCCCCTCAGAGTCAATCTCTCCTACCCACTTTCGGGCCGCCTCCAAGAACTCTTCCCAATTAGCTTTAGAAAAATTATACCTGGGCACCCTCTCCTCGATTTCTATTATCAGATCCCTTCCAAATTTGCACAGAATAGGACAGTGGTCGCTTCCCATAGTATTACTATCCAGCGCTTCCCACTCTCCAACCCTAGCCAAACCCGAGGAGGCAAAACACAAATCTATGTAACTGCAAGTATTCCTTGTGACATCAAACCTAGTCGGTCTATCATCATTTATCATAACTAGCTCATGCTTATCCAGGATCTCCTCAACCACGACTCCATTACTGTCCTTACTATTGCTTCCCCACAATGGGTTACGAGCATTAAAATCACCGACCCATATAACTGGACCTCTCACCTTCTGCATAATTTCATCAAACTCAGGCAAAATAAGTTGTTTACACGGATTATATAAATTAAGCACCGTTATGGGACTATGGCTCTGATTACTCCAAACTTCCACTGCCACACACTCAAGGTTAGATGTTATGTCCAATGCCCTATACTGGATCCCTTCTCTAACGAAAGTTGCACACCCTCCGCCTCTTCTACCAACTCTGTCTTTTCTTAAACACTCATATCCTGGAATAACAAACTCAAGGCTAGGTTTCAGCCACGTCTCCTGAATGCAAATTAACTCAGGTTTCACTATGACTTCCTCCACAAATCTTTTTAACTCCTGTCCATTAGCGATCAGGCTCCGGGCATTCCACTGAAGAATACAGAACATCAGTGATCTAATCCTCTTTCTTCTTCCTCCATACTGCTGTCCCCCTCACTCTCCCTGTCTGTCGTCCGCCCCCTGCCTATCTGCCCACTTATCTTCCCCTTCTCCTTTGCCCCTAGTGCACACGACTGTTCACCCCCACTTTTCTTCTCATTCTCCTTCTTCTCCCTCTCCTTTGCCCCTCCACTCCTGCATTTCTGCCATTCAACCCCACTTTTCCTCTCCTTCCCCTTTGCCCCCAGTGCAGCACCCTTGCCCGGCCGCTGCCCACCCTCACCCAGCACCCCACTCTCCAGTACAGTATGGATTTCTTCTGGCCTTATCCCTACCCCCAAAAACCTCTCAGCTGCATTAGCCACCGTTAGACAGACGTTAGACTTTGATTCACTGTCCTTCACTCCCGCCACCACCTCTACCATGAAAGCCAGAAACGCTGTCTTGGTCATTATCATCACCTCATCCTGAGACGCGGCTGGCAGACCAGGTCCAGACCGAGACGCATCGGAAATAATAGGAGGCGCGGCTGGCAGAGTTGGAGCAGATTGCTGACTCCCCTGCTGCACCCTGTTCACCCCCTGTCTCCTTTCCTTCTCTTTCACAGTCGCAACTGACTTAACTGCCTCGGCATATGACACCTTGTACTGATCCCTCACAGATTGCACTTCCTTGGCCTGAGCAACATATGCACACCCACGAAACGCTACATGGTGTAGAATTGTTGAATATATACTGTACACAAATGTTCTAGAATGTTCTATTATGACATCATACTGTGACATCACAAATGTTCTAGAATGTTTGATTATGACATCATACTGTGACATCACAAATGTTCTAGAATGTTTGATTATGACAACATACTGTGACATCACAAATGTTCTAGAATGTGCTATTATGACATCATACTGTGACATCACACCGGAACATGTTTGAGTTGAATAATATAAATAATATGTTGACATTAAAAAAGAACAAATAAAATGATAAAAAAAACTACATAAAACAATGATACAAATTATAATAAAATATTTAAGTAAAATGTATAGAAATAAAGAAAAGACAATGAAATAAAGATAATAATTCATTTAAAAGCTATTTTAAAAAGGTAAGTTTTGAGCAGTGCCAACCGAGTCTGCTGTCCTAACAGATTTGGGGTCTGTAGGGTAAGCACTTATTCCCCCTCCACCCTGAACATTTATGGAGATGTATGGGCCTTTTAAGTCAGTGATAAAAGTGTCTTTCAAGGATAAGTGAGCTCCTGCACTGATTATTATAGTTCAATATTCAATATTTGATCACCAAAACCCCCCAAAAAGCATAAAAAGGCCCCTCCCCGCCCAAAAAGGGCCCCCAAAAATAGCACAGGCCCAGTGCCCTTTTCAGCCTTTGAGCACCTGCCCCTCTAAAGTCCTGTGCACGTCCCTGGTCATACTAACTCATTGGCAGAGGTAGCGGGTGGAAGTCGATGGGTGGGGATTTGGACGTTATGGACAGCGACTCCTACAGGTCGGTTGGGGGACGCCTGCACAGCAGAGAAGGAAGTGGCGGGGGCAGCGTGAGCCTCCCACACGTTACACCTCGCCACTGAGAGTCTGCGCTGGCAGGTGAAAAGATGCGACAGGCTGCCTCCTCGTGTATCGGAGGGGACACGTGATGCAAGGCTTCTATCCTCCCTACAACCGACCAGTGGGGGGCATAGTCGAGCAACGTTCAAGACAGGGGAGGGAGAATTGGAAACTCGAAATTGGGATGTGGGAAAAATTGAAAATAAGGAGAATGAGTGGATCAAAAAAAATATAAAAATGTTGACATCTGTATCACACATTTTGGTCGTGTGCTAGCCTAGCAGCTTTCTGGTCCTCCATATTTGAGCTCTACTCAGAGGAGCTAGCTTGCAGGTCGGATACTTGAACCCTTTCACTGCCACACGACAGCCGGTTAACCCTTTCACTGTGACAATACAGAAGGTTAGCCCTTTACTATCACACAACCGACGGCGATGCTCCATCATTAGGTGTCGTGTGGCAGTGAAAGGGTTAACCATGTCATTTTCTGGGACTTGTTGGTGTTCTCTCTCGGGGGATTCTGATGTACCAGAAGCACAGCTGAACTGTATTGCCATTTGCTTACTCCTCCCTTCTAGCAAGGTGTCTCATTCTTCTGAACTGGAAAAATTATCGTCCTCCCTCAGTTGGATTTGTGATGTTATGTATTGTTTAAAAGTGGAAAAGATAAAATACACATTGCGGGGATCAAGTGGAAAGTTTGATGTGGTGTGGCAGCCCTTTATTTCTCAGGTGGAACGGTTGACTATGTCTCTCACCTCCTGAGATAATGACTCTGTATTGTATTGTAACGGTTTTGTATTGAAGTGCTCTGTGAACTGTTTTTATGTTTTCTTGGTTTTGTTTTGTGTGTGCTTATGTTTGATACGTCTGTAATGTCTACTGTAACGTCTAAAACTTGAAAAACACATTGACTAAAAAATAAATATATAAAAAACATAACAATCTTAGATTGTAAAAATACTGTTAATTGTTTGACATGCATGCAAATAAAGCACCTTTGAATTGAATTGAGAGAGAGAGAGTACAGTATAGTATATTTTTACATTAGAAGTACAGTCTAGTATCTGTTTACAGTAGAAGTACAGTATAATATATGTTTACAGTAGAAGTACAGTATAGTATCTGTTCACATTAGAAGTACAGTATAGTATCTGTTTACAGTAGAAGTACAGTATAGTATATTTTACAGTAGACGTACAGTATAGTATCTGTTTACAGTAGAAGTACAGTATCTGTTTACAGTAAAAGTACAGTATAGTATCTGTTTACTAACCAAGCTAACCTGAACCAAGCTAACCTGAACCAAGATAAACTTACCTGAAATAGTCACTGCAGTCACACAGGAGGGCCTTGTGGGCATTAAACTCAGTGCTGTTGACTTTAATAACCACATCACAGATCCTTCCCTCCAGACGCAGCTCATTAAGGATTGTACAGGACATTGTTTCCTTTTCCATGTGGGGATTTTAAATTGTATCTACAGAATATATTCAAGCTTACAGACAAGTAGCCGGAAACAACAAGTGATATCTTCACTTGGTCTTCTGAGATATGAGAACTTCTGAGAGAATTGTTGAATATATACTGTACACAAATGTTCTAGAATGTTCTATTATGACCATACTGTGACATCACAAATGTTCTAGAATGTTTGAATATGACATCATACTGTGACATCACAAATGTTCTAGAATGTTTGATTATGACATCATACTGTGACATCACAAATGTTCTAGAATGTTTGATTATGACAACATACTGTGACATCACAAATGTTCTAGAATGTGCTATTATGACATCATACTGTGACATCACACCGGAACA
The DNA here is from genome assembly GCF_963971535.1 of Notolepis coatsorum. Classification (NCBI taxonomy): domain Eukaryota; kingdom Metazoa; phylum Chordata; class Actinopteri; order Aulopiformes; family Paralepididae; genus Notolepis; species Notolepis coatsorum. The sequence continues at coordinate 31,387,767 of NC_140168.1, read as the reverse complement.
TGTTTGAGTTGAATAATATAAATAATATGTTGACATTAAAAAAGAACAAATAAAATGATAAAAAAAAACTACATAAAACAATGATACAAATTATAATAAAATATTTAAGTAAAATGTATAGAAATAAAGAAAAGACAATGAAATAAAGATAATAATTCATTTAAAAGCTATTTTAAAAAGGTAAGTTTTGAGCAGTGCCAACCGAGTCTGCTGTCCTAACAGACTTGGGGTCTGTAGGGTAAGCACTTATTCCCTCCCCCCTGAACATTTATGGAGATGTATGGGCCTTTTGAGTCAGTGATAAAAGTGTCTTTCAAGGATAAGTGAGCTCCTGCACTGATTATTATAGTTCAATATTCAATATTTGATCACCAAAACCCCCCAAAAAGCATAAAAAGGCCCCTCCCCGCCCAAAAAGGGCCCCCAAAAATAGCACAGGCCCAGTGCCCTTTTCAGCCTTTGAGCACCTGCCCCTCTAAAGTCCTGTGCACGTCCCTGGTCATACTAACTCATTGGCAGAGGTAGCGGGTGGAAGTCGATGGGTGGGGATTTGGACGTTATGGACAGCGACTCCTACAGGTCGGTTGGGGGACGCCTGCACAGCAGAGAACGAAGTGGCGGGGGCAGCGTGAGCCTCCCACACGTTACACCTCGCCACTGAGAGTCCACGCTGGCAGGTGAAAAGATGCGACAGGCTGCCTCCTCGTGTATCGGAGGGGACACGTGATGCAAGGCTTCTATCCTCCATACAACCGACCAGTGGGGGGCATAGTCGAGCAACGTTCAAGACAGGGGAGGGAGAATTGGAAACTCGAAATTGGGATGGGAGAAAAATAGAAAATAAGGAGAATAAGTGGATCAAAAAAAATATAAAAATGTTGACATCTGTATCACACATTTTGGTCGTGTGCTAGCCTAGCAGCTTTCTGGTCCTCCATATTTGAGCTCTACTCAGAGGAGCTAGCTTGCAGGTCGGATACTTGAACCCTTTCACTGCCACACGACAGCCGGTTAACCCTTTCACTATGACAATACAGAAGGTTAGCCCTTTACTATCACACAACCGACAGCGATGCTCCATCATTAGGTGTCGTGTGGCAGTGAAAGGGTTAACCATGTCATTTTCTGGGACTTGTTGGTGTTCTCTCTCGGGGGATTCTGATCTACCAGAAGCACAGCTGAACTGTATTGCCATTTGCTTACTCCTCCCTTCTAGCAAGGCGTCTCATTCTTCTGAACTGGAAAAATGATCGTCCTCCCTCAGGTGGATTTGTGATGTTATGTATTGTTTAAAAGTGGAAAAGATAAAATACACATTGCGGGGATCAAGTGGAAAGTTTGATGTGGTGTGGCAGCCCTTTATTTCTCAGGTGGAACGGTTGACTATGTCTCTCACCTCCTGAGATAATGACTGTATTGTATTGTAATGGTTTTGTATTGAAGTGCTCTGTGAACTGTTTTTATGTTTTCTTGGTTTTGTTTTGTGTGTGCTTATATTTGATACGTCTGTAATGTCTACTGTAACGTCTAAAACTTGAAAAACACATTGACTAAAAAATAAATATATAAAAAACATAATAATCTTACATTGTAAAAATACTGTTAATTGTTTGACATGCATGCAAATAAAGCACCTTTGAATTGAATTGAGAGATAGAGTACAGTATAGTATCTTTTTACATTAGAAGTACAGTATAGTATCTGTTTACAGTAGAAGTACAGTATAATATATGTTTACAGTATAAGTACAGTATAGTATCTGTTTACATTAGAAGTACAGTATAGTATCTGTTTACAGTAGAAGTACAGTATAGTATATTTTACAGTAGACGTACAGTATAGTATCTGTTTACAGTAGAAGTACAGTACAGTATCTGTTTACAGTAAACGTACAGTATGGTATCTGTTTACTAACCAAGCTAACCTGAACCAAGCTAACCTGAACCAAGATAAACTTACCTGAAATAGTCACTGCAGTCACACAGGAGGGCCTTGTGGGCATTAAACTCAGTGCTGTTGACTTTAATAACCACATCACAGATCCTTCCCTCCAGACGCAGCTCATTAAGGATTGTACAGGACATTGTTTCCTTTTCCATGTGGGGATTTTAAATTGTATCTACAGAATATATTCAAGCTTACAGACAAGTAGCCGGAAACAACAAGTGATATCTTCACTTGGTCTTCTGAGATATGAGAACTTCTTCTTCTTCTTATTTGAATTTCCGGCAGAGTAGACGCATCGTGGCGTATTACTGCCCTCCGCAATTCTTTTTATGGGCTCTTCTTCTTCTCCTTCTTCTCCTTCTTCACCTTCTTTTTCTTCTTCTACTGGACCCCGTCATCAACTACATTGTCCATTGGAGTGCAGCTACTGCTGCTACTTCCTGTCTGAGCCCCCCTCCGCGGGACCCACCTTGCCCCCTGCTATCTTATCCTGGGCTGCTTTGTCCCTCGCAGCCTTGTCCCTCGCAGCCCCCTCAGCCAATTCCCTAACCACCTGCTCCCAGTTCAGACCTTCCAATCCCAGATGTTGAACCGCTATCCTAACAATCATCTTCACCATCTCTGTTCTACCCTTAGCCTCTGCCATACCAGTAACTACCCCTGCCACGAAGGCCACAATACCTAATTTCTCCTCCCTTCCCCTCTCTCTTTCCACCTGCTCTACCCTCACTGCCAAATGCCCTCCTTCAACCCCCTGCACCCTTTCTTGGCTACCCTGTCCTGCCCTGCTAACCGCCCCAGCATACGTCAACTTACCCTCCCTTCTCTCTCTCCGATCCGCGACCTCCTTCATCATCACCTCGCACCCCCTAAACGCTACACTATGCTCCCCACCACAACTACAGCACTTCGGCTTCACTCCCTCTCCACACTCCCCATATTCATGTTCCCCGCCACACCTAGCGCACCTCAGCCCCTTCCTACACGTGGTAGCTATATGGCCAAACTCCTGGCACCTATAGCACCTAAGAGGATCATGAACAAATTCCCTAACCCTATACATCCTATGCCCCACAAACACCTCCCTAGGAACAACCCCACCCTCAAACTTAATCACTACCGTCCCCGTCACTGCCCTCTCCGCTCCCCTCTTCATCCTTTCTGCACTCTTAACTATGCCATTACGCCCGTCCTCCATTAGCTCTTCCACCAGCTGCTCTACTGTAACCTCGACCGGTACCCCAGCTATCACCCCCTTACATCCCCCCCCCCTCTTCTCCCCTACTCTCGCCACCTTACTTATACCCACCCCCCCAATGCCCCGCATCGTCCTAGCCACCTCCACCTGCCCCTCACTACCACACCCTACGGCCAGATTCCCATCCCACAAAACTTTCACGTACTTTACCTCTCCTAGTCGCGCGGCAATGAGTTTGGGCCACTCGAGCCTACCTACCTTCCCCTCACCCCTCTCCCCCTCAAGCCTGACCACTATATGGATCACTTCCTCTTTTGCCACATCTTTTCCAGCACCCTCGTCTCCCGGCCCACTTGAGCTATCGTCCCCCACTTTCTTCCTCTTCCCCCCTTCTCCCCCCCTCTCCTCCCCCCTACTCTCACCCTTGCCCTGGCTATCCCCATCGCTGTCGTTCCTCTCCGTCCGCTTCTTCCTCTTCTTCCCCACCGTTTCCCACCCCTCCTCCTCCCTCTCTTCTTTCTCACTCTCCTCCCCACTGTACTCCGACCCCTCGCCCTTCCACTGATCGCGAATATCGGTCGTTCTGGAAATTCGTAGCTCCATTTGCCGTTCTTCCTCTTCCTTCTTCTTCTTCTTTACAGCTTGTTCTTCTCTCCTCTCATCCCCTTTGCCACAGCAAGACGGTGGGCAAGGCTTGGCCACCGTTCCACAGCAAACGTACTTCTCCCTAGGCCTATACTCTCCCTCGAGAATTGTTGAATATATACTGTACTCAAATGTTCTAGAATGTTCTATTATGACATCATACTGTGACATCACAAATGTTCTAGAATGTTTGATTATGACATCATACTGTGACATCACAAATGTTCTAGAATGTTTGATTATCACATCATACTGTGACATCACAAATGTTCTAGAATGTTTGATTATGACAACATACTGTGACATCACAAATGTTCTAGAATGTGCTATTATGACATCATACTGTGACATCACACCGGAACATGTTTGAGTTGAATAATATAAATAATATGTTGACATTAAAAAAGAACAAATAAAACAATGATACAAATTATAATAAAATATTTAAGTAAAATGTATAGAAATAAAGAAAAAACAATGAAATAAAGATAATAATTCATTTAAAAGCTATTTTAAAAAGGTAAGTTTTGAGCAGTGCCAACCGAGTCTGCTGTCCTAACAGACTTGGGGTCTGTAGGGTAAGCACTTATTCCCTCCCCCCTGAACATTTATGGAGATGTATGGGCCTTTTAAGTCAGTGATAAAAGTGTCTTTCAAGGATAAGTGAGCTCCTGCACTGATTATTATAGTTCAATATTCAATATTTGATCACCAAAACCCCCCAAAAAGCATAAAAAGGCCCCTCCCCGCCCAAAAAGGGCCCCCAAAAATAGCACAGGCCCAGTGCCCTTTTCAGCCTTTGAGCACCTGCCCCTCTAAAGTCCTGTGCACGTCCCTGGTCATACTAACTCATTGGCAGAGGTAGCGGGTGGAAGTCGATGGGTGGGGATTTGGACGTTATGGACAGCGACTCCTACAGGTCGGTTGGGGGACGCCTGCACAGCAGAGAAGGAAGTGGCGGGGGCAGCGTGAGCCTCCCACACGTTACACCTCGCCACTGAGAGTCCGCGCTGGCAGGTGAAAAGATGCGACAGGCTGCCTCCTCGTGTATCGGAGGGGACACGTGATGCAAGGCTTCTATCCTCCCTACAACCGACCAGTGGGGGGCATAGTCGAGCAACGTTCAAGACAGGGGAGGGAGAATTGGAAACTCGAAATTGGGATGTGGGAAAAATAGAAAATAAGGAGAATAAGTGGATAAAAAAAAATATAAAAATGTTGACAAAATCGCAGAGGATATTGACGTGATGGCATCCCCCTCAAGTTCAACCCCTACAAACACCTCCTCAGACACGGAATATATCATCCGGGAAATGAAAAAAATGGAGAAGACAATAACCGAAAAAGTAGATGCTATCAAAGAATCTATCGAATGCAAAATAGAAGCGCTAAGGGTGGATGCCGACGCACATATTAAGCGCACCGTGGCACTGGAAACTGGGTTGGAAGAACACCAACAGAATTTCAGTCGGATCTACAAAGACGTAGCTGATATCAACGATAAACTAACGGCTGAGATGAAGGGAACCTACAAAGAGCTCAAGACGGAGCTCAACGATATAACGGTTGAGCTTAAGCGAATCAATGAAGAACAAAAAGGTTAAATATTCGAGATGGAATATCAAAATCGCAAGCTGAATATTCGTATAGTCAGTCTGGACGAGTCGGTGAGCTGCACACACCCTGAAGCGTTTGCGACAGAATTACAGAAAATCCTGGGACCAACAATCCTTCCTAAGGTACCTGAGGTGGAGCAGTGCTACAGATTGGGGACCCGATCCAACGACAATAACGTTAGACCCAGAGTGATAATGGTTATCCTGCGTCAAGTCAGAATAAAAGAAATTATCATTCGTGAAACTCGCAGGATGAAAGGCAATCTGAAATACAAGGATATATCAATACACTTTTTTGAAGATTATTGTCGGGAGGTGGTGGTCCTGCGAGCCAAGTTCAAGACGGTGATGTCCCAACTCTATCTGGAGAAATACAAACCCATATTAATATACCCTGCAAGACTTCGCATCATCGATAAACAAGGAGTAAGGGTTTTCCTCAACTCGCCTGAAGATGCAGCCAAATACATGGCAGCACAAAATGCAGGATAGTGTATAAACAGCCTTTTAATCTCTGTTAGGCATGGACACCATATAGTATAAACTTTAATGAACCGCTGATTTTGGGCAGAGAGACCTACGAGCTCAGAGTTATTGAATGTTTTCCCCGTTGGACTTCTATTATTGTGGACATATTGGATTTAAAATTGGAACGATACAGAGAAGATGAACATGGCGTTGAAGTGATCCTTATTTTAAGAGTATGGAATTCTAACAACATTCCAGAACATACTGGAACATTCTAACACTGTAAAAAACGACATATTGGAATAATCTAGAACATCTAAAACATTCTTTGATATATGGAACATTCTGGAATAACAGCAATACGTGGCCAGACATACAGCCAGAAGCCCTTCGGGGGAATAAACAACAGCATCTAGCTGCAGAATCACAGAACCATCACAGCAGCGGCCGGCTGAGGACCGGTGGGCCCATATCGGAATAACATTCTTCACAACGGATCATCGCCCACCCATGGCCAGGGGAAATGCTGCATATACGTATTTAAAAACTGCTTTTTATTAATTGGAAATATTTCCACTACTTCTCCAATTTATACTCTAGGTGTTTAAGCATAGCAAAGCTCTTTAAAGATCTAAGTTAATGTTCTCTTCTTTTTTTCTTTTTTCTTCTCTTTTCTATGACTTATTGAGGTTCTCTTTTCAGTTCAATACCTCCATATTATTCTTGGGTTATTATAAATTACACAAGTTCTTATAAAATGTAAGTGATTATGGCATGATAATTGAAGCTTATTTTTGGTCTTTATTTTTATTTTTATCTTATTTAAATTTTTATTTAACAGGAAAGTGGCCAAGCCACAGTTGACATTCTACTTATGGTAGAATTTAGAATGTTAGATCCTATGGTATACATAGGAATGTTAAGGGTAATTGGATCATTCTGGGATATCCGGTGGTTTAAGGGAGGGAGTTATACGCGAAGGTTGTGTTCATGGAACACAGTCCTGTACGATTCTCGGTGGGAGGGGGGAATAGGGGATTTTTATTTGTATATATATATGTTTTTAAGCTCGGCTCTCAACGGGATCTCAAAATAATCTATTGTAGCTTTGCACTCCAGTAGCATTACCAACAACTACACAACAACATGTATAGATTATGGCTAGTTTGAATATAATGATCTGGAACACTGGTGGAATAAATAATCAACACAAACGCAAAAGCGTGCTCACACTGATGAAAAAAGAACAGGTGGACGTGGCTCTGCTAAGCGAAACGCACATTTTAGAGAAAGACATAGATTCATTAGCGGACAACACATATCATAACATTAGTCACTCTTCCTTTGGAACGAGAACTCGGGGAGTAGCCATAGTCGTTAGATGGAAGTTGAACATTGAATTGAAGGGAGTATGGTCTGATGCAGATGGTCGGATAACTATAGCTAAGATTTTACACAAGAACAGGAAAATAGCGCTGGTAGCAGTATACGCCCCAAATTTATACGAAGTTAATTTCTTCACTACACTTACCAGAGTAATGTTAGACCTTCCCGAATACTCATTTATAATTGGTGCGGATTTTAATGCCATTTGGAATCCAAGGATGGACAAATCAAACCCCTCCTTTTCCAGCGAACAAAAAAATTCATCTAATGCATTAAAGGATTGGTCGAAGATTACAGGTGTAAATGACTTATGGCAATCACTTAACCCCACGACCCGGAAGTACTCCTGTCGATCTGCGAGATATAACACTTTTTCCAGAATAGATTACATTTTTACATCCCCGAGACTATTTGATAACTACGATGTGGAAATGATACCCAATGCATTATCAGATCACTGTTATTTACTCCTAAAAGGAACATTTGGTATACTATCAACCCGAGCCCCAAGATGGCGATTTAACACGATGCTGCTCAATAACAAGGAATTCATTACACAAATCAAAGAAGCTCTTACGGTATTCCTTCGGATGAATGCGAATACGGTGCAGGACCCCAGAATATTACGGATGATGACAAAGGGAATGATCAAGGATTTCACTGATAGCTTTTCCTTCCAAATACGCAAGAATCGATGCTCAAAACTGGATGAACTGGAAACGCTTTACTCAACGTTATTTAATTCTTTACAATACAACAACTCGGTTCGACTGGAAAATCAAGTCAATATACTAAAAAAAGAGATTAACGCCATATATAGACAACAATCTGAAATGCAAATACGCAGCACAAGACAACAGCAGTACTCCCAAGGTTCTAAACCAAGTCACCTATTAGCTATGCGATTAAGAGTCAACGCAAAATTTGCAGATATAACTACCATTAGAGCACAACAAGGACTTGTTACAGAACCCAAAGAAATAAACACGACATTCAAAGAATTCTACTCCAACTTATACAAATCAGATACGACCTTCGATCCAAACAAAATGGACACATATCTTAATCAAATTAACCTCCCTAAACTTTCAGAGGATGACGCTAAACAGTTAGAAACACCGATCACACTAGATGAACTTAGGGAGGCCATATCTGAAATGCAAAGTGGTAGGGCTCCTGGAAGAGACGGTATCCCACCAGAAATGTACCTCTCTTGTTGGGACATAATTGGACCCTTATTACTAAATATCATTTTATACTCAGTGAAGGAGGGGAACTTCCATAAGAATGACAATATTGCACTCATAACAGTCCTCCTTAAAAAAGACAAAGACCCCACCGAGTGCGGTAGTTATAGACCTTTAAGCCTCCTCGGAACCGATATCAAATTGTACTCTAAGGTATTAGCCATCAGACTACAAAAGCATATGACGTCTTTAATTCATCCAGACCAAACTGGCTTCATAAGAGGTCGCTTGATCACTGATAACATAAGACGATTACTACACGTACTAGATGCTAACAAGGAAGACAACACACCTAAGGCGATACTGTCCCTGGATGCAATGAAAGCTTTTGACAGGTTGGAATGGTCGTATCTATGGGCAGTATTAGAAAGGATGGGGTTAGGAAAAGGATTCATTGATATGATTAAAGTATTATACAAAGACCCATCGGCCATGATTACAACAGGTACAATCATCTCCGAAATCTTTCCGGTATCATGTTCTTCCAGACAGGGTTGCCCTCTTAGTCCCGGACTATTCTATCTATCATTAGAGCCTTTAGCACAATATATAAGACAATCCCAATCCATAGAACCAATCATAATCAAGGGCACACAACACAAAATTAGTTTATATGCGAACGACGTAATACTGTTCATGCAAAACCCCAACACCGCATTGCCTCATCTTCTCAAGCTGATTGAGGACTTTGGAGATTTATCGGGATTTAGGATAAATTGGCCGAAGTCGGCCTTCCTCCCACTTAACGCCCCTGCAAAAAGAAATATAACCCTCCCAAAAGAGATACCGATGGTAAAACACTTTAGATGTTTGGGAGTTGAAATATTCCCTACCATAAGCCAAACGGTGAAGCACAATTACATAAAAATCCAAAACAAAATCAAATACGACCTTGTCAGGTGGTCAAAACTTAAAAACTCAGTACAGGCACGGATATCAATAGTTAAGATGGACGTCCTACCTAGAATCAACTTCTTCAGCTCAATGCTACCTGTTGTGAAGGGCCAGATTAAACCGAATATATATATTTATTTATATATATATATTTAATTGTATTTGTATATTCTCTAATATTCCCTGATATCCCTTGTATATTCCTTGTACAATATGCATTGAATATCCATTCTAGCCTACTGAACATCCCATAATAGTCTCCATTCTACTATTGGTCGAGACCTTGGTGCCAGGCTGCCATACCCCTCAGACCCAGTTCAAACGTACCGCTCGACATGTACGAACAAGTCCTAGTTCCGCGTAGGAATTTGGCTACCGCACCACTAATGGGACTATTTGTTCATAGTGCGTATATATACTGCGCTACTAAAGTAGGACTTTCTTTTCAGTCCAGTTTCTTACCCTCCAATAGAGTCACAGACGTAAAGCCTCCCCGCGACGCCACGTGTGGGAGTAAGGCCAAGTTCGCCTACCATCGGTATTGAGACATCGTGTATATTAATATTTGAATAGTCATATTTGGCACTATATCGTCGAGTTGGACGTAGTCTATTAAGCTAATAATAGTCTGTTAATATATAGTGCTTCGTGCGGTGAGAATACTACCGTAGTCAGTACCCCATCGTTTCGGGCAGAGAACTGGCTGCTTACCCAGGGTGGTTGACCCTATGTGAAGCTGCACCCGAGGAGCCCCAGAGCCGACGAGCGAGTGGACCTGTATACCGGATTATTCTACCGACGACAGCCCGCCTTCCCAGGCACGGATTATGCTTTGGATACTTTGATTATTCCATGGATAAAGACCCCCGACACTGCCGTGTGTTGGAACCCCCCCCCCTGGAGAGGACGCAAGGTGAGGAGACGCTCTGCAAGACGAGGTCGCTTCACGTCTCTCCCCCGTGGACCGGAGAGAGCCGGCCCACAAAGAGTCCACCTGCTTTCATCTGTGGTCCAAGGATCGCCGGCGCATTGAACGGCACTACAGTGGGTTCACCTGGGATACCCTTGGCCGGACGAGGCAGCCGGATTCTACCCCCCCCCCCCCCCTCCTACTCCTGTCGGCTTACAAGCGACCGGATTAACCCCCTCTAGTGTATCTAGTATAATCATTAAAGTATCATTGCTGTTATTCCTTAACTATTCCAGGTCGTATATTTACCACCTGCGCCTTCAGAGATTGGACATTCTCTATTGATATACCGACGAATACTCCTTGCCATAAAAGTGCATACTATTTCAATTCATAAATGTAATTAAGTGATTAAGTGCTTATTCTACACACCATCGCTGTGTAGGAAATAAAGACCTGTTTCTAATTCGTACATTTGTGTTGGATCCGTTTCATCTACGTCAGAGTGTTCATGATAATATATTTATGCCGTGTACTGGGTGGCCGAATATTAAGTACAAAGGTAGTGGTAGTAAGTATCATATCTAGTAATACAGTCAGGGAATTGTACCCCTCAGTTAGAATTGGTCCTTCGAGCCGGAGGGTAATTAGTGTAATATTAATATAGTGTTATTAATATTGAAATGGCCTATGATGAACACTCCACGAAACGATCCTCCTAACCAACGCCCGCAGCGCAAACGACGGCTCCCTCAGTACTTAGAGGCTTACGCTGTCAGTCAACAACCTAGTCTTCTACTAACAGTAAACGCGGTACAACTAGAAAGTAAAAGTATGTCTAACCCCAACGCCCAGACTACCCCGACCATAGAGGCCCCTACGGGTTCTAATGTAACTGACCAAGTTCACGGTGGGGACCAGTGGGAACCAGACATGACTTCACACCCCGCCAGTACTGAAGAAGTAGTCCCCGATGAGTCCCGGGAGGAATACAACGCTACCGAGAGAGAACTCGGCACGGAAGAAGACGGGGAGAGCACCGTGGAGATAGAGCTCCAAGGCTCCGCAAGGAGTACCCCGAGGGAAGGCTCCCCTATACAACCGCCTTCTCCCAGCGAGGCAGAGAGGACCCTACAGCAGGCCTTCCTCATCAGCCTGAACGCCGCTGCTGAACGCGACCGACTGCAGATCCAGCAGCGGAGCGAAGAAGAGCATATACGTCTAGAAATAAGACGCATTCAGATGGAAGAGAATGTGGCCCGAGACCGAGCAGACAGCCAGCGAGCAGCTGCTGGTGCTCTACGGGACGCAGAGCGCGACAGACAGCAAGCGCAACTAATAGAACAGCTGATCAGACGGACAACACCCTCTCTCTCCGCCAGAGGCTCCAGGAACTCGTCTAGACACACCTCCAGGGCGGCATCCCCTAGCCGAGTAAACAACCCTGAACTTGACCAACAGACGAGGTCTATACCCCCCACAGACCACCTCCCCCCACCGGTCCAAGCGAGACCTAGCAACCGGGAAGGAGCAGCATATCCTGTGGAGAGGCTAAACCAGAGACTACAAGCACTGGATGACCTAACTGAAGACGAAGAGGAAGAGGAGGAGAACCACGCCCGAAGACAGCACAGTACTCTACCGGACCAGGAGGTCCGGTACAGCCCAGGCTATACTCCCGCGGAGCTGCGCTACAGACCCCCGACTCTATACACGGGTGAGCACGACGCACGACCCGCACCGAGGAACAGCACCTGGACAAGCGGGCCATGGTACACTGCCGGTACCAGCCCATACCAAGGAGCGGGAGGAGACTCGCCTAGGAGGCCTCTCCCCCAACACTCGCCGATGTATCCACAGTCAGCGTCATATATTGGCACGCCTATGGTACCCGACTTCACCCAAGAGAACCGGGCCCAGTATACAGAACTCCGCATGTGTCTGGAGACCATGTTGGTGGATGTATTGGATGAACGCCACAAATACGCCATCCTACTGCAGCACTTAAAGGTACCCCGCGCACATAATATAGCGCTCGCCTACGCGACTTCCACCACCCCATACACAGCAGCGCTGGTAGCATTGGACCAGAGGTATGGGCGCATATGGGATTACGTGATCCAGGAGATCCGACACATCGACCGCTTACCCCCAGCAATAGACAATCGAGCACTGGACGACCTGTCCATCAGAGTGCAGTCCCTGGTAGGGATGTTGGGAGCGCAAAGAGAGAAGGGGAGGCATGAACTTTACGCCAACTCAAATGTGGAAAGGATCCTGGAGAAGCTGCCGCCCGCTCGTCAGGAGCGCTTTAGGCGGCAGAGGGACCACAGAGACCCGAATGGCCCCGAACCGAACCTCCTCGATCAAGCAGACTTCCTGGCGAGAGAAGTCAGCAGCCTACGGCTAGATACATTCGGACGGAGCACCCCTGGCTCCAGAGAAGGAACCAGACGACTAAATGATGGAAGAAGATCGGTGACTGTGATGCACCAATCGGAGTCAGTACCGAGCAGCAGGAGCCACAGTACCCCCTCCAGAACGGAGAAGTGGAAGATAGTGTGCCCCTACTGTGAGAAAGAACACTGGCTAGCGCAATGTGACTCCTTCCCCAAGCTGAACGCGGAGGAAGCAGGTCAATGGATAAAGTCCAACAAGCGCTGTTTTCGCTGTGCGCGCTCACACATGGCAGCCGAATGCCGCTTAAAGAAAAGGTGCACCAAGTGCGATGGAGCCCATCTGGACATACTTCACGACAGTAACAGACGGCGCCCTTCACCTGCACCATCCAGCCGCAAAGCGAGCGTCATGTACATCGATCCCGCCAGCAGCAGTGGAGCCCGAGTACTCCTAAAAGTAGTGCGTGTGACACTAAGCTACCAGAATAAAGTCCTGGACACTTACGCCGTCCTCGATGACGGGTCAGAGAAGACCCTGCTACTCGCCTCCGCTGCGGCCCAGCTAGGGCTGCGGGGAAGCGAAACCCAAATGACAATTCGGACAATAAGACGAGATTTGAAGACGATAAAGGGCGAGAATGTCTCATTCTCTATCGCAGCAAGCGGCCAGCCTGAGCGACGGTACCAGATTGCAGACGCTTTCACCAGCCAAGAAATAGGACTGTCGCGGTACACATACCCCGTCGCCAAGCTGATGGAGAAATATGCACATCTGCGCAAGTTACCGATCCCGCTCATAGACAATGCTATGCCGACCCTGTTGATAGGCTCCGACCATGCAGACCTCATTGTCCCGATAGACCGGGTTCATACCGGACCCCGAGGCTGCCCTGCAGCAGTCGAGACCCGTTTGGGATGGACTCTCCAAGGCCCGCTCGCCAAATCTCTCAACCGAAGTACAGCCACTAGATGTCTCCACTCCCGAGTCACAGAGGGAGAAACCGCACTCCTGCAACACGTAGAGCGGCTATGGACTTTGGAACAAATGCCCTTTAAGAACGGAAAGAAAGACATTTGCTCTAAAGATGACATTTACGCCATTCACCTCCTCGAGACAGGGACCAAGAGAGTCCCGGTCAACGGCGTGTTGAGATACGCCACGCCACTCCTGCGGCGAGAAGGAATGCCTACTTTCCACGCCAAGACAGACGCCACAGAACGGTACCTGCTGAACACGGAGCGGCGCTTAGCCAAGAACCCCGCCCAAGAGAGTGTATACCGCGCTGAGATTGAGAAGCTCATCACAGCGGGACACGTCACAAAGATGGACATTAAAGAGGCTGACCAGACCACTGAATCGTGGTACGTGCCCCACCACAAGGTCCATCACAACGGTAAAGACCGCATAGTATTTAACTGCAGCTACCAGATCGGATCCCAAAATCTGAATAAAGAGTTACTGCCCGGTCCCACACTCGGCCCCTCCCTACTCGGCGTTCTACTCCGCTTCCGCCAGGAAAAGGTGGCCATCAGCGGGGACATTAAAGGAATGTTCCTGCAGGTGAGATTAGTAGAGGCGGACAAGCCCCTGTTACGGTTCCTATGGAGAGAGAAGCCAGGAGATGAGCACCCAGCCATCTACCAATGGGAAGTCCTCCCCTTCGGAACGACGTGCAGCCCCTGCTGTGCGACATTTGCACTACAGAAACATGTAGCAGAGGACCCAGCAGCGGACGAAGAGGTCCGACACAGCGGAAAGAACAGCTTCTACGTAGACAACTGTCTACAAAGCCTTTCAACCCAGGAAGAAGCCGAGGCTCTCCTGATTAAACTCCGCGCCTCATTGATCAAAGGCGGCTTTGATCTCAGGCAGTGGGCCAGCAGCGATCCGCAAGTACTGCGCAGCCTCTCTTCCGAGGACAAGGCAGCCAGCAGCGAGACCTGGATGGCTACAATCCCGGGAGAAGCCCAGGAGATGACCCTGGGATTGGTGTGGCGATTCAAAACAGATTCGCTTCACTACAGACACAAGCCCCTGACTACGGAGCAGGGAAGGCCGGCGGCGGCGCCGACCACCAGACGGAGTGTGTACACAACACTCGCCCGACAATATGACCCGCTAGGATGTATTCTACCGTACACCACCAGGGCAAAAATGATTGTACGAGCATTGTGGGACAAGGACCAGGGCTGGGACGACCCCATTCCCGCACACCTTGCATCCACCTGGAGAGAGTGGGAGATGGAGCTCCACTCACTCCCAGGCGTTAATATGCGCCGAAGCTACTTCCCACCCACGGTGAGGCCAGAGACATGTAAAATGGACTTACACGTCTTCAGTGACGCCTCAGAGGTCGCATACGGATCAGTAGCCTACTTGCGGGCCCAAGACCAGGGGGGAGAGATCTACACAGCATTTGTCCTCGCCCGCTCGAGAATAGCCCCACGCAAGCAACAATCTATCCCACGTCTAGAGCTCTGCGCAGCCCTAGCCGGAGCGCACCTAGCCACGCTCATCCAACGTGAGCTCACCATACCGGTGTCTAGAACAATCCTGTGGTCAGATTCCACGACGGTACTCGCCTGGATCAAATCGGACTCATGCAAGTACAAAGTCTTCGTGGGAGTCAGAGTCACCGAGATTCAAGACTTAACCGAAGAGTTAACCGGAGAAACAGAGTGGCGCTACGTTGATACAAAACAGAACCCAGCTGACGTCATCACCCGGGGGATGCCCCTGGATGACCTCACCCATCGCAATGTCTACAGTGACGGCCCCGCATTCCTAAGACTCCCGGAAGGACAGTGGCCCATGCCTATCCCGAGGGAAGCAAGTCCAGAGGAGGTGGAAATTAAGAAGTCTGTGTTCTGTGGATTGAGCACCGTAGCCTCCACCGACCCTAACATAAACGATTGCACGTCCATAGAGAGTGCACAACAAAGAACATTCCTGCGGTACCACCCGGAGTGCAAGTCCCCCGCTGATATGTCAGCAGCTAACTACGAGGAAGCAGAATTGCTTCTACTGCAGCGAGCCCAGAGAGACTCGTTCCCCGATGAATTGGCCTGTCTACAGGGAGGAAAGCCCGTCCCATCCGACAGCAGATTAATTCACCTGGCCCCCGAGAGCGACGCTCATACCCTCATCAGAGTGGGTGGTCGCCTACGCAGAGCCCCCAATCTACCGGATGACATTAAATACCCGATCGTATTGAACAGCCGACACAAGGTCACAGAGCTGATTATAAAGAAATACGATGAGGATGTACATCACGCAGGAGCAGAAAGAGTCTTCGCGGAAATCAGACGTCGTTACTGGATCCTACAAGGAAGAGAGGCGGTACGACGCTTCCAGCGAACATGTCTAGACTGCCGCAAGTGGCGCGCGCAGCCCAGCATACCAAGGATGGCTGACCTTCCTCCATGTCGCCTCCGAATCGGTGACAAGCCATTCCACTCAACGGGTATGGACTGCTTTGGCCCGCTGCACATAAAGAAAGGAAGAAGAACCGAGAAGCGGTGGGGTATTGTATTCAAATGCATGACCACCAGAGCGATACACATCGAGCTTCTCCCGACCATGAGCACAGACTCATTCCTTATGGCCTTCCGTAGATTCACATCACGGAAAGGAAGACCGTCTACCCTATTGTCCGATCATGGGACAAACTTCAAAGGCGGCGAAAGAGAGCTGAGAGAGAGCTTCCAAGCTATGGGCCCAGAACTTAAGACCCACCTCGCTCCAGCACAGGTTGATTTCCAATTCAACCCCCCAAACGCACCCCACTTCGGTGGCACTTGGGAACGAGAAGTGCGCTCCATAAAGACAGCCCTGTACGCAGTACTTGGGGCCCAGACTGTGGCGGAAGAAGTCCTAATGACAGTCCTCACGGAGATTGAGGGAGTACTTAACTCGAAGCCCCTCGGATATGTCTCCAGTGATGTGGCGGATATCGACCCAGTTACCCCCAACACACTCCTGATGGGGCGGCTAGATCCTGCATTACCACAGACAATGTACCGGCCTGAAGAAGCGAACGGCCGACGAATGTGGAGGTACAGCCAAGTATTAGCCGACAAGTTTTGGAACAGTTTCCTACTGCACTACCTACCGTCTCTACAGACCCGCCAGAAGTGGGTAAAGGAGAGAGACAATTTGACAGAAGGAACAGTCGTCATGATTATTGATCAATCACTGCCCAGAGCTATGTGGCCGGCCGGCCGCGTAAGCAAAGTGATCATCGGTGCCGACGGCAAGGTCCGAGCAGCTGAAGTGCTCGTCCAGGGTCGCACTTACACCCGTCCCGTGGCAAGGCTCATAGAACTGCCTCGACTCCCAGACACAATCGATGATGACCATGACCCTACAACCCTATGACTTTGTGAAGTTGACTGACCCCTACAGCAAACCCTTATGTGTAAATAGACAACGCGATTAATCTGTCTCTGTTTAACTGATTAGGTCTGGGACCTATTCAGGGGGTGGCTGTTGTGAAGGGCCAGATTAAACCGAATATATATATTTATTTATATATATATATTTAATTGTATTTGTATATTCTCTAATATTCCCTGATATCCCTTGTATATTCCTTGTACAATATGCATTGAATATCCATTCTAGCCTACTGAACATCCCATAATAGTCTCCATTCTACTATTGGTCGAGACCTTGGTGCCAGGCTGCCATACCCCTCAGACCCAGTTCAAACGTACCGCTCGACATGTACGAACAAGTCCTAGTTCCGCGTAGGAATTTGGCTACCGCACCACTAATGGGACTATTTGTTCATAGTGCGTATATATACTGCGCTACTAAAGTAGGACTTTCTTTTCAGTCCAGTTTCTTACCCTCCAATAGAGTCACAGACGTAAAGCCTCCCCGCGACGCCACGTGTGGGAGTAAGGCCAAGTTCGCCTACCATCGGTATTGAGACATCGTGTATATTAATATTTGAATAGTCATATTTGGCACTATATCGTTGAGTTGGACGTAGTCTATTAAGCTAATAATAGTCTGTTAATATATAGTGCTTCGTGCGGTGAGAATACTACCGTAGTCAGTACCCCATCGTTTCGGGCAGAGAACTGGCTGCTTACCCAGGGTGGTTGACCCTATGTGAAGCTGCACCCGAGGAGCCCCAGAGCCGACGAGCGAGTGGACCTGTATACCGGATTATTCTACCGACGACAGCCCGCCTTCCCAGGCACGGATTATGCTTTGGATACTTTGATTATTCCATGGATAAAGACCCCCGACACTGCCGTGTGTTGGAACCCCCCCCCCTGGAGAGGACGCAAGGTGAGGAGACGCTCTGCAAGACGAGGTCGCTTCACGTCTCTCCCCCGTGGACCGGAGAGAGCCGGCCCACAAAGAGTCCACCTGCTTTCATCTGTGGTCCAAGGATCGCCGGCGCATTGAACGGCACTACAGTGGGTTCACCTGGGATACCCTTGGCCGGACGAGGCAGCCGGATTCTACCCCCCCCCCCCCCCTCCTACTCCTGTCGGCTTACAAGCGACCGGATTAACCCCCTCTAGTGTATCTAGTATAATCATTAAAGTATCATTGCTGTTATTCCTTAACTATTCCAGGTCGTATATTTACCACCTGCGCCTTCAGAGATTGGACATTCTCTATTGATATACCGACGAATACTCCTTGCCATAAAAGTGCATACTATTTCAATTCATAAATATAATTAAGTGATTAAGTGCTTATTCTACACACCATCGCTGTGTAGGAAATAAAGACCTGTTTCTAATTCGTACATTTGTGTTGGATCCGTTTCATCTACGTGAGAGTGTTCATGATAATATATTTATGCCGTGTACTGGGTGGCCGAATATTAAGTACAAAGGTAGTGGTAGTAAGTATCATATCGCTGCTGTCGGGACAAAACCTCATAACTCCAAAAACCCAACTTTTCAGCAGATGAAAAAAACTAACACAGATTTGAGGGTGAATAGAGTTAGGAGGTTTAGACAGATGATCGGTTTAATGCTTTCCCATTGTTTAAACTTTGTAAAACCCACACACACATATGGAGGATGATTTACTGAGTTGATTTATATAATAAAAAAAAAATTAAAAAAAATGGAGTTATGAGGTTTTGTCCCGACAGCAGCGATATCTAGTAATACAGTCAGGGAATTGTACCCCTCAGTTACACTACCGTTACCCCCTCCAAAGGGTGAATGAATGAATGAAAACTTTATTTAACAGATTGCAGAATGGGTACAATACAGTACGGCTCAATACATACAATTGTTAAGGGGATGCAGACCTGAGAAAGACGTTTGTCTTGTTTCCATCAGGGTCCCCCATTTTCAATTCATATAGACATATATGACATACATGACATACAGATAGTCAGTACTGCTACATCTATACATTTATGACATACCAGATTTGCAAATACAGTACTGTTTGTGATACAGAAGGAGTCAAGAAAAGGGAGTATATACATTTGACGTAGAAACTGTACATTGGAGGTTGGGTGGGGGGGGTTGGGTACATTGGGATATTGACAACCATACTGGGTAATTTACATTGGAGGTGGTTGGGGGGGGGGGGGGGGGGCGGGGGGCATACTGTATAAACAAGTAACACTGTACATTGAGGGGGGGGGGGAGGAGACACTGTACAAACAAACACAATTGTACATTGAACTATTGACACTTACTGGAAAGAATTACACTCCTCCACATACAAATTTATTTGGAATAACAAACCACCACGTATAAAAAGATCCACCGCACAGAGAAACAAAGCAGACGGAGGTATGGCATTTCCAGATTTCTACCACTACTTTAAGGCGTACACTTTAAGACCACTAACAACATGGTTTGATCCCCAAGCATTAGTATCCTGGAGAAATTTAGAAGAAAATATAGTAGCTCCACATAGGCTGAAGGGCATAGTATACACCAAATTATCAATTAAGCAATGCGAACGGAAATTTGGCCCCATAATCACTCATGCGATACGGATATGGCGTGAAACACACAAAAAAAATTCTACCCCACATAAATGGCATAATCATACTCCCTTATTCAATAACAATGCACTCTTGATTGGAACACAACCTATAAGATTCCCTAGATGGGCAGTACTAGAAAGGATGGGGTTAGGAAAAGGATTCATCGATATGATTAAAGTATTATACAAAGACCCAGCGGCCATGATTACAACAGGCACAATCATCTCCAAAATCTTTCCGGTATCACGCTCTGCCAGACAGGGTTGTCCTCTTAGTCCCGGACTGTTCAATCTATCATTAGAGCCTTTAGCACAATATATAAGACAATCCCAATCCATAGAACCAATCGTAATCAAGGGCACACAACAAAAAATTTGTTTATATGCGGACGACGTAATATTGTTCATGCAAAACCCCAACACCACATTGCCTCATCTGCTCAAGTTGATTGAGGACTTTGGTGATTTATCGGGATTTAAGATAAATTGGCCGAAGTCGGCTTTCCTTCCACTTAACACCCCTGCAAAAAAAGATACAACCCTCCCAGGAGAGATACCGATGGTAAAACATTTCAGATGCTTGGGAGTGGAAATATTCCCCACCATAAGACAAACGGTGAAGCACAACTACACAAAAATCCAAAACAAAATCAAAGACGACCTTGATAGATGGGCAAAACTTAAAAACACAGTACAAGCACGGTTATCAATAGTTAAGATGGATGTACTACCTAGAATCAACTTCTTCAGTTCAATGCTACCTTTACCCCCTCCAGAGGGTTACTGGAAAAGATTACACTCCTCCACATACAAATTTATTTGGAATAACAAACCACCACGTATAAAAAGATCCACCGCACAGAGAAATAAAGCAGATGGTGGCATGGCATTTCCAGATTTTTTCCTATATTTTAAGGCGTACACATTAAGTCCATTGACAACATGGTTTGACCCCCAAGCATTAGTATCCTGGAGAAAATTAGAAGAAAACATAGTAGCCCCACATAGACTGAAGGACATAGCATACACTAAACTACCAATCAAGCACTGTGAACGAAAATTTGGCCCCATAATTACTCATGCGATCCGGATATGGATTCCCTATATGGGAAGAGCAAGGCATACACTCATTAGGGGATGTTTTTAACAAACAGGGTTTTTGTAGTGATAAAGAAATACGCAAAAAATGTAATCTCACCAAGTCCACATGGCTTTTTCACAAACAGTTACAGCTATGTTTGAAGTCTCACGGTGTTCCATTAGACAGACCAATTGAACACCACAGATACCACAAATTCTTCTACGAAAGAGAGACATCGAGAGGTTTTGTTTCAGAATTTTATCATCAATTACTAACGTCCTCGTATGAAACCCTCCAACTAGACTCTGTCTGGAGGAGGGATGTACCAGACCTGGAAAATGACTTTGATTGCAAGGAGCCTGGGCAAATGTCCGACTTACATCAAGGAACCCGGATCATCAACAAATCAATCTTAACTATATTCACAGGACATACTTGATTCCTATAAGACTGTGCCGAATGGGGCTTAAACAAGACTCCAAATGCTCCCAATGTACAAATGGGATGAAGGGACATTTATGCACATGTATTGGGACTGGCCCACCAGTTAAGGCATTCTGGAAAGATGTGACCCAACAAATATCAAAACTCGTATCTTGGAATATACCTGTACACCCCTCGGTATTACTATTGAATGATGTTTTTGAGTTTGCAGTGAATCCACAGCTAAAGAGATTGGTTTTATCGGGTATCACAGTAGCTAAGAAGCTGATCGCATCACGCTGGTTTCAACCGGAAAAAATGTGCCGTAAAGTTTGGTTTCTTACATATCTCGATGTAATTTACCAAGAAATATCTACAGCAAGAATTCTGGGGTCTCAATAAATCCAAAATGTCAATGTGGTTAGAAGTGGTGGAGAGAATAAAAAGCTAGCTTATAATGGTAGTGTCTGGTTAGGTGCGAGGGATAGTGAGGTACTTCTCAAGGTGGGGTCCGGGAGGGGGGGGGTTCGAGCTGGAGCATATGTGTGTAGGTTTTTTAGATAACAGGTATTAGGGGTATATCTTATATAAGACAGCTAACTAAAATGTGATCTCATTGGATGTGCCCTGACAATTAATGCTTGTATATCTTATCGTGTGTTGTCATGTTTGTTTATATGTTTGTTTAAAAAATAATAAAAAAAAAATACAAAAAAAAAAAAAAAATCCCTAGATGGGAAAAGCAAGGCATACACTCATTAGGAGACGTTTTCAACAAACAGGGTTTTTGTAGTTTCGATGAAATACGCAAAAAAATTTTATCTCACCAAGTCCACATATTATTTTTACGCACAGTTATTGGCATGTTTGAAGGCTCAACGGTGTTCCATTAAATACTTCGAAGCTTCGTTCGATGGGCATGGGATTCTAATGGGAAAATAACATTTGAATATATATAAAATAAATATATATAAAAAAAATGTATCCCCCCCCCACCTGCAAAATCTTTGCGTCTCCAATTGCAATGAACGAAGGTTGCAACATAATTATGCAATGTAATGTAATGTAGCTGTGTAACGGAGAGCAGCCAACTCATTATTCATTCAATTAATTAATCCAATCCACTTTATTTATAGAGCACATTTAAAAACAACAAAGTTGACCAAAGTGCTGTACAAGTCCCACAACATAAGATTAAAAATATATATAATTATTTTTATTTTTTATCTCGAAGCTTCAAATTTAAATCGAATCTGGGCCCGAA
>NC_140168.1:31280753-31365107 GCF_963971535.1 Notolepis coatsorum | reverse complement strand
AAGCAATTTATTTTTATAAAAAAAAAAAAAAAATGTAATATCCTCAAACTAAATCCTCAATTTGGATAAAGTGATTAATCTGATTAAATGAGTCTTTAAAAAAAATTAAATCAACTTTCTTTAATGAATATAACTCATCAGTTTCGTCAACATAAATAATCCAATAAGTGCACGGTTGGTATGAAAGTGATGGTGACGTCTTATAGTATAATACTGTAATATTAGTGTAGCCTAATCTTTATCTGCAACTGTGAAGAAAACCCCCATTGGTTTAAACAGAATGAATAGACACATAAAAAAATATACAAAAATATAAGTAAAAAATATAAAAAAAATTATAAAAAAAGAAAAATTAGAATGTCGATTTAGAAATCGAATGTCAACATTATGATCGAAGCTTCGAAGCATTCGGTACAGCCCTAGTACGCGTGCTGAGGGTAATCAGTGTAAGGAGATGGAGATGGATGAGACAGAAAGAGCTAAATTCAACTGAATTCCCGTCTACTCAGATGAAGCTGAATATGGATTCTAAGACATTACGTGATTCCCGACGTCATAGAGAATCAAGTGACCACTGGCTTCAGGTACTAAAATATATGAGCTACCATTAACTGAGAAGCTATGATCCATCTCTAGGGCTGTACCGAATAGTTCGAAGCTTCGAAGCTTCATTCATAACGTTGACGTTCTAATTCTAAATCAACATTCACATTTTATTTTTTATGTGTCTATTCATTCTGTTTAAACCAATGGGGTTTTTCTTCACAGTTGCAGATAAAGATTAGGCTACACTAATATTATAGTATTATACTATTATAGTATATGACTCGTCATAAAAATTTAAATAAAACATTTATCATAAATGATGTAGCCTATCTGCATCCGCTTGGCGCTCCATCAAGACGTCACCATCACTTTCGTACCAACCGTGCCCTTATTGGATTATTTATGTTCACGAAACTGACGAGTTATATTCATTAAAGAAAGTAGATTTAATAAACGAAAAAAATACTAATTTAATCAGATTAATCACTTTATTAAAATTGAGGATTTTGTTTGTTTGTTAAAAAAAATTATATTGGTAAAAGAATTACATTCGGTACAGCCCTATCCATGATGCTTTGCATTAGCCTGGAATGGAATGCAACTTGGTCTATTTTAGGACACAACAGTGCTTCATGGAGTAAAGAATAATAGACACTGCCCATTACACACCTCCTTTTCATGTGGGCTCTCTGCTGGTCTATCTCCTTATTCTATTTTTAATTGGGCTATAACACACTTAACTACATCTGTATTCTTATTCTTATTCTTATGTGCGATATTACTTGGATTAACCTTTCTCTACAGCAGCACATACACACACAAAAAGTAACACAAGATACTAAGATAATTTAATGCCACACAACGATGGTTGGTGGTAACTGCTTTCGGTACAGCATGTAAGTTAGCACTGGGACATCAACATGAAACATAAAACGCCCCCCACCCAACTCACAATCCCCACAATAAATACATAAATACATACAGGACAGTCACATGTGACAGTGTCAGTCAGTGTCGGATGCTTGCCCGTCTGTGCAAGGGGGGGGCGGGCGAGGGTGTTTAGTGTTCGGACTGCTGTGGGGAAAAACTGCTTGTGAAGCGTTAGGGGTGCACCGATATATCGGTCGGGTATCGGTATCGGCCGATAAGTGCCTTGTTGACTGCTATCGGCCTATCGGCCGATAAGCTCAAATGTGCCGATAGCAGTCGCCGATAAATACCCATCAATTTGTGTAGCGTCAAAAGGCAAAAAAATAAAAGTTCACTCGCGACCTACCTGCACGACGCCCGCCGTCCCCCACACACACACACAATCTACTGCATCAAAGTAACTACTTATGATTAGCAAGGCATTCGTTTTGTGGCATTAGCGTTATATAGTTAGTGTTACACGGACAATAACATCAGCATATTATTATTACCCATAGCAGCAAGGCATTACTCCGAGTCCGTTCATTAGCTCGGTTCCATTCCGTTGCTCATTCCGTACCCAACTACACATTCTGCAATCTGTTAATAAAGTTTTCAACCAGACAAATGTATAGAAAGGCTTTGTTTTATTATAACATTTGTTGCAGTAAAATCATTATGTCTCATTTGGTCATGCGTGGAGCGCCGGTCGGCGGGCCGGGCAGCTAACGTAGCTACGTTATTAGCTATTAGATGCAAGACTAACGTTACTGGTGAAAATGTGATTTGCGTTGGAATACTCCTTTGTCAACTTGCTGTACTTTGCTTGCAGGTCTGCAGTCATTATTGCTGCATTATGAATAGCCCCAACTTTAGCCAAGGTAACGTTATGGCTAAACCTTTAACAATAGTTAACGCTAGCTTTCGGTTAGCTGTTCAATGCTATTAATAACACAACTCCCCGTCAACACCCTCTCTCGGGAAGATGGCATTTAAGAAAGTATCTGCTGTTAAAATGAAGTGTTACACGTTCAATAACAAGCATATTATTTACCCGAAGATAGCAGTAAACAAGGCATTACTCCGTTAGTCCGTTCATAGCTCGGTTCCATTCCGTTGCTCATTCCGTACCCAACTACACATTCTGCAATCTGTTAATAAAGTTTTCAACCAGACAAATGTATAGAAAGGCTTTGTTTTATTATAACATTTGTTGCAGTAAAATCATTATGTCTCATTTGGTCATGCGTGGAGCGCCGGTCGGCGGGCCGGGCAGCTAACGTAGCTACGTTAAGTGTGTTCTGCTCTCGCAAACAGAACAATGGCGGCATGCCCGGAAGTAGAAAAAATTATAAACGCTTGCCGATTGGTGGTAAGGACAGCAGGAGGTGGGTGCTAGCGGTGTGGCGTAATTGGCCGAATCGACTGTCAATCAAAATGGTTCCATTGCATTGGTTGAAAGCTCTGGTTGAGAGAATAGTATCCCGCTGCAGGCCGCAAGAATGGTTCCATTGCATTGGTTGAAAGCTCTGGTTGAGAAAATAGTATCCCTCTGCAGGCCGCAAGACGATACTGGGAGAGAGATAGTGATACCATCAGTGATGTACCTGAACGCGTTCAATGAACGATCGTTCATGAACGCGTTCGTATTTTGGGCGAACTTGAACTGAACGTACTGTATATCCGCTAAATGAACGTAATTGAAAACGCGTTCATTCTCAGCCCTGTGTAACGGAGTTCAAAAGTGCGTTCATTCTCAGCACTCTATTATAACGGCGTTCAAAGATGTGCCATATTTCATAATGCATTTCAGCCGAAAACTCAGTTAAAACACTGTAAACAGGCTTAAATATTATGCGTAAAACCACCCGATCTGGCAACCAGCCTGTCACCCCCTGCTACGTCATCAGACTCCTCCTCACAACAAGCAGTGGAACAGGAATCTGCGCGCAGATTAGAAGCCAAGAGCTGCAGCAGCAGCAGCAGCAGCAGCACTCTCTCAGTCGGAGTCAGACTCTACCTCTAGACGTCACGTCGGCGTATGCATTTAAAAGAGTTTTTCAATTCAAACTATTTGATAAACTTCTACTTTCAGCCCGGAAATGCATTCTGATAAACTGGATTAATGATAAGCCTCCATTTTTACAAATGTGGTATAGAGGGATCTTCGGTGTGCTCCTACCCCATGAAAGACACTGTGCAATGCATAGAGTCAACAACGCTTCCTTTCAGGATGTGTGGGCCCCACTATTAGACTATTTTCCTGCTGAAATGTATCGGATCCTTCTAAAGGCCCAGTGCCCCATTGTATGGACAGACCTAGGATAGGAAAAAATAAATATATGTATGTCTACATGTGAATGCGCTTGAGGCAAGTGCAATACTGTACAGTGCCTGTCTTGGTCTGCTTTCCTTTTTGCTTGTTTTTCTTTTTGTTTAGTTTTTGCTTGCTTATGGTGTGGATGATGGCATAGAGATGAACGGGCGGACCCCCCCCCTTGTCCCAATGTGTGTTTTTGTAATGTAAGTAACTGTACGTGAAAAATCTATAATAAAAATTTTTTTTAAAAAGAACTAAAAAGAACTAAATTAGTTCATTTTTGAAACCATGAACTTTAGTTCAACATTTTGAATTATGAACTATGAACTGAACTAGTTCATTTTAAAAATTTTGAACTGTGAACTGAACTAGTTCATGTAGAAAGTGAACTTTCCCAACACTGGATACCATAAACATATTTCTTGATGTTTCCTTTTTTTAAGTAAGTAAAGAGGCCTACAAATACAAACATACACATACAAATATACAGTAGTTTCATTTAAAAAAAAAAAAAAAATTACAAATACTTATATACAAATATACAAATATCGGTATCGGCCGATAGTGTTAGTTGAACAATCGGTATCGGCGGCCAATTTTCATATCGGTGCATCCCTCAGTGTGTTTAGTCAAAATGTACCTGTAGCGACCTGAGGGCATGCGCTGGAATATGTGGTGTGCTGGGTGGGAGGGATCGTTGACTATTTTACCAGAGCGGGTAAACAGTAACAGTAACTTTGACTTGGAGTTCAATGAGTTACCTGTTACTTCTTGTACCAATGGGACTGTTGGATAGACAATGCGGGTTCTCTCTCTCTCTCCCCCTCCCCCTCCCCCAGGTCATCCCAACCTCCTAACCGGTCTAGCCATGGTAGGGAAGTTTGGAATAACAGCTTCATTTGCTGTTCTCTACATCTACACTGCTGAGATATTCCCCACTGTACTCCGGTAAGTAAATGTGTGTATGTTAGGATTTATTTTCTAAAACGAGCACAGTTCATTTGTCCGTGAGAACGTTTGTCCTAAATGAACGGTCTCCACAGGCAAACGGGAATAGGGGTGTCCAGTATGTTTGCGAGGACGGGGGGCGTGTTGGCCCCCGTTATCAACATGCTGCACAGCCGGAGCCCCTCCACGCCCATGGTCATCTTTGGCGCCTCCCCGCTGGTGGGTGCCATCTTGGCTCTGGCGTTGCCTGAAACCGCAGGCAGACCTCTTCCTGATACAGTGGAGGATGCAGAAACATGGGACACCAGGTAAGATGACCTTTGAACCTCCGTGGAGGATTTTCCAGATTCATTGATTTTGGCAACAACTACGGTGTATAAGACTAAGAATGACTGACTGCCTTCTGTTTGTAGTCAGTTAAACTGGTTTAGGGTTAATCCATTTACTAACATTTCTAAAAACGTTGTTTGCCATTTAGTTTAGCTTAGTTTAGTTTTCGCACAGTATAAAAATAATATTAAAAAAACAACAACACAATAACAGCAACTGTAAAGTACAAAAGATATACAGTGCAGGAAGAGGCAGAAACCTACACTACCTTAGGCTTACTGCACCTTATGTGGATACTGTGATACTGTGAATAATGTATATTTCAGTGGATACCGTGATACTGTGAATAATGTATACTCAGTAGATAGTAAATTATAACACTACCTTATGCATACTGCACCTTATGTGACACTGTGAATAATGTGAATATTTCTTCAGCTAGTCAGATATTAAATTATATTGACCATATTGATCAAATTGTTTACACTGCCTGTGTTGTTTTTTACTACCTGTACACTGTGTTGTTTTACTACCTGTACCCCCCCCCCCCTCCCCCATGCTGCTATGATGCCTGAATTTCCCCAAGGGGATCAATAAAGGAATATCTTATCTTATCTTATCTTTAGAAACGCCCAGAAGGCTTATAAGAAACCTCCACCTATACTAATTAACATAATTATTATACATAGCAAGTTGGAAAACAAGATCAATGTAAGGACCTTGTGGGAGTGTGTGAGAGTGTGTGAGAGTAAGAATTAAGTATGAGTAAGTGTGTGTGTGTGTGTGTGTGTGTGTGTGTGTGTGTGTGTGTGTGTGTGTGTGTGTGTGTGTGTGTGTGCACACATGCATGTGAGTGAGAGAGTGTTTGTGTAAATACATGAGTGTACAAGTTAAAATACAATACACACTGATTACAATACACAAGTTACAATACACAATATAATAATCAGATGTTCCTTCAAACCTTTTTTGTATGTTTCACTGAAGAGAAGAAGATGTCTTTGGCCAGATGGAGATGTTATAGAGACATGAAACTCAATCATGAAAGATAATAATAGATACTGGTGTGCAAATGCTTCACAACAGAATATTACCCCAATCAAGCTGTCCTTGCTCTACAACTTCGCCTGTTGGCGTTGGCGGTGTATTTTAATACAGAACTCGAACTTGGACCTGCACATGTCCGCCATATCGAGTTAGGCTTACGGTTAGGGTTACATTACTTGTATCATGGCAGCTACAATCCTGGGTTTAAAGCACATATCAAGACAGCCTAATAGTTTACAGCCTGTCACTAATTACATGCGTTTTAGCTCTGCCTGTTCATCTTTATTACGTTGCCCTTATATAATTATTATTATTATAGCTATAGTTTCAGAAACCCAGTCATATAACTGATATCGTATTCTGGATTATTTTGTATTATTATTATTATTATTATTATTATTATTATTATTATTATTATTATTATTATTATTATTATTATTATTATTATTATTATTATTATTATTATTATTATTATTATGTGTGTTTTTAGCCACAACCCTTCTATGCTGAATGTTCCTGAACATGTTGCTTGTTTCATTTCTTTAGGTTTTCTCCCAACACGGAAATACCAAAGGACAGTAGCCAAACAGCAAGCAGCACAGAGGGGCATGAGCTGCAACATTTAGCAAGCCAAGCTTCCTGATCATCCCCACACACACACACACACACGCACGCACACACACGCACACACACGCACGCACACACACACGCCTCATATAACCAGCAGCAGCAGCACCACTGACATCCCGCACTATGCAAATCCCCCATCATTACAGCATACAAAACATTTTCAATGCAACTACATGTGATACATAAAGTCTTATTGAGCTTTATACAACGGCATGCAAATTTCTCGATTCTGATTGGCCATTTACACGTCTTTATTGGCAACAATCCACGGTCCTGGGCTCAGGACCCGCCCACAACCGAATCACATATCACTCCCCGGCTCACTCCGGGAGAAAACAAGATCGCGGACAACAAATGGTTGAAAGCACCATAACGACTAAATATGAAGCGATTCTGTCAAGGGGAATGTGTTAGTCCTTTAAACAATGTTGGATGATGTAATTGATGGGTCTTGAGTCAATCAAGAACAAAAGAAAAATCGCGGATTGATTGATTGATTAATTGATTGATTTAGGACGCTGCAACTGACTGCAGCGTTCTCTCTCACACTGTCCGACGCTGGCGTACCCACAAACACACACACACACATACACACACACACACACACGCACGCACACACACACACACACACTGTGACACACACACACACACACACACACACACACTCCTGTCTGCAACAGCGGGGGAGTCAGACTGAGAGAGAAGCAGCGCTGTTTTAAGTGAGCATGGTCTATTGAATTGATTGATTGGTTGATTGCTAATTTTATTACTGTACCCCTGGTTTCCAACTGGTTAAGTTTAGGCTAAAAGAAATAAATAAAAAAATAGGGCGAAGAAAACGTTTTTTTCCTATAGGGCAAAGAAAACGTTTTAATTTGTTTTACCTACTTTATATAGAAGCATCTAAGAATGAAGTTCTATGGAAAGTAGGTCTGCATTCCCTTAACAATTGTGTGTATTGAGCCGTACTGTATTGTACCCATTCTGCATCTGGTAATAAAATGTTCAATCAATCATTCCAATAATACACAGTTGGATGTGTTAGTTGGTTGGATGCACTTCAAGCTGCTTCCACATGAGGCAACTTCTCTCAATCATTCCAATAATACACAGTTGGATGTGTTAGTTTGGTTGGATGCACTTCAAGCTGCTTCCACATGGAGGCAACTTGTCTTTTTTGTAGTTGTGGGAACTACTTTTTCTGGCGGATGGTTTTTTCAATAAATCTTCGATTAATGTGTGTTTATTGTATAGAAATAAGGTTGGATGAATCTGGCAGTTGTATAAAAGCTTTACACCACTTGTAGTCGTGATTTGTGACCAATAAACCATGCCTAGGGGGGTCTAACGACCCTCGGCTGCGCCTCGGGCCTAACGACCACCCCTAGGCATGGTTTATTGGTCACAAACCACTCCTGCGCGTGATGTAATGCTTAATTATATGCAATGCAAACCTAAGAAAGAACACACGCACACACACACACAGGAGGCCCTTCTATTCTTCTGCCAAGGCACATCGACTGCCTTACTGTGTGTTTTGTCATAAACAAAACAGTAAAACGCCCAAATCAGGAATAAATAGTGGTTATTTCATTAGCTGATTGAATATATATATATATTAAATATATTCTGACTATGTAGGAAGACACTATGAAGTCTCAGACACAGATTTCATACTCACACGTTTGTAGATATGCAGATGTTTCTGCAGTTTCTATGACAATGGGCTGAATGGACAGCTTGCAGCAGATAAGGCTCCTGATTGGACACATGCACCACAATGGATTCAGAAATATTGGATGCAGCAAGTGTCATATGGAACAAGACAAGTGTACAACATCTTAGTCAAATCAGTTTACTGTACAATGTACTGCAACTGTACTTGTGTACTCTTTGTTGAATATCTATGTTCTACATACCTCTTTGAAGGTATCAGTTCAGTTGTCATATCTATGTTGTGGTTTATCTATGCTGTACAAGAAACTGCCTCTTTTTCTACTTCTCTGTGGTCTTTCAGAAACCGTTCAGTAGGTACTATTAATGTAGCTCTTCTGTAAGTACTATTAATGTAGCTCTTCTGTAGACACTATTAATGTAGCTCTTCTGTAGATACTATTAATGTAGCTCTTCTGTAGATACTATTAATGTAGCTCTTCTGCAGGTAGTGGTACTATTAATGTAGCTCTTATGTAGTGTCTGTAGGTACTATTAATGTAGCTCTTCTGTAGATACTATTAATGTAGCTCTTCTGCAGGTAGTGGTACTATTAATGTAGCTCTTATGTAGTGTCTGTAGGTACTATTAATGTAGCTCTTCTGTAGACACTATTAATGTAGCTCTTCTGTAGACACTATTAATGTAGCTCTTCTGTAAGTACTATTAATGTAGCTCTTCTGTAAGTACTATTAATATAGCTCTTCTGTAAGTACTATTAATGTAGCTCTTCTGTAGATACTATTAATGTAGCTCTTCTGCAGGTAGTGGTACTATTAATGTAGCTCTTCTGTAGACACTATTAATGTAGCTCTTCTGTAAGTACTATTAATGTAGCTCTTCTGTAAGTACTATTAATGTAGCTCTTCTGTAGACACTATTAATGTAGCTCTTCTGTAGACACTATTAATGTAGCTCTTCTGTAGACACTATTAATGTAGCTCTTCTGTAGACACTATTAATGTAGCTCTTCTGTAAGTACTATTAATGTAGCTCTTCTGTAGACACTATTAATGTAGCTCTTCTGTAAGTACTATTAATGTAGCTCTTCTGTAGACACTATTAATGTAGCTCTTCTGTAAGTACTATTAATGTAGCTCTTCTGTAGACACTATTAATGTAGCTCTTCTGTAGACACTATTAATGTAGCTCTTCTGCAGGTAGTGGTACTATTAATGTAGCTCTTATGTAGTGTCTGTAGGTACTATTAATGTAGCTCTTAGTGTCTGTAGGTACTATTAATGTAGCTCTTATGTAGTGTCTGTAGATACTATTAATGTAGCTCTTCTGTAGTTTTCTGTGATGGCTATTAATGTAGCCCTGCTGTAGTGTATGTGATGGCTATTAATGTAGCTCTTCTATAGTGTTTATTGTATTTTGGCCTAGTTTATGCTGGGTTTTTGTTTAATTACCAAACTGTGCCCAAACTCGAATAACTTCAGCAAGAAGACTTTTGTGAAATCTATTCTGCACCTTACCACTCTGTTTTGTATTTGAATTAGTCCTTTTTATAAA
Source organism: Notolepis coatsorum (assembly GCF_963971535.1). Taxonomy (NCBI): domain Eukaryota; kingdom Metazoa; phylum Chordata; class Actinopteri; order Aulopiformes; family Paralepididae; genus Notolepis; species Notolepis coatsorum. The sequence continues at coordinate 31,355,149 of NC_140168.1, read as the reverse complement.
GCTTGCACAATTTATTGTGAAGAAATATTTCTATATATTGGCTATGTTGCTCTAAAAATGCATTTGATAACCTAAATGTTTATTATTGAGGCATTTAATGATGTGGACTATTTAAGGATTTTGTAAAAGGGCAGTTCACCAATCATTACTGTGGATTTTGCACATCTCACACACTTCTGACGTTTTGCACACATTAATTTAGTTTGAGTTATTGAGAGTAAATACGTTTGAATATGTCCACCAGCATATTTATAAGATACATTGAATCCTTGTGTTGTGTTGAAAATCATGTAGATAACAAAAATAGCAATACCTTGTTTTATAGGGACTGCTACTTTTATCATTTTATTGAGCTGTAATTAACACAAGGATTCAATGACCCCGATGACATCACAGGTGGCCATATTCAAACTCACTTACTCTCAAGTTTCAAACTAACTGAATGTGTAAAACTGTTAAGAGGTTTTGAATGTGCAAAAAAAAACAGCATTGTTTTTTGGTGAAGTGCCCCTTTAAATTTCTTTTTTTAATGTTTCCCTTAAATGTTTGTATGCCTCATATTCCTGAATATGTGTGTGAAGGAGATGCATTACTCTCATGAGTTAGTAAAGCAGGTACCGGTATCGGCACGATGATCGTACAGATGGCACAGAGACCAACAAGTTAAAAAGAGAAGAAAAAAAACATTCCAAACTTTATTGAGATGTTCGAGGCGCAAAGGTGCAGTTGAGTGCATCACATTATAAAGCACAAGAATGAGTGGACGTCACAATGTGTTGTTTTCGATCATGGAACAAAAGGCACTGTGCTTATACAGTATGTACAACTACCAGCAATAAACACTTTCAAAACCAGGAAAAGCTGCATTGTCAATTGCACAAGATCCTCATACTGTTAACTCTTCGAGACCAACCATAGACCCATTTCTGTATTTCTTTAGGAGGGGGGGGGGGGGGGGGGGGTCTTTTTCTTTTTAGGTCGGGGGAGATAGCAGGTCAACAGTAAATGGCTGCATTTATATAGCGCTTTTATACAAAGCGCTTTACAATTTGTTCCTCACATTTTACCCATTCACTCACACACTGACGACAGAGGCAACCATGCAAAGTGCCAACCTGCTCATCAGGAGCAATTAGGGATTAAGTGTCTTGCTCCAGGACACTTCGACACGCTGCCCGGGAGGAGCGGGAATCGAGCCGGGAACCTCCAGATTACCAGACGACACCGTCGCCTGATGCCACAGGTAGTTTCATGAGGCTGTGATTAACCTAGAGGTCATAATGTCATTTTATACAGTGAGTTTAAAAAGACATGTATTTATTTAATTTATTTCTTTGAAGACTTGGGCTGCCATGGGGTAATAAAATAATAAAATATATATTTTCAGGGGTGCCTTTGGGCAAAAAACTGTTTGGGAAACGCTGTAGTTTCACATGATACCAGTATGTTCAAGCTTTAACCCGTTCACTACCACACTACAGAAGGTTAACCCTTTACTATCACACTACAGACGGTTAACCCTTTCACTGCCACGACAAAGGGTTAAAGGCGCGGCTGCCGCAGCCGCTGGAAGACGAGGTCGCACAGCGTACCGCAGGTCTCCCAGGGTTATGCAACACTACCTACAACAATAACCTCACGTGTCACTCACCACAGCGTCATACAACATCACATCGTGCACACACAGACACACATCTAACAAAGGATGGGCATCGATTTTCACATAGTGATTAAAAAAATTTAAAATAGTTTGTTTATGCGACTATCGTTTTGTCTTAAAACATATTTTCCCTTGTCGGTAATGCACCTAAAAGCTGTTTTCCAACCGCTATTAAAACAACAAAAGAAGAAGCTGGTGGCATCGTAATTCTTATGTCCCGTGAGGTTTCTGAAGCAAAACGTTTCTAACCACATAGTCAGTGGGTATAAACGTGCCGTTGGCCGACTATTTCAGTCAGGATTCTCCTCCCCTTCCGCTATCTGCTCCACTATTCTGCAAGGGCACCGTCGCTGCATCCTGGGCGTAGTGCTGTCCAGGATGATTGTGATTGGTTTAAAGAAATACAAAACAGGCCAGAGCGTCGTCCCCCTATACCGGAATGATAACGGGTTCAGCCAGACCTCTCTCCGGCGCTGGCACAGCGCTAACGTAGTGTGGAGAGAGAGGTCTGGCTACGTGAAACTACGAACCACAAAACCGCCTCCTCGTTCGGCTCTTCGAAGAGCAGTTGAATAGTTCCCGGTGTATAGAGAATAATATTTTATACTTGAAATGCCCATCCCTATTAATGACCCTCAGGCACTCGCGTCACTGTAGTGGCATCGACCATTAAATCACATTAAAGCAAGAAATCATCAGCGTGAATAAACAGTTCTCCGTGTGGGGACACGCGTCGTCGTGTCTACGCCATTGTCACGTATGTGGCGTCAGTGGCGACGCCGCAGTTGTTGTCCTTCATGGACATGAGGATGTAGCCGTCGTTGCCCCAGTAGGTGGACCAGGAGTTCTTCACCAGCCAGTAGGGCTCCCCCTTCAGGGCGCCATAGCCCACTGCAAGCACGGCGTGGTCCAGGTCGTCGGTGGTGTTGCCTGGGTAACAGAATAACAAAACGTTCCGTGTCACAGCAGGGTTCAGACGCAACGCGAAGGGCGATGTCGTCTCGCTTCACTCGCGTCGGTTTGCCAGTTGATAGCCAATAGCGAAACTGGCGGGAAGACGTGCTGGTGCCGCTTGGTCTCAACAGTGGCATTGTTGATATTTACAAAAACAAGACCATTTAGAGACGATAAAGGATTATATTGATATAACACTACACTGACAGATGATAAAGTATTATATTGATATAACACTACACTGACAAAGTATTATATGATATAACACTACACTGACAGATGATAAAGTATTATATGATATAACACTACACTGACAGATGATAAAGGATTATATTGATATAAGTACTAGACGATAAAGGATTATATTGACATAACACTACTGGACGATAAAGGATTATATTCATATATCAGTGACAGATGATAAAGGATTATATTGATACAACACTGCTAGACGATAAAGGATTATATTGATATAAGTACTAGACGATAAAGGATTATATTCATATAACACTACTGGACGATAAAGGATTATATTAATATATCAGTGACAGATGATAAAGGATTATATTGATACAACACTGATGGACGATGAAGGATTATATTGACATAACACTGCTGGACGATAAAGGATTATTATTGACATAACACTGCTGGACGATAAAGGATTATTATTGACATAACACTGCTGGACGATAAAGGATTATATTGATATAACACTGATGGACAATAAATGATTATATTGATATAATACTGATGGACGATAAAGGATTATATTGATATAACACTGATGGACGATAAAGGATTATATTGATATAACACTGCTGGACGATAAAGGATTATATTGATATAACACTGCTGGACGATGGAAGGATTATATTGAACACTCCTCAGCTCTCACCACAGGCAGGTTCATAGTAGATTATATTGAACACTACTCAGCTCTCACCACAGGCAGGTTCATAGTAGATTATATTGAACACTCCTCAGCTCTCACCACAGGCAGGTTCATAGTAGACTCCATGGCTGTAGAAGACAAAGGATCGATGTGCCGCGTCGATACCGACAGCTGTCGGTCCGTTTTTAAAGAGCGCCAGCTTGAGGGCCTCTGCGTCTCCCGACGTCACGTTGGTGTAGCTCTGGATGCGTGCGGTCAGCTGGGATGCGTTCAGGTGACAGAGACCATTCTGTTCAGAGAGAAAAAAACGACGTTCAAATCCAGTAACTGCATCCGACCATAAACCCCAAGTCTTGAATTGTAGACGAACAGACAAGACATGAAACATGATTCTTGTAGTATAGCGATGGTGTGGTTTAGTGCAGTAACTTCTGAGTTTCAATGAGTTATTGATCTGATCCTGGACACCGGTTACATTGACTGTAGCGTTTAAGATAAATTACATGAAATCAATTATTAGTCAGCAACACTTCGTTTTATTCATACTGCTGTAACCACTGTTTATTATACATGTTCAGCAACAGTCAGTCATACTAGTGAGTGATCATATTTCGGTATAGTGCTGCACGTATTATGAAGCTTTCCTTTTTTTTTTTTAAACTTCATTTTTTAGCGTTTATCGCTTTTCTGGTCAAGCATGACCGACAGATGTAGGGTGAAACGGGAGAGAGAGCAGGGGAAGACATTCGGCAAATGACGGCGAGTCCGGGAATCAAACTCGGAGTCAACCAGGTCCGTGACGCAGCACGGTATTCCGCAACGCAGCGCGGCACATGGTGTGCCACTGGAGCACCCCATTATGAAGCTTTCCTACCCAGCATTCTGTCCTGTATCATTTATGCACTCTCTCACTCACCTTGTCCCTATGGACTTCTGTATCCATCACCAACTATATTCAGTCTTTATGGCAGAACACACAGATATGAAGCTAAATCATTCCTCATCATATTCACAGTAGCCAGCTGTCACTCTGTTCTATTTTGCTGCAATACAAATGACGTGAGGTGAAATGACTGATAATGTTATCCGTTAGATAAAACAGACGATGTGTATATATCTTTATTGCAGACGTTGACCCCTCAAGGTTTTCCGTTGGCGACATAATTTGCAGTTGAAAAAAGGTAATAAATCGCAATATAGCAATATTATGACTCTAGTATCATGATAACATGGTAACGTGGGGCCTCTGGTGATTCTAGTATCATGATAACATGGTAACGTGGGGCCTCTGGTGATTCTAGTATCATGATAACATGGTATCGTGGGGCCTCTGGTGATTCTAGTATCATGATAACATGGTATCGTGGGGCCTCTGGTGATTCTAGTATCATGATAACATGGTATCGTGGGGCCTCTGGTGATTCTAGTATCATGATAACATGGTATCGTGGGGTCTCTGGTGATTCTAGTATCATGATAACATGGTAACGTGGGGCCTGATGATTCTAGTATCATGATAACATGGTAACGTGGGGCCTCTGGTGATTCTAGTATCATGATAACATGGTAACGTGGGGCCTGGTGATTATAGTATCATGATAATATGGTAACGTGGGGCCTGGTGATTATAGTATCATGATAATATGGTAACGTGGGGCCTCTGGTGATTATAGTATCATGATAACATGGTAATGTGGGGCCTGGTGATTATAGTATCATGATTATAGTATCATGTATCAAATTGTAAACCCAGATTTGTTTTGGCAGTCTGAGAGTTGTATGTTGAGTTGTTTTTTTGTAGAGGACATCTTCAGTTTTGCAGGATTTTTGGAGAAGGCATGGCACCTGAGACAAAACACACTGTATCCTATATAATTGTATTTGAATTCACCTTGTTTTTCTGTTTATTTACATTGAGTACAGCTTGTGTTATATTACGTTTTATTGTATTTTCTTGTATTTTCTTATGGCCATCTTGGTCTATGTAATTTGTTAAGTAATTGGTAAAGTATATTATTATATACTTATTGTTATGTGTCTTGTAAGCCCATATGGGCTGGGCATACATCTGTATGTAAGACACGAAAATAAAAAATATCAAATCAAATCAAAATAACGTGGGGTCTCTGGTGATTCTAGTATCATGATAACGTGGGGCCTCTGATGATTCTAGTATCATGATAACATGGTAACGTGGGGCCTGGTGATTATAGTATCATGATAATATGGTAACGTGGGGCCTGGTGATTCTAGTATCATGATAACATGGTAATGTGGGGCCTGGTGATTATAGTATCATGATAATATGGTAACGTGGGGCCTCTGGTGATTATAGTATCATGATAACATGGTAATGTGGGGCCTGGTGATTATAGTATCATGATTATAGTATCATGTATCAAATTGTAAACCCAGATTTGTTTTGGCAGTCTGAGAGTTGTATGTTGAGTTGTTTTTTTGTAGAGGACATCTTCAGTTTTGCAGGATTTTTGGAGAAGGCATGGCACCTGAGACAAAACACACTGTATCCTATATAATTGTATTTGAATTCACCTTGTTTTTCTGTTTATTTACATTGAGTACAGCTTGTGTTATATTACGTTTTATTGTATTTTCTTGTATTTTCTTATGGCCATCTTGGTCTATGTAATTTGTTAAGTAATTGGTAAAGTATATTATTATATACTTATTGTTATGTGTCTTGTAAGCCCATATGGGCTGGGCATACATCTGTATGTAAGACACGAAAATAAAAAATATCAAATCAAATCAAAATAACGTGGGGTCTCTGGTGATTCTAGTATCATGATAACGTGGGGCCTCTGATGATTCTAGTATCATGATAACATGGTAACGTGGGGCCTGGTGATTATAGTATCATGATAATATGGTAACGTGGGGCCTGGTGATTCTAGTATCATGATAACATGGTAATGTGGGGCCTGGTGATTATAGTATCATGATAATATGATAACGTGGGGCCTCTGGTGATTCTAGTATCATGATAACGTGGGGCCTCTGGTGATTCTAGTATCATGATAACATGGTAACGTGGGGTCTCTGGTGATTCTAGTATCATGATAACATGGTAACATGGGGCCTCTGGTGATTCTAGTATCATGATAACGTGGGGCCTCTGGTGATTCTAGTATCATGATAACGTGGGGCCTCTGGTGATTCTAGTATCATGATAACATGGTAACGTGGGGCCTCTGGTGATTCTAGTATCATGATAACATGGTAATGTGGGGCCTGGTGATTATAGTATCATGATAATATGGTAACGTGGGGCCTCTGGTGATTCTAGTATCATGATAACGTGGGGCCTCTGGTGATTCTAGTATCATGATAACGTGGTAACGTGGGGCCTCTGGTGATTATAGTATCATGATAATATGGTAACGTGGGGCCTCTGGTGATTCTAGTATCATGATAACATGGTAACGTGGGGCCTCTGGTGATTATAGTATCATGATAACATGGTAACGTGGGGCCTGGTGATTCTAGTATCATGATAATACGGTAACGTGGGGCCTGGTGATTCTAGTATCATGATAACATGGTAACGTGGGGCCTCTGGTGATTATAGTATCATGATAACATGGTAATGTGGGGCCTCTGGTGATTCTAATATCATGATACCATGGTAACGTGGGGCCTCTGGTGATTCCCACCCCTACTACTCTCCCTCTCTCCCGGACTCGTCCTACCATTCCCATGTAGGCTCCGTAGGTCTCCGTGGTGGCGAGGCCTCCGTGCTTCATGATCCACTCGTAGGCCCTCCACTCCTCCCCTCCGTCACAGCCGTTGTTCCCGAAGCCCCAGGAGCAGTCCACCAGCATCTGCTGAGACAGGACCTGCAGAGAGCTCGTCTGGGAGAGGAAGGACACACAAGATGGATGCCAGTCATGATGAATAACTGGTCGTGGTCAAGAATAACTGGTCGTGGTCATGAATAACTGGTCATGGTCATGAATAACTGGTCGTGGGGATGAATAACTGGTCGTGATCATGAATAACTGGTCGTGATCATGAATAACTGGTCGTGGTCATGAATAACTGGTCGTTAACTGGTCGTGGTCATGAATAACTGGTCGTGATCATGAATAACTGGTCGTGATCATGAATAACTGGTCGTGGTCATGAATAACTGGTCGTGGTCATGAATAACTGGTCGTGGTCATGAATAACTGGTCGTGGTCATGCAGAACCTGAACTGTACACTCTGAAACTCTATATATCACCACCCTTGCATCTTGTGAAACTGCTGTGAAAAGTTCCAAAAGATTTATTAAAAAACAAAACAAGAGATGAACCACTGAACCTACAATACGTCACACATCATATCATCTCTTGTGGATCTCTCTACATTCAACAGAGAGACTTTACGAATGGGAACAAGTGGGGCAGAAGGTCAAGAGTCTAAAAACAGACAAGCGGACACAGTCTGAGTCGGGAACAAGACCCTCGAGAACAAACTGGTTTCTAATGACCATTTCTACACCAGCTGTTGTTTACAGGTTGCTAGGTAGATGCTGTGAGGTTATGGAAGGGAGGTATATGATTGGTCCCTGGGGAGCGGCTGTGTTTATAAATCTGCCTATGGGGGAACAGGGGACGACACACCTGTGGGTCATCTCCTGCTGCTGGACACGCTGGCTTCCTGTGTGCTGGCAAAGGCACAAAGAGAGGCCACTGTGGCTTCACAGCACTGACCCCAACCCCTGTAAAGGCCCTTATCTGCCATTTTACATCACAACTACGCTAGACTGGACCTGGATCAAACTCATTCTAATGATTGGCTTTCGGAGCTAGTCCCTCAGGTTTGTACTGAGCTTGGTGAAGTCTGCCTGTAGTTCTTGATATGATATGATATGATACATTTATTTATATTGCGCCCCTCAACCAATAGTTACATCAGCCCGGGGCGCATCCTGGGAAATAAAGAAACAAAAAAAGACGGAACAATACGAAAACAGAAAAAAATACATTCAGTCCAACCAAGCAGATAGAGAACAGACAGACATAATACACCAGACATACTACAATACAAAAACTAGCTCATGGATTGTTTATAGCGAAAAGGTGGGTTTTGAGCATGGCCTTAAAGGTCCGTAGAGTGCTTGCAGATTTCAAGTTGAGTGGGAGCTTGTTCCAGAGTGTCGGTGCTGCGACTGCGAAAGCCCGGTTTCCCTTCGTCACCAGTCTTGTGTGGGGGATTTTTAGGCAGATTTGGTTGTTTGATCTGAGGGATCTGGAGCTGGTTGATTGGACCAGGAGTTATTTTATTCTTATGCTCCGACCATACGGAACACACTACAACGCATTTACAACTAAAAACATCGATACGATACTAAACCATGGTCAATTTTACATTAGATTAGATTATTGTCATTATACAGCACAAGTACAGTATCAGACTCGGTAATAAATGGCTGATTTAATGGCTGATTATTAGGTCATTCTAAGGGACACTTCACCAAAAAAACAATGCTGATTTTGCGCATAATCTCACACACATGCATAAACTCTAAACTTTTGCACACATTCATTTAGTTTTAGGGATGTACCGAATAGTTCGAAGCTTCATTCATAACGTTGACATTCAAATTCTAAATCAACATTTGATTTATTTTTTTATATACAGAAATATATATTTTGAATGTGTCTATTACTTCTGTTTCTTCACAGTTGCAGATAAAGATATTATAGTATTATACTATTATAGTATATGACTCGTCATAAGAATTTGAATAAAACATTTATCCGCTTGGCGCTCCATCAAGACGTCACCATCATTTTCGTACCAACCGTGCCCTTATTGGATTATTTATGTTGATGAAACTGACGAGTTATATTCATTAAAGAAAGTTGATTTAACAAAAATAAATACAAATGTAATCAGATTAATCACTTTATTCAAATTGAGGATTTAGTTTGAGGATATTATATATATTTTTATGATTACGTCATAAAATATGACGACAGATATTCGAAGCTTCATTCGAATACTTCAATAGAAGCTTCGAATGTAAAAAAAAATAAAAAATTACATTCGGTACAGCCCTATTTAGTTTGACAGTTATCGAGAGTAAATTTGTTTGAATATGGCCATCAGTGATGTCATTGGGGACACTGAATCCTTGTGTCGTGTTAATTACAGCTCAATGAAATGATAAGGTAGCAGTTTCTATAAGACGAGGTATTACTATTTGTTCATCTACAATGTAGATTCTACATCATTTCATGGAGCTGTAAATAACACAACACAAGGATTCCGTGTCCCTGTTGACATTAATGGTGGCCATATTCAAACTAAATGAATGTGTGCAAAAGTGAGTTTTTGGATGTGTGTGACATTATGTGCAAAATTAATCAGCATTGTATTTTTTGGTGGAGTGTCCCTTTAACACATTGGTTGCCAGCAGGGGGTGCGCGATTTATCGCTTGAGTGCCAGCGCTTCAGTCAATGAGAGGACGAGCACATTTGCGAATGCATAAACTATATCTTAAATTATGGCTATGTGTCTAATACACACGTCGCTTATCAATGACTTGCTTGCAGTCAACATGTACGAAACGGATTGTTTTTTCATCAGTACATTTCCGTTTTATACCGTTTTGAATATGAGTATAGTTTTGAAGATTTCTAGTGATTCCAGAAAAATCCGCGAAAATAGCTCTTTACTGGAATACACAAAACACGGTAATTTTTCGGCCTATTTATGAATAGTTTTCAAATAAACGCTAGATTATCGATAGTATATGTGTACTTATGCACGCTAGAGAAGCAGGCTGAAAAATCGATTATCTATGCCCTGCCTGGCGCTAACGTTACGCACACACACACATAAGGAGACACGTTGTGAACGCTGTGAAAAAAAACTCTGATTAACCCAATACTGGTCAAATAAAGTCCTTACCTCAGATCAGATGTTCTGCAAAAAGGTTAATCCAATTCCTGATCGCCATTCCAAATATCGATCGCGTTTATTGATCCAACGTTATACCTCGAAACACATAATCGACGCTTCTTCCAGTTCCCTCAGTGGATGCAATAGTCTCAGGTTACATGCCTCAGAAGTAAAATGTGGAGCCCGGAGTTTTTTTTCTGATGCATTCCCATTGACTCCATTCCAATGGGTGCAATACCATCCAGGAGACGATAGGGGGCGGTATTTTCCCTTTTCGAGCTCAGAGCCAGTCCCAATGATAACGTGAGGCTGGATGGATGAAAAATGTAAAGGATATCGCTAATAAAAGAAATAACGATTAAATAACGAGATTTCTCGTCATTGGCACTCAACGCATGGCGGCCAACAATGAGATTTCTCGTCGTTGGCACCCAATGTGTTAACCCTTCTCTTGCGTTTCCGGTCAAATCTGACAGAGTGACTTCGTTTTGTAATCATACATATTGTGTTTTTCATCCAATTGCCTCAAGTCCTTATGTTATCCTCCACACTAGGCCTCTGAACATATACAATTGATGATCACCACTTGCATTGAATTTTGAGTGATTTATTCAACAGTGACACACCTATGATGTTTTCGGTCAGAATTGACCGCCATAGGAAATTAATGGGTATGAATATATTATGTTCATCCTGCAGATGGAAAACATCCACACACACACACACACACATCTCCACACACACACACACACACAAAACAATGTACTCTAAGTTACCTCTCACTTTCTCATGCTGCAATGATATAAATGTATCATATCTTCTCACATGTGCAAGCTCTGTGCCCCTCGAGAAAGGGGTTCCAGAGATATCACTGTGCAAAACACACCGGTCAATTTTGACTGAGAATAGTATGGGAAGGGGGGTATGACCAAATGCAAGAGAAGGGTTAAAGAGAATAACACTGTCGCCTCACAGCTAGAAGGTCCTGGGTTCGATTCCCGCTTGGGGAGCAGGTTGCCGCGTTGCCAGGTTGCCGCGTCTCCCGGGCCTTTCTGTGTGGAGTTTGCATGTTCTCCCCGTGCTCGCAAGGGTTTCCCCTCCCGATTATGATAAAACCCAATGGGAAAACATGCAGAACAGATCGCTAACGCTGTCGCATCCCTGACGAAGACGGAGAGGCGCACATGGATTGGTGGCCGGGCGCAGCCCCACGCCGCAGCCCATGTCTGCTCCCGGCTGGATGACGGGATGAGACATTTCATCTGCGACTCAATGCATGCGTGTGTTCCTGTGTGTCGCCCATCACGCATGTCTGTGTTAATCTGCATGACAAATAAAGACTTCTTCTTCTTCAGCCATTAAATCAGCCATTACTGATTCTCGATGAAAGTGTATGAGAGAAAGGGCCGTAGAATTAATTTGGTGACGTCACTGGGGTGCAATTGACCTATCTCAAACACGCCCTCTTTTCTTGATCCTCCAATCACAACTGATTGTGAAAAACAAAGTTATTTAGATAAAGGAACCAGAGGTTGTTTGTTATTTAGATACGAGAACCACATGTTGTTTACATATCTAGTCAATAAGGACAATTCCCCTTCAATTGAGTTCACTACTGTCTGTTGTCTGAACTGCATGTGATTTATTTTCAGTAGCTGGTTTTCCTGAGCCCCTCTCTAGCATGGCAGACCGGTAGAGCAGTCGTCTGGTAATCGGAAGGTTTCTGGTTCGATTCCCACTCAGCAGGTCGGCAACCAGAACCTACTGAGCTGGGACAATCTTGTCAAATTCAAAGATGCCTGCCTTACCTATAAAATCCTACATGGCTTGGCTCCTCCCCCCCTCTGTACTTTCATAAAACAGAAAGCATCTGCTGATAGATATACCAGGTCTGTAGTCAGAGGGGACTGTGTAGTCCCAAACAGGAGGTCTGCTTTTAGTCAGACAGCCTTTTCCGTGAGAGCAGCCCACACCTGGAACAGTCTGCCAACACGGCTCAGGGAGTATCAAAGTTACATCTCATTTAAAACTAACTTAAAATCATGGTTGAGAGATGGTCAAGTGTGTGACCATTTTAACTGAGGGGTTGTATTTTAATGTATTTATTTGTATGTATTTTAGGGTATTGTAACCTATACTGATTCCTACTGTGTTTTAATTATTGTACTATGTTTTTTAACTGAGGGGTTGTATTTTAATGTATTTATTTGTATGTATTTTAGTGTATTGTAACCTATACTGATTCCTACTGTGTTTTAATTATTGTACTATGTTTTAATTATTGTTGTGCTCATGTCACCTGCCCCAGAGACTACAGTTGAAAATTAGCCAACTTGGCTAAACTGGCATATTTACAGTCAAATGTTCCTTAACACTTTGGGTGCCGGGAAACGCTTTACAGCGTCATTCCCGGCCATGCTCAAGTTGCCGAAGGACGCTTTACAGCGTCTTTAATATCAATATTTCAAAAATCTGTGATCGGATTCATATTTCCCCTCCGCTGGCCTGAGATCCACCAGGAGGACCCACTGAGCTCTCTGGCGGTTCAGGAGCGCCATCTGGTGGCCGATCGGCGCAATCGCCAAACAGGAAGTGCTGTGGAGGTTGTGCTGGTCGGCCATATTACTTCCGGGCACTCGGTTTGGCTGCCGGCACTCTGGCTCGTCACAATATATAGCGATCCATTGCCAATAACTCGATAAACAACATGATTTGGACGTATATAGTATTATACAAGCTGGAAATGGTTCATCAGGATAAACATCCCATAATCGAAAACGGTCTACACCACGCTGATCGTCCAACGGCGCGAGGAAGATCCGGTAAGATTCAGCGTTATTTTTGAACGTGTTCCATATAAACTGTTATGATGAACATATGACCCACACTAGATGAATGATATAACGCTGCCCACGGAATTATAAACGATCCCCCGCCCATCCGGTCATCATCAGATCATACGTAGATCATTCTAGAAGTACGTCCAATTGAAATTTTTTATATCACCCCGATTGCCATCAAACTGTATTTCATCATCAATATAATGCATTTGGGGCTATAGATCACTTTCTGGAGAAAGCTGCAGAAAGAGATGAAAACATACTTATACATTAGACCATACTTTACTATGAATATGTGAATGAAAAAGTTTAACGTTGCTACACAATGAACAATACATATAGGACTTTGAATGGGCCCTAATAATGGCAATGTAGCAATAGAATTTAAAAAGTTATAGCCATGCAAAGAAGGGGTACTTCACCATAGACAAATAGAGCTGGCAATCTATGGTATATCATGAATTTAACCCATGGCACCCAAATGCACTGTCTCTGTATTTTAAACCAATAAATACAAATACAAATACCTTGCATGGTCACTTCCACCGTCAGTGTGTGGACGGGTGAATGTGAGGCATAAGTTGTAAAGCGCTTTGGATAAAAGCCCTATATAAGTCCAGTTACCAGTTACTCGTACCTGTACCACATTAGATTAGTGTCTGAGCGAAGAGGGCAATGACACAGAAGGTACATAGGAAGACAGATAACACGGGAAGAGAACTGAAATGCAAAGCAATCGGAGAGCCAAGCAGATACAATGCCATGTTGGGACATCCGTGGCTTCAAATGGAATAAGGAAGTGGGAATGATGAGGGTTGGAGCGGAGCCAGAGGCTGTGTGCAGGGGGTGTAAAAAATACCCAGAAATTATACGTAAGTGAAAGTATGGGTACCGTCTCAAAATCGTACTCAAGTAAAAGTCAGAGTATCTGGCTAAAAACACTCTAGAGTAAAAGTAAAAAAGTTTCTACTTTTAAATGTACTTAAGTACTAAAAAGTTAAAGGGGCTATGCACTGCTATTCCTAGCACTATTTGGGCAACTTTACACACTTCCTGTGAGTCTATGTAACACATGTGTAATTTTTATTCCAAAAATAATCATTGTTTTATATTTCTAATCTTGTACTCAAAACCAGCATTTTTCAGCCTCATGAAAGCAGGCTATTATTGGCTTGGCTCCACCCATACTTTGAGTGACAGCCACCCACCAAATAGCTCCGCCCATCTCCCCGTCATTCCATCCAGGTGGAGGTCTTAGGTTTCAGGTTACATACAAATATGGTATGTCATAAATATAGAGATGTAGCAGTACTGTCTATCTATATATATGTTACCATGAATTGAAATTGGGGGACCCTGATGTAAACAAGACGAAAGTCTTTCTCTGGTCTCCATCATAGCAGTTGTTGGTATTGAGCAGTACTGTAGCAATACAAATATGGTATGTCATAAATATAGAGATGTAGCAGTACTGTCTATCTATATATATGTTACCATGAATTGAAATTGGGGGACCCTGATGTAAACAAGACGAAAGTCTTTCTCTGGTCTCCATCATAGCAGTTGTTGGTATTTAGCAGTACTGTAGCAATACAAATATGGTATGTCATAAATATAGAGATGTAGCAGTACTGTCTATCTATATATATGTTACCACTATTTGTAAAAGCCACAACCACGTTACCATATTTGTAATAATGTAAATCATTGTGTCGTTGTACATATTGTGTATACACCGTTAGAAGCTAACATAGCTTAGCTTGGTAGCTATTGTGCTAACAACATATCCCGACGTCCGGCTCGCTGGCCGGCATGCACGCCCGACACAAAATGGTTCTCTCCTCTCTGTACACCCCCGTCCCCACGGGTACCCTGCCGGGGAGCCCATGGACGCGACAACGGCGGCAGCCGTAGGGTGCTCGAGCCCGCCGTAACGCTAGTGGTACACAATAGCTATGAGCTAACTAACGCTACGGCCGCCGCTGTTGTCGCGTCCACAAGCTCCCCGGCAGGACACCCGCGAGAACGGGGGCACACAAGGAGGAGAGAACCACCCCAAATCGAGCACTCATGCCGGCCGACAAGCCGGACACCGCGGTTGTTGTTAGCACAATAGTAGCCCACTGTGATGCACCGAGTGGGCCACCATTGATCAACATGCAGCGATGTGTAGCTTGCATGATGCGTGTGCAGTGCTTTGCCACACAGGTCTGAGAAGAGGACCTGCACATGATAGCAACCGGGAGCGTCGCGGAGCATTCAGCCTGCTGGCTACCTAGATCCACTTCAACCAGCCGAGCGTCGGGAGCTCCAGCAGCTTGTCGATGTGCTAATAGCCTGGAGCCAGCTACCGTTAGCTTGCAGAGGCTCCAGCACACCGACAAGCTGTGTAGCCAGCTAACGTTAGCTTGCAGAGGCTCCAGCACACCGACAAGCTGTGTAGCCAGCTACCGTTAGCTTGCAGAGGCTATTAGCACACCGACAAGCTGTGTAGCCAGCAGGCTGAATGCTCCGCGACGCTGGTTGAAGTGGATCTAGGTAGCCAGCAGGCTGAATGCTCCGCGACGCTCCCGGTTGCTAACGCCGGCCCCGGCTGGTGCTAACTAGCTAGCGATCGCTCCCGAGTCCCGAGAGCTAACGCCGGTCTGTCTGTCGAAGAATGGAGGCGGGCATTACTAAAACCACAGAGCCAATCACATCACTGTGCGCTATAAACAGCGCCCTGTGACGTGCACCAGGTCGTCAAATCAACATGACCTGATTTACTAGAGGCAAAGAGGGGATGTGCTGTAGCTGAGGAATTCGCCAATATAGTATTTAGGCCCAAAAACACATTGATACGAACTCCTATTACTATAATACAATGCTAGAGACTGAAAAATGACATTTATAATGCATAGCACCTTTAAAGTAAAAAAACGTCATTCTATAAGAATCAGTGTTGACTGCGGCCAAAGAGAACATTTCATGGAGATAGGGTCATGGGTGCTCGTCTTGTCCGTCCATGCCAACCGTTTCGTCCTCTTCATCACTCGTACTATATCGTTTGTGGCCATCTTCTGTAGCTTGTCACTCTGACGGTCTATTCTTCTGATAGCAAGTGTTTAATCAAAGATCCCTGCTTTATAGTCTTGCACAAGGAGAAATCAGCATGGGTATGGGCTGGTTAATTTTCCATTGATGGGGATTTGATTGGCTGTTTTTAAATAAAGTGCGGCCGCAGGATTAATAACGTTAACGTTAGTTCGGCCAGAGAAACAAATATACTAATTGAAATTGTTGGACCTGCGAGATTTGTACTTTGTAGGTCTGCCTTTTAAATGTAAGGAGTAATAAGTATGTTTTTTTTCTCTGAAACGTAATGAATGAATGAATGAATGAAAACTTTATTTAACAGATTGCAGAATGGGTACAATACAGTACGGCTCAATACATACAATTGTTAAGGGGATGCAGACCTGAGAAAGACGTTTGTCTTGTTTCCATCAGGGTCCCCCATTTTCAATTCATATAGACATATATGACATACATGACATACAGATAGTCAGTACTGCTACATCTATACATTTATGACATACCAGATTTGCAAATACAGTACTGTTTGTGATACAGAAGGAGTCAAGAAAAGGGAGTATATACATTTGACGTAGAAACTGTACATTGGAGGTTGGGTGGGGGGGGTTGGGTACATTGGGATATTGACAACCATACTGGGTAATTTACATTGGAGGTGGTTGGGGGGGGGGGGGGGGGCGGGGGGCATACTGTATAAACAAGTAACACTGTACATTGAGGGGGGGGGGGAGGAGACACTGTACAAACAAACACTTTGAGTAAAAGTACAAGTATACAAACCTAATAATACTCTAGTAAAGTACAAATCCCCAAAAACAGTACTTAAGTATTGTAACAACTGGTTGTGTGGCTGTGGAGCGGTCTGCTGTGTTTGTTTACCTTCAGGAAGAGAGCGCCCTCTACTGCTCCAGTGGTGCCAAAGCTCCAGCAGGAGCCACAGATGGCCTGGTCCTTCACGGGGGTCACGGCACCTACAACAGAGCACCTCGCTGTTCAGTCTTCGTTAGTTACACACTCATCTTTGACGGTGAATAACACCATGCTAACATTGACCAGACGTGAAATATGAGCCACTGAGCTCATTCATAACCTTCTTGAGATCAAGTGTACAAAGAAATCTAAGCAAAAGAATAAAGGGCAGATGATTTACAGGTTTTTTTGTAGATACAGTACTGAATTTTGACATCTGGACACATGCTATTTGAAATTCGAATATAGAATATCAGGCCTATAGAAAATAGATCAGGGGTTCCCAAACTTTTCAGGCCAGAAAATAAGGCGTCAGAGATCCGCGGCCCAATGCACATCGTCAGGCTTTTTCTTTTTTCTTTTTTTTTGCCATGCGACCGATTTTTTAAGCCAAATATCACTTCAATCCTATTAAGTTAGTTCAAGTTAGTTATTCATTTATATGTGCTATTTATGAGAGGGCTAACTTGTTGCAAAATAATAATAATAGTCTCATTAAAATACTATTGTTGCTTCGGTTGTTTTCAGCATAATCTAGTTATTTAGTTTGAAATGTTCGTTGAAATAAGTAGATTTTTCGTTTTTGTTTATTTATTAAGTTAATATAAAACCATATAGTCACATTTTAGAATACAATAGAATAGAATTTTAGAATACAACTAGAAACACTGTCCTGGCCTGCTTCTAAGTTCAGTGGCCTGACAAAAAAAATAAAAAATAAAAAATAAAAAATAATTATTTTTATTTTATTTTTTTAATCATCTCGCGGCTTATTATGGCCATGTCATACATATATGGATCGGGCCAAATCTTCAATCTGTTCAATCTGGATTTAGTACCACCAGGCGCCCGTAACAGGGCAGCAAATACCGTGAATGAAATCTACTGTAAGTACAGTTACTTTTACATGTAAATAGCTCCGCCATTTTAAATCAGATTGTGACGCGCTTTTTTTCTCTAGACGTTCACAGAAAGGTAAAAGGTTTTATTTTATGGCAATAACATTCAGGTTTGTTTGACCCATGAGACATAATCACTTCAGTAGTGTAGTTTTATGAAATTTGAAAGCCCATCGAAAGCCCTGGGTCTCTACTTTCAAAAGACTACCGTGTCAATATCCGCCGGTTTCCGACTGAATGCGCTGAGAATCATATATGTATTCATATAACACTTAAAATCATTGGTAAACAAACATAGTGCTGAAAATATACACGTTGACTGCTGTTTTCATAGGATTGGGGTCTTTATTCTTGGCTAAATTAGAAAAAAAACATTACATGAATTAATACATTCTGTATTGATCGATTTATGGCGTGGTATGAATCTCGGCCCTGTAGCGTCGGGCTTAACACTTTGAGTGCCAACGACGAGATTAGTCGTGCTAACTCGCCATGCGTTGAGTTCTCGTCTTTTAATCGTTATTTCTTTTATTAGCGATATCCATTCATTTTTCATCCATCCAGCCTGACGTTATCATTGTGAATGGGTCTGAGCTCGAAAAGGGCACATACCGCCACCTATCGTCTCCCGGATGGTAATGCACATCATTGGATTGGATTGGGTGGCCATGTGCATCAGAAAAAAAGTCCGGTCCGGGGTTTTCCCATCTCTGGCAAGCAGTATCGTGTTACCAGATTGACTGAGGACCCTCAGAGCAGCGTCGATTATGTGTTTCGGACTATAACGTTGGATCAATATTTGGAATGGCGATCAGGAATTGGATTAATCTTTTTGCAGAACATCTGATGTGAGGTAAGGACTCTATTTTTTACCAGTATTGGGTTAATCAGATGTTTTTTTCTCAGCCATCGCAGCATGTCTGTGTGTGTGTGTGTGTGTGTGTGTGCGTGTATGACGTTAGCGCTGACCAGGTCATGGATAATAGATTTTTCAGCCCGCTTCTCTAGCGTGCATAAGTACACATATACTATCGATAATCTAGCGTTTATTTGAAAACGATTAATAAATCAGCCGAAAAATTACAACGTGTTTTGTGTATTCCACTAAAGAGCCATTATCGCAGAATTTCTCTGGAATTACTAGAACTCTCCAAAACTATACTTGTATTCAAAACAGTATAAAACGGAAATGTACCAATGAAAAAACAATCCGTTTCGTACATGTTGACTGCAAGCAAGTCATTGATAAGCGAGGGGTGTTTTAGACCCATAGCCATAATTTAAGATATAGTTTAAGCCTTCGCAAATTTCCCGGACCTCCCATTTACTTCAGCGCTGGCACGGAACGGCCATATATGGTCAAAGGGCCGTGGCACTCAATGTGTTAAGGGGTTAAAGCGACAGTTGGCATTTTCCAGAAGCTCATCTGGGAATCCTTGCAATCCTTTCAATACTTTTTCAATCCGTTTTAGACTAGATTAAAACGTAGTGTCATTATACAGCACAAGTACGGTATCAGAATCGTAATGGCTGATGGGACATTCTCTTTAAAAGGGACACTTCATCTCACACACATCCAAAAACTCTTAACAGTTTTTACTTAAAACATTTTTAAACTTATAGTATATACATGTATTAAGATTAAAATGATTGTGCCTATATTTATTGTAACGTATAATATAACTGATAGGGCACACACAAACCCTCATCTGCACCTTTGTTTACACAGTTAATTATATTGTTTAGTCTATTTCTCTCATATTTTTATATTCATATCACATTTTATTGCCTATTATTTATGTCTTTCTACTATTACCCTGCCCATACCTGTTTTTGAGATAATGGAAGAAGAAAATGTTAGCATTGGTTAACAATGCAAGAGAAAATCAATGGTGACATGACGCACCCCGACTCATGTCCAGGTTCTGCCTTTCGGACTGAATGACTCATTCAGTTCACGACAAATAACCAAACTTCTTAAAAATGTGGACTACCCCTTTACGTAAACCCCTGCGTTCAGACACACGTACCGAAAAGCCTCCAGTCAAGAGAGTCGGGGACCTGCACCCCTTCGTAGATGTCGGCGGGGAAAGGAAGCCCTCTGTTGGGCGTCTTGCTTCGTGTCCGTCCCCTCATGGCGGCCAGCTCGGGCATGGTGCGGTCCGACAGCGAGTTCACGGCCAGGGAGAAGGACAGACCGGCTCTGTTCTTGGAGTGGATGTACCTGGCAGAGGGGACACGGCAGAGAAGTCCTTTGTCATAAAAACAAACAAAAGAAACATGATGCGTGTGGCAGGCGACGGTGGCTCAGAGGTTAAGAGAAACGGGGCTTGTGACCGAAAGGTCGCCGGTTTAATCCCCCGGAGTGACACGGAAGAATCTAGGCCAGGAAGTGAAAGCATAACACTCTCCCCAATCCTGCCACAGGGCCATGACATCCCTCAGTACACAGTGAAGGGTCCTTGTTAGTGTGACGGAGGACATTGCTGAAAAGCAGCATCTGTGCTCAGCTAACCTCCCCTAGGTAAATAAGGGCTACAAAAAAGAAAAATAAACTGTTGTGGAGGCTTGATAATTGTGGGCTGGCTTCTCTCAGTTATAATCGCGTAGTGGGCATCTGTTAGAATGCACTCACTATATCATCCCCCCAAGATTTGATGTAATAATGATTCCTGAGACAGTTGATCAATTTACTGAGCTTTAATGCAACAAATGCATTGCACGTGTGTTTGTGTGTGTGTGAATGAATGAATGAATGAATGAATGAATGAATGAATGAATGAATGAATGAATGCATGAAATAATCAACTGTGACATGAAGTAGTGACTTAGGCTACGTTTGACAGTGACACTGCAAGCCTTTGTGATTTATTGCTCAGATCTGATATATTTTGTTTGGCTGTTAACATTGTTTTCTAAATGTGGCCAATATCAGATTCCAGTGTGAACTGGTCACCGCACATGAGCATTAGCAAATGAACAATAGAGAAGATGCCGATGGACATAAAAAATTGAGACAAAGGTCAATCTAAAGTGACATAAAAGTTGCATGGAAATCACATGACTGTTCAGACCGAGGTCACATGACTGTTCAGATTGAGGTCACATGACTGTTCAGACTTGCATTGGTCGCGTTGCAAGAAATCAGACCCGTTATCCGATCTAGGACCACATACAAAAGTGTCTCGAATCAGAATTGAAAAGATCAGATTCCATGTGATTTGTGCTGTTCACACTATCATGAAAACAACTGATCTGAGTCACATATGAGCAAAACATTTTCTGATTTGGACCACTTTCACCTGCAGTCTGACTTTAGCCTTATACTTGAACAACAGACACAAATTGTATCCTGCCACAAGATTCAGGAGGCAGGCCCAGACATGTCCTTTGCTGGCTAGTCCCCACAGTCTTAAAGGAACATGCACCCCCAAATGACCTATCCTACTATATAATCTTCAGAACATCTGCCCGCGATGCTCATAATATGGAATTTTAACATGGTTGTGTCCTGTGTTGGATGACGCCACGAAGTAAGATGACACGGTGAGGATATTCAGGCCCAGTTCAAACTCACACATTCCTCTGAGAGCGTGTCTATGTTCCCACAGCCCTATGTTCTCCCAGCCCTAAGTTCCCACAGCCCTATGTTCTCCCAGCCCTAAGTTCCCACAGCCCTAAGTTCCCTCAGCCCTATGTTCCCTCAGCCCTATGTTCCCCCAGCCCTACGTTCCCTCAGCCGTATGTTCTTCCAGCCCTATGTTCCCCCAGCCCTAAGTTCTCCCAGCCCTATGTTCTCCCAGCCCTATGTTCTCCCAGCCCTATGTTCTCCCAGCCCTATGTTCTCCCAGCCGTATGTTCTTCCAGCCCTATGTTCCCCCAGCCCTATGTTCTCCGAGCCCTATGTTCTCCCAGCCCTATGTTCCGTTCCCACAGCCCTATGTTCCCCCAGCCCTATGTTCTCCGAGCCCTATGTTCTCCCAGCCGTATGTTCCGTTCCCACAGCCCTATGTTCCCCCAGCCCTAAGTTCTCCCAGCCCTATGTTCTCCCAGCCCTATGTTCCGTTCCCACAGCCCTATGTTCCCCCAGCCCTATGTTCTCCGAGCCCTATGTTCTCCGAGCCCTATGTTCTCCCAGCCGTATGTTCTTCCAGCCCTATGTTCCCCCAGCCCTATGTTCCCCCAGCCCTATGTTCTTCCAGCCCTATGTTCCCCCAGCCCTATGTTCTCCCAGCCCTATGTTCTGTTCCCACAGCCCTATGTTCTTCCAGCCCTATGTTCTCCGAGCCCTATGTTCCCCCAGCCCTAAGTTCTCCCAGCCCTATGTTCTTCCAGCCCTATGTTCCCCCAGCCCTATGTTCTCCCAGCCCTATGTTCTGTTCCCACAGCCCTATGTTCCCCCAGCCCTATGTTCTCCGAGCCCTATGTTCTCCCAGCCCTATGTTCTCCCAGCCGTATGTTCTTCCAGCCCTATGTTCCCCCAGCCCTAAGTTCTCCCAGCCCTATGTTCTCCCAGCCCTATGTTCCCCCAGCCCTATGTTCTCCAAGCCCTATGTTCTCCAAGCCCTATGTTCCGTTCCCACAGCCCTATGTTCCCCCAGCCCTATGTTCTCCGAGCCCTATGTTTCCTCAGTTTAAAATGGCTGCTATTCATGGAAGCCAAGATGATAACACGTTATGTGAATTAGGGAATGGCCATACTTGTGCTGTGGGGATGTAGGCCTGGCGGGACATAGGGCCTAATCTTGATGGGAGGAACGTTTCTTAGAAATGGGGGAACATAGGGATGATCACATTCCTCTCACCGTAGGTTGTGGACGAAGGCGTGCTCCCTCTTCTCATGCTCCCTCTCGTCGCCGTATTGTCGCTGGAACTTCTCTTTGAAGTGGCCGAACACGTGCTGGCCGTGGCCCGGGGATGACGTTTGTATGAGGTCTTTCATTGGATTGGCCAACATGTGGTGCTCCACCCCGGGACCAGGGAAGTCTCCGCAGCTCATCCCTTATGGACAGAGGACAGGGACGATGACAAGAGAGTCAAACCGTGTCAGGTGCAGGTCAGGCGGCTGAAAGAGTTGTTTATTTTCGGTTTGGAGCATACAGGGTGTTCACTGCCAAGTACACGAGGCTCTCGGAACTGCAAAAACTGAGCAGAAAGTTACTAGCTGCTAAGAAGCTTCACTCACATTGATGATATGATATGGTATTTGCATTTATAATGCGCCCCCCAGCCAATTTTATACATCGGTCCGGGGCGCAGCCAGAGAAAAAAAGAATACGAAGAAATGGACAGGACAAAGAAAACGGAACCAAGCAGATGGACAGACAGAGAACATAAGAACACCTCAGACACACAACACAACAAATGTAATTTGATATCAATGACAAAAAGCTGCCCCCAGCTGCTAAGAAGCTTCACTCACATTGATATCAATGACAGAAAGCTGCCCCCAGCTGCTAAGAAGCTTCACTCACATTGATATCAATGACAGAAAGCTGCCCCCAGCTGCTAAGAAGCTTCACTCACATTGATATCAATGACAGAAAGCTGCCCCCAGCTGCTAAGAAGCTTCACTCACATTGATATCAATGACAGAAAGCTGCCCCCAGCTGCTAAGAAGCTTCACTCACATTGATATCAATGACAGAAAGCTGCCCCCAGCTGCTAAGAAGCTTCACTCACATTGATTGCTATGGAGTCGAGTCCTTGAGTTACCTCGAACTTCAAATCGCAGAGGGCAAAACGATCATACAAATATGATTATTAACTGTACATCTGGAGACGCTGATGGAGCTAACCTTCAGGCAGTGAGAAGACCTTAAGGTCCACATGTGTGCTGAACTCCCTGTAGTCCACGAGGTACTTGTCATAATGGGATCCCAGTAGCGTGTTGTAGCCCATCATCTCATAGTGGAGGGGCACGGCGGGATCCTTCTTGCCGACTGCGCCGCTCTCCGACCGGGTCACCCACAGGGTGTAGGTGTTTTTCTTGAAGCCCACGGTCGTCACATTCTGCCAAACCTCGCACAGAGAACCCCCGTAGTACTCCATTCTCAGGAACTGGGGATGAACACAATGTAAGACTATTTAAGACCAATTTAACGACCATACTAGCAAAAAAACAACACATGGCGACACTGAACTTGCACGCTCAGTTCAATTCTGGCGTGTTCTATACAAACTCGCCCGCAAAAAACAACGACTTAAATATGAAAACATTTTATATATTTAATATCATTTCATCTCTCGACAGCAGGGGCCCCCCAAAAAGATATAATACCCGTGCAAATTACATTTAAATACCTTAAAGGTCAATATGCATGTTCTAGGTATCTGTGGACGTCTATGGACCTCAGGGAATGTATTCCCAGTGTCAGAACTACTGTACTACTATGCTTGAGTAAATCGTAATGAACCAAAAGGAGAATATAAATTATTATTAAAAAAAGATTCTTCCATCTTTGACTGTGAATAACAAACACCATGCTAAAAATTGCCACTGAGCTCATTCAGCACCTTCTTGAGATCAAGTGTAAAAAAAATCTAAGCAGATGATTTACAGGGAGTTTTGTATATACAGGCCTATAAATTACTTTATTATGGCCAAGTCATACATCTTGGTCTCCTCTTTCTTATGACTACAACGATTTCATGAGTGCTTCTTCTTCTCACGTGTAAATCGTCCGTTTTCCGGTGCAATGCGCAGAGATTTTTATAAGCTCATATTTAGCTAATAACACTTAAAATCATTGGTAAACAAACAGTGCTGAAAACATACACTTTTACTGCCGTTTTGATAGGGTTAGGGTCTTTACTCTTGGCTATATTTGAAAAAGAAACGCAACATTACTTAATACGGACTGTATTGATCTATTCACGTGAAATAAATCTTGTACCGGCCCGATCGGGCTCAAGAGGTTAAATGGAGAATTATGAATTTAATACATTTTAAAGACTTTTTAATACCCTGCACTGCAGATACCATGATTTTGGAATGGAACTTCCCACAGTCTCTCAAAGGATATCTGTATTATTGACAAGGTTACGGCGTGGGTAAACTATCTTACTATAGATACACATAACTACCTGCAGTGTTTTCCATACATAATGTTGACGACCTACTGCAATATCAAAACAGACCCACCGCAGATACACTTTCCCAGATTGATACAAAAACGCATTAATCATCAGAGACCCATGGGGAGCCGACATCACTGTCCTTCACAGACTGTCCTTCAGAGACTGTAGAAGGCTCTGTTTTAAAGCTAGAGTGAAAATACTACTAGATAATACTCCTCCAAAGTTAGGCTACATTTCGGTGAGGGGAAAAACTGGCACGGCCATTTTCAAAGGGGTCCCTGGAACTCTCACCTCAAAATATCTGGATGGAAATGGATTCTTTACAGAGATGAGGGAGGGAGGGAGGGAGGGAGTCTACCCTTTACAGACACTGCCACTTTGCTAATCTGGGCTAAAACCATGCAGTTTTTTGCATGCAGTACAAATTCCCCCATTTCTAAAAATTGTGTATTTGAATCCCTAAGTAGTCTCGGAATTTCACTAATTGGGTATGACTGAAAGGCTGAGCCTCCTGTGGATCCAATGAGCCCAATTATATTCATGTGTGATTATGAGAGTCCACAGAGTAACCATTTCATTGTAGTGAGACCATTTTTGTAGTTTTAACTTGACCTCACTGTATAAAATTACCTCTAGGACAACGGTTCTCAAACTACAGGCCGTGACTCAAAGTGCGGTCGTGGGTAGGTGACTTGGCAACTTGGACTTAGGTGACGCATTGGCAACTAAAAAAATATATATCTGAGAAAAACCAACGAGCCCAACTCCGATCGAGTTTTCCACCTGGCACTGGCAGCTGTGTGTATTTGCCATGTCTCGCCCCTTCATCAACGTTGGCCAACACACAGTATTCCAATACACATCTCACTACATCCTGCACATGTATAATCGCAGAGGCCATGTCTGGTCTTTTGTGTGTAACGCTGACACTCACAATGGATAGGTTAGTTGTCAGAAGCAGTGCCGGTTGGCCGCGATGAAATGGGCTCTGTGCATAACCAGCTGCTATACCACACTGAAGTGAGGTGGCTATCTCGAGGCAGAGTATTAAATCGCCTTTTTGAACTCAGAGAAGCGCAGATTTTCCTTGCAGACAAAAAACAACCCATTGGCAGAGAAATGTGCCGATAATGAATGGCTGGCACAGCTGGCATATCTAGCCGAGATCTTTGACCGCCTCAATGCGTTGAATCTGGGACTACAAGGTCGGGACACAGACCTGTTTGGACTCACAGCTCAAATGGAGAGCTGGATTAAGAAACTATGTTTGTGGCACTACAGGATAATCAGCAGAGATTTGGGGGTATTTAGTCTGCTTGATGGCTTTTTGGAGGAACAGAATGTTGCAAAAAATTATTTGAAGCCCATAATCTGTGGCCACATAGAAGGGAGAGCACGGACAATTGGATCCAAGATCCGTTCATTACGCATGATGCAGCAGGCCTTCCACTGTCTGAACAGGAGGCGCTCATTGATCTTTCATGCGACGAGCTACTGAAAGTCAAGTTCACTGGACAGTGGACAGGCCCTCGCAAAGTTCTGGATACCAGTTCGGAACGAGTACCCAGTGTTGTGTAATGCTGCGCTGAGAAAGCTTGTCCCCTTCGCATCAACATACCTCTGTGAGGCCGGATTTTCAGCACCGACATTAATACTAAATAAATACAGATCTCACCTCAGAGTAGAAGCGGATCTCCGCCTCCGCCAAAGCGCATGTGAACGGATTTTATATAAAAATGTATGTTCTGGCAACATATTTTGGCTAAATATGCCTCGTTTTATAAATGTGTATACAGAAACATTTCTGTTGCTTTTGTTGATAATATTCAATTTCATCTATTGTGAAAATGATACATTTTCTAATAAATATGCATGATCAAGTTCAACAACGTGTGCTTCCATTTTGATATTCCTTAATTCCACATTGAAATTACGCGATACATTAAGTGTGGGGTCACAAAAAGAAATTCCTAAATAAAATGGGGTTGTGGTATAAAAAAGTTTGAGAACCCCTGCTCTAGGATATTCACAGCCTCATGGAACTTTACAACCACAAACTAGAGACCTGGGCCCTCATTCATCAACGTGTTCTACGCACAGATCTGTGCTTACCCTGTGCGTACGATCATTTCTAAGCAAAGAGTGGGATTCATCAATTTCGATTTGAACTTGACTCCGTGCTTACATCTACGCACAGGTCAGACCAGGCGTACCTCGCGCCCAGTGGTAGAATATCGTTACTACGCATAAGCACTCCTCAGTCCTGCATTAGTTTCAAGGCGGAAATAAGCTTCCGTGCATTAGTGTTCAACTTCTGTATGACCCGTAATTCATTATAGTTCATTGTAAAATAGCGACAGTAGTGTAATTATAACGGGCTCACACGCGAACAAGAGGTTGGCCTGCTTGTTTGGCACGGGGGGGCAGACGCAAAACACCAACCTCCAAACGCGATTAGATATTGTTTCAAATAAAAAGCAAATTATTTTGTGTGTCATGATTCCAAATAAGATTGGTCACGAAATGCTTTCTACTTCAATTTGTTGGTTAGAATAGATGACCTCCGTTGAAACTTCACTGAGACTAACAGTCTATTTGTGAGCTCCCGCACAGATGTGATGATAATAATAATAATAACAATAATAATAATAGCTTCATTTTATATAGCGCCTTTCAAGAGACCCAAGGTCGCTTTACATAGATAGGGGGGGGGAATAACAAAGTAACAAACATAGTGGACAGACACACAACATATATATATGATGATGGAATTCATTCAAGATCCTCTCCACCCTCGGGTCTTTGCCACCGCGGAACGGTCCATCGTGATATTGGAGATGGATCGACCAATAGACTGTTACTGTAGCTGTCAAAGCTCCATCACAAATGCAGTTATGTGAATAGAAAGGGATTCCACTCAGTCAATGTTGCGATGCGCATTTGCCTGATACATGTTATTGCTGGATGCCGGGAGGAAGGCGATGCTGAATGTTTTCAATTCATTAAATAAAACGGATACTTTTTGCAAGGGTTTACTGACTGTCATACAAATGATCAACCAACTACATACTGTAACTTTTCAGTGCACGTTCTTATTTACATTGTGACAACAGCCTTGTGAGTTCCCGCAGTGACCCGCACACAGACATGATGGAATTCAAGTTCATGTTTGTATTGATCACATATAGGCAGGCTACACATGGCGTATCTGCTACATCATACATGGCAGTAAGATTCATTGTTCTTGTATAGCTCTCGTATTATTGTTTATGTAGGCCTATGTTGACCTCCTAGACCCTAATCAGTCAGGCTTCAGGACTGGTCACTCCACAGAGACAGCCCTCATTGCGGTCACAGAGGCACTTCACTTAGCAAAAGCGAAAGGCCTCTCCTCTGTCCTGATTCTCCTAGATCTATCTGCAGCCTTCGACACAGTCAACCACCAGATCCTCCTTGCGGCCCTCGCAGGAATGGGAGTGGCTGGCTCTGCGCTGACATGGCTGTCATCATACCTCAATGACCGCTCCTACCAAGTGTCATGGAGAGGGACCCTGTCGGCCACCCGCCCCCTGCGGACGGGTGTCCCCCAGGGCTCGGTTTTAGGACCCCTTCTCTTCTCCCTCTACACTAAATCACTGGGTAACATTATCACGTCTCATGGCTTCTCCTACCATTGTTATGCCGACGATACTCAACTCTTCCTCTCCTTCCCTCCCTCAGATATCCACGTCTCTGAGCGGATCTCGGCCTGTCTGTCCGACATCTCCGCCTGGATGACGTCCAACCACCTCAAACTGAACCTAAGCCAAACAGAATTGCTCCACCTGCCGGCCAAATCCTCCCCCCTAACCGACCTTTCAATCACAGTCGAGAATGCAGCTGTGACTGCGTCCCCGACCGCCAAGAACCTTGGTGTTGTCCTCGACGACCAGTTGAACTTCTCTGCTCACATCGCAGCGACGACCAGAACCTGCCGATTCCTCCTGAGCAACGTCAGAAGGATCCGCCCCTTCCTGACAAAAGAAGCCACCCAACTCCTCGTCCAATCAACAGTCATCTCCCGCCTCGACTACTGCAATGCACTGCTCGCTGGCCTCCCGGCCACTGCCACTAAGCCTCTTCAACTCATTCAGAATGCAGCGGCCCGCCTGATCTCAAACCTACCGAAGTCGGCCCATGTCACCCCACTTCTTAGGGACCTGCACTGGCTCCCCATTGCTGCACGAATCCGCTTCAAGGCCCTCGACCTAGCATACCGTGCGGCAAAGGGACCTCCGGTCAATGGTCTCTAACTACACACCCTCAAGACCCCTACGCTCTGCATCTTCTGGCCGCCTCAGACCTACTCCTATCCAAGCTCCGGGAGGGTCATCAAAGAGAAGTCGCCTATTCTCAGTCCTTGCCCCACAATGGTGGAATGAACTACCCACCCCAGTTAGGACAGCCGAATCACGTCCAATCTTTCGCCGTCGACTAAAGACGCACTTCTTCAACCATTATCTGAATTAAAAAAAATATATATAAAAAAAAAAAAATCTAACCCTAACTAACCGTACTGTCATGCACTTGTCCTAATAAACTAACCTACACTGTAGCACTCAACACTTTGATGAACATTGTTGCTCAGCTGATAGAGTTGTGCCCTTCCTGATGGCTTGTCGTACAGAACTTGTAAGTCGCTTTGGATAAAAGCGTCAGCTAAATGACTAAATGTAAATGTAAATGTAGGCTACCCAATACTGACATCAAAATGGATTGTAGTATGCCTCTAGAAATCATATGCAGCAGGTAGAAAATTGACGGGAGATCCATCGCGATTTGGAATCAAATTGAGGAGAACTTTAATCCCTGGGTATTAATCAAACAACACGGGAAAAGGCAGTCATATTCCAGCGCGGTCTTTATTAGCCGACAACAAAATAGATGCCTCTAAAAATCATATAGCCAATCGAACACAACTAATAAAGGCATTCATATTACAGCACGGTTATAATGACACACAACCAACGCCAAACAGTGGTCAACGAACGGTCTTTATTAGTATTTTGAGCTGTCTAGGCAGAATTGCAGCAATGGTCTTAGGGAGCCGTTGATATCTGACATCACCGTTTACAAATCCGCCTTTTATTTATCCCATAATACGCGATAGTGTCTTCTTGGTTCGACAGCAGTGAATTCTCCGTGGAGTTTCTCAGAGTACCGCTCGGGTCAGTCCATTATTTCACATCCCATGGGGGGTGTTTCCTCACTTACATGACCATATATGGATAATCATGCACGAGCATTGACGGTAGAACAAAGTTCTACGGAGGAGCGTAGAGCCTGCGTACGCACCGTGTGATGAATCCCGACTTCCCTGTGCGTACACTAGTTCTACATTCCGTGCTTACGTGTGGAAATAGAACATATTCTACGTCCACGTTGATGAATGAGGGCCCTGGGCATTCAAAGATTATATGGCTTTCCTAGTTATATTGACACCGCGGCACGGTGGTGCAGTGGTTAACACTGTCGCCTCACAGCAAGAAGGTCCTGGGTTCGATTTCCGCTTGGGGATAGGCTGGTAAAGCTATGCCTCCTAAAATGTGAATCGGAAATACAGAAATACCGGCTACAGGCTTTCCGGTTTCCGGGCACCCCCTGATCTGTTTATAGTCCCCAGCGAAACAAACAACAAGCAGGTCTGTCAGCCTGTCGAGGGAGGCGATAACGAGGTTGTTTCTGGGGGGAATACATTTTCATGAGCACCGTGTCGTGATTTCAGGGGCGGGACTTCCTACCTGATTCCCACTTTCGGCCGTAGTGCTTTACCAGGCTTTATCTCTCGAGATAAAGCTGGGAACGAGGTTAGCTTGGGGACCAGGTTGCCAGGTACCCAGGTGGGCATTGGTCCCCATGCCACAACCAGATGTCTGCTCCCTGCTGCCTTTGGGGGGAAGAACGACGGGATGGGTCAAGATGCAGAGACAAAATTGTATTGGCGACCCAAAGATTGCATGTGTGTGTGTTCCTGTGTGTGTGTCACCCATTACATGTGTGTGTTGCTGCATGACTAAATTGTCAATGTGTGCAATGATTAAAGACTTCTTCAATGTCCAGTTTAATAAGGGTTTTTTCTTTTATATAAGATTTATTTTTTGGCGTTTTTATCGCTTTATTTCTACTGGGCAGTCCAGTAGAGAGAGACAGAGGAGGAATGGGAGACAGAGTGGGGGGAAGACATTCGGCAAATAACGACGGGTTCGGGAATCGAACCCGGGTCGGCCGTGTCGCGGCTGAGCGCGCTATGTGGTTCGCCACTGGGGCGCCCAATAAGGGGGGTTTCTGATGAGCAATTTTTTTTTTTTTTTTAATCGAAATTTGGAATGATGCAATTATCAAATCGCAAAGAAATTAAAATAAAAAATGTAACCAGGAAGTCCCATTGAGATACAAGATCGGTTTGGGAGAGGGAAGTAAGGGGTTTTAGATTGTGTGTTGTGAAGTTTAGACTTCAGAGAGGTAGAGTAAAGTACAGAAAAAAAGGTACCATTGGGTACCGGTATCGATTCCCAGGTAAAAAGAAACATTTTCAGGCTTAGTGTCCTGAAAAGACCCACCGCGTAGGCCAGATGCAAGCCGCAAGCCGCATTTTACAAGAAACCTCTGTGGGGCTGCTTAAAAAAATAATTATAATCGCAAATTTTATCGCAATCGCAATATCTGTCAGAAAAATCGCAATTACATTATTTCCCAAAATCGTGCAGCAGTCAAAGCTTTTTACATTTTGCACCAAATCTGTGTAACAAATGGTATCGACCCAAATATTGCTGCAGCAACTGGTGAGACATAATGAGCATGGAAATGGCCTTCATAC
The DNA here is from genome assembly GCF_963971535.1 of Notolepis coatsorum. Taxonomy (NCBI): domain Eukaryota; kingdom Metazoa; phylum Chordata; class Actinopteri; order Aulopiformes; family Paralepididae; genus Notolepis; species Notolepis coatsorum. The sequence continues at coordinate 31,323,007 of NC_140168.1, read as the reverse complement.
ACTTCAATCATAATGTTCTAAGCTTTCAAAATCTTAATTGGGTGCGGGCGGCTGGGTGGCGCAGCGGACTAAGCGATCAGAGACACTGGCCATAGGATCGAGGCCTCTGCCAAGAATCTTCGCAAACTGCATGCTACCATGTCCTCCCTCCTCACTCCCCCCCCCACCCCCTCCTCCCTCATCTTTTTCTGCCGAAGACTTTGCGATCTTCTTTGAGGAAAAAGTGGAGAACATCCGCAGCTCCTTCTCCCAACCCCCACCCATTCCAAACGCTGAATCGAGAACCTCATCCTTCACTCTGTCATCTTTCTCTCCCATTACAGAAGCCGAGACCCTGACACTGGTAACGTCGAACCGTCCGACTACATGCCAGCTGGACCGGCTACCCTCCCCACTCCTCCAGACCATAGCACCGGACATCCTCCCATTCCTAACTGCAACCATCAACTCCTCACTCAACTCGGGGGTGGTCCCCACCTCCCTAAAACAAGCCAGTCACGCCCCTCATAAAAAAACCAACCCTGAACCCCACCGTCATAGCCAACTATCGTCCTGTCTCTCTTCTCTCCTTTCTTTCTAAAACACTTGAACGTGCTGTATCCAACCAATTTACTGCTTATCTCTTACAGAATGACCTCCTAGACCCCAATCAGTCTGGCTTCCGGACTGGCCACTCCACAGAAACGGCCCTCATTGCGGTCACAGAGGCACTTCACTTAGCAAAAGCGAAAGGCCTCTCCTCTGTCCTGATTCTCCTAGATCTATCTGCAGCCTTCGACACAGTCAACCATCAGATCCTCCTCGCGGCCCTCGCAGGAATGGGAGTGGCTGGATCTGCGCTGACATGGCTGACATCATACCTCAACGACCGCTCCTACCAAGTGTCATGGAGAGGGACTCTGTCGGCCACCCGCCCCCTCCGGACGGGTGTCCCCCAGGGCTCGGTCCTAGGACCCCTTCTCTTCTCCCTCTACACTAAATCACTGGGTAACATTATCACATCTCATGGCTTCTCATATCATTGTTATGCCGATGATACTCAACTCTTCCTCTCCTTCCCTCCCTCAGATATCCACGTCTCTGAGCGGATCTCGGCCTGTCTGTCCGACATCTCCGCCTGGATGACGACCAACCACCTCAAACTGAACCTAAGCTAAACAGAATTGCTCCACCTGCCGGCCAAATCCTCCCCCCTGACCGACCTCTCCATCACAGTCGAGAATGCAGCTGTGACCGCGTCCCCGACCGCCAAGAACCTTGGTGTTGTCCTCGACGACCAGTTGAACTTCTCTGCTCACATCGCAGCGACAACCAGAACCTGCAGATTCCTCCTGAGCAACGTCAGAAGGATACGCCCCTTCCTGACAAAAGAAGCCACCCAACTCCTCATCCAATCAACAGTCATCTCCCGCCTCGACTACTGCAACGCACTGCTAGCTGGCCTCCCGGCCACTGCCACCAAGCCTCTTCAACTCATTCAAAACGCAGCGGCCCGCCTGATATCAAACCTACCGAAGTCGGCCCATGTCACCCCACTTCTTAGGGACCTGCACTGGCTCCCCATTGCTGCACGTATCCGCTTCAAGGCCCTCGACCTAGCATACCGTGCAGCAAAGGGAACCGCTCCCGCCTACCTCCGGTCAATGGTCTCTAACTACACACCCTCAAGACCCCTACGCTCTGCATCTTCTGGCCGCCTCAGACCTACTCCTATCCAAGCTCCCGGAGGGTCATCAAAGAGAAGCCGCCTATTCTCAGTCCTTGCCCCACAATGGTGGAATGAACTACCCATCCCAGTTAGGACAGCCGAATCCCGTCCAATCTTTTGCCGTCGACTAAAGACTCACTTCTTCAACCATTATCTGAAATGATTAAAAAAAAAAAAAAAAAAAAATGTAACCCTGACTAACCTTACTGTCATGCACTTGTCCTAATAAACTAACCTACACTGTAACACGCAACACTTGATGAACATTGTTACTCAGCTGATAGAGTTGTACCCTTCTTGCTGTCTTGTCGTACAGAACTTGTAAGTCGCTTTGGATAAAAGCGTCAGCTAAATGACTAAATGTAAATGTAAATGTATCGAATCCGGCTGTCAGCGTTGCCTCCGGCTTGGCCGGCCGTCATACTGGCTCAATTGGCAGAGTCAGCGGGAGGGAAGCCGGTGGGTGGTAATCTGGTCGTTGTAAACAGCGACTCCTACAGGTCGGTCAGGGCGCCTGCACAGCGAGGAAGGGAGATGGTGAGGGTAGCGTGAGCCTCCCACACGTTACACCTCACCAATGAGAGTCCGCGCTGGCAGGTGAAAAAGAAGTGACTGGCTGACTCCGCATGTATCGGAGGGGACATGTGATAGTATCTATGAGCCCTCCCTAGACCGACCAGTGGGGGGCACATGCGAGCAACGACCAGGAAGGGGAGGGGGGAATTGGCACGACTAAATTGGGATGGGAGAAAAAAAACACAGAAAAACAGGAGAAAAAAGTGGATCAAAAAAATGTATCTTTAATTGGGTGCCTGACCAAAACATAATGTTTATTACAGATTTATGACTAGAAAAAATTTACATAGTGCTGAACTGCATCTCAAATGAATCTTCAGGTTCCCAGCTTTCAGATGACATCACCACTTCTATGTGGCATCTACTGTTGACCTGCTATCTAAAGTCCCCCCCCCCTAAAATGGGTGCTATAGATAACATTCAGCCATTAATTGTCACACTAGAGCACCATCATGTGATTTATCCAATCAGGTGCATTCCATGTTGGGAAATGGGAAGGGAGATGCGTGCCTGCAATATTCATTTTGGACCCACAAACATTTTAAACGATAAATTCATTCAGCAATCGTTTTCGGGGGGGGGGGGGGGGCAATACTTTTATTCCACACCTTTATAAAAGCTCTGTGGATGTATTATTTAATAAAAGAAAAAAGATTACTCTACATAAAAACTTTATCTAACTTCCTAAAATTAAATGAGGGCAAAACTGAAATCCTACTAGTCTGTCCTATAACAAAAAGAGAAATGTTACAGAGCAATATGGGGCAACTTACTCCTTGGATCAAACCCAAAGTTACAACCATTGGTGTTATAATAGACTCAGACCTAAGCTTTAAATCACACATCAACAACAATGTGACAAAAACATAATTTTTCCACCTTAGAAACATACCTAAGGTACGGCCGTTTATAAATCAAAAAGACGCTGAAAAACTGATCCATGCATTTATCTCAAGCCGACTTGACTACTGTAATGCACTCCTCACTGGCCTCGCAAAAAAAAACACAGAACGACTCCAACTCATTCAAAACTCGGCAGCTAGGCTACTAACTAGAACCAAGAGGAGAGACCACATCAGTTCAATATTAGCTAACCTACACTGGCTTCCGGTAACATTTAGAATTTATTTCAAGGTCCTCCTCCTTATATACAAAGTACTAAATGGAACAGGACCAAGCTACATTGCAAATTCTCTTGTCAACTATGTGCCTCCTAGAATATTGCGATCATCTACTACTGGTCTATTGAAGGTTCCAAGCCACAGTCTAAAGAAAATTGGGGATGCAGCCTTTGCAAACTATGCACCAAAGTTATGGAACACACTACCTATGGACATTAGGGAAGCTAGATATCTTAATATTTTCAAAAATAAGCTAAAAACTTACCTCTTCACCTTCTAATACACTCCGCTGTTGATTGTACTGTAGCACTATTTTACTATGTCCATTCTATTGCATAATTTTACTATATTATTGCACTGTATTATTTTACTCTGTCTATTACAGGTTCAAAACTGTCAGGTATTAAACAGTGTGGGTATCAAAAGGCGGCTACGTGGCGTAGTGGGCAAGGCGCTCGCCACGAATGCGAAGACGCTGGGCTCGCCTGTTTGAGCCCAGCGCTCCACATTGCTTTCAGTTTAGCTGGTCGTTCATACTAATACACATTGGCCGTATTAGGGGGTGGGAAACTGATGGGTGGGGATCGGGCGTTGTGGACAGCGACTCCTACAGGTCGGTTGGTGCGCCTGCGCAGTAGAATCAGGAAGTGTCGGGGGCAGCGTGAGCCTCCCACGCGTTACTCCTCGCCACTGAGAGATCGAGCTGCGCATGTGAAAAGATGAGACTGCTGTTACCTCAAGTACCGGAGGGGACTTGTGCTATGTATGACTTAGTCCACATTGCAGCCGGCTTGTGGGAGGCAAGAAACAGCGTTCGTGACAGGGGAGGGTTGAATTGGATGTTATACAACGGCATGCAAATTTCTCGATTCTGATTGGCTGAAAGTCATTTTACACGTGTTTATTCTTCACAATTCCACGCTGCTGGCCCAGGACCCGCCCACAACCGAATCACATCACATCACTCCGCCGGATCACAAGATGCTGGACAATAATTTAACAAATGGATATGTTGATAACGACTAAACGACTAAATATCAAGCGATTCTGTCACAGCGAATGTCTTAGTCCTTTAAACAATGTTGGATGATGTAATTGATGGGTCTTGAATCATTGTGTAACAAAAGAAAAATCGCGGATTGATTGATTGATTAATTTGCAATTTTTTTTCAATTTATTTTCCCTTCTCTCTGACTGCAGCCCTCACTCTCACACTGTCCGACGCTGGCTCAGTCTCCACCCACCCCAAGCACACACACACACACTCCTGTCTGCAACGCGGGGGATAGTCAGACTGAGAGAGAGCTGGGTGCTGCGCTGTTCTAAGTGAGCATGGCCTATTGAGTTGATTGATTGATTGATTGCTAATTTTATTACTGTACGCTTGGTTTCCAACTGGTTAAATTTAGGCCCTCTACAGTAGGTTTAAAAAAAATAATAAAAAAATAGGGCAAAGAAAACTTTTTTTTCCTATAGGGCAAAGAAAACTTTTTAATTTGTTTTACCTACTTTCTATAGAAGCATCTAAGAATGAATTTCTATAGAAAGTAGGTCTGCATCCCCTTAACAATTGTGTGTATTGAGCCGTACTGTATTGTACCCATTCTGCATCTGGTAATAAAATGTTCAATCAATCATTCCAATAATACACAGTTGGATGTGTTAGTTGGTTGGATGCACTTCCGAGCTGCTTCCACATGAGGCAACTTCTCTCAATCATTCCAATAATACACAGTTGGATGTGTTAGTTGGTTGGATGCACTTCCGAGCTGCTTCCACATGGAGGCAAATTGTCTTTTTTGTAGTTGTGGGAACTACTTTTTCTGGCAGATGGTTTTTTCAATAAATCTTCGATTAATGTGTGTTTATTGTATAGCAATAAGGTTGGGTGAATCTGGCAGTTGTATAAAAGCTTTACACCACTTGCAGTTGTGATTTGTGAACAATAAACCATGCCTAGGGGGGTCTAACGACCACCCCTAGGCATGGTTTATTGTTCACAAACCACTCCTGCGCGTGATGTAATGCTTAAATACGAAATTGGGATGGGAGAAAATATAGAAAATGGGAGAAAAAGTAGATTAAAAAAAATAAATAAATAAAAACACAGTGTGGGTATCAAACAAGAGACTGTCAGGCTTTAAAACTGTGTAGGACCCAGGCCTAGAACTGAACCCTGAGAGAGGGAACTGAGCCCTGAGAGGGAGGTTTGCCCTGAGTGGGAGGTTCGAAGGGTCAAAGTGGGTATAAAACAGGAGGGAAGACTGTCAAGTTTTAAACTGTGGATACCAAACAGAGAAGGTAAAGACGACTTTGAACTGTTGAACAGTAATCCAGAACTATTTTATTGCACTGTAAAAAATCTATTCTATTCTACTATTTTATTGCACTGCACTATTTTACTCTTGTCTATTTTATCTTACTCTTTTTATTATTGTCTATTTAAAACTGAATCAAACCATAAACAAGGTGGCCTGTTGGGATGTTAGATCCTAATGTGAAAAACTGTGATTTATGTCTGCACTTTATGTGCTCATTTTATGCCTGTCTTTTTTCTGTTGTGAAGCACGTTGAGCTGCAGTTTCTGTATGAAAGGTGCTATACAAATAAAGTTTATTATTATCTATAGCACCTTTAATAATGTCTCGTCCAGCATATAAGCAGTCTCTTCCCCTGCTTGTCTTGCCCGTCACAGCTTGTTTCTGCTCATCCGCTCCCAGTCTGTGGAACGCTCTCCCTGGCCATCTGAGAGCACCACAGACCCTGGATGCTTTTAAAAAGGGCCTCAAAACACATAATTTTAACACTTTGAGTGCCACGAGGTGGCGCCAGAGGTAGCGCTTCAATGCCACCATCGGCGCCAATGTTACGCTTAATATCGCCTAATCTATGTTTTAAATTATGGCTATGTGTCTAATCTGCCCGTCGCTTATCAAAGAATCCTTTTCCAGTCAGTGCTGTCGAGGCAGATTGTTTTTTTATCGCTTCATTTCCGTTTGAGAGCATTTTGAAAAGCACCTGTTTTGAGGTAAAAAACAGTTCATTCTAGACCATTCTATGATAATCGTCTTTTACTGGAATATTCCAGAACGTTGATATTTGTCGGCCTATTTATGAATCGTTTTCAAATAAATGCTAGATGATCAATATTATACGTGCACGCAAGCACATTCGAGCCGCGCACGGATAATCGCTGTGTTCATTTCCTCTTGGACTTTTACAGTGAAACCGAAAGAGCCCATTTCACAAAACAGCCTCTTCATCAAAATTAGTCTGATTATCCTAACACTGATAACATAGATTCCTTACCTGACATCAGATGGTATCCAACTGGTATATTCCAATTCCTGATCACCATTCGAAAAAATCGATAAGTGTATGGATCCAACGTGTGTACAGTGCAGTACATGATTCCGCGGGTCTCAGAGGCTCCAGAATGAACTGTGATAATGCATCAGTGGACTGGAAAATGTGGAGTACAGGATTTTCTTCCCCATCCATTTTCATTGAGTCCATTCCAAAATCCCTTATGTCATCTGGGAGACGATAGGGGGCGCTTTTTTCCACATCTGATCGCCGGCGGCGCTCGGGTATACTAGGGTAGGCTCGCGTGATGCAATATGATTTCAGATCGCTAAAAAGAAAAATTCAGAGAAATCTCGTGAGTGGCTTTCAACATAACTATCGGAAACCCGAGATATCTCGTGAGTGGCAGTGAAAGTGTTAATAGAGCCTTTTGTTGATTTTTATCTAGTTTTAGCCCCATGCATTTTATGTTCTTTTACTCTTTTACTAGTTTTAGCCCTTTTATTTTATGTTCTTTTACTAGTTTTAGCCCTTCTCATCTCATGTTCTTTTACTCTTTTACTAGTTTTAGCCCTACTTATTTTGTGTTATTTTACTCTTACTAATTTTAGCCCTTCACATTTCATGTTCTTTTACTAGTTTTAGCCCTTATTTTATGTTCTTTTACTAGTTTTAGCCCTTCACATTTCAGCCCTACTTATTTTATGTTCTTTTTACCCTCTTACTAGATTTTATGTTCTTCTACTGTAGCGCCTTGAGATTTGTTCCACAAATATAAAGCACCCCTACAAATTGAATATATTATTATTATTATTATTACAGACAAACCCCTGTGGGAAACACCAACCTGGAAACCCTGTAGGTCGGGCAGGGACCCCTGCGGTGTGATCGGATCGTCCTTGCTTCCGTTGACCTGGAAGCACTTCATCACGTTCAGCTCCACCTCTGTGGTCTCAGGGGTGATTTTATAGGACGAACCCCACTGCTGCATAGCTCCCAGCTGGTACGTAGACACCTGGCCTGCGTTATCACCAAGGACAGACAATATTATCTCTGCTTCAATGAGTGTCGAGTCAACTAATTGCAAATTATTCTGACATCTGAGGTAATAACCTGTTTAAATGCTCATAAACGAGGAGATGGCTGATCCCATTCAACTCAATGTCAGCCGAACTGAAAGTTTTCCACACTACTCAGTGACGTGATGACGGCCTTCGTCCTTTTATAGTTTCCTTGGTTTTATTTTTGCCTAGTTTGCCAGTTCAAAGTGTTTGTTTACTACTGTAGCCTTTCATTTTAAATCTGGGATTAAAAAAACAAAAAAGGAGCTTAAAAGACGAAATCAGAAAAATAGTCACGCACCACCTAAAGTGAGATCAGTTTGAGTTTGTTACATGACTGCACAATAGGTTTTCCTCATTTGCTTGACCACCAGTTTCAGTTCTTTGTTTGCGGCGCTGACTGGAGATGTCACGCTCTAGCCACCCTGTTCTGACACAACGGTTCTCAGTTTCAGATCAGCAATTCAACGGGGTAAAAACCACCGAGTCAGGGGTATATATGGAGACGAGCAGCACAGGTCAGGAGGCCACGTTACCATGGTAATAGTCAATTCTGCTGGACTTATCCGCCAGGTCGAACCAGCCCTCGAACGGCTCCTTAATCTCAGCGTAGGGCAGGGAGATCACTCCTGCAGGGCGAACAAAACACTCTCGTGAGGACACAGTTGAAATCTAGACAAGAGAGGATCACTTGTATTTTATACCCACTTAGCCTTTGTTTACCTTTGACGCGATAGGTATTCCCAAAATCTGGAGGTGAAGGGACTGCTTTGCCATCTGTGGCTGGGGGAGAGAGAGAGTGAGAGTGAGAGAGTGAGAGAGAGAAGGGGGTGTATTAATGAACACAACGCACAATTATGATGAATTGAAAATGGGGGACCCTGATGTAAACAAGACGAAAATCTTTCTCTGGTCTGCATCCCAGTTACAATTGTGTGTATTGAGCTGTACTGTACTGTACCGATTCTGCAATCTGCTAATAAAATGTTAAATTAATCAATCAATCAATGCCATTATTTTTGGCAAACAAGCACAAGTCAATACCATCTTGTGCGTCAGGAAGCAGAATGTGTCCTGGCTGTGTCTACCCTTCTACTTGTGTCCAGCTGGCAATCTCACTGTCCTTGAATGCAAAGTCATGTCCCCCCCCCCCCCCCCCCCCCCAGCAATCTAGATAGATAGATAGATAGATAGATAGATAGATAGATAGATAGATAGATAGATAGATAGATAGATAGATAGATAGATAGATAGATAGATAGATAGATAGATAGATAGATAGATAGATAGATAGATAGATAGATAGATAGATAGATAGATAGATAGATAGATAGATAGATAGATAGATAGATAGATAGATAGATAGATAGATAGATAGATAGATAGATAGATAGATAGATAGATAGATAGATAGATAGATAGATAGATAGATAGATAGATAGATAGATAGATAGATAGATAGATAGATAGATAGATAGATAGATAGATAGATAGATAGATAGATAGATAGATAGATAGATAGATAGATAGATAGATAGATAGATAGATAGATAGATAGATAGATAGATAGATAGATAGATAGATAGATAGATAGATAGATAGATAGATAGATAGATAGATAGATAGATAGATAGATAGATAGATAGATAGATAGATAGATAGATAGATAGATAGATAGATAGATAGATAGATAGATAGATAGATAGATAGATAGATAGATAGATAGATAGATAGATAGATAGATAGATAGATAGATAGATAGATAGATAGATAGATAGATAGATAGATAGATAGATAGATAGATAGATAGATAGATAGATAGATAGATAGATAGATAGATAGATAGATAGATAGATAGAGAGAGAGAGAGAGAGAGAGAGAGAGAGAGAGAGAGAGAGAGAGAGAGAGAGAGAGAGAGATATAGGCGCTTGCAGGCACTTGCAGGTATAGGGGAAAGTAGCCAACTGAACCAATGCTACTGTATGGTGGTGTCTGAATAGGCCTGTCATTTCTGACTGACTGACTGCTATATTGCTACTGGGCTACTACATGTCACAACATGTAATTGGACACGTTTGCTGTGGTGTCAAAATGTCAAGAGAAATCATTCAATGAAAGCTTTTGGATCCATACAAACTGATAAATAAAAAGTTAGTGATGGAGCACCCAGAACAAACTCATTACCAGCTGGATCATCTGCTCATCTACTATTATACGGCTGGGGACAATATGAATGAATGAATGAATGGATGAATGAATGAAAACTTTATTTAACTATTGCAGAATGGGTACAGTACAGCTCAATACATACAATTGTTAAGGGGATGCAGACCAGAGAAAGACGTTTGTCTTGTTTACATCAGGGTCCCCCATTTTCAATTCATAGTTCATATACTTAAGTTAACGACAGAATATCTGGAAATATAACCCAGATTAAAAAAAACATCACAAAATAACAAAACCACTTTATATACCCAAATAAAATGACGTGTCTCTTACCTATTGCAGTCCACAAGACCACAGCTGAGATGTGCCACTGCCACCACATTATCGTAGAATACTTTGAGCCTTTTTCTTTTCGTTAAGAAGACGGAGAGCTGGCACAATAAAACTCAGACGATCAACCTCATATTGGACAAACAACTCTCATATGACTGGGCTGATGCGGCACTCGGATGCAATACAGCAGCGCCCGTCGAATGCATTGGTAATGTTATTGACGTCTTCATTTGACCAATAAGACATTGCCGTGGACAAATAGGCTCCAATCAGACAGAAGAGGTGGGTGCTTAAGACACCAACGATCATGTGATTTGTGTCATATGACAAATCACGTTGTTGTTGTTGTTTTTGTTTTGTTTTTTGTTTTACTTTCTTTATTTCAAAGATTGCTCTCTGATAAGTTGTTGCGCGTTGAACAAATGGTCTCGCTTGAAAAGCTTGACAAGATAATCGATATACGATCATTAAATAGCCAACGTACACGTTCACAACATCTCAAAGGCACCGCATTGCCTAAGAGGGCATTCTGTGAGAAATGTGCTAAACTCACCACTAGGTGTCAGCATCTCACAGAGTATGGATATGCCACCTAGATTTACAGCAAGTTATTGTTTTTTATTTGCATCATGACACAAGTCCTAATTTGCACGCAAAATAGTGTATTTCGATCAGAAACATTAACGTAGATATCTCTTGAAACCACACAACAGTGATCACCGAGATGGAATGGTTGTTAGCAGGCTATAAAACCTATTTTATAACCTCACAGTTAGTTACTGAATGACTGGGTTTCAGGTGCAGCATGTTCAGTTTTTTTTTTTTATTATTATTATTAGCATCCATATATTGGAATAGCCTTGGAATAGCCTTACAGACAGGCAGGCAAACTGGGTGAATTAGTTGAGTTGAACTCTGTCTGTCAGTCGTGTCTCAGGCCACTAACTCAAGTCATAAGAACACTGCAACAGCTGAGCAGGCAGAAGGGACAACACACTCAGTGTTTGTGTGTAGGACCTGTGCTCAGCCAAAGTAACAGCTTGAGGAAAAGAAAGACAGAGTCAGCAGTCCTGCGCAGAAGGACATTATCTGACAGACAGTGATGCCAGTAACTAGTTACTAAGTAAATTACTCTAATCTGATTACTTTTTTCAGTAAATAGTCATCTAACTTGTTACTTTTTACAGGCCAGTAATCTGATTACAGTTACTTTTCCAAGTGGCTGTGTGCGTTACTATTTAGTTACTATCTCATAATGCTGATGATAAGAGAGCCAGGGCCCAGGGGCCAGGGGTACAGTCAGCTACCTCTCCAGAACCCAGACCGGAGATGGCACGCACACAGAAACACACACATGTTTACGTTTATAGCTGATTTTAGAATGGCTGCCTTCAGCATGAAGTTAAATCAACTATCCAGTTCGTTTTTTTTTTGTATTTTATTTTTTTATTATTTTTTAAACAAACACATAAACAAACATGACAACACACAATAAGATATACAAGCATTAGTTGACAGTGCACATCCAATGAAATCACATTTTAGTTAATTGTCTTATATAGGATATACCCTTAATACCTGTTATCTAAAAACCTACACACATATGCTCTAGCTCGTACCCCCCCCCCTCCCGGACCCCCCATTGGATAATCCATCCATTTTCCCTCGCTCCTAACCAGACATTACCATTATATGCTAGCTTTTATTTTCTCCACCACTTCTAACCACAATGTCATTTTGGATTAATTGAGACCCAAAATTCTTGCTGTAGATATTTCTTGATAGATCACATCGATATATGTAATAATCCAGACCTTTCGGCACATTTTTTCCGGTTGGAACCATCGTGATGCTATCAGCTTTTTAGCCACTGTGATACCCGATAAAACCAATCTCTTTAGCTGTGGATGTACTGCACACTCAAAAACATCATTCAGCAGTAATACAGAGGGGTGTACAGGTATATTCCAAGTTAAGAGATTTGATAATTGCTGGGTCACCTCTTTCCAGAATATCTTAACTGGTGGGCAGTCCCAGTACATGTGCATAAATGTCCCCTCGTCCCCATTTTGTACATAAGGAGCATTTGGAGTCTTGTATAAGACCCATTTTTTCAGTCTTATAGGAGTCAAGTATGTCCTGTGAATATAGTTAAGATTGATTTGTTGATGGTCCGGGTTCCTTGATGTGAGTCGAACATTTGCCCAGGCTTCTTGCCAATCAATTTCCAGGTCTGGTATATCCCTCCTCCAGACGGAGTCTAGGTGGAGGGTTTCATACGAGGACGTTAGTAATTGATGATAAAAATCTGAAACAAAACCTCTCGATGTCTCTCTTTCATAGAAGAATTTGTGGTATCTGTGGTGTTCAATTGGTTTATTTAATGGAACACCTTGAGTCTTCAAACATAACAATAACTGTATGTAAAAAAGATGTGTGGACTTGGTGAGATTAAATTTTAGAATGATGATCAGTGTGACTGTACTCCTGAAAGAGCAGCGTGGAGCCCCAGCAGCAGCAAGAGCTCTATCTCTCTCTCTCTCTCTCTCATTCTCATTCTCATTCTCTCTCTCTCTCTCTCTCTCTCTCTCTCTCTCTCTCTCTCTCTCTCTCTCTCTCTCTCTCTCTCTCTCTCTCTCTCTCTCTCTCTCTCTCTCTCTCCCTCCCTCTCTCGCTCTCTCTCTCTCTCTCTCTCTCTCTATCTCCCCCCCCTCTTTCTCCCCCCCCCTCTCTCTCTCTGTCTCTGTCGGGACAGACAGGCAACCAGATATAGACAGATAAACAAACAAACAGACAGACAGACAGACAGACAGACAGACAGACAGACAGACAGACAGACAGACAGACAGACAGACAGACAGACAGACAGACAGACAGACAGACAGACAGACAGACAGGCAGGCAACCAGATATTTTTCATTTCAACCTTTATTTAAAATCGTAAGCGTCTGAGGTTTCCCTCATTTACAGAAACGACGATTGTACAGTACATAATAAAAACAATATTCACAGAAATTTAAATACCAGAGTAAAACAAATTAAAAACATTTAAAAATAATTTTAAAATATCAACTAAAACAGTTACAGGTAGTCACACAATGGTCTGAAATCATACATTTAAACATTCCAAGGGAAGGGAGAACCTCCAATTTTAGCGTGAGTTGAAGGACATTCCATGAGTTAGAGGCATCAAAGGAAAAGGCTGACTTCCCTAGCTCAGAACAAATCTGAGGAACCCTAAGAACCATCCAGTCATTCGATCGAGTTGAATAGGTTCCAATATTCCAATTTAACAGTGAGGAGATATAAACAGGTTGTTTACCAATAAGGGCTTTAAAAATAAATAAATACCAGTGTTTGTTGCAAGAGAAGGCCAACCCACCCTATCATACAGGACACAATGGTGAGTATCATATCTGTCACCAGTTATAAATCTGAGAGCTGAGTGATATGCAGAATCCAGAGGTTTAAGAGTTGATGCCGCAGCATGCCTATAAATTACATCACCATAGTCCAAAACTGATAAGAAGACTGATTCCACAATTCTTTTTTCTACTAAATAGAGGAAAATTGGATCTGTTTCTGTACAGGAACCCAATTTTCTGTCGCAGTTTAGTGGCAAGATTTTCCACATGGAACTTAAATGTTAATTTCTTGTCGAGCCACAGGCCAAGATATTTATACTCAGTGACTCTCTCTATACAAGAGCCACTGACAGTAGATATTAGGGGTGGGACGATACATCGATCCAGATCGATACATCGATGTAATTATCAACAATCGAATCGGATCGATGCGATGTAATAAGATCGATTCATATCGATACTCTTATTTTGAAAATCCTGTGGCGAGTCTCATATCCGCCCAAGAACAACAGCAGTAGCTCCGTGTGTGTAGATGTTACAGCATAGCATTCTCCCTTTCTGTGTGTGTGTGTGTGCGCGCGTCTTTGGAAAGACCAGATGAGGTCAGAGGAGTTTGATGTTTAAATGTTATTTAAACATAAACAATATAATACATAATAAATGTAGGCCTATACATGATCATGCAACATCAACAAATTGTTGTAGGAACGGTTTGGGAGAGGGAGGTTGTGAGTTTTGAGTTCCAAAAAATTTAGCTTAAAGTTTAAAGCTCAATATATAAAAACGTGGCACTTTACAGTGAACAGGAGGTATATTTGTATTAAAAACAATAGATTGATTTTCCTTTAAATGTCTGGAAGAGCTCAAAAATACAAATGTCAAATGATATTTTCATTACCTTTTTTTTGTTTATCTAAATGTTACTGATTGTGTTAAATGGGCATATGATATCATCTCATATCGATCGCAGGCACCTGAATCTAATCGTATCGTATTGTATCGTGAGAGACTTTGTGATATCGGCAAATATCGTATCGTTGTCCAAAGAATCGATATCGTATCGTATCATGATGAAACTGGTGATTCCCACCCCTAGTAGATATCCTCTCACATCATCAAGGTTAATATTCCTTGCTCTTGAAAATAACTTTGTCTTACTAGCATTAAGAACCAATTTAAGACTAGTAAGGGCATCTTGTAGAGCATAAAAGGAAAGTTGCAATTTCTCAAAGGCCAGCTGTACAGAGTCTGCAATACAGTACACAATTGTGTCATCAGCATACAGATGGGCATGACATCCATACAAAGAAGAAACAATATCATTAATATAAATTGTAAAAAGGACAGGACCCAAAACTGAACCTTGTGGCACACCTTTAGTCATGGCCAAGAATTCAGATTGTGCTTGACCTAACTTCACACACTGCCGCCTAGAAGATAGATAATCCTGAAACCAGACACAGGCATTATCATCCAACCCAATGTTAGATAGTTTCTTTAGAAGTAAGTAGTGATCAACTGTGTCAAATGCTTTTGATAAGTCAACAAAGAGGGCAGCACAATGTTTCTTCTTATCTAATGCTGAAATAATGTAATTTGTAACCAAAGTGATGGCAGATGTTGTACTATGTTTGGCTCTAAAACCAGATTGTTGAGAGCTAAGTATGGAGTTAGTTGAAAGGTAATATTTGAGTTGTTTACTTACTAGTGTTTCCAGGACTTTAGCTAAGCAAGGTAGCCTGGAGATAGGACGATAATTATCTAAGTTATCCCTATCACCTCCCTTATGTAAAGGAATCACCCGTGCAGATTTCCAAACTAGAGGAAATCTACCTGATGAGATAGAGAGATTCAAAATATAAGTAATCTGTTCAGCGATAACTGGTGCAGCCAACTTAATAAAAAAAGACTCTAAGTTATCCTCACCTGTAGAACACTTTGCATCAATTGATTGCAAAGCATCAAATATAGCTGACTGTGTAAAAGGTTGAAAGGAGAAATGGGAAGTGACGCCCCCAGGGTACAAACAATCAGAATCAACAGGACAAGGTCCATTATAGTTCCTATTAAATAAATTACCAGCCTCTGCAAAATGCCTATTGAAGGCAACACAAATTTCACTCTGCTCAGAGATCACACAGTTTTCAACTTTAATATGAGAGGGTAAAGAATTAGATGATTTTATTTTGTTCACCTTCACCACACTCCAAAATATGACAGATAGACAATCAGACAGACAGACAGACAGACAGGGCGGGGTACTAACTATAATAATATGGTTTATTTGCATTGGGAAAGATACAGACACATTAGCTGGTTGAACAACATCTATTGAAAGATAGAGAGAAAACGAAAGAGAAAGAGAAAGAAAGGCAGGGAGAATAAAGAGAGAGAGAAAAAGAGAGAGCTGTACTGTATTGTATACCCATTCTGCAATCTGTTAATAAAATATACACTGATATCAAGCCTACTGGTTGCTGTTCAATCATAATAATAATCATAATCATAATTACCATAATTAGCTGTCAGGAAACAAATAAAACGTTTGTCATTATAGGTGACAAGGTGGATTGACTTAATGACTGCTATATCCTGCTATTATTATTATTATTATTATTATTATTATTATTATTATTATTATTATTATTATTATTATTATTATTATTATTATTATTATTATTATTATTATTATTATTATTATTATTATTATTATTATTATTATTATCATGCAACATTGTAGGTTATAGTTATAGGTATAAACAAACATACAGACAGGGGGGGTTGGGCGTTTATTTGCATTGGAAAAGATACAGACACAGCTGGTTGAACAACATCTATATCTGTGGTAATAATAATGCAGATATTCAATTGTATTTCTGTGACAATGCGCGTGGCGCACGCCTCCCGCGCCGCCTCGAATCCGATTGACGGCCCGAACTCACTGCTCACGAACGAATTTCACGTGCGGCTCCCTCGTGAGATCGCGCGCCTGGTCAGGCACACTGGACCTACGACTTGAGCGTGCGGAAGCGCACCGAGGAAGGCATATTTACATTGGGACAGCTGTAAATGCCTAGTCTATATGCGAAGTCAGTCATTTTAGAATGATGATCAGTGTGACTGTACTCCTGAAAGAGCAGCGTGTAGCCCCAGCAGCAGCAAGAGCTTATTATTATTATTATTATTATTATTATTATTATTATTATTATTATTATTATTATTATTATTATTATTATTATTATTATTATTATTATTATTATTATTATTATTATGCAACATTGTGATTGATTGATTGATTGAAAACTTTATTAACAGATTGCAGAATGGGTACAATACAGTACAGCTCAATACACACAATTGTTAAGGGGATGCAGACCAGAGAAAGACGGGTCCCCCATTTTCAATTCATCAGGAATAGTTATAGGTATAATAAACAAACATACAGACAAACATTCAAGGCGTTTATTTGCAGATACAGACACAGCTGGTTGAACAACATCTATATCTGTGGTAATAATGCAGATATTCAATTGTATTTCTGTGACAATGCGCGTGGCGCGCCGCCTCAAATAGGATCGAGGCGAAAAAATAGCTTGCCGCTCGCGAGCCACTCGGGAGGCGCGCTCCCGCTCGCGGCCAGTGTGCCTACTATCGTCCGTTAACATGGGAGCGGAAGTGAAGAGGCAGCCGCCCGTCCGTCCGTCCGTGTTCGTTCGTGAGCAGTGAGTTCGGGCCGTGAAGCGGAAAAGATAGCTTGCCGTCCGCGAGGCCAGTGTGCACAGTAGCGTCCGTTAACATGGGAGCGGAAGTGAAGCGGCAGCCGCCCGTCCGTCCGTCCGTGTTCATTCGTTAGCAGTGTGCTAGGGCCGTAATGGCACTAGCACACTGAACGCGCATGAATTTCACGCACGGGTTCCGTGCGGGATTGCGCGCCTGGCCAGGCACACCTCCCGGAAGGCGCCGCGGTGCACGGACGGAGGAATGCACATTCAACAGAGTATTTCTGTGACAATGCGCGTGGCGCACGCCTCCCGCGCCGCCTCGAATCCGATTGAAGCGGAAAAGATAGCTTGCCGTCCGCGAGCCGCCCTCCCGCTTGCGGCCAGTGTGCACAGTAGCGTCCGTTAACATGGGGAGCGGAAGTGAAGCGGCAGCCGCCCGTCCGTGTTCATTCGTTAGCAGTGTGCTAGGGCCGTAAGGGGGCGTGCTAGCGCGGTCACGTGGGCGTGTGGCCAATCAGAGAAACGCTGAACGAAACGCTGAACGCAAGTTAGTTACCTTAAGTGTTCACACATACCTGCTACCTGACGTCAGCTGCTATAGCTGCGTCTCCTTATGCCTATAGCGCCCTCTTGTGGAACAGTGCAGTTATATTCAATCATATTATTACTTACATTTAACACTCACACTTATGAATGACATGTATACTGTACAACTTTTCCAAGAAAAAATACAGTTCAAAACATCAAAAGAACATGGCAGTCAATATTACATAACAGGCAATATTTTACACACCAAACATGACCCCTGCAAATCTTTTCAATTTCAGTTTGGAGACAGGCTTGGTCATAGCGTCTGCAACCATGTCGTCTGTAGGACAGTAAACGAGTGTCATCCTTTCTTCTCTGATGACAGATCTAAGGAGGTGATATTTTATATCCACATGTTTACACCTCTGTTGGCACACAGGGTTTCTAGCAAGTGCAATGGTTCCCTGGTTGTCTTCATAAACAACAGTTTTCTTATATACATAGGTATCCATTCCTTCGAGCAGTTGTTCAAATACATTCCTGTATTGTCAAAGCTAGAGCCATATATTCGGCTTCACAAGTTGATAGTGCCACTGTGGGCTGTTTCTTTGTTTTCCATGAAACCAGTGAGCTGTCTGTACTAGGGATGCCCCGATCATGTTTTTTGCCACCGATACCGATCACCGATCGTCTTGAGCCATATCGGCCGATACATCGTTTTTGGTTTTATATATTTTTTTTTAAATATATATATATATATATTTCTTTTTTTATAAAATATATATATTATATAATTATACTTGTAGTTGTATTATCTGCGAGACATCGCCACCACGCAACAAGTCAAAATGCTCGCTATCTCCACTGTGTGTATACTCTGCTTTGTGTATACTCGAGTAGCCTCCAGCTCCAGCAAGGATTCTCCGGCGCTGCAGCTGGGCCCTATACTCTGCCCTCATGCGATGGAAGCCAGGGGCTCGAATACGCATCGAATCAATGTTATAAGACATTGATATCAGGAGCTATCTGTAGCTACTGCTAGCCGGCTAGATAACGTTAAGACAACGCCTCAGTGAACTATTTAGCTTAATGGGACATTTCGTTTTGAACAGTGAGCTAACGTGAGCTAACGTGAGCTAACGGAGGTATCAACATGCACTACTAGACTATTGCTGGAGCATTTGTTGATATCAGGAGCTATCAGTAGCTAGCCGGCTAGATACCGTTAGACAATGCCTCATGTACTAAAGGTGAATAGTTGACTGGGTCATTCTGTTTAAACAGTAACGATAGCTAGGTAGCTAACGTTAGCTCACGGTCCCATGCACTATATTATAGACTAGAGCAGAGGAGCCTCCTCTGTGTTTACACGGGTGCGGGAGAGGCAGGAGGAGGAGAAGGAGCGGCAGTTTGCAGCTCTGTGTGTCTGAGAGCGAGTGAGATCTCCGCTAAGAATTGGATCATGTTTTTCGATCGGTTTTCACGATCGGCGAAAATAAAGCATTATCGGAATTCACCGATCTCATATTTATACTGAATATTGGCCGATACCGATCGCTGGCCGATCGATCGGGGCATCCCTAGTCTGTACCCATACTCACACAATACCCTGTGGTACTTCTCCTGTCTGTGGCGTCTGCCACCCAATCTGCATCACTATAGGCTTGAAGCCCTAAGCCCTCGCTACTCTTTCTGAAACAAAGCTGTTTATCTGCTGTGCCTTTGAGATAACGAAAAACATGTTTTGCTGTAATCCAGTGCTCTTCTGTGGGATCAGCAAAATGCTGTGATAATTTACTCACTACAAAACATAGGTCAGGGCGAGTACATGTTGTCAAATAAATGAGGCTACCTACAGCTTCTCTGTATATTTTTACATCTGTCAATTTCTGAGCATCCTCTTTGTAGTCTAGCTTTTGATCACATGGTGTTTCCCTAGTTCTACATTCTTGCATGTCAAAACGATTCAGGATCTTTTCCACATATCTCTTCTGGGAAATGTTTACACAACTGGCAGACTGTTCGAAGTCCATGCCTAGAAAATGTTTTAACCTACCTAGGTCTTTCATTTTGAATCTGGTGGAGAACATACCTTTCACCTGCTCTAGGTTTCTACTAGACTCTTTTCACTCCTTTGTGTAAACACAGGGGTCTACTGGTTCTGTATGAAGTGATCTTCAATTAGACATGTATGAAGCATCTCGTTCCAATTTCACCCCGACTGTTTCAGGCCGTAAATGGATTTTTCTAGCTTACACACTAGCTTCTCTCCCTTCTTCTCGTAACCTTCAGGTTGTTCCATATATATCTCTATCAATGGGTGCGTGCAGGTAGGCTGTCTTCACATCCATCTGGTGTAAAATCAAGTTGTCTTCAGCTGCCTTCTGCATCACTACCCGTACACTGGTCAGATTGGCTGTAGGGGAGAATGTCTCACCGTAGTCTATTCCTTCCCTCTGACTGTAGCCTTTAGCTACAAACCTGGTCTTGTACTTGTCGTGCCCTTCAATACCCTCCTTGATTGAGTACACCCATTTGCCTCCCACTGTCTGTCTACCCTCTGGTAACTTTGTTAGAGTAAAAGTATGATTGTCCTCTAGGGACCTCATCTCCTCATCCATTGCTCTCCCCCATTTTCCTGACTCAGGGGATATCATGGCCTCTTTAAAGGTCTGAGGTACACCACTCACTACTCTGTAGCAGTAATCTATGCTGGTAAGTGTACTGTCATCCTCATCACTTTCTCTCTGGGCATAGTCTTTCAGATACTTTGGGGGATTATGTTCCCGGGAGGGATATCTCCCACTGCATGAGGCACGTGACGTCACCCTAGGGTGCTTCTCGTCATCATCCTCCGGGGGTTGTTGACCGTCTGTCCGCATGTCTGTTCTCAGTACACTAGGCTGTGGTGTCTCTCTTTCCTCACCCTACTCTGGAGTCCAGCTCTGGCTCCTGTGTCTGTGTCTCGTTCTCAGTTGTCTTTGTGACAAACTTTACTAACCTGTGCTTTTGCACTTTCCCACTTTCCCCTTACCGGGATAATAGACTAGAAAAGCGGGGCTGCCCTTGTCATGCCCTACAAAAAGTCCTTTTTCACACCTGGACTCGAGCTTTCCTCTGTCCTGTTGGTAAGCATAACACACTGGCTAGATCACACCTTTTTCCTGTCAGTGCTGTATACGGGGTGGTGCCCGTGTGCTTGTTAAAACACAGATTTCTGGTGTAAGCGGCTTCTTGTACCGCATAATGCCATAGACTCTTAGATAAGTTACCATCTATTAGCTTACACCTAGCCATTTCGAAAAGAGTGCGTCCTTCCCTCTCTGCTATCCCGTTCTGGTGCGGGGAGTAAGGACAGGATGTCTCGTGTCTGATCTTGTTCCTTCTCAGCAGTGACTGAAACTCTCTATTTGTGAACTCTGTTCCGTTATCGGACCTTAAGCATTTTATGCTTAATGGCCTGGAGTGCTTTGAGAAGCTAGTAAAGGGCTACATCTGCTCCTCCCTCCCCATCAACATGGAGCCCCTGCAATTTGCATACCGCCCCAACAGGTCCACGGAGGACGCCATATCCCATGTGCTGCACACAGCAGCATCACACCTGGACAAGAGGCAGGGGAACTATGTGAGAATGCTATTCATCGACTACAGCTCGGCATTCAATACCATAGTCCCCTCCATACTCATAGCCAAGCTCAGGGACCTGGGCTTGGGCTATGACCTCTGCCAGTGGGTCTTGGACTTCCTGACTGGCAGACCCCAGGTGGTGAGAGCAGGCAACTGCACCTCCTCATCCATCACCCTCAACATAGGGGCCCCCCAGGGCTGTGTTCTGAGTCCCCTCCTCTACTCCCTGTACACACACGACTGTGTGGCTCAGCGGAGTAGCAATACAATCATCAAATTTGCTGACGACACAGTGGTGGTGGGCCTGATCTCTGCCAACGACGAGAGGGCCTACCTGGAAGAGGTCAAGGTCCTGGCGGGATGGTGCCAGGAAAACAGCCTCTCCCTGAACGTCAGCAAAACAAAGGAGATGATTGTGGACTTCAGGAGGTCGGGGGTCAAGGACTACAGCCCCCTCAGCATCGACGGGGCACCGGTTGAGAGAGTCAACAGCTTTAAGTACCTCGGAGCCTACATATCCGAGGACTTGACATGGACCACACACATTGACAGTGTTGTGAAGAAGGCACGACAACGCCTCTACTTCCTCAGGCGCCTAAGGAAGTTCCAAGTCAGCCAGAAGATCCTTAAGAACTTCTACTCATGTACAATAGAGAGCATCTTGACCGGCAACATCACCTCCTGGTTTGGGAATAGCACTGCACAAGACCGAAGCAGACTACAAAGAGTGACACGTTCAGCCGAACGCACAATTGGAGGGGGGCTCCCCACCCTCCAGAACATTTACTACAAGCGTTGCAAGGGCAAGGCTAAGAGAATCATTAAAGACTCCAGTTACCCGAACAACTGCCTCTTTGAACTGCTGCGGTCAGGCAAGCGATACCGGAGTCTCAAGGCGAGCACAGAAAGACTCAGAAGAAGCTTCTATCCCCAGGCCATCAGGCTGCTAAACGAACAATGAATGAACACTACACAACAACAACAACCACCAAACGCACATAGCACACACATCCACACGCACACACTCACTTTAAACAAACACACTGTAGCACCCACTCCACACACTTTATAGCACACACCCACTTTAAACAAACACACTGTAGCACCCACTCCCCACACTTTATATTTATGGATGAAGGATTGCACTACAACTCGTACACCTTACTGTAAATTGTACCTAAAATTGTACCTCATCCCATTTCTGCTTTGCACTAGATAGTACTGTACATTAGTACACTGCATAGTATTGTGTATTGTATATTATATGGTAACTCAGAACATTGTACATATGTCTATACCGAACACTGTGACCTCATTTTTCTTCTTCTAAATTCATGCTATATTATGTTATTATGTTATTTGATACTATCTTGTCTAGCACAGTCTCTGGAGCGTAACAGTAAGAAGCATTTTGTATGAAAGTATTCTGTACTTCTGTATGACAACTATTAAAGAACTTGAACTTGAACTTACTCTTTGCTCTGAGAAAGTAAACAAACACTGCCCCTGTACACACATCTGTGAAAGACTGCACATATTTAAAGCCACCTATGGACTCATTATTTACTGGACCGGCTAGATCTGTGTTAACTAGCTCAAGTGGTGTCTTTACCTTTTCCGTGGGACCTCTGTTCCTCGTTTGAGTGAACTTTCCCTTTATACACACATCACATTCTTTGTTAGGTCTATGCTTTTCACCGTTAATGTGCATGCCTACTGTCACCGCCTGCAGCTTCAGTATATCCTCGTAATTACAATGACCCATGATCTCATGCCATGTCTGAATATCATGACTGACATTACACATATCATTTTCATTACATTCTGTTTGTAGATAATACATTCTCTTGTACACCTCAATGTTAAACCTCGTACCGTCAGGCTCCACAAGAACATCGTTACCTTCATTGAAGAACACTTTGGCACCGTTTGCAGTAGCAGATTTGACAGAGAATAGTTCTTGTGGGAACGAGGGTATGTAGAGGGCGTTCTTCAACGTCACTGTACACCGGCGCCCCTCACTGTCTATGAGGCATACCTGTGCGTCTCCTCTCACCTGCGCCAACCCAAATGTGCACTTCCCATCTGCCAGCTCCATGCTGTGTCTCTCCGGCTCGAAGGTGCTGTCAAAGTTCTTGAATCGGTTCCTGTCGTTGATAATGTGGGACGACGCACCTGTGTCCACAATCAGTCCCTTCCTTTGGACCTGCTGCTGCTGCGTTGACTGGCTGACTTTTGCTGTCTGCTCCCCGAAGGTGAAGTCCTCTCTTCCCGCTGCTCTCCGGGCATCGTCTCGACTCGCCTCACGTCCACCGCTGCCGCCATCTTGCACACAGCCGCCATCTTGCACGTGCGCGTACCGAGCGCTCTGTTCGCGCTTCTTTCTACACACTCTGTCCGCGTGTCCCGAAGTTCCACAGAAACTACACCAAACGGTTTTTATGCACTTATCTTTTCTGTGACCCTTTTCGCCACATCGCCAACACGCCATCTCCGTCAGGGGTCCGGCCTTTTTCTTTGGCGCTGCCCGGGCCTTCATTACCCTTTCTCCCGCCTCTTCGGCGACCGGGTCTGAGTCTTCTGAGGCCTCGAAGTTCCGCAGCTTGGCCTTGAACTCCCCCAACGACATGTCCGCTGAACTGTGTGTCACCAACAGTGTGAATGGTTTATACATCTCCGGTAGTCCCCTCATAACCATCGCCATCATTAGTCCATCGCTCGGTGCTTCTCCTGCACTCTTGAGCGCCGTGATGATCTGTTCCGCCTTGATGACGTATTCATTCACAGTCTCTGTGTTAGCTTTCTTCAGCGCGGTCAAAGTTATATACAGGGATACAATCCGGGGCCTACCTCTGCCGATGTAGTGTTCTCTTAACACTTTTAGACTCTCTCTGCCTTTGTCCTTTGTGACCCGGAATATCAGCCCCAAGCTTGTGTTGTCTAGGAGTGGTGCTAGCTCGCAGTATGCGTCAGCATTCAGCTTTGTATCCAGGGCTTGCGCGGCCTCCGTTATTTCTCCCGTGAGGCCCGTCAAAATTGTCTTTTTCAGCCCCACTCCGTGCATACAGCACAACATCCGCTCTTCCAAGAGCTCGTATTCTTCTGCCCTTCCGTTAAACGTGGGCCACTTGCTCCTTCCTCTGGTCGTCATCTTTTGATTGTAGCTTAGCTTAGCTGCCCGTTAGCTTAGCTTTAGCGTCACGCGGTTCTCCCGCTGCTAAACTAGCCTAAACTTTTCAGCTAACTAGCTATCGTTACTTTGCTCTTCCGTGATCTGGGCCCATAACCTGTTGACAGAGTCACCTGGGGAGAAAAATAACTGGTCATGACAACGAGGTCCTCTTTAGCCTTAACTGGTGTGGTTTATTTCATATGTACATTTCCACCACGAGACCTGGAACATTCCCTTATACCTGCTACCTGACGTCAGCTGCTATAGCTGCGTCTCCTTACGCCTATAGCGCCCCTCTTGTGGAACAGTTAAAGTGCAATTATATTCAATCATATTATTACTTACATTTAACAAAAATGCTGAATGCATATACTATTATTTTGGAAATGAAACAAAATAAAATATATTATTTGTCTAGGCTGTGCCATTCTTGTACATAGTTCATGAATCATGAGTCCCTAAAAAAATATTTCACAGAACCTATGCAGTGCCTGAAATGAATATATTAACATGCTAATATAGATGGAAACATAGGTCCACCTGTATAGGGTGGATTTCTTTTTTCTTAATCCTTGAAGTGTCTATTTTAAGAATCTGCCAGGTAACGGGTTGAAATAATGTCCCATGGGGTTTATTTTGAACCCTTTATTACACCTATCCTGAACCAAAACCTGAAAAAGAAAACGGCATAACTTTTGAAGTTAATAACATATAGGCCTAGAGACAAATTAAAACATTTTCCCAAACAAGTTTGACCCAAGGAATTGTTTCTGTATGAGCCCCTGAGAGTGTGCTACGTATAGTAAAAATAAAAGTAAGTAAAAAGTAAGTAAGGGAATGTTCAGTCAATATACATATATACAATACAGCGTAAAATGAGTAACAGTGAGGTACAATGCAGAAATGAGATGAGGTACAAAACTTAGGGTAGGGTGCAAATGAGGTATGAATGTAGTGCAAATCTCTTTAATAATAGATACATATGAAGTGTCTAAAGTGAGTAAAGTGAGTGTGTACATGTGGATGTGTGTGCAGTGAGTGTAGATGATGGGTTGTTACATAGTGTCATTGTCATTGAGTATCCTGATGGCTTGGGGATAGAAGCTCCTTCTGAGTCTCTCTGTACTGGTCATGAGACTCTGGTAGCGCTTGCCTGACCGCAGAAGTTCAAAGAGGCAGTTGTTTGGGTGACTAGAGTCTTTGATTATTCTCTTAGCCTTGGCCCTGCAACGCTTGTTATAAATGTCCTGAAGAGCTGGAAGCCCACCTCCAATTGTGCGTTTGGCTGAACGGGCAACTCTCTGTAGTCTGCTGCGGTCGTGTGTGGTGCTATTCCCAAACCAGGAGGTGATGTTAAGTCAGGATTCTCTCTATTGTGCACAAGTAGAAGTTCTTGAGGATCTTCGGACTCACTTTGAACTTCATTAGGCGCCTAAGGAAGTGGCGTTGTCGTGCCTTCTTCACTACACTGTCAATGTGTGTGGTCCATGTCAAGTCCTCGGATATGTGGACTCCGAGGTACTTAAAACTGTTCACTCTCTCGACCGGTGCCCCGTCGATGCTGAGGGGGCTGTAGTCCCTGGCCCCCGACCTCCTAAAGTCCACAATCATCTCTTTCGTTTTGCTGATGTTCAGGGAGAGGCTGTTCTCCCGACACCACAGTGCCAGGTCCTCTACCTCTTCCTGCTCTACCTCTTGTCACAGCTATGCTCCTTCCTATTTTTGTTACGATAATGTCAATTTGCTTTGTCCACTTTAAACCAGAATCAAGAACCATGCCAAGCAACTTAGCCTCTTTTTTGTTAACTATGTTAGATTGTCCGACAGTATTTTCCTCGCTGTGTGAAAAAACTACAGTTGCGTCTGAGGAGAGTGGCTACTGGCTAAGTACTTTCTGTCTCAGGTCGGAGAGGAGACACACAAATGAGAGAGGAGACGCACAAAAATCCATTCCGGGACAACGGGCCCAGTACTTTGTTGGCGGTGTGAAAATATGCAGAGAAACATTAATATCTTTGGAACCGTTTGTGTTAAATTGTATCTGAATCAGGAGATGATCTTTTCCATCACAATTGAAAGTGTATTTCTCTAAAAGCTGGCTGGCGCATAGAATAATCTACTCCAGTGCGCACTCCACAAGTCTCTAACTGGTACCTGGCTGTGGATCATTTGGTACCAGGCCGCAATGAAAGAATAAAGTTGTCCTCTTAAGCTGCAAGGGTCCACATGTGGGCCCTTTTGAGGACGATTTGCCCACCGGCACTTTGGCGACCTCTAGTGGCTCGGTGTGCATATTTTGTAATACAATATGTATATATCGAATTGAAGGCTTATTTGTTGCCTGTCGATAGCGACAAAATCCGACAAAATCCATTCAGCGGTTCTCGAGTAACATGCCGGTATTTGAGGCTTGTGCAAAGTACACGGTATTGCGCAAAATACCACTCCCGACTCTTGGGGCTCTAGTTCCGTCAATCATTTGGCGATCTCGAAAATGATTGTGGAGGGTTGTAGCCAATGAGTGTGGCTTTCCAATGATACACCACCTGGGGATGTATGAATCTAAAAAACGAAATAAAACTAACGAGCGAAAACAGGAAGAGAAAAACAGCCGAATGAATTGAAGTCTATGAGAAAACTGAGTTTTTCTTTTGTACACAGTTTACCAAAATCACTCCTACATAAGGCTTCAGGCTATGGGTCCGTATGGATTTGTAAGCCATACCACCTTCTGAGGAAATACTACCTCTGGACTACTAACTACTACAGAAAAACTTGAGTAACAAGTTTTTCTACAACTCAAGTTCAGACCTATGTTACTCTATTTCATTAGCACTATAAGTGAATTTTCTTTCTGGAATCAGAAACTTCAGAATGTCATCTTTCAAGAGAGACCAGGCTCATGCATGTGCTATTTGTATAAAGTATGTTGTTTTGGTTTGCAAAAAAAGTATGCAGTCCTCAAAAACTAAAACTAAAATGGCCAATTTTGGGGGCGCAGGTTAACCGGTTAAAATTAAATGTATTTTATTTTCATTAGTCTTCCGGGTATTTCATTTTGAAAAATTGCCACTTCGGCCTGTGCCTCACTTCCATGGACAGGTTCACGCTGCTGCCCTATGTTAAAAATAAGTCTCCTGCTCGGGCTGTGGTTGTGGTAGAGACAAGTGATGGCTTAATTTGAATGTATGAACCTGTACGTTCATATCATGTCCAATTAAGATTGCTTAATGTAGCATCCTGAATATTCGATTATTATTCAGAAGTGCTGACTTAACCTTTTATCTCCCCTTTGTGCACAAAGACATGTTAACCAGTTTCCCTTGATATTCTCCTGAACAATGACGCAAGTTTCTCCTTCTCTCACCGGCTGGAATATGGATTATAAACACTAACTGAATCATATTCACATTCACCCAGTTCTTCCTGTGGGACTAGTTGGCGGTGGCCAGCAGGGGGCGGCGGTGGCAGGCGGAGCGCAGGAGGAAGGCGTCGAGGAGAAGCAAGTCACCTGAACGGAAGTGGAGAGAAACAGTCTCTTCGGCGTTGAACGTGGACCTGAGAGGACGTATCGTTGAGGAGCCCCGTCATGGACCACACCGGTGAATGTAATTGGATATTTCGTGTTATGATAGAAATATAAGCGTTAGTAGCGTGTTGAACCTCCGAACGGAACAACCCTAGTGATACAGCGGGTTATACTAGAAGTACGCGGTATATTGAAGTGGCTAATGCTAACTGTATCCCCTCCAGCGAGGTACCCACGGCAAGCGTCGCCTGAAGAGAGCTCGTGGTTAGAGGCACCGTGCGCTGGCTGCATGTTCGTTAGCAGGAGGGCCTTCTCAGACCCACAGAGTAGCTTCAGTTAAGGTAGCCTTCAGATTAGCACGCGCGCCAACCCAGCTCGCCTACCAGCAGCTTGTCAGCACCGGCAGCTCAGCAGACCAGCAGCAGGCTTCGGTTTGACGGAGCAGAGGACGCCGCCTCTCCAGCAGAGGTCGCCACAACACAGCACGCACCTCCAACCTGCTACTGCCCCCCTGCCTACCACAGCTTGCTAGCTCTTGTGACGAGAGCGTTCGACGCCATCTTACCACCCGGACAAGTGGTGGTGAGGGCGAGGCCGCCATCTTGGCTAAGTACAGTGGCACTTCGGTGGCCAATACCATATCGTACATTGTACAGTGTGTCGCGGCCTACGGGCGAAGATAATGTTTGCTAACCACAGTGTATAGGGGTACCCCCACAAACATTTCATGCCGGCATTAGTTAGGACTTTTGTTTGGTAACGTGGGCCCACATTTTCATTTCCTTTTAAGTGTAATAACGTGTATGTTCATTCCTATTGATTTCCCGTCTAGTTAACCCTTTTCTTCCTGGGGTACATTAACGCTGTCGTATATGTAAAGCCTTAGAGAAAGGTATTATTATTGGTACTAGCACACCAGTGCTAGAGTCTGCTATATTTGGGTGTACAATATCAGGTGTCCGCAAGGTATTGAGGTACGACTTGAGTAATAATTAATATTATATGCCATTTGACTCACTGCCAGTAATACTTGTCCCTGCCCAGTATAAGTATCACTAAAATAACTAAGACGGGAATTGTGTGTGTGTGTCCATTACTGAGCCTAACCCTAACCCTTTCTATGCAGGTAATATTGTTACATTTAACCCTTTCCTACCCACCTTCCCCTTTCAGTTATTAAGGTCTCTAGTGTCATTGAGGGAGGGTACTGCTTGCGGGAGGAACGAACCCATTTAGTCATCTATCAGTCATTGGATGTGGGAGGGCTAACGGAGGTATTGGGGGAAGTGAGAGCGAGTTGGGGAATACTACTGACCGCCCCGGAGAGGCGAGGAAGACCAGAGTACCAAGCCAGGTTGGTAAATCCCGGCCCCATCCACTCCCACTGCCGGCCTCCAGTTTGACGCTCCAGGCCCAAAGACGAGGGTGCAGTCAGACGGAGCTCTAATGCGTCCCGCTACCCAGTGGCTATGCACAACCGTTCCCACTAAGCAAGGATAATCCACCCTGCTACATTAACAAGACCCTATTCTCTGTGCCTGGTCACATATTTGAACATTTCTCCCCAGCATCGATCACCCTCACAATTTTTGTAGTTTTCATTCACCCAACACTGCATCACAAGCTAAACGAACTACACCGGAAGTCTAGTACTGCATCGGGCATGCAACGCAATGCGCATGTGTGTGACCTCAAGCCTCTTGATGTAAATGTTTGGTGGTTTCATATTTAACTAAGGCAGACATGGTGTGACCCATGTACTGCATATTTTATACTGAGGAAGAAAAACAGAGCATGGGTGGGAGTAAAAAGGGATGGGAGTGGGATTCTATAAAAGTTAGTCTTGGGATTGGGATGGGATTATTTCTGTGGGAGTGGGAGGGAGCGGGAGTTATAAATGTAGGCTTTTTTGGATCTTTATACAAATATGGAATATATAGTGTGAAAATGTGTACGTTATTACATTGTGTCCTGGATGGCATCACCACTGACAGTCATAGTCATAAATCTGTTTCCTGCTAGTTTTACACAAAATGGTTTCTTTTCTGTCGACTCACCACTGCCTTTAGCTTCCTGTGTATCTGAAACTGTGTCTTAAAGGATAACTTTGCTATTTTGGACCTTAGACCCTATTCGCTCTGACTACCATGTACCTAACACATTTCACAGGGGAGCATACTGAGACCTGTAAGAATAAGGATTTATGATTAGCAGCTAGCTCCTACTGGACGCTGGACCAATCAGTGAAATGATGGGTCAGGTGCATTTTAGAGACCGTGAATAGGGTCTAATGTCCAAAATGGCAAAGTTATCCTTTAAACACCACATAAAGTGAAGAAAGTCACCACATTTGACGTTAATACCTTATGTGTCACTTGTTTTCTGAAAGGTTTTACCATTGTGACATCATACAGTATCTGAGGAAGAATTCCTGTTTTTCCACTTTGGACACCGTAGGCACAATAGAGCGACTTCTCACGGGTAAAAACAAAACCTTTGAACGCAAATAGATGCACCTCAGATGTCAGCATGGCATGTCAGTCAAATGTGGCACCTTTCATGGGTTTGTGTGGCGTTTTCAGAAACAAAGGGCGCCTATGGCAGCGGTGAATTGGCAGAGAATAACGTTTTCAGTTAACAGTAAAAGATCATGAAAAACTATGTTTGTGTCAAGGCGAAAATAACGTTGAAGCCACAAAAAACACTGGTACGGTCCTTTAAAGGTTAGTCATTAACTCGGCATGTACCTCCTTATGCAGGGGCGTGCACAGACCATTAGGGGGCAGGGGCGCCTGATTGCTTTTACCAACGCGTTCGTGTTTCCGCGTCTCTGATTGGCCAGGTCATGTGACATGTACGGCCAATCGTGGGACCGCAAGTTTCTACACTGGTTAAGCTTAGGCGCTCTTTCGAAGTTGGTTAAGGTTAGAGTTTGTCTTAGAGCATGGCGATAGAACGCCTGCCCTGATTCCAAACTCTAACCTTAACCAACTGCTTAACCAGTGATAAACTAGGCGTTAGGTAGTTTGCAGGCTGTTCGACCCGGAAATAGGCGCAGAACTTGCCGTCCCACGATTGGCGCACATGTCACATGACCTGGCCAATCAGAGCGCAAAACGGGAACCCAGAAACACGAACGCGTTGGTAAAAGCATAGACGCGGCAGGGGCTCAAGGGGGGGGGGGGGGGGGGGTGGTACTTTCCAATTTTTCATCATATTTTTCTGTGGATAGTAGTATACATTTCCGTCTTCATATTTTTCCGTGGATAGTAGTATACATTTCCGACAAAAGGGCAGGGGCTCAAGCCCCTCTTCGGCCCTACCTGTGCACGCCACTGTCCTTATGCACAATAAGCAATAAGCAGACGACCGACAAGACAGCTGGGGACACTGGGGGTCTTACTGTACGAGTGTGAGGTTTGGACTCAAGCTGACCCCCTCCAGTGTGTCTCAGAGCCTCAGACGTGACACTAAAGACTTCATGCACACACGCGCACGCACACACACACACAGTGAATGCAATGAAAGGGGTGTCTGTACATCTTCTCTGGTCCGTGTTGTGTTTCTCAGAACATTTTCCCAGTGCTGTCGATCGTCATGCTATAAATAGACTCAAGAACATGCACACCAACATACACACACATGGGAATTGTGAGCAAAACAAGTAGACTTCACTTAACTTGAGAATGGCACTAAGGAGATAATTCACCTAAACTCCACCGTAATTAGTAATTACATTTACGGCGCCAATCGCTAAAAAGGAGGAACAGGCTGAAAACGAACACAAGTTTATTGCTCTGAAGGACAAGGACACTGCGTTAAAAGTAAAACAATAACCACAACGACAGACACAAAACATTATTCATACATACATACAAAGAAATATAATACATGTTGATACATGAGAGCATCTCGGAACCTCTATTAAAAAAACACTTAAAATTACATGTACTGAAAACCACACGCTCAAAGTCTCTGGCTCACAACAATCAAACAGACGACAATCAGTTTAATGAGAGAGATTATAGTATTCTGCCTCTCGTACGTCTCATTCACACAATTCACAAATCTTAACGGAAGACCGATTGTGCCTTTACAGACAAATTGAAGTATGTGGTGCGCTTTAGAGTCGATGGTTCAATCCCTCGCAGAGTCTCTTCCTTCGGAGGAATCTGGAATTGGCGTCTGAACTTGTTGATGCTCACATCCAAATTCAATCCCCCCTGCCCTTTTATCCTCGTTAACTCCTGTAATTCTACACAGCTGAGTCTGACGTTTAGCAGTGACACAGGAGGAGTCGGGGGAATGAGATAGAGTTGGAATCCAGTTTCGTTTTCCCACGTCTCCTCTCCATACTTGGGGATGGCTGAGGTGCGCTCCTTGAAGCAACGTGAAAGGTGGCTCCACACTCATAATACTGACGCAGGGGGAAAAAACATATTTTCCCAAGACATTAGTTGGATTAAATCAATGTTTGGAAATGTTATTTGTAGCCAACTAATGTCTTATAGTCTTAGTATCAGATCTACTCATGTATAGTCATTTCTCTTTTGTTGAAAGTGCTGATTTCAGTCAGTCCACATCGTAACAACGCTGGTTTGCCTTCCTCTCGGCTCTCCGGGAGAGATCCTAATACTGCTGTCCCTTGAGTCCAGGGAAGGGTATGAATGAAGCCACCGGTGGGCTCGGGGGGGGTGTGCGTGGGGGGTAAAGACTTAAAGGGGTAAAGGGTAAAGTTGCCAGTCCATTAGACACCGTTGAGTAGAATGGTAGGGGCAGGGCTTGGCGTGTCAGAGGTCACAGGGGAAAGGTCGCCGTCATCTTCGTTCCCAGGGTCCTGCGCTTGGGGTGCGGTGAGAGTCAGCTTGCTGAGACCGGCCTCCAGCGATGCCTCTGCTCCCTCGGCTCTGTCGCCTGCAACGCACACAGAGGTGAAACTGTTTAACAGGGAATACGGTACTGTGTTTAATATATGTAATATATATATATTTCTCTAAAAAATCTCCTTCTAAAAAATGTCAAATGTAAAAGATAAATTGTTACTAAATCATGTATAAAATGTATTAAAAAATCATGCAAGTCTTGGGACCGCCCCTGATCACCAGGTGGGGCTGATAGCTAATCTATTTCATTTCCTGTATAAAAAGATGTAATTTTGTGTTGTGTTCATACTTGAAAAAGACCGGAAGGGTCGAAACATTGTATCTGCTGCTATCATTTGTCAATTAAAACACCTTGGAGCATCAAAAGTGAGTTGCGAGCCCCGCTTTGTTTTATGTACTACTGTTTTTACAGTTTGGCTCAGCACCAAGGAACAGAGGATGAGCGTTATTTATTTTTTCTGAACAGGGAATTCTACCACATTGAAAACCAGACTACTACACACCATGCTTTCATTGGGCTTAGTTTATCAGTGTGTTCGTATGATGCTCGTATATTTTTGTGTAAAACCGCACTCCATGTTCATACGTTTGCTCACTTTGCTGTTATTCCAGGTGCTTGTTCATTAACATGACTTAACGTACATTAAAGGAACAGCATTGTCAAGCATTCACTATATATGGTGAAAAGTAGGTGTGTTGTTATGTTAAAGGAACATGCCGACATTATGGGAAATGCACATACCGTCTTCTCCAGAGTCAGACAAGAAGATAAGATACCAATTTCTTGAAATGCGCTTGCCATCTTCCTGATACCAATTTCCTCCAAATTAATGGAAGCGGATACGGAACAGCTAGCCCAGCTGTTGCTCTCCCAGAGTTTTAAGCTAGGCTAGTGGTCCGTATCCGCTTCCACTCATTTGTGCTAAGCTAGGCCATTTCTTATCTGACTCTGGAGAAGACAGCAAGTGCATTTCCCATAATGTGTGCCTTTAACATAACAGCACACCTACTTTTTGACCATATATAGTGAATGATTGACAGTGCTGTCTGAGAGTGGTGGTCTGAGTACACACACACGCACGCACACACACACACACACACACACACACACACACACACACACACACACACACACACACACACACACACACACACACACACACACACACACACACACACACACACACACACACACACACACACACACACACACACACACACACACACACACACACACACACACACACACACACACACACACACACACACACACACACACACACCTCTCTCCTGGTCACAGTCTGGGGAGGAGGCTCCACTGCACTGGCTGCGGGGACCCAGGAGAGGAGAGGCGTGCCCAGAGCCACACGCCGAATCTGGGTCATGAGAACCGCAGGGGACGGGCGACTCCAGGGTACCGGGACAGGAGGAGGCGAGGAGGGAGGCAGAGGGGGAGACGGAGAGGTGCGGGCAGGGGTTGCACAGGGAGGAAGAGGGAGTACAGGTCGAGGAGGAGGAGGGGTAAGGGCGGGGGATGTCCATGGGGGTGGAGGAGAACGATTGGGAGGAGGAGGAGGAGGAGGAGGAAGAGGAGGAGGAGGGTACGTGCTGGGGTTGAGAGGTGACATGTGGAGCGTCCGCCTCTTCCTCTGAGCCGGTACTGGCACTACCTTCTTCATAGATGGAGACAGACACCACTGAAACACACACACACACACACATGGATAAACACACACATAAAAACATACACACATGCAATATCACAGATCAACATGACAAAAAATTTAATAAAAAATAGAAACAGAACACAACAAAGACGGATGGTATGGAATAAAAATAATCTACTGGTCATTCACCCCCCAAACCTCAAGCGTCTACTCACTCGACAGGCCGTCCGACTCCATCTTGAAGTTGACGATGTCCTCGCCGTCCACGTTGTCTCCCTCTGCGCCCACACCCTGTTCCCTGGTTCCCATGGAGACGGAGCGTCGGTGGGCATGGATCTCCTCGGAGATGGTCTCTAGGTTACGCAGCGCCGTGCGGTACTCCGCCTTAGCGACGGCCAGTTTGGCCTGCCGCTCGTCCACGCGACGCTTCAGTTGCTGCGAGAAGACCAGACGTATCTAAAGCTTGCTCTGTGTGTATTTGATATCTTCGACTAACACAAATCAATAGCTATATCCACTATATCCACTTAACACACTGACATAATGTATGTACTGACAAAAATTGTTGAAAGGTGCGGTAAGTGGTATTTTATTATTAAAATAAGTGTTATATAGCTCTACATTCCAACAGCCTGATATAGAGTGTTTGGTCAGTAACATGTGTCTCCCAGTCCCTCCGCTCTGCACCGCAGTAAACAGGAAATACATTTCCTGGTATCCTACTTTATCCAATCAGGAGAGAGAACCCTAGACATTTCTACGTATTTCAAGAAGTCTTGCCAAGCCAAATTTGCTTACTGCTCTGGTAGATTATTTGCTTCAAACTATGTTTTATTTCTTATTTTTGTCAGGCCATTTTTGCAGTTCTCTCTCCTGATTGGATAAAGTGGGACCGGGATACCAGAAAATGTATCTTCTGTTTACTGCAGAGCGGAGGGACTGGGAGACCCACTTTATCAGTGATGGCTGTCGAACTATGTAGAGCTATTATTTTAATAATATTGTACCGGTATTTATAATAAAATATCATTTAAAATTTAAATAATCCAATTCCACTTACAGCACCTCTAATACACTGACATAATGCATGTACTGACATAAATTGTTAAGAGCCTCGTAATTTACTACACATACCTCGAGCTGCAGATAATACTTTGCCTTCAGTTCAAAGTACGGCCTGCAGGGGGAGGAAGGTAGAGCGCATGGGAGGGAGGAGAAAGAGGAAGAAAGGCACATTTGAGTCTGACTGTTCTGACAGGGCGCTGTGCCAGCTGTCATGGCAACGCCGCACCCCAGGAAAAACAACAGTCCACTGTAGGCAGTTCATACATTCCACAGCTCCTCCAGCGGGAGCACACCCTGACGCGCTCACCACATCTGGATTGCATCAAGACGACATAGAAATCTGGGCCTCTCCGCCCTCCCACACACACACACACACAGACACAGTCACACACACAGAGTAAAAGCAGCAATAAGAGGCCCAGGCAGGGAAAGCCGGTACAAGTATCTCAGTTATCCCTTCTCTACAAGTCCTTTCGTCCTCAGTCATTCATGGTAAATGGCAAATGGACTGCGCTGTATATAGCAGCTTTTATCCAAAGCGCCTTTACAACTTATGCCTCACATTCACACATTCACTCACAGACGGCGGGGGGGGGGGGGGGGGGGGCGACCACGCGAGGTGCCAGCCTGCTCGCGTGTATGCTTTACCCAACGCAGTTGTGTTTCCGTGTGCGAGTTTTGCACTCTGATTGGCCAGGTCATGTGACATGTGCACCAATCGTGGGACAGCAAGTTCTGCGCCTATTTCCGGGTCTAACAGCCTGCAAACTACCTGGCGTTCTATCTCCATGCTCTAAGACAAACTCCAACCTTAACCAACTTCGAAAGAGCGCCTAAGCTTAACCAGTGTAGACACTTGCGGTCCCACGATTGGGCGTACATGTCACATGACCAGAAATGACCTGG
Organism: Notolepis coatsorum; assembly: GCF_963971535.1. Classification (NCBI taxonomy): domain Eukaryota; kingdom Metazoa; phylum Chordata; class Actinopteri; order Aulopiformes; family Paralepididae; genus Notolepis; species Notolepis coatsorum. Next base: position 31,286,272 of record NC_140168.1, on the reverse strand, counting down.
CCAATCAGAGACGCGGAAACACAACTGCGTTGGGTAAAGCATTCACGCAGCCTGCTCATCGGGAGCAGTTAGGGGGTTAAGTGTCTCGCTCAAGGACACTTCGACACATTACATTTACATTTAGTCATTTAGCTGACGCTTTTATCCAAAGCGACTTACAAGTTCTGTACGACAAGTCATCAGGAAGGGCACAACTCAGCTGAGTAACAATGTTCATCAAAGTGTTGAGTGCTACAGTGTAGGTTAGTTTATTAGGACACAAAGCCAGAATCGAACCGGGAACCTTCCCGATGACCGCTCTACCGCCTGAGCCACTGTCTTGGCTAAAACACACGTACCTGGATTTGTTGATGGAGCGCTTGAGCTTCTTCTCCAGCTGCCTCATGTGACTGACGCAGGAGTTGTAGTTGGCCGCCGTCTTCCTGTGGTCCGCCTCGCTGCGTGTCCTCTCCTGCTCCGCCTCCATCACCTGCAGCGGAGGAACAGGAACAGGAGGTGGTTTGTTTTTTGGACTTTACAGGCATTTTATTTTATTAAAAAGATCAAATGTTTGTCTTTTATCATTTGCCCCCCCCATTCCCCAATTTAGTCGTTAAGCCAATTCCCTCCTGGGCGTTGCACGGTCCTACTGTCGGTCTGGGGAGGGTGTTGTAGACTACCACATGCTGCCCTACTGTCGGTCTGGGGAGGGTGTAGACTACCACATGCTGCCCTACTGTCAGTCTGGGGAGGGTGCAGACTACCACATGCTGCCCTACTGTCGGTCTGGGGAGGGTGCAGACTACCACATGCTGCCCTACTGTCGGTCTGGGGAGGGTGTAGACTACCACATGCTGCCCTACTGTCGGTCTGGGGAGGGTGTAGACTACCACATGCTGCCCTACTGTCGGTCTGGGGAGGGTGTAGACTACCACATGCTGCCCTACTGTCGGTCTGGGGAGGGTGTAGACTACCACATGCTGCCCTACTGTCGGTCTGGGGAGGGTGTAGACTACCTCATGCTGCCCTACTGTCGGTCTGGGGAGGGTGCAGACTACCACATGCTGCCCTACTGTCGGTCTGGGGAGGGTGTAGACTACCTCATGCTGCCCTACTGTCGGTCTGGGGAGGGTGTAGACTACCACATGCTGCCCTACTGTCGGTCTGGGGAGGGTGCAGACTACCACATGCTGCCCTACTGTCAGTCTGGGGAGGGTGTAGACTACCTCATGCTGCCCTACTGTCAGTCTGGGGAGGGTGTAGACTACCACATGCTGCCCTACTGTCAGTCTGGGGAGGGTGTAGACCACCACATGCTGCCCTACTGTCAGTCTGGGGAGGTTGTAGACCACCACATGCTGCCCTACTGTCGGTCTGGGGAGGGTGTAGACCACCACATGCTGCCCTACTGTCGGTTTGGGGAGGGTGTAGACTACCACATGCTGCCCTACTGTCGGTTTGGGGAGGGTGTAGACCACCACATGCCTCCATAGGATACATGTGGAGTTGCCAGCCGCTTCTTTTCACACAGCTAGGAGTTTCACTGGGAGAGCGTAACGAGTGTGGAGGTTCATGCCATCTCCCCCAGATCCCCTCCCTGCTGAACAGGCTCCCTGACCGACCAGTAGGAGTTGCTGTTGCAACAACCAGGACTCATACCGCACCGGCTTCCCAACCGCAAACACTGCCAATTGCGTTCGTAGGGACGACCGATCAAGCCGGAGGTACCGCTGCCGGGAATTGAACCTGGGTCTCTGCGGTGGTAGACGAGTGTTCTAAGAGCGCTGGGAGGACCGGACACACCCAGTTCCCAAAGACACTCGGTAGCCATGAGAGGATATTAATGATTTATTTCAGTTTCAAGTATAATGTACACCACCACTGCAAAGTCCTCGTCCACAATAGTGGACCGCCTACACGAGCTCGACACACATGCCCCGTCCAATATCTGTGGTCTCTGTGAGTGAGTCTCTCAGTGAATTTCCATGAACTGTACTATCACTAAATGCATAATTTATCACCACGCACGCGCATGCCGAGCTCATGCCCATTAACACGGGCACTGAAGGGAAGCAGCAGGTGCTGTTTAGCGTTGGTTACACTTTGGCCTGACAGCGTGTGTTTTCAGCTGTAATATTCCATTCTAGCTACCAATTGACCGATCTCAAACCCCCGCCCTCTTTCCTTGATCCTCCAATCACACAACTGTCGCTTCCCACGGACAAACAAAGGTCAATTCAACCCCCTCTCTCTACCCCCCCCCCCCCCCCCCCCTCCCACCATCAGCTACTCCATTCCGTGGTCTTTAAATTAATTATGCTGATCATGGATTATAAAACAGAGATTCTTCAGAGTTTTCAACTATGAATGGTATGATCTTTAGAAACGTTTTGTGAATGATGTTATGCACTGTACTGGCCCGAATATAAGATGGTGTTTTTATTTTTTTTTGCAGCAAGTTACACCTAGAAAAGTGAGGTCATAGTTACAAGTAGAAAAGTGAGGTCATCTTATTATTTGTGAGATTTGAGGTATTGCAGCAAAGAAAAAGGGAGACTTTGAAGTGAGCCCCTTTCCCAGTGAGCATCACCAATGTATGAATTCCTCATGATCTCTAGTTTCAAGTGATACCGCTGCCCTCGTTCTAGCTCATAAAACTTCCTGCTACAGCCTCCGTAAGACAGCGTCGTTAATGTTGCATGATCCCCTGGCTCATCGCTAGGTTTCAGAGGGTTACAACTAGGCCATGGTAGCCAAGGTCAGGACGCGTCAATACTTTTACCAACTAACTAGCATTTTCTGGTCATGTGACATGTGACATGTGCGCCAATCGTGTGACGCCTGTTTCTATCACTGGTTAAGCTTAGGCACTCTTTCGAAGTTGGTTAAGGTTAGAGTTTGTCTTAGAGCAGGGCGATAGAACACCAGCCCTGATTCCAAACTCTAACCTTAACCAACTTCGAAAGAGTCGCCTAAGCTTAACCAGTGATAAACTAGGCGTTAGGTAGTTTGCAGGCTGTTAGAGGCGGAAATAGGCGCAGAAACAGGCGTCACGCGATTGGCGCACATGTCACATGACCAGAAACGTCAGTGGCCAATCAGATCGCGGAAAATGCAAGTTAGTTGGTAAAAGAATAGACGCAGTCAGGACAGAGAAGGAGTCATCCTTCCAATTTTAAGATAATCTGTTTTTCACTTAGAGATGGGGACGTTAGCAAGGCCTACCAGTAGAATAGCAGTTTATATATATTTGTTATTATTATTATTATTATTATTATTATTATTATTATTATTATTATTATTATTATTATTATTATTATTATTATTATTATTATTATTATTATTATTATTATTATTATTATTATTATTATTATTATTATATATTTTTTTATTGATATATACAGTACTATGCCTACCAAGCCTACACTGTAAAAAATAAATGTTTTTTCACGGGAAATTCACTGTTATTTTACAGATTACTTTTGTTTTTCTACTTTTCTAAGTGTAAATGCCATAAAAATACAGTAAATTACCTTTTATCAAAATATTAACCATCAAAATAAAGGTTGTAATCTGTAAATGTATTTGATTTTACTGTAATTTGACAGTAAGTATTTGGCAACCATGTTTACCGTTTTTTTACCAGACATTTACCGTTTTCTTGTAGCTTTTTTTCTTACAGTGTACCTTGTACTATTCAATATCTTTATAAAGGTTTATTCTATATAATCACATAATAACATTCTATAAATGTCTTACTTGGGTGCCTAGAGGAACTGACACATTTAATTTGTATACAAATAATAATAATAAAAAAATATTTGATCTAAAGCAGGGGTGCCCGTTGGCAAGAATTTAACCCTGATATGGGTGGGGGGGTTCACAGATTTAACAAGGACGCAAGGTGACACAGGAAATGTGAAGCATTCATTGTGACATCGGGAGGCATACTTCACCATCTTCTTCGAGGAAAGCAACAGTTGTGATTGGAGGATCAAGAGAAGAGGGCGGGGATTGAGATAGGTCAATCTCCAACACTGCATGCAGTTGTGTATTTTTAGACAGAACAATATGTGTACCCTGGATATTAAACATAACGCTGGGTAATAGGTAAGCCAAATATGTACAACTGACATCCAGGGAGTGTTGGCTGCGTTGGTGGCAATTTGAATACATACCGTACTTTATAAATACCTCGCCTATAACAGGGAGGTCAACCGCTCTGTCGTAATGTAATCAAACGGGAGCTCCGCCCACAAGGCTATTCACACTGCAGTTTCAGCCCTTCCGTTTTCGGCCCACTTCCCTCACAAAAAGCCAAAGTCCCAGACGATGCTTTCAATTGGTCGAACAAACAACCGCTCAAATTGTAGCCAACCCCTGTGCATACACAATGCCGTTTGTCGGTTGATGATTTGGTTGTCTGAGTTTTTCATTCAAATGGCTACTCCACTTAAATAGGAGCCAACAACAAGGTTTTTACATCCAAATGTTGCCCCGAATCCTGACTAGAACCATGTTAAATCTTATTATTCCTTCCATTTGGGACTTTTGAGTTTTTGATGAAATTAAAGATCATTAGTAAAGATTATTCTCCTAGCTCTGATGTCATCGTGGTGTTTGTTAGTAGGCCTCAAGTTGTCTCAAAAGCACCCCATAATAATAATAATGGATTGGATTTATATAGCGCTCTTCATGACACCCCAGTGACCCCAGAGCGCTTACAGAGTCCATTATTCGTTCATACACCGGTCATACCGGTGGTGGTAAGCTGAGGTAAGCGACAGCTGTGATTGGATGATCAGGAAAAGAGGGCAGGGTTTGAGACAGGTCCATTGCAGCCAGAGCTGCCCTGAGGCAGACTCACGGAAGCGTGGCGAATAATCATCGCCTACGGCCCCTCCGACCACCACCAACATTCATTCACATGCATACGAGGCAAGTAGGTTAAGTGTCTTGCCCAAGGACACAACAGCAATGGGATAGACATGGGCTTGAGTGGGATTCGAACCACCAACCCTTCGATCATTGGACGACCCGCTCTACCCCCGAGCCAAAGCCACCCCACAATATTGTGTGTTGTTTTACATGTTATTTGTATATGTCCTTTGGTCAGAACATCGGGGGACCATGCTGGAAATAAGTGTTGTCACTTTTGCATGTCATCCCTTGGATTTGTTGTGTCTTTGGATCCATGTGTCTTTGGACCCTCTTTGCGCCGCCCCTGTGCCTCAAATAGATCCGCTATCAACTCTATCTTTAATCTTTCAAAATGTTCAGTTGCTATCGCTATTAGCTCTATCTTTAATTTTTCAAAATGTTCAGTTGCTATTGCATGCACTCATCTGTGTTTAACTACACACATGAGTGCATGCTTACCAACGGTCCGTCTGCAACACTACTATCACCAACATCTAAGAAGGGAGATCCCCCCTTGAATGGCCCTTCTAAGGTTTCTCTCCTCCACACTGCCTGTGGAGCTTTTTTCCCTATTGTTAGGTTTTAGTGAGTTTTTCCTTACCTTCGCGTGGGGTATGTCT
>NC_140168.1:31260753-31278253 GCF_963971535.1 Notolepis coatsorum | reverse complement strand
GCAAGTTTGGCATCCAACCAGAGTGCAAATATAACAGTAAAGTGCAACAGCAATATACAATGTACATGTGATTAAACTGGCAGGTGTGCAAGTAAGTATATAGAGGGGTTATATGCAGGTATGTTCAGATAAATAGAAAAACAATTAAAATGTAATATATATATGCTGTAAATAGGTGGTATATACAGCATTGTTGTACATGCTATCATACAGGGTATATGGGTAGACAGTGAAAGCAGTAGGTAGGTATAAACAGAGTTCAAAAGTATTCAGTATAAGCAGTTTAATCAGCTTCAACATTAGCCTCATTATGGTAGAGATAATAGAAAGCTCTTTCTCATGCCCCTCCCCCCTCCCCCCTCTCTGGTTGTGTTTGGTTAACCCCTGACACATGACCCCCCCCCCCCCCCCCCACCCCAGATACTATCAGCCATGTTTATGATAGAGACTCCATTAGTGACGGCAGTCTCTGTACAAGTCTTCGCAGGCTCCCAGAGATATAAAGCTGTCAAAAAAAGAATGGATGGGGATAGACTGTGGTATCTGTGGTTGTTGAGGGTCCGTCAAGAGACGGAGGAGATAAAGGCTAAAGATTAGGTGGTGCAGAGAGGAGAGAGTGTCATCGTTCTCGCTCGCTCTCTCTCTCTCTCTCTCTCTCTCTCTCTCTCTCTCTGACCAGCAAAGATTAATCCCTCCCACCCCCTCTCCCCCCATCATGACCCATTTCCCAGGCTCTCCGTGGGGAGCAGAACACACAGAGAGATGGTGGTGATGATGATGATGATGACGATGATGATGACGATGATGATGACGATGACGATGATGATGATGTATATTTAATGGAGGATGAAGGGAAGGCCCTGAGCGAGGAAGAGAGGGGAACATACTGGGATGTAAAGAGCATTATGTTTACGACTCTCTCCGAGACACTTTTGGTCTCTAGTAACTACACACCCTCAAGACCCCTACGCTCTGCATCTTCTGGCCGTCTCAGACCCACTCCTATCCAAGCTCCGGGAGGGTCATCAAGGAGAAGTCGCCTATTCTCAGTCCTTGCCCCACAATGGTGGAATGAACTACCCACCCCAGTTAGGACAGCCGAAACCCGTCCAATCTTTCGCCGTCGACTAAAGACGCACTTCTTCAACCATTATCTGAATTTTTTTTATTTTATTTTTAAATATCTAACCCTAACTAACCTTACTGTCATGCACTTGTCCTAATAAACTAACCTACACTTTGATGAACATTGTTACTCAGCTGATAGAGTTGTACCCTTCCTGATGACTTGCCGTACAGAACTTGTAAGTTGCTTTGGATAAAAGCGTCAGCTAAATGACTAAATGTAAATGTAAATGTATAGTTGTTGTGTTCTCCAGGTGTAAATGTGCATGTGCACAGTTAGGTTTCAAAAGGGGCTCAAAACACCTGCAATGTCATGTAAATAGCCTTATGTGTGTGTGTGTGTGTGTGTGTGTGTGTGTGTGTGTGTGTGTGTGTGTGTGTGTGTGTGTGTGTGTGTGTGTGTGTGTGTGTATAAGATAAGATAGGACGATCCTTTATTGATGTGTGTTAATAATGGCAAATTTTTACCATTATAGTGCAAAAAAAGATGTTCCTCTTGCCTCATTACTGTGGTCCTTTTATTTAACATCTAAGTGCCTTTGTTTTCAGGTTTGTATCTTTTATAATGAACCAACTGAAGTATTACCACAGCTGCAAACATTTCTTCTTTCATTGATAACAGCGTATTAACAGTGTTCATTAGGGATGGGTTAGGATCATTAGGATTTTATCGATACTACTACTCTTATCGATTCGATACTGCTTAACGGTTTGGTATTTTATCGATACTCTTATCGGTTCTTTTTGATTATTTTGCAAGATTTTCTTTTTTTTATTAAGAACATAATCAACATTGCTTTATTATTCTTTTATATAACTATATTACTGCACATGGCTACTTTTTGATCAATTAATACAAGCAGTCAGATAAATTAACTATTTTGGGACTTTCTATTTTATTTAGAAAGTTCTTAAATCAGAATGTCCCACCCAATACCCAGCTGTTAAAAACGGTTCAATACTCCATTTTATTAGTAGAGATACTTTTAGAACAATAGCCTGATGATATATTTTCCATGAGTTGAGGCGATGCATGACCAGAGCAGTGTGTGTGTGTGTGTGTGTGTGTGTGTGTGTGTGTGTGTGTGTGTGTGTGTGTGTGTGTGTGTGTGTGTGTGTGTGTGTGACGTGTGTGTGTGTGTGTGTGTGTGTGTGTGTGTGTGTGTGTGTGTGTGTGTGTGTGTGTGTGTGTGTGTGTGTGTGTGTGTGTGTGTGAGAGCGCACGCGTTGCGTAGTGGCCGTGTCAACAGTGTCAGCTGAACTCGCACCAAACAAGGCATAGGGAAATAGTCAGACACCCCAGAATTATTTCATAATACAAAGTTTCTGAATGGATATTTGGATTAAACCAAGTTTTATGCAGTGATGACCGGTCTTTCCCTGCGGAACACAAGTTACTTACACGGGTCGCGCTATGCATGCTTAGCTTGCTAACGATAGCAGTGTACCTTAATGTTACACACGTCGCGCTATGCATGCTTAGCTGGCTAACGTTAAGATAGGAGATAGCAGTGTAACTTAATGTTACACACGTCGCGCTATGCATGCTTAGCTTGCTAACGTTAAGATAGGAGATAGCAGTGTAACTTAATGTGTGTAAGTAACAGCCCCGCTCCTCGGGCAGACGGAGAGAGGCCGAGGGAGAAGAGATATAGAAAACGACCAACAAGATTAATTCGCAACGTTTAAATTCCTCGAAAAAAAGGAGTGAAATACGGATGAAAGGGTTGAAATCAGTACTAGCAAGGGTGCCCCCCAAATATATTTTTCTACTAGCACAGGCTATTTTTAGGGGCAATATGCTACGCCCTCGTAGCACAGTACAGCCCTGTGTGGGTGTGTGTATGTCAATGTGTATGTCTGCGTGTGCGTGTATGTGTGTGTGTGTGCGTGTATATGTGTGTGTGTATGTGTGTGTGTGTGTGCGTGTATATGTGTGTGTGTGTGTGTGTGTGTGTGCGTGTGTGTGTGTGTGTGTGTGTGTGTGTGTGTGTGTGTGTGTGTGTGTGTGTGTGTGTGTGTGTGTGTGTGTGTGTGTGTGTGTGTGTGTGAGAGTGTGAGGAGGGGGGGGGGCTCAGACGGGTGGATATGACTTGCTCATTGAATCGGTCATGAGTGATTTGCATTACATTGATATCCCAATGTCCGAACAGAAATGGGAAAGAAGGCTTTTAGGTTTTCCGCACCTACTGCATGGAACAATCTCCAGTCCGATCTGAAGATTCAAAGCTTGGTAACACTGAATCTATTTAAGGCTACGGTGAAGCCTATTGTAACCACGTTTTCTGTGTGCAAATGTTTTATCTGACCATTTTGTAACGTTACTTTTATCTGTAATGTCTATGTGTGTATGTTGAAACTTTGTGTTGCTGCTATTCTTGGCCAGGTCTCCCTTGTAAAAGAGATCCTGGATCTCAATTGGGACAACCCTGGATAAAGGCTAAATAAAAAAAATTTAAATAAATATTAGGGCTGTCAAAATGAATGCTTTAACTCTGGAGATTAATTTAAATTATTTAAAGCGTAATTTTTTTTATCTAGATTAATCTATGGAGTGAAACATTTTCAACGTTATGAACTTTCAGCAGTGTAATTTTGCTTGTTCTTTTTTTGCATTGACTCATGTACCTTTTTGAAAATCATCTGACATGAAGATGGAGCACATTTTTGTTGTTAATATGATTTATATTACTGGTAGTTCATACAAGACATTATTGTCCTCTAAGCCAATCTGCACTTTAACATAGGCCTGGGTTGTTTTTATTTCTGTTAGCGCCGCAGATATAAGAAAGCGGTCTAGCTGAGTCAATGTTGATGGTTTTGTTGAACATTCGTATTTCACAGGAGATAAACTGTATTCAAAGAAAGCTATTAAAATAGTCTTTGAATCTAAATATACTTTCTTTGTGTTGATTTGACATTAATTCCATGATTTTAACTCAAGTACATATCTGTTACAAGCTTCGGTCTTAAGTAGAAAAGTGCGATTTTTTAATATAGATTAATCTAGATTAATTACAGAAAATTGTGAGATTAATTAGTTAATTTTTTTTAAATCTACTGACAGCACTAGAAAATATTACTGAGAACAACACGTGATAGGCCTACAGATGAACGTATAACAAACCCAATGAGTCAAATGCATTATGACGACTCCCTCCTACACTGTGTTCTGTAATCCACAAACGACCCAATTTACCCTACGCCCATTAATCACCCCACTAAGCCTTTGTGGTAAGCAGACACTGTCATCCATTAATGTCATATTGTAGGAGGACCACTGGTCCAGACAATGAGGCAGTTTTATTCAGGAATAGTGGACCTTGTGATGTTCATCATGCCCCTTCAAACCATCATCCCACTAACCAGTGTGATGTGTGTGTGTGTGTGTGTGTGTGTGTGTGTGTGTGTGTGTGTGTGTGTGTGTGTGTGTGTGTGTGTGTGACGTGTGTGTGACGTGTGTGTGTGTGTGTGACGTGTGTGTCAGTCTCCTGTCTGACACCTACTCTCCATATCTCCACTTTATCGCATCAGAGGGAGATAGAGGGAGGACAGGAAGAGAAGGAGAGAGAGAGAGAGAGAGAGAGGAACACACACAGACAGAGAGGGAGAGAGAGAGAGAGAGAGAGAGAGAGAGAGAGAGAGAGAGAGAGAGAGAGAGAGAGAGAGAGAGAGAGAGAGAGAGAGAGAGAGAGGGAGGAACACACACAGACAGAGGGAGAGAGAGAGAGAGAGAGATAGATTAACACACACAGACAGAGAGGGATAGAGAGAGAGAGGGACACACACACATACACAACACACAGACAGAGGGAGAGAGAGAGAGGAATAATACACACATACAGACAGCGAGTGAGTGAGAGAGAGAGGGAGAGAGAGATTAACACACAGACAGAGAGGGAGAGAGAGGAATACAGAGAGGGAGAGAGAGAGGAACACACACAGAGGGAGAGAGAGAGAGAAAGAAAGAAAGAGTGGAGGAAAATCAAACTATAAACAGTTGTGAAATGTACTTGAATAATAGAGACACATGAATGTTCTGGTTTAATAAATAATGACATAGTCTACGTGTTCATGTAGGCCTGCTTGATGACATGCTTAGCTGCAGACGTGGATGTGCCAAAGTCCACGCATTAACATGACAGAGAGTCAGGATGATTTGACAGAGAGCTTACTGTGACTTGTTGTATAGAATCACGACGTACACAATCAGGGTAAATGGGGTGATGCTGCAGGAGCCGTGGAGCCTCGGCCATTGGTGGTTGTGTTGTTTGATGTGCATAATGACTTCATAAAGACATAATGATTCAGCGCTTTGCCAGTTCTTCCTTGCAAAAAAAGCAACTCCGGTATGTTTGCATGTGATCAATAAAGTACTGTGTTCATTCCTTTTTTTTTTATCTACTTTTTCTCCCCATTTTTCAATTTTTCTCCCGTCCCCAATTGTCCAATTCTACCCTCCCCTGTCTCGAGCGTTGTTAGACCATGCCTCCCACTGGTCGGCTGCAATGTGGACGAAGCCTTGCATCACGTGTCCCCTCCGGTACTCGAGGAGGCAGCCGTCGCATCTTTTCACCTGCACAGCACGATCTCTCAGCGGCGAGGGTCTGCGTGGGAGGGACACGCCGCCCCCGTCGCTTCCTGATTCTACTGCGCAGGCGCACCAACCGACCTGTAGGAGTCGCTGTCCCCACCCACCAGCTTCCCACCCCCTAATACTGCCAATTGTATTAGTATGAACGACCAGCCAAGCTGGTAGCAACGCCGAGAGCTGGGCTCGAACCCAGCATCTCCTGCGCTGGTGGCGAGCGCCTTGCCCACTGCGCCACCTAGCCGCCCTACTGTGTTCATTCCTGAAAACCTTTCGTCCAAAATCTCATTCCCCACTACAAAAGAAAGAGAAAAAGACAGGGAGATGGAGAGAGAGAGAGAGAGAGAGAGAGAGAGAGAGAGAGAGAGAGAGAGAGAGAGAGAGAGAGAGAGAGAGAGAGAGAGAGAGAGAGAGAGAGAGAGAGAGAGAGAGAGAGAGAGAACAGGGCCAGTCAGACAGGCAGCAGATTGAATGAGAGGTAAAGGACAGAGGATAGGACAGGACAGGCAGATCCAATGCTGAACCCCCCCTCACTCCATCGGAATGTCAGGGGGGTAACATGGGCGGGTCAGTGGGAGGTTGGGGGACTGGCTTAGGGGTGGTGTAGTGTAGTGTGGGAAGGGAAGGGGGGGGGGTTGTGAGGGGGGGGGGGGTTTGTGAGGAGAGGCAGTTGATACCATGTCTCTCATAAAACGGGGTCAAGTATAAAATATTCAATACTCATTTATAAGTCATCGTCACCAAAACAATGTGCCAGTTTTGCCTCTGGCTTTCAGGGGCTGTGCCCTATTAAAGCCTTGACACACACACACACACACACACACACACACACACTATACATGCAAAGCTGGAGAGGAGTGTTGATCCACGTGCGCATGTGTCCCATCATCACCACCTTTCAGTAATCTCTACTCTCACGTGCTGCTGGAGTTATGCAGATGCCTCAGACACACACACATACACACACACACACACACACACACACACACACACACACACACACACACACACACACACACACACACACACACACACACACACACACACACAATCCCTATTTCTGTATGACAGCTCAGCTGTGACACACAAACGTCAGCATGTTGTAAATGACTCAAACGCTGCATCCCTATTGGCTGATGGCAGCGGGCCTCTAAATGTCTGCCTTTTGGCCAATCAGAGCTGGCCAGAGCCGAGCACCATGGTCTGACAGAAGGGGACACGACCTGCTGATCTTTTGGAAGGAATAAAGCAGACTGTCGACTGTGAATTTAACCCTTTCACTGCCACACTCCAGACGGTTAACCTTTCACTGCGACACTACAGACGGTTAACCTTTCACTACCACACTACATAAGGATAACCCTTTCACTGCCACACTACAGACGGTTAACCTGTTATTTTTGCCTAGCACAGTCTCTGGAGCGAAACAGAAAGAAGCATTTTGTATAAAAGTATTCTGTACTTCTGTATGACAACTAATAAAGAAACTTGAACTTGACTCGAACTTGCTCTGATGAGTCACTCACTGGTAAGAAGTCACAGAGACACACCATCCCACTCAGGCGGACGTGTGGAGGAAGAACGTCTCCATGCCAGGAGGAGGAGCGTCTGACAGAGATCCACCTTCAGTATATCGTTTGCCTTTTGCTATTGCTTCACTGCTACGACGTTACTGGGGCAAGAAGGAGGAACGCGTGTCCAGGGGGAACCCTGGTTCAGCGAGAGGAGTGTAACCGATCGTCCTCATTCTGTCCCTTTATCTGTCATTTCTCCCCAGTTAAGAACTATATTAATACACTTAGTGGAAGTGGGAAAACAATCAAAGGATAAAAAACAGTGTTACTTTCATCTGTCTTGATTCGGGTCACTCTTGTCTGCCATTTTGAGAGCCAGCATAACCTGGAGCCAAAATTGGTGGAAAATGAGATGAGACGCTTGTTTTTTCCCGGCTCCTCAACCGTAGTAGATTTGTAAACATAGTACACAACGTATATTCTATCTATACAAACTATAACTATAAGCTATAACTATACATGTGAAAACTGCCACTATAAACTAAATAAGCTATAAATAAACTATAAATTAAAACTATAAACGAAACATAATACACAACGTATATTCTATCTATACAAACTATCTCTCTAACTAACTTAACTCTCTCCTGTATCTCCCCTGTCTCTCTCCTGTTTCTCTCCTGTTTCTCTCCTGTTTCTCTCCTGTCTCTCTCCTGTCTCTCTCTCTCTCCTGTCTCTCCCCTGTCTCTCCCCTGTCTCTCTCCTGTCTCTCTCCTGTTTCTCTCCTGTTTCTCTCCTGTCTCTCTCCTGTCTCTCTCTCTCTCCTGTCTCTCCCCTGTCTCTCTCCTGTCTCTCTCCTGTATCTCCCCTGTCTCTCTCCTGTCTCTCTCCTGTCTCTCTCCTGTCTCTCTCCTGTCTCTCCCCTGTCTCTCTCCTGTATCTCTCCTGTCTCTCTCCTGTATCTCCCCTGTCTCTCTCCTGTCTCTCTCCTGTCTCTCTCCTGTCTCTCCCCTGTTTCTCTCCTGTATCTCCCCTGTATCTCCCCTGTCTCTCTCCTGTCTCTCTCCTGTCTCTCTCCTGTCTCTCCCCTGTATCTCTCCTGTCTCTCTCCTGTCTCTCTCCTGTCTCTCTCCTGTCTCTCTCCTGTCTCTCTCCTGTCTCTCCCCTGTATCTCTCCTGTCTCTCTCCTGTCTCTCTCCTGTCTCTCTCCTGTCTCTCTCCTGTCTCTCCCCTGTCTCTCTCCTGTCTCTCCCCTGTCTCTCTCCTGTCTCTCTCCTGTCTCTCTCCTGTCTCTCCCCTGTCTCTCTCCTGTCTCTCTCCTGTCTCTCCCCTGTCTCTCTCCTGTCTCTCTCCTGTCTCTCTCCTGTCTCTCCCCTGTCTCTCCCCTGTCTCTCTCCTGTCTCTCTCCTGTATCTCTCCTGTTTCTCTCCTGTCTCTCTCCTGTCTCTCCCCTGTCTCTCCCCTGTCTCTCCCCTGTCTCTCTCCTGTCTCTCTCCTGTCTCTCTCCTGTCTCTCTCCTCTCTCTCTCCTGTCTCTCTCCTGTCTCTCCCCTCTCTCTCTCCTGTCTCTCTCCTGTCTCTCTCCTGTCTCTCTCCTGTATCTCTCCTGTCTCTCTCCTGTCTCTCTCCTGTCTCTCTCCTGTATCTCTCCTGTCTCTCTCCTGTCTCTCTCCTGTCTCTCTCCTGTCTCTCTCCTGTCTCTCTCCTCTCTCTCTCCTGTCTCTCTCCTGTCTCTCCCCTGTCTCTCCCGTCTCTCTCCTGTCTCTCTCCTGTATCTCCCCTGTCTCTCTCCTGTCTCTCCCCTGTCTCTCTCCTGTCTCTCTCCTGTCTCTCTCCTGTCTCTCTCCTGTCTCTCTACTGTCTCTCTCCTGTCTCTCTCCTGTCTCTCCCCTGTCTCTCTCCTGTCTCTCTCCTCTCTCTCTCCTGTCTCTCCCCTGTCTCTCTCCTGTCTCTCCCCTGTCTCTCTCCTGTCTCTCCCCTGTCTCTCTCCTCTCTCTCCTGTCTCTCTCCTGTCTCTCTCCTGTCGCTCTCCTGTCTCTCTCCTGTCTCTCTCCTGTCTCTCTCCTGTTTCTCCCCTGTCTCTCTCCTGTCTCTCTCCTGTCTCTCTCTCTCTCCTGTCTCTCTCCTGTCTCTCTCCTGTTTCTCCCCTGTCTCTCTCCTGTCTCTCTCCTGTATCTCCCCTGTCTCTCTCCTGTCTCTCTCCTGTCTCTCTCCTGTTTCTCCCCTGTCTCTCTCCTCTCTCTCTCCTGTCTCTCTCCTGTCTCTCTCCTGTCTCTCCCCTGTCTCTCTCCTGTCTCTCTCCTGTCTCTCTCCTGTCTCTCTCCTGTATCTCCCCTGTATCTCTCCTGTCTCTCCCCTGTATCTCCCCTGTCTCTCTCCTGTCTCTCTCCTGTATCTCTCCTGTCTCTCTCCTGTCTCTCTCCTGTATCTCCCCTGTCTCTCCCCTGTCTCTCCTGTCTCTCTCCTGTCTCTCTCCTGTCTCTCTCTCTCTCCCCTGTCTCTCTCCTGTCTCTCTCCTGTCTCTCTCCTGTCTCTCTCCTGTCTCTCCCCTGTCTCTCCCCTGTCTCTCTCCTGTCTCTCTCCTGTCTCTCCCCTGTCTCTCTCCTGTCTCTCTCCTGTCTCTCCCCTGTCTCTCTCCTGTCTCTCTCCTGTCTCTCTCCTGTCTCTCTCCTGTCTCTCCCCTGTCTCTCTCCTGTCTCTCTCCTGTCTCTCTCCTGTATCTCCCCTCTCTCTCTCCTGTCTCTCTCCTGTCTCTCCCCTGTCTCTCTCCTGTATCTCCCCTGTCTCTCTCCTGTCTCTCTCCTGTCTCTCTCCTGTCTCTCTCCTGTATCTCTCCTGTCTCTCTCCTGTCTCTCTCCTGTCTCTCTCCTGTCTCTCTCCTGTCTCTCCCCTGTCTCTCTCCTGTCTCTCCCCTGTCTCTCTCCTGTCTCTCTCCTGTCTCTCTCCTGTCTCTCCCCTGTCTCTCTCCTGTCTCTCTCCTGTCTCTCTCCTGTCTCTCCCCTGTCTCTCCCCTGTATCTCTCCTGTCTCTCCCCTGTCTCTCCCCTGTCTCTCTCCTGTATCTCTCCTGTCTCTCCCCTGTCTCTCCCCTGTCTCTCTCCTGTCTCTCTCCTGTCTCTCCCCTGTCTCTCTCCTGTCTCTCTCCTGTCTCTCTCCTGTCTCTCTCCTGTCTCTCCCCTGTCTCTCCCCTGTCTCTCCCCTGTCTCTCTCCTGTCTCTCTCCTGTCTCTCTCCTGTCTCTCTCCTGTCTCTCTCCTGTCTCTCTCCTGTCTGTCTCTCTCTCTCTCTCTCTCCTGTCTCTCCCCTGTCTCTCTCCTGTCTCTCTCCTGTCTCTCTCCTGTATCTCTCCTGTCTCTCTCCTGTCTCTCTCCTGTCTCTCCCCTGTCTCTCTCCTGTATCTCTCCTGTCTCTCTCCTGTCTCTCTCCTGTCTCTCTCCTGTCTCTCTCCTGTCTCTCTCCTGTCTCTCCCCTCTCTCTCTCCTGTCTCTCCCCTGTCTCTCCCCTGTCTCTCTCCTGTATCTCTCCTGTCTCTCTCCTGTCTCTCTCCTGTCTCTCTCCTGTCTCTCCCATGTCTCTCTCCTGTCTCTCTCCTGTCTCTCTCCTGTCTCTCTCCTGTCTCTCTCCTGTCTCTCTCCTGTCTCTCTCCTGTCTCTCCCCTGTCTCTCTCCTGTCTCTCCCCTGTCTCTCCCCTGTCTCTCTCCTGTCTCTCTCCTGTCTCTCTCCTGTCTCTCTCCTGTCTCTCTCCTGTCTCTCTCCTGTCTCTCCCCTGTCTCTCTCCTGTATCTCTCCTGTTTCTCTCCTGTCTCTCCCCTGTCTCTCTCCTGTCTCTCTCCTGTCTCTCTCCTGTCTCTCTCCTCTCCTGTCTCTCTCCTGTCTCTCTCCTGTCTCTCTCCTGTATCTCTCCTGTCTCTCTCCTGTATCTCTCCTGTTTCTCTCCTGTCTCTCTCCTGTCTCTCTCTCCTGTCTCTCCCCTGTCTCTCCCCTGTCTCTCTCCTGTCTCTCTCCTGTCTCTCTCCTGTATCTCTCCTGTCTCTCTCCTGTCTCTCCCCTGTCTCTCTCCTGTCTCTCTCCTGTCTCTCTCCTGTCTCTCCCCTGTCTCTCTCTCTCTCTCCTGTCTCTCTCCTGTCTCTCCCCTGTCTCTCCCCTCTCTCTCTCCTGTCTCTCTCCTGTCTCTCCCCTGTCTCTCTCCTGTATCTCTCCTGTCTCTCTCCTGTCTCTCCCCTGTCTCTCTCCTGTCTCTCTCCTGTCTCTCCCCTGTCTCTCTCTCTCTCTCTCTCTCTCTCTCTCTCTCTCTCTCTCTCTCTCTCTCTCTCTCTCTCTCTCTCTCTCTCTCTCTCCTGTCTCTCTCCTGCCTCTCTCCTGTCTCTCTCCTGTCTCTCCCCTGTATCTCTCCTGTCTCTCTCCTGTCTCTCTCCTGTCTCTCTCCTGTCTCTCTCCTGTCTCTCCCCTGTCTCTCTCTCCTGTCTCTCCCCTGTCTCTCCCCTGTCTCTCTCTCCTGTCTCTCTCCCCTGTCTCTCCCCTGTCTCTCTCCTGTCTCTCTCCTGTCTCTCTCCTGTCTCTCCCCTGTCTCTCTCCTGTCTCTCCCCTGTCTCTCTCCTGTCTCTCTCCTGTATCTCCCCTGTCTCTCTCCTGTCTCTCTCCTGTCTCTCTCCTGTCTCTCTCCTGTCTCTCTCCTGTCTCTCTCCTGTTTCTCTCCTGTATCTCTCCTGTATCTCTCCTGTCTCTCTCCTGTCTCTCTCCTGTCTCTCTCCTGTATCTCTCCTGTATCTCTCCTGTCTCTCTCCTGTATCTCCCCTGTCTCTCTCCTGTCTCTCTCCTGTCTCTCTCCTGTCTCTCTCCTGTCTCTCTCCTGTATCTCTCCTGTCTCTCCCCTGTTTCTCTCCTGTCTCTCTCCTGTCTCTCTACTTCCAACAAATCTGTTGATTCAACATGTGGAAACCCACCACACACAGCCGACTACCACAAACTAACTTATTGCTCAGATCTGATTTTATTTTGTTTGGCTGTTCACATTATTTTTTAAATGTGGCCAATATCAGATTCCAGTGTCATGCTCCTGAACTGACCCGCGTGCACAAATTAACAATAACGAGGATAGATGTAAACATGGAGGACACTGAAGTCACAGTTTATGATTTAATTTAATAAGTTCAATGCAGCGGAGGCCAGCTAATTAAAACAACTCAGGCCTGGCTGTATCCGATTTAGGACCACATATGAAAGTGGCCCGAATCCTAATTGAAAAGATCCCATGTGATCACTGATTTGTGCTGTTCACACAAGTCACATATGAGCAAAAAGATCAGATTTGGGCCACTTTTTGTCTGCAGTCTGAACGTGGCCTGTGGGAGATTATCTGTGGCAGACAGTCTGCTGGGTGTGCAGAGGCCTCTAGGCTGACATGCAGACTATAGTTACCCATTGTAACCACTAGGGCTGTCTTAAATACTTCGAAGCTTCGAAGCTTCGTTCAATATGCATGGGATTCGAATGGGAAAATAAAATTTGAATATATTACAAAAGAATTATTTCCATTTTTTCTTTTTTTTGGCAAAATGAACTCTGCCTCTCTTTGTTAACTACAACAAGCAATGCTGTTTGTTATTTAAGATGAGGTCGGACTCGGCACTGACAGATTTGTGTTCATTGTGCTGCTTTTATAAAGCCTCAAATGACGGCTTACAATATTTCATGAAAGCAAAGTGTTTCGTTTGTCTAAGATTTAAAAAGGTTTAAACTTTACAGCACTGACAAAGTGCTGTACAAGTCCCACAACATAAAAAGAAATATATATATATATATATATATATATATTATCTTTTTTTTATCTCGAAGCTTCGAATTAAAATAGTATCTCGGCCCCGAGGCTTCGAATGCCAAAACAAATTCGAAGGTCAGCCCTAGTACCCACGTTACATCTATCCTGCCTTAGTGCTGCAGGATCTTCCAAACCATTCATCTCTTGGAGGGGAGCGTGTAAAATGTGGGATGCCTAGTAGGATAGGATAGTTGTTTTTTTGCAAATCTATACTTCAAACATGTACTGTATCACTGTGCTGCCTAATCTAGATGAGGTTAGATTATATTAGATAATTTAGATTAGATTAGATTAGATGTATTGTCATCGTACAGCACTAGTACAGTACAAACGAAAATAAGTTGACATCTAACCAGAGTACAAGGTAACAGTAAAGTGATTCCCGCTCACTCAGGCAGGCTTTTGATGTGTGATGTGTGATGTGTGTGTGTGATGTGTGTGTGTGCAGATCACAGTAGATTAGTGAGCAGAGGTGTGACAGAGCTAATTTTAGACATAACGTGACTCCGCTCCCTTTAAGCAGATAGACGCTGAGCTCCTTAAACCTCTCCTTTCCAAGCCCCCCAAACCCTGAACTGTCAAGTCAAGTCAAGTCAAGTCAAGAGTTTTATTTGTCACAGCATACGAGTATACAATGAAATGCGGGTGGTCTTGCCCGCAACGATGTGCATAATACAATAGTAATATATAATAGAATCCAATAGAACATAAAATAAACAGTAAACAGAGTAGGGCATGTTGGTATATGAGTTATTTACAGAGCATGGTAGGACATGCTAGGTCCTGTGGTAGTGCAATACACTGTTAGCTACGGATGAGGCACTGGGTCTTTATGTACATGCTATATTATACAATCTCAAGTTATACTATACTATTCTTAAAGTGACCTTTCCTTTTGTAAAGTGGCCATAAGTGTGAGCGTGTGCAGCATGATTGTGTGCTTGCTCATGTTAAAGTGGCTGCTAGTGTGTGAGCGTGTACAGTGTGTGTGTCGTGTGTGTGTGTGCTCATGTGTGCTTGTGTGTGGAGAGTTCAGTGTTCAAGGCTCTGATGGCCTGGGGGAAGAAGCTGAGCCGAAGTCTCTCTGTCCTAGTAGCTGGTGTTCGCAGGCGTCTGCCTGACCTCAGCAGCATGAACAGGCTGTTGTTGGGGTGGTGAGGGTCTTTCATTATTCTGCAGGCTCTGGATTTGCACCTCTTGTTGTATAGAACCTGCAGGGGTGGTAGTACAATACCCGTGCGCTCGGCTGAGCGCACCACTCTCTGTAGGGCCTTCTTGTCCTGTGCCGTGCTGTTTCCATACCAGGCAGTGATGTTTCCAGTCAAGATGCTCTCTACAGCTCCGGAGTAGAAGGACTGGAGTATCTACCCAGATACTCTGAACTTCCTTAACTGTCTCAGGTGGTAGAGGCGCTGCTTCGCCTTTTTTACGACTGAGTCTATGTGTGTTGTCCATGTTCAGATCCTCTGAGATGTGGACCCCCAGGTACTTAAAGCTGCTCACCCTGTCCACGGTAGCCCTGTTTATCCTCAGTGGTGTGTGTGTCTCCTGCTGTCCTCTCCTATAATCCACGATCAGCTCCTTGGTTTTACCAATGTTCAGGAGCAGGCTGTTGTCCTGGCACCGGCGTTCCAGTACCTCAACCTCCTCCCGGTAGGCCTTCTCGTCGTTGTCCGAGATCAGCCCCACCACCACTGTGTCGTCCGCCAAACTTCACTATGGAGTTGGAGCTGAACTTGGCCACACAGTCATGTGTGTATAGTGAGTACAGCAGGGGGCTCAGAACACAGCCCTGGGGGGACCCGATGCTCAGGGTGATGGTGTTGAAGGTCCCTGACCCCCCACCCTGACCGCCTGGGGCCTTTCACTCAGAAAGTCCAGTATCCAGGCGCTCAGAGCGGAGCTCAGACCCAGCTCGATCAGCTTGTCCACCAGTCTGGTGGGGACTATGGTTGTTGAACGCTGAGCTGTAAGGTCAATGAACAACAGTCTCACATAGCCCCCCTTCTGACGGTCTAGGTGAGAGAGGGTGCTGTGCAGTACTTGGGAGACCGCATCGTCAGTGGACCTGTTTGGCCTGTATGCAAATTGCATAGGGTCCATATCACTGGGGAGGGAGGCACAAATATGATCCTTGACCAGCCTCTCGAAACATTTCATGGCCACAGAGGTGAGTGCCACCGGTCTGTAGTCATTGAGACCTGTTGGGGAGGGTTTCTTTGGTACCGGGATAATGGTAGACATCTTGAAGCAGGCAGGGACCACTGACTCCAGGAATCGATTAAATATGGTGGTGAACACAGGGGCTAGCTGGTTAGCACAGGACTTAAGTATGCGTCCCTGTTTATCCATCTGGGCCAGCAGCCTTTCTGGTGTTCACCTGCATAAATGCTCTTCTCACACTGTGTACCGTCAATTAGAGAGCGTCCCGCCCCCCCCCGCGGATGCCCCCCCCCCCTCCACAACAGCCGGCGCGCCAGTGACGTCACTAGCCGTTGAGCTAGCGACGCCCCTGTTTGCACCAAACCGCACGTAGAAGGTGTTGAGCTGGTCCGCGAGGGAGGCGTCGTCGCTCCCCATTGAGGGGGCGCTGACTTTGTAGTCAGTTATCGTCCTCAGTCCCCGCCATAAGCCTCTTGTGTCATTCTGTGCCATTTGTGCCTCCATCTTGTCAGCATACGTCTTTTTCGCAAGTTTAACAGCCTTGCGCAGAGTGTAGACTGTTGTCTTGTACTCTTCCATGTTTCCTGTCTCTCTGCCCAGGTTGTAGGCAGTGGTGCGAGTTTTCAGAGCTGCTCTAATAGTACTGTCCACCCACGGTTTCTGGTTCGGGAAGACCCTCGCCTTCTTTGTGGGGACGATACTATCAGAAAGTGTTGTTATGAAGCACACAACAGTGTCTGCGAACTCGCTGACGTCACTGGCGCTTCCCTCAAACATTCTCCAGTCGACGTTCTCGAGAGCGTCCTGAAGCGTGGCCTCTGATTGGTCGCACCATCTTTTTACCTCACGTGACACGACGGCGTCACGTGATCTTTGTTTGTAAGCAGGGACCAGGAAAATGGCGTCATGATCCGACGTGCTTGTCGCTCCCGCTAATGGTGGAGCCGGTACAGCCTTGTAGCCGGCTCTGAACGGGGTGTAGCAGTGATCGAGCGTGTCTGTCAATGCCAGACACTTTTTTCCACATAGTCTTCTGTATGTGTGTGTGTGTGTGTGTGTGTGTGTGTGTGTGTGTGTGTGTGTGTGTGTGTGTGTGTGTGTGTCACCAGCAAGTAAAGGATCATTTCTGTTAAAAGGCTTTAATTGAAAGTGAATTGATGGTGCACATGTATGTGTGTGTAACTGTGTGTGTGTGTGTGTGTGTGTGTGTGTGTGTGTGTGTGTGTGTGTGTGTGTGTGTGTGTGTGTGTGTGTGTGTGTGTGTGTCATAACGTGCAGGTATGTATGTGTGATTGTATATCTGTGTGTGTGTGTGTGTGTGTGTGTGTGTGTGTGTGTGTGTGTGTTGTGTGTGTGTGTGTGTGTGTGTGTGTGTGTGTGTGTGTGTGTGTGTGTGTGTGTGTGTGTGTGTGTGTGTGTGTGTGTGTGTGTTATTCAGGTCTTGCTCGAAAAAGAGATCATTGATCTCAAGTGACTACCTGGTCAAATAAAGGTTAAATGTGTGTGTGTGTGTGTGTGTGTGTGTGTGTGTGTGTGTGTGTGTGTGTGTGTGTGTGTGGTGTACCTGTCTGGCCGCTTTGCGCGCCTCCCAGTACGGCTTGGAGTCGTCCACGGCTCGTCCGATCCTCTTCACCTGCTCGTCCAGCTTCACCGTGGCCCTCCACCAGCACCGCGCGGAAACGCTGACGACAGTCCTGCACACACACACACACACACATTTTGTCAACCCATACATTATTCACTCATAATACAAACATATTTCCCCAACCACACGGAGCAGAAACACCTCAGTGGATAGTAGTGTAATTCCAATCTCAGTTCCTGGAGGAAAGAGAAATGACACCTCGATATACAAGAATCGTGGCGTTGTGTTCGGGGCAGAACCAGGGTCTCGATGAGGATCTCGGCATCTCCATTCAGGAAAAGTTCAATGTTCCACGTTTAAACTGATTTGACCGTTGAAACGGAAAACAAAATATATTTGGGCTACATGAGCTGCAACTAGAAGTCTGTGGGGAAAAAGCCTTTAGGCCAACTCTTTGAAAAGTGAGATAAATTGAGAAAACTCTGTGAAAGGTCTGTGTGACACACACACACACACACACACACACATAAAGTTGTGCTCTATCAAGCTACAATTCGATTCACAGCCTCAAGTCAACACAAAGACAGAGAGGCCTTCTACGCACACAAAGATCATCGTGAAAAGCAATCACTCACTTTCCAATTCAATCTATAGTCCATCTTGGGGCCAACTGGGGTCAAATGAAAACATAGACGTCTTAAATGAGG
>NC_140168.1:31250804-31260553 GCF_963971535.1 Notolepis coatsorum | reverse complement strand
GAGTGGGAGTTCTAATGAGAAACAGAAAGAAGAGCCTAGTTTGAGGAAAGAGAGACGGACCCACATATCCACTCTGGAATGTTTCGCTTGTGTTGGACACGCAAGCCTTCCTTTCCACTGTGACCTTAGCCTAAATGCAACGGGGAGAGAGAGAGAGAGAGAGAGAGAGAGAGAGAGAGAGAGAGAGAGAGAGAGAGAGAGAGAGAGAGAGAGAGAGAGAGAGAGAGAGAGAAATTCCTTCTGTAATGTACTGATTTCCTTTTGATTTCTCTGTTTGATTGGTTTGTTTTGTTTGCTTTGGCAATGTAAACCTATGTTTTCCGTGTCAATAAAGTCCATTTGAATTGAATTGAAATTGAGAGAGAGAGAGAGAGAGAGAGAGGAGAGAGAGAGAGAGAGAGAGAGAGAGAGAGAGCGAGAGAGAGAGAGAGAGAGAGAGAGAGAGAGGAGAGAGAGAGAGAGAGAGAGAGCTACCACGGTTTGAGTTTCCTTGACAGCTGAATTTACAACCCTTTCCCCCGGTGAACTCTGTGGGAAACGCCTGGCTTGTTGTTTTTCTGAACGGAGGAAGGCCCGGTCAGGAAGGTGGCACACTTGGGTGTTTGGACTGCTCTGGAAATACGACGTTTCAATGACATTTATTTTCACAGTTTAAAATATTCTAATTTCACTCGACATTTAGATGAATTAGATTAGATTCACCAGTACATTACACGTTTGGCAACCAACCAGAGTGCAAATGTAATAGTAAAGTGCAATAGCGATATACAATGTACAGGTGATTAAGATGGGTATAAACATATAGGAGGGTGGGGGGGGAACACTGTACAACTGTACAAGCAACCTGTACATTGGAATATTGCCAAAACCATACTTGGTAATTTACTGTACATTGGAGGGGTTGGGTTAGGACATTTACAGGGGCCAGTTTCGAATTGCAGTCTCCCGTAGGTGTTCTTTGAGAGTGGTTTTGAAAGTGGGTAGTGATTCACATTCCTTTACAGCTTGGGTAGGGCGTCCACATGACGTGGCATAATTGCTAAACGTGTTTAGTCCCTTGTTTGAGCCGAATCTGGGTTTAACATGATTTGTGATGATGTACATGGGTACCTTGGTCGTGTAGTGTATCTTGTAGACCAGGCCCATTGCAAGTTGCTGTACTCTGTCGTCTACTCTAAGCCATCCTAGGTTGTCAAAGTGGGCAGGGGTGAGGTGTGGGTTCTAGGAGTAAGGTCAAGCAGTAGTCTTACCAGTTTGTTTTGAGATGTTTGTAATTTGTTTTTAGCGCCTTTGAGGTGCTTTGGTACCATGAGGTGCAAGCATAGTCGTAGTACCCTTGAATGAGTGCTCCTGTCAGAGTCTTCAGGGTATTCTTGTTTACCAGAGAGGAGATCCGGTACAAGAATCGAGTTCGTTGGTTGACTTTTTTTTTATTACATTGGATGCCATTTTATCACAGGAAAGATTAGCCTCTAGGATGGAACCCAGGTAGGTAATTTCATCTTTCCTTGTGATAATATTGTCACCCACTGTAACTGAGAAGCCGTCGGTCTTGCTGAGTTTGTTATTTGAACCGAAGAGAATGGACTCTGTTTTGCCCATGTGTAATGATAGTTTGTTATCAGCGAGCCATATGCAGATTTTGCCTAGTTCCGAGCTGAGGGTTTTTTCAACCTGTAACTTGTTCTTGTCAGAGACCAGCAGGGCTGAGTCGTCTGCGAACAAGAACAAGTTGCAGTCACAAGCTGACGACATGTCATTTGCATAAATTAGGAACAGTAGCGGTCCTAGTATGCTTCCTTGTGGAACACCACAGCTCACTGTGAGGGGGGGGGGGATAGGGTGCCGTTTACCTCCACCATCTGTTCTCTCCCCTCCAGGTAGGATTGCATCCAGCTCACTGATAGACTATCAAAACAAATTGCTTTTAGCTTGTCAATCAGAATAGAGTGATTGACAGTGTCGAAGGCTTTTTGTAGGTCCAGCATGACCATGCCGCAGTATTTGCCCGCGTCCACCTCTTGTTTGATGTGGTCGTTCAAATAGAGAAGGCATGTGTCAGTGGAGTGGGATGTTCTGAAGCCAGATTGGAATTCGTAGATTAGATTTTTTCCGCTAGGTACTTTTCAACCTGTGTAACTAGTAAGAGCAAATACTGATAAATTTGATACTGACAAATTATTATTAAATAATAAATTGTACAAAACTGTAAAACTTTCATTCAATCAATCAATCTGCACGGTGATTGATTGACTGAAAATTGTATTAACAGATTGCAGAATGGGTACAATACAGTACGGCTCAATACACACAATTGTTAAGGGGGTGCAGACCAGAGAAAGACTTTCGTCTTGTTTACATCAGGGTCCCCCATTTTCAATTCATAATGAATTGTAAGTAAGGATGCAACTTGCTCCGTGCAATCCATTCTTTGTGGATCTAGCCCTATGTGTTGCACTATGGAGTAGATTTCATCTATCCTCAGCCAGCGTGTACAGACAGGAGCTTGACCCCATTGACTTTGCATTCGTTTGTGGCTAACTAAGCCGGAGCTAATATACGAGGAACAGCATGGATTGTGCTGAAGAAGGACGCTACCAACGTCATTGGTAAGTATGAACTATCCCTTTAATGCCAGGAAGTTTTAACTGTCTAAAAACAACGTCTTCATTGATTTAGGCTAGTGTTATTAAACAGGACTGAGATTGACCTCTTTGTCTGAGAGCCACTTTTTCGTTCAGATTCCCCCCTCTGTAAATTCCTGAGTCTGTGGCTTGGGGGGGGGGGGCAGCTGGAAAATGTATTTCAACAGAGAGAGGGAAAAGGCGACAGGGTGGGGTTGGTTGGTGGTGGGTGTTGGGGGTCAAGCTTACCTCCAATTCAGTCTCCCAGCGGTTGATATCATCCGTGGACTGGTTTAGCTTTTCCAGTTCTCCCTGTTTACAGAAAACAGAGGCAGCGAAGGGAGGAGGAGAAAATGAGAAGAGGGGGAACAGAGGGAGGACAGAGTGGGTCAGGAGTGGAGAAAAACAGAAGAGAAAAGAAGGGAGAGACAGTTGTCAGGGATACAATACATCTGTGTGTCCGCGTCATCCACACACACACGCGCACACACACACACACTCACACACAGTCACACACACACACACACACACACACACACACACACACACACACACACAGTCACACACACACACACACACACACACACACACACACACACACACACACACACACACACACACACACACACACACACACACACAAAATGACACAAAGTCTAAAAACACTCCAAACATGTAATTTCTCTTGTTTATCTTTTGAGTCAGGACAGGGAGGCACAAAATATATGGAGGGCTATAGGCCTATAGCAGTATAGACAGTATACTGCTACATCTATACATTTATGACATACCAGATTTGCAAATACAGTACTGTCTGTGATACAAAAAGAGTCCAGAAAAGGGAGTATATACATTTGACGTAAAAACTGTACATTGGAGGAGGTTGGGTGGGGTTGTGTGGGGGGGGGTTGGGTACATTGGGATATTGACAACCATACTGGGTAATTTACATTGGAGGTGGTTGGGGGGGGGGGGGGGGACACTGTATAAACAAGCAAGATAGGACATGATCTGACATGGTGCTGTCTGACTGACTTATGTGGAGTGTGTAGTGTGTGTGTGTGGGGGGGACCTTTATGTCTACTTGTGTGAAACATGAATTATGATTTTGGAACATTAAAAACACGTGCTTGCTTGGGAGAGTGAAACAGGCTTGATTGATTGATTGAAAACTTTATTAACAGATTGCAGCATGGGTACAGTACAGTACAGCTCAATACACACAATTGTTAAGGGGATGCAGACCAGAGAAAGACTTTCGTCTTGTTTACATCAGGGTCCCCCATTTTCAATTCATCATAACATACATGACATACAGATAGACAGTATACTGCTACATCTATACATTTATGACATACCAGATGTGCAAATACAGTACTGTTTGTGATACAAAAAGAGTCCAGAAAAGGGAGTATATACATTTGACGTAAAAACTGTACATTGGAGGAGGTTGGGTGGGGTTGTGTGTGTGTGGGGGGGGGGGGGGGGGGGTTAGGTAGGGAGGGGTTGGGGGGGGGGGGGGGGGGGGGAACACTGTACAAGCAAAACTGTACATTGGGATATTGACAACCATACTAGGTAATTTGGAGGGGGTTGGGGGGGGGCCGGGGGGGAGAGGCGAGAGAGAGAGAAAGAGAGAGAAGGGGAATAACCTTGAATCTAGTCTTAAAATGACATTCATTGCTATATAAATATGACTTCAACTAGACTGAAAGCAGTCCACTAGGCTACTTGAGATAACATAATGACCTTTCAATTTGAATTCAATAGAACTTTGTTGGTGGTCACAGCTGGCCAAAACAAATAAATAGTTTCTTTTTTTTTTAAGTTGTTTTTTTTAACAAAAAGAATATATTACCTGGATTCTGGGGTCGACTTCCTCCTCTTCTGGACATTCGGAGACTTCCTCAAACGTATTTCCATTTAAAGCGTCCATGATGTTCTCCAGTATAAATGTCGAGAATAACGGGGGTCTTCAATGCAAAACAGAGCGCGACCCCCGGCAGGAGACAGCAGGACACGGGTCGCAAACGGTGATCCACCACCCTCCTCCTTTAGCCTACCCCCTATTAATCCAACATGTCATGCTTCAGATGAGATGTTGTCTTCGTGCCAAATGGTTCGAATAGAAGCTCTTTACTAGGTCGGTGATCTCGAAGCGCCTGGCATTCCCGCGTCCTCAAGGAGCGCGTCTGTGCCACCCGAGCTGCTGGAGTGAGCGCTTCTAGAGACACCGCTTGCTGTTTCGGCGAGTCTGTGAGTCTGAGGGGTGGGTGGCCACTGGCATGTGAAGGACGGGACGGTGAGTTGATGACGCCCTCTGGCGGAGAGGGCGACACGAAAGGGGAAAACCCTCTTGATTGATTGATTGATTGATTGATTGATTGATTGATTGATTGATTGATTGATTGATTGATTGATTGATTGATTGATTGATTGATTGATTGATTGAAAAGTTTATTAACAGATTGCAGAATGGGTACAGTACAGTACAGCTCAATACACACAATTGTTAAGGGGATGCAGACCAGAGAAATACTTTCATCTTGTTTACATCAGGGTCCCCCATTTTCAATTCATCGGGACATATATGACATACATGACATACAGATAGACAGTACTCTATACATTTATGACATACCAGATTTGCAAATACAGTACTGTCTGTGATACAAAAAGAGTCCAGAAAAGGGAGTATATACATTTGACGTAAAAACTGTACATAGGAGGAGGTTGGGTGGGGTTGTGTGGGGGGGGTTGGGTACATTGGGATATTGACAACCATACTGGGTAATTTACATTGGAGGTGGGGGAGGGGGGGGGAGAAACACTGTATAAACAAGCAAACTGTACATTGGGGGGGGGGGGGGGGGCACTGTACAAACAAGCAAAATTGTACATTGGAATATTGACAAAACCATACTAGGTAATTTACTGTACATTGGAGGGGGTTGTGTTAGGACATTTACAGGGGCCATTTTCGAATTGCAGTCTCCCGTAGGTGTTCCTTGAGAGTGGTTTTGAAAGTGGGTAGTGATTCACATTCCTTTACAGCTTTGGGTAGGGCGTTCCACATTGATGTGGCATAATTGCGAAACGTGTTTAGTCCCTTGTTTGAGCCAAATCTGGGTTTAACAAGATTTGTGGAGCTCCCTCTGGTGTTGTGATCATGGTATTCACTGACCTTTGGGAAGTATTTTGACATGTACATGGGTACCTTGGTCATGTAGTGTATCTTGTAGACCAGGCCCATTGCAAGTTGCTGTACTCTGTCGTCTACTCTAAGCCATCCTAGGTTGTCAAAGTGGGCAGGGGTGAGGTGAATGTCTGAACATGACGTTGGTTGGCACCAAGTTGGCAAAGGCACCTTGGTATCAAGGTGTTTGCTCACGGTGTTGATATATAAACACAAGCATACCAGTGTTGTATAGTCATTTTCTAGCGACACAAAAACACTGATTACAAACCTGTTTAGACAAAGCTGCAAACACTCACAGGGTTGGATTCCCGCTCCTCCTGGGCAGCATGTCAGAGAGTTCAAGTTCAAGTTTGTTTTTATTTGTCAGAACAAAATACAGAATACTTTTTAATGAAATGCTTGTTTCTTCTGAGCCCCTAAGAGTGTGCTACATACAGTAAAGAGAAAGTAAGTAAAACAAATGTAAGAAGGGAAAAGTAGGTAAAGTCAATATACATAATACAATATACAATACAGAGTAAAATGAGTAACAGTGAGGTAGAATGCAGAAGTACAAAACTTTGGGTAGGGTGCAAATGAGGTATGAATAAGTGTCTTGCTCAAGGACACATGTGACTTGTCCCACCAGAGGCGAGAATATATTAGACTTTGATTGATTGATTGATTGATTGATTGATTGATTGATTGATTGATTGAAAAGTTTTTTAACAGATTGCAGAATGGGTACAATACAGTACGGCTCAATACATACAATTGTTGGGATGCAGACCAGAGAAAGACTTTCGTCTTGTTTACATCAGGGTCCCCCATTTTCAATTCATCATAACATATATGACATACACAACATACAGATAGACAGTACTGCTACATCTATACATTTATGACATACCAGATTTGCAAATACAGTACTGTTTGTGATACAAAAAGAGTCCAGAATAAGAGTGTATATACATTTGATGTAGAAACTGTACATTGGAGGAGGTTGGGTAGGTGGGGTGGGGTTGGGTGGGTGGGTGGGGGGCTGTACATTGGAGGTGGGGGGGGGACACTGTACACTGTACATTCGAATACTGACAAAGCCATACTTGTTCATTTACTGTGCAACTGGGTTAGGATATTTGTAGGGGCCAGTTTCGAATTGCAGTCTCCCGTAGGTGTTTTTTGAGAGTGTTTTTGAAGGTGGGTAGTGATTCACCACTGCAGACCACTGCTACTCGCAATTTAAAGACGGTTACAAGTCACAGGCTTGTAGTCCATTCAGCAAATCTGATCATGCCGCCATATTTCTTATGCCAGAGTACAGACAAAGTCTCAAGCGCGTTCACGTAACGGGCTGTGTTTTGAGCCCCCTCCTCTACTCGCTGTGCATTCATTTATTTTGCATTTATTTTAAATGTGTTGGACCTTATGGTGTTCTTGTTTTGTTTCTTGACTTATTGTGATGTTTCTTCTTGACTTGTTTAAAGAAGATGTGTCCGGCCCATGGGGACATTAACGTATGTTGTCGGGCCTTACAAATACATTTTATTTGATTTGAATGTGGTGCAAATCTCTTTAATAATAGATAAATATAAAGTCTAAAGTGAATAAAGTGAGTGGTAAGGTGTGAGTGTTTGTTTAAAGTGAGTGTGTACATGTGGATGTGTGTGCAGTGTGTGTAGATGATGGGTTGTTACATAGTGTCATTGAGTATCCTGATGGCCTGGGCATAGAAGCTCCTTCTGAGTCTCTCTGTACTGGCCATGAGGCTCTGGTAGCGCATGCCTGACCGCAGCAGTTCAAAGAGGCAGTTGTTACTTTGGGTGACTAGAGTCTTTGATTATTCTCTTAGCCTTGGCCCTGCAACTCTTGTTATAAACGTCCTGGAGAGTGGGAAGCCCACCTCCAATTGTGCGCTCGGCTGAACGGGCCACTCTCTGTAGTCTGCTGTGGTCTTCTGCGGTGCTATTCCCAAACCAGGAGGTTCTTGAGGATCTTCTGACTCATTTTGAACTTCCCTAGGCACCTAAGGAAATAGAGGCGTTGCCATGCCTTCTTCACTACACTGTCAATGTGTGTGGTCCATGTCAAGTCCTCGGATATGTGGACTCCGAGGTACTTAAAACTGCTCACTCTCTCTGCCGGTGCCCCGTCGATGCTGAGGGGACTGTAGTCCCTGGCCCCCGACCTCCTAAAGTCCACAATCATCTCTTTCGTTTAGCTGACGTTCAGGGAGAGGCTGTTCTCCTGACACCATCGCGCCAGGTCCTCTACCTCTTCCAGGTAGGCCCTCTCGTCGTTTGCAGAGATCAGGTCCACCACAGCTGTGTCGTCAGAAAACTTGATAATTGTGTTGTTGTTCCGCTGTGCCACACAGTCATGTGTGTACAGCGAGTAGAGGAGGGGACTCAGAACACAGTCCAGCTTCGCTTCTCGCGTTACTACGGGAACGTGCTTGAGACTTTGTCTGTACTCTGGCATAAAAGAAATATGGCGGCATGATCAGATTTGCCGAATGGACTACGAGCCTGTGACTTGTAACCATCTTTAAATTGCGAGTAGCAGTGGTCTAATATATTCTCGCCTCTGGTGGGACAAGTCACATGTGTCCTTGAGCAAGACACTTAACCCCTAATTGCTCCCGATTTGCAGGTTGCTGGCACCTTGCATGCGCTATATAAATGCAGCCATTTACACAGGTTTACGTAATTAATAACATTAACTATGGCCCCGTTCCATACAGTATGTACCAGAGGACCCTGGTATTGTACACGCTGTCTCACTGGAATGGCTGTTACATACCTAAACGGAACAGGACCACAAACAACGTTGTTAATCACACCATTAATTTACCCTGAGGTGACATGTCCAAAGGTCACTGTGAAAAGGGCATAATTACATGCAATTCAATTCAGTGAATACTGTAATGTTTTGGATATTACATATAGCCTATAGCTAGAGTGTCAACACCCTCTACTGGCCACTATTGGTCATTCTTATAGAAGAGTATAAGAACCCTAATATGTTACAACTATACTAATAATGTATACTACGCTTTCCCGTGAATACACATTCAATGTCGCAAGGATGACTTTAACATAGCTAGGCATCTCATTTGTAAAACCATTTACTAAATAAAACGCCTATAGTATGTGTCAGAACTGGATCATAATAGATTTGGGTGCAACAATTCAGGGGTCCCCCCTCCCTGTAAATAACTTGTTGATTAATGTTGTGTAACTGTTTTGATTATTCGGCACAGCAATAACTATATAGCACTGGGGAGTCGGGACCGGACGCTATTCACTCTTGAGGCCTCTCATTTGGGTTTGGGTATGCCCTTGGCCCGATTCTGATTCAGACCCATCATCATCATCATCATCTCCTCATTGTCAGTCACTACCTGGCAGTGTGTCAGGCTAGACATGCCGCCTCTAGCCGGACACACTGCCAGCCAGGTGGTGACAAGGAGGAGAATGTTGATGATGATAATGGTGGTGATGTCGCCACCCGGTGGAATACAACGGGAACGTCCAGCAGACTCACGGTATGTTATTCAACACACACCCACATTCTTCTCGTTGGTTTACAGTCTCCTCTCTCCGCTCTCGTCGTTCCAAAACAACTTCATATCCCACAATGGAATTTGGAAACGTCGTGTCGCATCGCGTGAGATATCATCAAAGGGGCACTTAAATAATGATAACTGTTATAGAGATACGGTATAGCTTATGTTGCAGTAATAATCACAGCAGTCTATTTGGTACAAATAGTAAATTGTTGTGTAATAATATGGCATAAAAAGACCACCGCTATCTGCGTATTACAGCAGGGCACTTGGGGAAGTTGGGGGATAATAAATAAAGTAGACACTGTCTATAGGTGACTGACTGTCCCGCTTCACTTTTCGTCATCGCGTTTGGAGAAACGGGCGTAAAACGTTCCAG